>NC_072010.1:49020697-49640697 GCF_027791375.1 Indicator indicator | reverse complement strand
TAGATATGAGATGACAAACATAAGTTTGTGTATGTCTTGTAAAACATTCATGACAATGCAGGTAAAACTGGTGAATGTGGAAGTCTGTGTAGAGGTAGAAGCATATAACAAAAAGAAATTGAATTTTTAAATCATACATTAACAGAATAAATATTTTAAATTCATCACTGATGATTTCTGAGAGGTTAGAAAGATGATTATGGAAGTTGTAGAACTGTGAAAATACAAGAGTATAAAAAATTTAGTGGGAAAAAGGTTTCCTTTCTAAATTAACTTAGAATTTTAGAAACTTTCAAATGTCACTGATATTTAGGGGATATTAAAAACTCTATGGAACTTCACACAGACATTTATAGAGCAATTTATAGAGGTCTTTTGCACACATTGTGGCTCAGATGATCTCTTACCAATCAGAAGTTTTTCCCAGAATCTGAAAATCCTGTTTTCCTTAGGGACATTCTCATAACAGAACGTAGTGTGTGTGGCACAGAGGAGCGCCCAGTTTGGAGTTGTAAAGATGATATTCTTTAGAAAATGGAGTCTAAATTCCTGTTATAGCACCTGTAGTTTAGTTTTGTAGAGATGTTTGATAACCCTTTCAGTGAAGAAATACTTTCTAATACCCAGCATACACCTCACCAGTGCAGCTTGTATCCTTTTCCTCTGGTCCTGTTGTTTGCTACTAAGGAAAAGACACTGGTCCTCTCCTCACTCCAACCTCCTTTCAGGTAGTTGTAGAGAGTGATGAGGTCTCCCCTCAGCCTCCTTTTCTCTAGAACAACCCCAGCTCCCTCAGACACTTCTCATAGGTGCTCTAGGCCCTTCATGAGACTTGTCATCCTTCTTTGGACACACTCAAGCAACTCACTGTAATGAGGCGCCCAGAAGTGAACACAATACTTGAGGTATGGCCTCACCAGTGCCAATTATACCTCCCTGTTACTGTTGGCACAGTATTTCTAATAAAAGCCAGAATGCCATTGGCCTTCTCAGCCACCCAGACCCACTGCTAACTCATATGTAGTTGACTGTCAACCAATACTCCCATGTCCCTCTCCAAGCTGCAGATTTTCAACTACACATCCCCAGGTCTGTAGTTTACCACGGGGTTGTTGTGACCCAGGTGGAGGACCTGGCTCTTGAGCTTGCTGAACCTCATACAGTTAGCTGTAGCCCATTTGTCTAACCTGTCTGCATCCTGCTGTAAAGCTTCCCTACCCTCTAGCAGATCAACACAGCCACCCAGCTTGCTGTCATTTGCAAATTTACTGAGGGTGCATTCAATTTCCTAATCCAGATCATTGATAAAGATATTAAAGAGGACAGGCCACAGTACTGAACCCTGAGGAACCACCACTTGTGAACTGGATGCCAGGCAGACTTAACTCCGTTCATCACCACTCTTTGAGCCTGGCCATCCAGGCATTTTTTTGTCCAGTGAAGAGTGCACGTACACAAGCCTTGTGCCATGAGTTTCTGAAGGAGAATGATGTGGGAGACAGCATCAAAGACTTTACTAAAGTCCATGCAGACAATGTCCACAAACTTTCTCTCATCCACTAGGCATGTCATCTTATGGTAGAAGGAGAACAGGTTAATCAGGGAGGACCTGCTTTTCATAAACCCATGATGACTGGGACTGATTGCCTGGTTGTCTTGTATGTGCCACGTGGTGGCACTCAGGATGATGTGATCCATAACCTTTCCTGTCACTAAGGCCAGTCTGACAGTCCTGTAGTTCCCTGGATCATTCTTCTGTCCCTTCTTGTAGATAGGCATCACATTTGCCAGCCTCCAGTCAACTGGGACCTCCCCAGTTAGCCAGAACAGTTGATAAATAATGGTGAGTGGCTTGGTGAGAACATCTTTAAGCACCCTTGGGTGGATCCCGTCCTTTCCCATAGACTTTTGCACGTCTAAGTGGCACAATATGTCATTGATCATTTCATCCCCCAATTCGGGGGCTGCATTCTGCTTGCCTTCCTGGTCTTCCAGTTCCAGAAGCTGCACCTTCAGGAAGCAACTGATATCACTGACAAAGACTAAAGCAAAGTAACTGTTCAGCAGCTCAGCCTTGTGCTTGGTCACCAGGTTCCCTCCTGCATCCATCCAGTAGTGGGTGAAGATTCTCCTTAGCTCTTCTTTTACTGCTAACATACTTCTACAAACATTTTTTAACTATCTTTAGGGACATTGGCCAGATTAAGTTCTAAAAGTAAAACAAAACAAGTAATGTTTTAGAAGTCCTGTGGCAATTTATTCAGATAGGATGACATCAAACAGGTTCTTCTGAATTTTCAGTTTCACTTTTATGACTTTTATTTTAAAGTAGTTTTTCCATTTCATGAAAAAGAATAGGTCTGAAGTCTGACTTCAGCTTCTAAAAGGCAATTTATCAACAATTTTTCATGTTTTTTAATAAACACTGAGAACTATCATAAGCTTTTGTTACTGAGAACAAAACCAACATTTTCAAATATTTTTTAAATGATTGTTCAAATTTTGCTTTAAATATTTTGGTACAAAAGACCAAGCCCAGTGTGCCTCTCTCTTTTTTCTTTATAAGGATATTGACTTCAATAGACTCCATCCATACTCATACTATTGTAAGTGTAAAAAGTAAACAATTATCAGAAAAGTAAATTGAAACACCTGCATTCTCTCTATGTGTAGACATATGAAATAATTGCAAAGACAACTTTTAAGTCTAAGTATTTGCTTTTAAGAAAGCTCAATATGCAAATTCAAAAACATCCAATGAGAAAACTGTAGTGACTAAACCAAAAAAAGGGTTACCTTCACTCCATCAAGTCCAACCATAACCTAACACCTCCCTGTACACACATGCTAGACCATGTGCCTAAGCACTTCATCCAGAAGTCTTTTTAACATCTTCAGGGATGGTGATTCCATCATCTCCCTAGGCAGCTTGTTCCAATGCCCAGTGAAAATTTTGGTGAAGAAATTTTTCTTAATATCTAATGCAAACCTCTCCTGGTGCAACTTAAAGCCATTTCCTATCATCCTTTCACTTGTTACCTGGGAGAAGAAGCCAGCCCCCACCTTGCTATAACCTCCTTTCAGGTAGTTGTAGAGAGTGGGGTAGAAAGAGGTCTCTCCTCACTCTTGTTTTTTCCATGGTGAACTCCAGCTCCCTCAGCTGCTCTTCATAAGACTTGTGTTCAAGAACCACCACCAGCTTCATTATCCTTTTCTGGACACACTCCAGCACTTGAATGGCCTTCCTGTAGTGAGGAGCCCAAAACTGAACACAGTACTTGAGGTGTGGCCTCACCAGTACTGAATACAGAGGCAAGATTGCTTCTCTAGTCCGGCTGGCCACACTAATCCTGATACAAGACAGGATTCTGTTGGCCTTCTTGGCCACCTGGGCACACTGCTGGGTCATATTCGGTCAGGTACAACCAGTACCCCCAGATCTCTCTCTGCCAAGCAACTTTCAAGACACTTCTCCCCAAGCCTGTAGCATCACATGGGGTTTTTGTGATAGTAGTGTAGGAGCAAAAGTTATAAGTATAATTTCACTTCTGTACATACTTTATTAGCCTAATGCTTCCTCTCATTCTGGTTTCACTAGGACAGAATCACAGGGCAGCCACAGCAGGGGCTGTAGGCCGTTAGTAGTTTTCAGTCAGACAGGACAGCCAACCCAGGCTGTCTCACAGGTTGCATCCCATACCATAAACATCCTGCTTTTTGTAAAGGGGGAAGTTTGCTGAGAACAGAAGGACATTCTGCTCGGGTTCCATCTGATCTTACTTCTCTTCATCTTCCTTCTCCTTCACCTTTCTTCTTCTCCTTTTTTTCTTCCTTTTCTTACTCGTCCTTCTTCTTTCCATCCTTGGAGGACCTCAGTTACCATTCTGCTCCCAAGGCCTACCTTCCCATTTATTGTGACTGTTGTACATTGACTGGAGTGAACATACTTCTATACTATATATTGGCATTGGTATGAATTTGATTGTTTCAATAAATGCATTTTCGTTTCAATCTGTGGCTCTTCTCTCCTTTTCCTGATTCCCTTTCTCTGCTGTGGAGGGGTCCCTGGGTGACAGAGCAACTGCTATAGTTTAGACTTAGATATGGACTAAATGTCAACGCTTCTATACAACTGCCTTTAGCTTGGACAGAGCACTCGACATAATCTGTTACGTACCAAGAGTTGTTTCACCTTTCCATAAGACATATAGAGCATGGTTTAGTATCTCACAGAAAAAAAATTCCAAACATGTTGTTCATCTTGCAAAGCAAAACACTTGAAAGTAGAGGGGGAAAAAAGTAATTCAGAAAGCTTGTGGAATGTGGTAATTGGTATCTATGGTTCTTTGTGCATAGTTCCATAAAAACTAAACGGCAGTCACACCGTTGTTTCCTGTTTCTAGCTTCCTCATTTCTCCTATTCTTCCAGTAGCTGTAGCTGAATTTTGCTTGCTTAGTGAGAGCTTTTAAAAAAACCTGTTCCCCTATTCAAGATCACACCCATTTCCCCAGAGACCAAAAAAAAAAAAAAAAAGTCTGCTTTAATAGAGAACTTTAGGTTGCAGAAATTTCCCTTTCCTTTTCCTTAAGCTTTCTCTATCAGCCCTGCATAGCTCCTTTGGGAGTTTTTAAGTTTTGAGATGGACATAGATGAAATTATAGTAAAAATTCAAATATTCCAGTAAGGCTTTGACTGCCTCCTGCAGTAGCCTCACAATGGTAATACAGAAGTTCACTTTTCTGTCCTTTGAAAATGACTCCCAAAGGCAACATATTGGATCTATTCCTCATCCCCTGAATGGGTTCATGCACAGATTTCTAAGCAATTCTAAACATTGTCTTTAAACTACTTCATGCTCTTTAAGACATTTTCGCTTCATACAGGTAAAACAGGACATGACAAAATCATTTTTATGTTGCTCTATTTCTTGTCTTTAAGTTGTCATATCAATAAAAAACAACTTTCTTGAGGAACTTGTTATTCTTCTGGAAAGGACTGCTATGTACTCTCATCCTTTTCTGTCTGTAAGCCTAGGACATGAAGTTTTCAAACATAAGAAATCTAGTGCCTTGACAACCTTGTCCTTAAAAAGAAAGGTAAGACAAAACTGAGCTTGCAACAATTCATCCTGAATTCAAAACAGCCTGGAGCAGGGGAAAATTCTTATTCTCTTTCAGCTATAACAAAGGGTAAAATGGGACTAAATGCATACTAGAATACCATATGCCAGTGAAATAGCTTTCAAAATTTTAAAATTTATTTTATAAGGGAAACTGTCTCCTTAGAAGTTTGAAATTTAATTCCCTATTAGCAGTTAGATCTAGCTGTTAAAATAAACTGAAAAGCAATTCAATGAGAAACTCGATATCTAATATGAATAAGATATCAGTCTCTTTCACCACATTTTCCTGTTATATTGATTTTTGTTGTTGTTGGTGGTGGTGCTTGCTACAATAAATGCTGATTACAGTTACTTGTGCAAGTCATTCTTCTCTTTAGTTTCCACCTAAAACATTCGATGACTTGAAAGGAATTACTCTGAAAGAGATGCTCAAATTTTAATAAATGTTTTTGCCAGCATATGTCAATTTGTTGAAAGGAAACATTTATTGGAATATTGTTTGGAATAGAGAATGTAGACATTGCTGTGATGGATATATACTGTAGTCAGCCCTGTCAGCCCCTCCAGTTATATGGATGCCCAGTATGTTGTTTCTACCGCGAAGAACCTCAAAAGCCATAGCTTCAGCATGTCTAGGGACCTCCAAGCCTAGATTTTAGAAGAGATCAACAACTTCACTGTAGGACAATCTACAGATTGTAGATTCAGGATCTTAGATCCCTGAGATATCCCTGTCTAAAGACATGTGTCCCACCAGGCTTTGAAAATTCCACAGCCATGGTGTGAATTTAGGAGTTTACTTGCTCTCTGTCAGTGAAGTACTAAAACGAATATAAATTCATTCAACCATTGCAAGACAAAAACAGTTCATTTCGTTCCAGAAATAATATATTGTGGCAGTTCAGGCTGGGTGCCTCCTGTTACTGCCACATAAGTTACACCTCCGGTGTCCCAAGCGTCCAACCCAATAAGGTGGACACAGGAAACAGTGTACTTCTACCCATAAATCCTGCCCCCTATAAATCCATCTGCAAAGTCAGTTTCTTCCTCTTTCTTCCCTCTCTGCTCCTGTGGGAGATGCTCTCTTATCAGGTAATTGTGGGGGAGGATCTCAAACCCTCTTAGGCCTGTCTAGGGCTAATGCCAGGAGGAGAAAGGTGGGGGAGAGGCAGTCTCAGACCTCGCCAACCTGAGACTAGCCTAGCAGTGGGGGGGGGGGGAAAAGAGCCCTGGGGGTTTGGGTATTCCCTCAAGTGGGAGAAAGGAAGAGATGGGAGGCCTTTGGGTGTTAAGTAAGGTACTCTGTACACTTTGGGATATTCTTGCCACTATGCTTTTGTAGTTTCACTAATTGCTTTTCCATTTAAACTTTCCATCACTCTTCAGTCCGTTTGCATGAGTGTCATTCTTTTGTCCCTCTTGGGGCAAGAGAGGATCTGTCTGGCCTTAAACCAGCACGTGTGTATGAATAGTTTCAGCAACATAGGCTTTCTCTTTTGTGTGATTTTGGGTGTGGAATAGCATTGGTCTTAATTAAAATTTCATATTATAACTTATGATTTGAAATGGAAAAAGAACCATGAAACCTAATCCTCAGCTTTATATTGTGGCAGTAATTATTCCAGAGGGTAGACTAAATAGACAAGAAGAAAGGGAAAACCTTGTTTAAATTTCCATTTGTCAAACTGCCTTCAGAACATTTATCATTGAGTCATTGGGTAAAGCTAAATTTTTTGCTACTTCATCTTTCATACTTCAGGTAAAATTCAGTAGCTGTATAACTCTGTTTATTTGGTTTAATAGATATATGAGCCAAATAAATTTAGATTAAAGAATTTTGTTCAACTATCTGAGTCCTGGAGGTAAGGAGGTCTTTTAAGGCAGAAAACACCTCATATTTTATAAAATAAAATATTTATCTTATATTTTTAATACAAAATATATATCCCTACTTCAAAAAGGGCTTGGCTCTGTGATTCTGCACATGCATGACATGTATGAGACCCCATTCTTATTTTTACTCTTTTTACTGAATAACTTCTGAATAACTATCATGAATAATATTTCAGGGTTTATTCCATCACTCTAGCCAAAAAAGTGAACTGTGAGGGCACATTTTCAGTCTAGGAAGTGTCTCCAAACAAAAATATCTATCTCAACCCTTTATGATTTATGGATGTTGAATCTCACAACAGCTTGTATTTATCTGCACAGAACACTCTATTCAGAAAAGCTGAATGCATTAACTATTTCATATTACTCAGCAGCTATGTCCACACAGCCAGCTGGCTCTTGCCACTAGATACACAGAAGAAAAGCTTCTTCATTTTGCGTTCATCATTGTGGGATCATATCCCAAATTCCTCAACTAGAGTTTTGGCCTTTAGTAATCTGGAGGATGTAACACAAAGCCAGCTTGAAATAGGACCTAGGATTAAACCCTCAGAAATTCCTACCTGGCACCACTATCAAGCGACTATAGCAACAAATAATAGTGCTCCCTAGTAGGATGATGTTGTTGCAAATAAGCAGCAGCTTGTGTTCAGCAGCTTGCTGCCAAGCAGCTCCAGTTGGCAGAATGGTTTGTGCAGCTGTTTTCACAACAGCATCAGCAGTTATCCCACCCCAGCTGCACCAGGAGGAAATGACAGCAACTTAAATCAGCTGCGGCTGAAGGGTCTTGGATGTGCTTTACTTGTTAAAGCACTGTTGATAGGCTCATAAAATAATTATCAGCATGTCTTCTGGAATCTTCCTTAGCTGAGGCAACCTAAGAAATAGCCAGAAATACAAAGAGTAAAATTTTGTCTGGTAAATGCAACTCTTCCATCCTATACATTTACTTATTGTGAATAAATTGGCATATTTGAAAGATCTGTAGTCATGTTAGGATGGCTGGCTAGCTGTATCAGATTTGACAGAGATAGCACTAAATTTTGCCATAGTGCTTTCATGGTGCTATGTTTTGGATTGAGATTAAACCAATGTTAATAACACAAAAATGTTTTAGTCTTTTGCTGAGCAGTGCTTGAACAATGTCAATCCCTTTTCTGCTTCTCACACTACCCCATCAGTGAGTAGGATGGGGGTACATAAGATGCTGGGAGAGGACACATCTGAAACAGCTGACTCCAACTGACGAAAGGGATATCCCATACCATATAATGTCAGGCTCAGCAATAAAAGCTGGGAAAAAGAGGAAGTTTGGAGTTACGTCTTTTTTTCTGAGTAACTATTATATGTGATGGAGCCCTACTTTACTGGGGATGTCTGAACACCTGTCTGCCAACAGGAAGTGGTGAATGAATTCATTGTTTTGCTTTGTGTGCATGTATGCCTTTATATTTACCTATTAAGCTGTCTTTATCTCAACCCATGAGTTTTCTCACTTTTACCCTTCCTATTCTCTCCCTCATCCCACTGTGGTGGGGAGTGAGTGAGAGTTTGTGTGTGGATGAGCTATTGGCTAGCCTTTTACCTGTAAAAGGTTACAGAGCAGGTTGTTGTTCAGGCAGCAAGAAACAAGATCAGTATCTTTTCCTTTTTAATTCCTTTTTCTTGTCTTCTTTTTTTTCTTTTCCTTTTTAATTCCTTTTTCTTGTCTTCTTTTTTTTTCTTTTCCTTTCTGGTTAAGAGCTGCTTTCTGGATTATTTGAGAGTAAAGACAGATGAAATAATAACAAAGTATTGGCACTAAGATACAATGCTCCAATGGAAGTCTAAATGATATCATGAAGGGACACAGAGACAGAATATTATGGAAAAAAAAAGTGTATAATAATATTTGAAGGCATGGCTCTTTAAAACTTTCTTTCACAGACTTCTGACTTTACTAATTCTGTAGGCAGTGTTAAAAGAAGTCTTAAGAATCCTGAACTAATTCTGTCCTGTGCTATTGCTTTGTTTCATGAAGAAAAAAAAAAAGTTACATGTTTAATAATAAAAGACTAATTCATTCCTCAGGCTGTTTTTATAACTATTAAGCATTTATGTTTTATTTCAATATTTTTAGTGTTAGAGAGAAGTTGTCTAGAAAGGCAAGAAATCAATTTCGTCTACCAAAGCATCAAGCTCTTACTATCACATTTTGCTAGGAATTGCATGTTCACAGTATCACAATATATCAGAGGTTGGAAGGGACTTCAGGAGATCATCAGGTCCTACCCCCCTGCCAAAGAAGGATCACTTAGGATACACATCCAGGTGGGTTTTGAAAGTCTCCAGAGAGGGAGACTTCACAACCACCCTGGGCAGCCTGTTCCAGGGCTCTGTCACCCTCACTGGAAAGAAGTTTCTCCTCATGTTGAGGTGAAATCTTCTATGTTCAAGTTTGAACCCATTGTTCCTTGTCTTATCACTGTGAACCACCAAAAAGATCCTGGCCCCCTCCACTTGACATCCACCCCTCAGATATTTATAGACATTGATCAGATCCCTTCTCAGTCTTCTCTTCTCAAGACTAAACAGCCCCTGGGATCTCAGTCTCTCTTCATAGGGGAGATGCTCAAGTCCCCTAAGCGTCCTCGTGGTTCTCCGTTGGATTCTCTCCAGCAGGTCTCTGTCTCTCTTGACCTGGGGAGCTCAAAACTGGACACAGGATTCCAGGTGTGGTCTCAGCAGGGCAGAATAGAGAGGTAGAAAAACTTCCCTAGACCTGCTGGACACACCTTTCTTGATACATCCCAGGATCCCATTGTCTCTCTTGGCCACAAGAGCACATTGTTGTTCCATGGAGAACTTGCTGTCCACCACCACTCCAAGGTCTTTCTTTCCAGCAGGGCAACTCCTAACCTGTCCTGGTGCCTGTTCTTATTTCTCCCCAGAACTCCCTGAACATATCCTTATTAAACTTCACGAGGTTTGCCTGCACCCAGCTCTCCACCCTGTCCAGGTCATGTTGGATGGCAGTACAGCCTGACAGGGTGCAAGCCAACCCCCCCAGTTTTGTATCATCAGTGAGCTTGCTGAGGGTACTCTTAATCCCCTCATCTGTCCCCTCATGTTCTGCTATTAGGCATTTTTATAAATTATTCCCATGCCATCTACCTTGAATAAGAGTACTAAACTCATCACCCATGGCCAAAGAAAGCACACTTCTTAAATGCTTATCTTTCTATTCCCTATAGGAAGTATTTATCAGTAGGCAGTTAATATTCCTTTTTATTTCTGGAAGAGTTTTATCCCTGCTTCTGCCTCCTCCACTTGTTTTACTTTTTTTGTCTGAGAAAGCCTCAATATATTTCAACCTTTTATATTGATAAAGATCATTAGGATCACATATGATCAATCTTCTGCTGCCTGGCTATAACACATTAACAAGGAAAAGTAATAAATAAAATGATGTATTTAAGGAAAAAGCTTTAAAGTTTAATTTATATTCCAGTTCAATCTAATGATCCTAACACTCATTCATTATTAGAACTTTTCTTCCCAGCATATAGAATCTCTCATATCAAGATAATCACTCTAGGTGAAAAGGACTAGAGAACATGACTTATGAGAACCAGCTGAGAATACTAGGCTTTTTCAGCATAAAGGAGACCAAGGGGTGACCTCATCGCTGTCTTTGCCTCCTCATAAGGGAAAGTGGGGAGGGAGGTGTTGATCTCTTTTCTCTGGAGTCCAGTCATAGTACACAAGGGAATGGCTTAAAGCTGGATCAAAAGAAGTTCAGACTGGATATTAGGAGAAAGTTCTTCACTGAGATGGTGGTCAACCGCTGAAACAAGCTCACCATGGAAGTGATCATTGCCCCATACCTGTTGGTCAGTGCTCAAGAAGCATTTGGACAAAGCTCTTAGATACACGGTTTAACTTTTATGTTGCCCTTTGTAGAGTCAGGTGTTGGACTAGATGTTTCTTCTTGGGTTGGACCAGATGTTTCTTCTTGGTCTCTTCCAACTCAGGATGTTCTATGATTAGTATTGGTATGAATCTGTTCAGGATTAGTTTGAGTTCCATCTGAATTTGTAATACCTCTATCTGATAGGCTGTAGTACCCTTGGTTATTAGAGTTAAGTTATCCATTTAGGGACTTAAAACTGTTAAAAGTTACCCACCAACCTTCCTTTTTTTTTTTGTTTTTTATCTAGAAATGGAGCCATTCCCTGCATTCAGTTTATGCTTTAAATATGGAGTGACACAGAACACGTTAGCCTTTCTCATAACAAATTAAATTACTTGATGTGATTTGCTTTGGTGTTTTGAATTGCACTTCTTCTCAAGAAAGCTTTGTCTTTTTGCTTTCTGTCCTTAAGTAAGAACCAGAAGTCAGCAATCAAGAATTTTGACTGAAAGGCAATATTTGTAAGTTAGAAACAGGAGATAGGGGAATGGTGGAGTCACCATCCCTGGATGTTTTCAAAAAAACGTGTAGACATGGCACTTAAGGACATAGTTTAATGGCCATGGTGGTGTTAGGCTGACAGCTGGACTTGACGATCTTAAAGGTCTTTTCCAAATGAAACAGTTATATGATTATATGTGTGGTGGTTTGAAACTGTCTTTTTAATTTTTCCTTGCAAAGTTCAGAACAGAGAAAGTGAAAGAATGTAAATAAGTCACTATTGGGTGTAAGAAAGCAAAATAACGATTGTTCTAAACACTTCCATTGGATAGATAGAAATGTTTAAGAACTATTACCCAAAACAAAGTAGGCATTCTGCACATTCTGCGTTCGGCAGTGGGGGCAGTTGCTGGGCTGTCTGGCTGCTGTTTCTTCTTCTCTTCTGGCTGAAGATAACACACTGACCTTGGCAGCTAAGTTAACAACCTTCTGCTCTAACTAAACTCTGCTTCTCTGTCCAGGGGGGTCTGGGGGGGAAGCTCCTGGGAGAGGGAGGCCCCCTTTGGGAGGGTCCCCTTGGGGGGAAGCAAAGGGAGATCGGTTGTGCTTTTCTGTTGATTGTATATATTTGTAAATGTTGTGAATTTTGTATATTTGTACATATTCATTGCATTTCATCTGCTTGTAAATACAGCTTTTCATTTGCTTCCAGACTGAGCTAGCCTGGTTATTGTCGGTGGGAGGGGGAATTTCAGCTCACACCGACACACTTTTTTATGAAACCTTTTCTCATCTGAGTGTTTTTGATTTCCTTCTCTCCTCCCTGAATATTCTAAAAAGGGGGAAAACACACACACACACAGAGAAAAAAAGTGAATATAATGGTTTCAATATCTGTATTTATAATGAAATAGAAGCTGTAAATGTGGTATACTTCAAATCCTGATCTCTCTGATCTCTCCTGATCCACAGAATACTTTGGAGCTTGCTTGTGAACTGTCCTTGCATAGGTACACACCTTGAAAGATAGTTCTGCTCTGAGAGCCATGTACCCAGCTTGGTAGAGATGTCTAGAACTTCTGCAGACACAAAGCAGGTAAAGCTAGTTATGAATAAGGCTGGTTCATTCTCAGCAGACAATACACTTTCAGTACACTAGGTCAAAGATTCACCAAGAGGAAAAACAATAGGGAAAAACCCACTTCTACTTATAGAAAAGAAAACATGCCTCTGTACATAACACTAGTGAGATAACAGTCTATAATGTTAAAATACCATATATTTGCTATCAGTACAAAGTATCATTATTAACAACAGTGTCATAATACATTAATGGATTCTAGCTTTACTTTTTATCTTATATTTGGATTTTTGGTGGCAGACTGAAATATTCCACTAAAAGATTATGGATATTAATCCGCTTCATCAAAGGCAAGAAATTCAAAGATCTCCTTAATTCAACATTTTTGAGTGACTGTACTGTTGAATTAATTAATCTAGAATTACAACAGTTCAATATTATGGGATAGACTGTATAAATTTTCTAAATTATGTGAGATGTTTTTACTCAATTCAATGAATGGCAGTGGTAAATTCGGATTAAATAATTCATTTCTTATATTTATGCACACAAAGGACATATTACAAACATTGGTCCAGTTGTACACTGATGGAACAGGAATACTTAAAAAGACTTATTTAAAGAATAGAGGGAAGCTGTGTATTAGTGCTGCTTTCATTCCCAGATGTTTCAAGGCCAAAAAGTGAGTGGTAGATGAAAGATTCTCCATGGCTTTGATTTTATTTACTTTCTTTCCTGATATCAAGGGTATAAGCTATCCATTGTTTTCTTGATAAGAGATATCTTTAAAAGCTGTTGTGATATTGATCACCCAGCTTCAATGCCATCATCACTTGCCATTTTATTTTCCTTCTTCTGCTATTATTTTTGTTGCCCCCACACCCATACAGTCTGTCATTCTCTGTTCATACTTATTTTGTTATTTTTAATCCTAATGTCTACAATATAAATTACAAGATAATTAAGTTTTCTTGTATTCATAACGTTGTTCTGGCTGTGAGAACTATGCAGTTGAATTCTTATGTAACATCCAAATTAATAACCTACACAAGGTTAAGACATTGAGTCAAGAATTTTTCTCTTATGGTGCAAATCTTTTAATAACACCCCTCATCCTGTTCTTCACCCACACCAGTTAAAGATAAAACCTGAGATCTGTCCAGAGAATAGCATGGCTTTCCCAGTAAGAAGGCAGACACCTTATTCTGGAGGAGAATCCATATGTACTGCATGGATGTCAGCTGTGCCATGAATTTTGCCCTCATGTCTGAAGAGCACTTATTGCTTATATATATGTACTACCATAGTTGTACATTTTAGTTTCAGATGAAGTGTAGCCCAGCACTCCAGTTTTTCACTTCCTGAATGAGTGATTTACAACGAAATGCCCACGCAATGTGATCTGCCTCATAAGCCACCCAATCCAAGAAGAAAGCTTGGTGGTGAGAATTCAAAGCAAGTGGAAGTATTTAGCTTTTCCTACCACTATTATGTACTAATCCTCAGATTATGGTTTATGAGTTGTTACTCTACATAGCAGGTAATATTGTTTGCCATCATCATTTCTCCAGGCAGATGAGAAATAATTTGTGTACAAACTTGATGTAATCCTGAAGAAATATGAGGACACTGAATACCTAAATAGTTCCCATTTATTTTTGTTTTGCTCTAGACATTTGCTTAGGAATAATCCAAGACGAGAAACCCTGAGTCTTTATCACCTGCTTCAATATTATAGAAAAAGTTTACTGAAACAGAAGTTGATTTTATAAATGTTCTCTTAAGGGGAATTGCTTAGCATTTTTATTTGAATTGTTTAATTATGGCTGATTAAAGATATCTGTAGACATTGAGTGATGAAAAAAAAGAAACAATACTGACTGACCAGTTGTTATTGATAGGAACTCTTCATACAATGAGCAGAAAAAAACCCCAAAAAACTGAATAAGGTATTTTCATAAAGATTTTTGAGATCTTGTCTTACAGGGTACAGTACTGATGGTGAGAAGGTCACAAAACTTATGCTTATACTCAAAGCTGCTGCAGTAGCCTATGTCAGAGGTAGTCCATTGGTATAAATTAGAGCAACCAAAGAGCTGACTTCTGACTTCAGAAAGAAGAGGCAAGAATCACAGTTAGAAGCTGGGATAAAAAAAAAAAAAAATCAGTGACCATATAATTTTGAACATGTTTTGTTAAATGTTTCTGTAAAGTTAGTTGGCATAAATTCATTATATGAGGTACATATTGTATGAAGTAAAGCTTCAGCAGAACTTTGAATGTACTGTGGAAGACTGAAGACAAATGCTAAGAACCAGTAGGAAATACCCTTTTTTTCCCCCTTTCTACTCACTCACTTTATATCACAACTTGGAACCTGAACTCACGAAAACTGGTAAGTTTTTGTGGCAAAAGACAACCTGACAGGGAATTGTGCAGTGAAGTGTTCAGGCATGTCAATGGATTGTCATTTTTGATGGCTGAGCACAGATACTGTCTCTGATGCACTTTGTAGTACTAAAAAGATATAGTAAAGATTATTTCAAGTCACAAATAGCTGCTATTCAAGATTTTATGTGGAATTTTCCATATGTGCTGTCTCTTTCATTTTACTTTTTTTTTCTTTATATAGCATTTTCATTTTTTCTATACAAATCATATACTGACATTTCAGACATGCTGTCATGTAAAAAAACCCCATATTTTACTACACTACTTGTAGTCACACATTATTTGAAAACATGACATCCTATTTTTCGTCTGGTATAAACCATTCTAGCTCTATCAGCTACAAATCTGACTCAGGGTGTGAATATTTAATTGACTAATGTTATAAGTGTTGTCTTGTTAAACAAATATAAAGACAGGTAAGATTTTTAACATCGTAAGTGAAAATTATTATAGACATTGAAAACCATTTTTTTCTTAATCCTTTGGGAAGTAGAAACATGAGATCTGCTTCTTACCATTGACTTTTTGGAATTTACACATTTATTTTTCATTGTGCCATTTCACAAAATATCTAATATTTAGGCATAGATTAGGTGGCCAGAACTTCATTACCTGGAATAGAAAGTCTGAGCTGTAAGCCTCAGAATAATATCAAAGGACATGGTAAATTACTCTCTATTTCACATATATATATATATACACAATATAAATAATTTTACATATACAGAATATATGTTCTTGGTTTTTAATACAAAATAAGAACAAAGAAGAAAATATGGTCCTCTTATGACACCTCCTTCTGATACATACAGAGAAGGCTCTGAAGAGACCTTGTTGTGGCCTTCCGGTATCTTAAGGGGGACAAGAAAGCTGGTGAGGGAATTTTTAGGGTGCCAGGTAATGATAGGACTAGGGGGAATGGAACAAAAATAGAAATGAATAGATTTAGATTGGATGTTAGGGTGGTGAGACACTGAAACAGGTTGCCCAGGGAGATGGTAGAAGCCCCATCCCTGGAGGTTTTTAAGGCCAGGCTGGATGTGGCTCTGGGCAACCTGATCTACGGTGAGGTGTCCCTGCCTGTGGCTGGGGGGTTGGAATTAGGTGATCCTTGTGGTCTCTTCCAACCCTAACAATTGTATGATTCTATATATGCCCTCAGGGATAGGGTTGGAATTGAAGGAAGTAAGCTGAGTCTAGGAAAAGGAGGAAGGAACAGGGAAGGTGTTTTTAGGTTTGCCTTTGTTTCTCACTATCTAAAAATATTTAAACTAGGGAAAAAAATTGTTCAGTCAATGTTACTTTCCCTGTAAATGATAAAAATAAATTATCTCCCTGCCTTTTTCTCAATGCATGAGTTTTCTCACTTTATTTTCTTCCTCTGACCTGTAGAAAATGGGGAACAAGAGAGTGTCAGCCTCACCTCTGTCTGAGAAGATCATGGAACAGATCATCCTAGAAGCTATACTAAAGCACATAAAGGACAGGGGGGGCATTTAAGACAAACAGCACAGCTCCACCAAGGGCAAGTCCTGCCTCACCCATCTAGTGAGTCTCTATGATGATGTAACTACATCAGTGGACAAGGTGAGGCCAATAGATGTCATCTACCTGGATTTCTGTAAAGTTTTTGACACATTCTCCCACAACATTCTTCTCTCTAAACTGCAGAGATATGAATTGGATGGGTGGTCTGTTCAGTGGATAAGGAATTGGTTGGATGATTGCATATAAAGGGTGTTGGTCAGCCACTCAATATCCAGATGGAAATGGGTGACAAGTGGTGACCGTTGAGCTGTTCAATATCTTCATCAGTGATATAGACGGCAAGACTGAGTGCACTCTCAGCAAGTTTGCAGACAATAAGAACCTAAGTAGTGCAACTGATATGTCTGCAAGATGGGTGCCATCCAGAGAGACCTGGACAGGCTAGGGAAGTGGACTTAGGAAGTTCATTCTGTTAACATTGGCCCATAAAGCCAATCTATCCAAGTCCCTCTCTAAAGCCTCCCTACCCTTGTGCAGATCAACACTCCCACCCAACTTGGTGTCATCTGCAAACTTACTGATGATACACTCTATGTATTCATCAAGATCAACAATAAAGATGTTAAACAGAATTGGTCCCAACCAGCTGGATTTAACTCCATTGATCACCACTCTCTGGGCCCGTTCGCCCAGCCAGTGTTTTATCCAGCTGAGTGTGTGCTCTTCCAAGCCATGGGCCAGGATACACGTAAAAGGATACATGTAAAAGTAAAGGATGATCCTAGGATGGTGCACTGAAAGTATACACAGCAAAAATATATTTTTTCATCTTTAAAGACCTGATAAAATCATCTATGTGTTTTGTTTTGATTACTTGGGCTAAGTAGAATAAATTTAATTTGAACCGACATAAAGGGAAGTTGCAGATATCAATAATGATAGTTTAATATAAACAAACAAGAACACTTCAGAAAGGCAAAATGAATCACTAAGTTCAAGTCCAATGCCAGAGAAAAAAAGGAAAGAATCAAAAGGGGGAAAAAAAAACCCAACCAAACACAAAATCAAAACAAAGAAACAAAGAAAATCAACAAACAAAAAAACCCCACAAAAATATGTATAAAACATCTGTAAATAAATTTAGGCTGAACAGTTCCTGTTAGATAATCAAGGATGAAAACAAAACCCCTGTTTTAAAAATACATTTTCTGAACCTCCAAAAAGAATATGAAGTACCACTTGATTGACTTCCTGACAGATGACCTTAATCAAAGTTAATGTCTAACCCATCTAACTTTAAGTACTCGAAATATTTCAGAACCCAAAGCTTTCTCTGTTTCTCTTTATGTAATGGAGACTTTCCAACAGAGTAATTTAGGCACTACTTGTTTATAAAGGTATGCCTCATGAGGACAGGAAGAATTTTATCTTCTGCAATAAAAAAATCTATCACAAAAGACCCTCTTCTAACCTGGGACTTGTCGTTGTCACTTTAATGTAAGTAGTAATACAGAAATAACATTTTGCATTTAGATTCTGTCTGCCTCTAACTGCATATATAGTCAAAAGACTAGAAAGGCATTGTAAAATGCATCTTATAAAGTTTCCTATTCCCCTTACTTTACTTATCTTTTGTTCTTCTGTTTCTATCCATTCACACAGTTTCCATGGTGCCATCAGTTTTATCGAAAAAGATTGGAACAATGCAGAATGTATTCAGAAAATCTCCTGAGCATCTTGGAACAATTGAATTCATTCGTGATAGGAACTTTAGAGAATTTTACCATTTAGAAGAGATGGAGGCAAGAGGGAAGAAGAAAAAAAAAAGTAAAAATGTTCACCCAGATGTGTATTAAGGCATGATGAAAATAGTAGGTCAGCAGAGCACTGAAGAATCCTGTCAATTTGAAAGAACCTCCACTGTTATCAGTTAATGAATGATTATTTACTTACCTTCTTGAGTGTTCTTCAGAGACTGTGCCAGTGTACTCTGAAGACAGTAAAATATGCAGTCTTAAAATATTTTGACATAGCTTGCCATGAGAAAAAAAAAAGAAACACACTCTTAGAGAAAACCAGTTCTTTAAATACTGATCTAGGGAAATATTTTCAATTATCTAAGCAGTGATTACAAATTGCATAAGTCTAATAGAAAACCAATTCACTCTATTACAAAGAAAGGGATCTATTTCAATTATATTTTTTACTTTTAAATAAAACAGCAATATATTCTTTAGATGTATTTGGATTGTTATTCATTCACTCCATGATATATAATACAAAGGAAGGACAGCATATGCCCAGGGTTCAGTGAGCTAAATCTGATGATGATTATTTGATGCAATGCTGCTGTCATGCACTGTTTACAAAGGAAGTGCTGTCTGGAGCAAAGTATTATGGGGCTTGTAGCTTGGATTGTAGCATCAGAGGCTTCATGTTTCTGATTTTTGATCACGGGTTTTGGTTTTGGATGTTGGGCCTTTCATCTTTATTGACTGTATGCTGGCAATTTTTTGCTGGCTTCTGCTGCTCCTTCTGCTTTTCTTTACTGTGAAATAAGCTAAGATAACTGTATACTGTATTATTCCATTAAACTCCTCATCCCAACCCACAGGGCTTTTCATATGTTTCTCTTTCACTCCTGACTTCAGGGGGAGGAGGACGGGTGGCTTGTTTGTTAGAGTAAGCTATCTTAAACCAGGACAACGTGACAAACAGTGTTGTACTGACTTTTTTTGGCTAATTATACCCTGCTTTCTTTTTTTTTCATTTTTTTTTTTTTTTGCTTAGGTTGGCTTTTGGGGGTTGTTTTTGTTTTCTTTTATTAGGCTCACAAATCCATATTTAAGCTGAATACACTTTTTAAAAGAAGGTTATTTGAGTTAACAAAATCAAGTGCAAATTTTTTTGTTAGTTCATTTTTAGCACTTTCTTCAGATTTGCAGCAATCTAATGATGGCAGAACTTGAGACATTTGAAAGTGTTTACAGGTTGTAAGAGTTATTATAAAAATGGACGTCAGTGTCTTTACATAAAATTGCAAACCTCAGAAAGCTACTCAATTTCAACTTTCTGGCTCTGTAGCTCCAAATACTGTCACTACTGTAAAACCTGATATGCATGTCCATTTGCCATGCCACAACAAAAAAGTGTCAATGCCTAACTGATTCAAACTGCTTCACTACAGAAAAATCTAGTTATGCTGAACTCATTCCATTGTCTATAAGCCCAAATACCTCTTAAATACTGACAGTTCTGGGGCTTTGACCACCTTTATAGGAAGCCTGTTCAAGTAACTGACCCCCCTGTAGGTGAAGAAATGTTTCTTAATGTCCAGCCTAAACCTTCCTTGACACAGCTTTGAATCCTTCCCATGTACTCTGTTACTGGATCCCAGATAAAAGAGATCAGCACCTTCCTCTTCACTTCCTCTCCTCAGGAAGCTGTAGAAGGCAATGAAGTTGCCCCTGAGGCTCCTTTTTTTTCAAAGCAGATAAGTCCAGAGTCTTTAGCCAATCTTCATAGGAAATATCTTCCAGACCCTTCACCAGCTTTGTTGCCCTCCTCTGAACACATTTAAGGACCTTAACATCCAGCTTAATACAAGCCAGGGTCCAAAACTGCACACAGTACTCAAGATGAAGCTGCAACAACACCACATAGGAGGTGATAACCACCTCTGGTTATACCCTGGTTGATGCACCCCCAGATCTGGCTGGTCTTTTTGACTACTAGGGCACAGCACTGACTCCTATCAAGCCTGCTGTTAGCCAGCACCCCTAGATACCTCTCTGAAGGGCTTCTCTCCAGCCACTCCTCTCTCTGTCTACACTCGTGTCCTGCATTACTCCATCCTAGGTGCAGAATCTGGCATTTGTTCTCATTAAATTTCATGCCACTAAAGTTGGCCCAGTGCTCCAATCTATCCAGATACACCTGCAAAGTCTCTTGTCCATTCAGAGAGTCAAAAATCACTGCACTGTTTCCTATCTTTAATAAGCATTCTAATGGTGAATTCTATTGCTGTAAACATATTGAACAGAACCAGCCCTAGGACTGAGTCCTGTGGAATACTGCTGGTGGTTAATCAGATATGCCCATCAAGAAGCTAAATCTTGAAACTGCCAGTGATAACCAAAACCCAATAGAAACATGATATCAATCAAAACATACTGATTATGTTCAAACTAAAACTTATTTGTTAAGGTCTGAGAGAGGAAGGTCTTTTCCTATTAGTCTTTTAGTCAAGGACTTTATTAAGATAACTTGTTTATTGATGTTTTGGTCAGTTATTTACCATTTCTTCCCCTCCTCCCAGAGCCATGAGTTTTATCTTTTTTCTTAACCTGATCAAATTTATTTGAATGTGCTGAACTTGTTCTCTCTACCTCACACATTATACATGTCAGTGCTCTCATAGTACCTCACTCCTATTCATGTTTATAGTATCACTTACTTTCCGCAGTGAGTCTGCTTTAAAGTCAGCCTTTCCTTTTATCTTTTCTAAGCTTAGAAGTAGTTAGTATCTTCAAGGACCTTATCTCCATTCCCTCTGCTCTTCCTCTCTCCTGTTCAGGTCGATTACTTTTTCTTTCTTGCTTTTTCTATCTCTTTTTTTTTTTTTTTTCAAGTCTGTGTTCTCTGGAGACCACGAGAGCTACCCACACTGAAACTTTGAACTTTGCTTCTTCTAAATTGAGTCAATTTTATCTGTAAGCTTCAAGGATTTCTTTTTATTTGAAACACCGTATAGATATAGGCTCCACCAGAGGTCTCTTCCATGCAGCTTGCATCTGTCTAAGAGTCATGGGGAGATGAAGGGAGCAATAACCACCTTTGTACTCTACCCACCAAGCAGCAGGAGAGCAGTGTCGGCCAAGAGTGTGTCAGTCAGCAATGATTATTTCCTGCTTCTCTCACCCTCATCCACTAGCATTTCAAATATTCAAATATTCAAATATCACTCATTTTGTTATTGTACCTTTCTTAGTAGCTGGCCAATACCAATGTAAGAAGCCTTATTCAAGAATATTTTCTCAGCAGTCATAGACTTCATAGAGAACCAGATGTTCTAGCAGCAGCACTTCTGCCCAAGCAGGCTACTTTGGGCCTTGGGTTGAGAAATAAATCTTATGAAGAGCAACTGAAGGAGCTGGGGCTGTCTAGTTTGGAAAAGAGGAGGCTGAAGGGAGACCTCACCACTGTCTACAACTACCTGAAAGGATGTTGTGGAGAGGTTGGTGCTGGTCTCTTCTCATAGGTAGTGATAGAACAAGAAGGAATGGCCTCAAGCTGTGACTGGGTGGGTTTAGACTGGACATTAGGAAATGTTTTTTAAACAGAAAGAGTGGTCAGGCATTGGAATGGACTGCTCAGGAAAGTGATTGAGTCACCACCCCTGGATGTGTTTAAAGGTCATTTGGATGTGGTGCTTGAGGATATGGTTTAGAGGTGGTATTTGTAGAGTAGGGTTATCTGTTGGACTTGGTGATCCTGAGGGTCTTTTCCAGCCTGAATATTTCTGTGATTCTGTGATTTTGTGAAAGAGGAAGTCTAGGACCAGGGCAGAGGAGTACTGAGATGAGGACAACAATTACCTGTGAGTTGTGCTGTGTTTATGTTTCTTGTGTAGGCTTATACTGCACCCTGATGTGACTTTATAGAAAGAATTTTAAGAATCCGTTCACTACAATTATTAGGGTAGAAATGCCTAAAGACTGGGAAAGTGTAAGGAAATAACTTCACAATGTTGTAAGTATTGAAATATTAAGACTGAAATTTTAAAAAATGAAGACTTTGGGATGTAGAACAAAAGTATCACATGGTGTATAAATGCATTCTACATAAAAATGTAATTTGTCTTCAGTAAAATAATATGATGTGTATATTTTCCTGTTGCAATTTCTTACATCTTCTGCAGCTTCTTTATAGTCAACATGATCCATGACCTACCCAGTGCACAGCAGACTTTAGCTAGAGATAAGTATGTGTAGATTTGAATGAGCAAATAAACAAAATAATGCACAAAAATAATTATAATCCAGGACCTACATGTTAGATAACTAGGGTAAAATAGAATTGCACCCAAATCAATTAGTCCTACTTCTAAGCAGGAGTATTCAGTTCAGGTACAAGAGTGTACTGAGGCTTTGTCTGAATGAAATGAGATGCCTAGAAGAATTTATTATATACAGACCACAAGAATCAATGGACAAGAATCTTTGGGTACTTCTCAGATCATACCTGATTCAGTGTTACAATCATAATGATGTGACTGTATCTGAAGTTCTTCATGCAATAATGAGAAAATAGAAAGAACCTTCTTTAATTCTCTCTTAGAAAACACATACTTCGGAGCACAGGCAAGAGCATGATGAAATCCAGGCCATTTGGCTTAGAGACTACAGACACTTGCATCTGTGGGAGAATAACTGGACTTTAAAACTTTCAGTGACTCTAGATGTCTGTGAGTAGACTATCTGACTTCCTGTCTGAACACCTAAAATCCACAGCAGATGAGATTGACTCCTCACCAGTCTTTTCAAACCCTTTTCTTATTCTAAACTTACTGTAGATATTTAAGGCAAGATGCTAAATATTACTGAAATACAATGACTGGTAATATATTCCAGAAAATAAAGCGTGGACATTCTGGAATGTTTGTGGAGAGAAGAGGGTGAGGAATTCAGTGTATTTCCCAGGGAAAGTAGGCTGCTGTGCAATCAAGAACATATAAGAAGGTAACATAAAAATCATATGAAAATAAATATTGTTTTGGTTAATGGTTACAGAGCTCAGCCTGAAAGGAGAATAAAACAGAGGTTTGCAGTACCTCCAAGGATTGTTTCTGTCTGTTCCAAGACAGGCTAATACGAAATCTGCAAATGAGGTATTGTGTATCAAATACAAAAGAAGTCATCTACATGTCTGGTTTTATCCTAATTTGCCATTATAAAATAATCCTATTGCCTAGAATATGTGTTTGAGTCTCATGAATTTCATAGGAGTTTGGAATCTACTTTGTTTTTACTGCACAAGTGCTTAATAGTTAGGCTTCTATCCAAAAACCAGTTGCTTTTTTCATCTCTTTTTTTTTTTTCTGATATATTTTAAATCAGTTCTATTTGAGTAAGTGTGTAGAACTGCCTAAAATTTACCTGTTATTCAACTCAGAGTTTGAAAAATCCTCTTAAGCAAGAAGTGGGATTTTCTCTTGCCCTTAACAATTTTCACTCATCAGCTGTACCTGTTTATGTGAAGCTTATCTTAATATCTGACCTATTTCTCTTTAGAGGGTCCTTGACTAAAGGCCTGTTGAAGGCCATTTCTGTATCTCCACTATAGTCTGAAATCCAAACTCCTTACTAGCCATATTGTCATCGGACAGGCTGGAGAACAGGGCAGGGAGACACCTAGTGAAAAAAAGCAAGGGCAAGTGTAGACTACTGCATCTGAGGAAGAACAACCCCATGTATCAGTACAGGTTGGGGGCTGACCAGCTGGAGAACAGTTCTGGGGAAAAGGACCTGGACAATAGTATGATCATGAGCCAAAAAATATGTGCTTGTGAATAAGAAGGCCAGTGGCATCCCGGGATGCATTAAGAAGACCGTGGCCGGCAGACTGAAGGAGGTTCTTTCCCTCTTTTTCTGTCCTCGTGAGGCCTTATATGGAATATTGTGTCCAGTTTTGTGCTCCCCAGTTCAAGAGGGGTAAGAAACTACTGGAGAGAGTCCAGTGGAGAGCCACTAAGATGATTAGGGGAATGGAACATCTGCCTTATGAGGAAAGGTTGAGAACTGAGTGTTTAAGCTGGTGAAGAGCAGACTGAGGGGGATCTCATTAATGCTTATCAATATCTACAAGTCAAGTATTAGGAAGATGAAGACTCTTCTCAGTGGTGTCCAAAGATAGGACATCATTCTCCTTTAGAAACTCGTGGCACAAGGCTTGGATAAGTGCACTCTGCACTGGATAAAAACCTGGCTGGATGGCCAGGCTCAAAGAGTGGTGGTGAATGGAGTTAAGTCTGGCTGGCATCTAGTTCATAAGTGGTGTTCCCTCAGGGTTCAGTACTGTGGCCTCTCCTCTTTAATATTTTTATCAATGATCTGGATGCAGGGATTAAGTGTACCCTCGGTAAATTTGCAAATGACAGCAAGCTGGGTGGCTGTGTTGATCTGCTAGAGGGTAGGGAAGCTTTACAGCGGGATGCAGAAAGGTTAGACCAATGGGCCAAGGCTAATTGTATGAAGTTTAACAAGGCCAAGTGCCAAGTCCTTCACCTGGGTCACAACCACCCCATGGAAAGATGCAGACTTGGAGAGTGACCTGGGGGTTCTGGTTGTATTAGAAACACTATGGCCAGCAGGAACAGGGAGGTGTACTCAGCATTGGTGAGGTCACACCTCAAGTGTTGTGTTCAGTTCTGGGCCCCTCACTGTAGGAAGGACATTGAGGTTCTGGAGCATGTTCAGAGAAGGACAACAAGGCTTGTGAAGGGCCTGAAGCGTGTGGCTTATGGGGAGGGTCTGAGGCAGCTGGGGTTGTTCAGTCTGGAGAAGAGGAGGCTGAGGGAAGACCTCATTACTGTCTACAACTACCTAAGGGGATGTTGGAGCAAGGAGTGGGCCAGACTCTTCTCCTTGATGGCAAGCAACAGGACTAGAGGAAATGGTTTCAAGCTGCAGCAGGGGAGGTTCAGGCTGGATGCTATGAAATACTTCTTCACAGAGAGGGTTATCAAATATTGGAATGGTTTTCCCAGATTAGTGGTGGAGTCACTGTCCCTGGAGATGTTTAAGCAGTATGTAGACACTGAGGGACAGGATTTAGTATTGACTCTTCAGTGCTGGGTCAAAGGTTGCACTGGATGATCTTTGAGGTTGCTTCCAACCAGATGTTTTCTGTGATTCTGTGATAAGGGGCAATGAACACAAACTGTAGCACTGGAAATTCCACTTAACCATAAGGAGAAAACTCTTAGAGTGCAACAGAGAGGTCACAGAGTCTCCCCCTCTGTGTAATGTAGACATATACATCAAATACGCACTTCAAACTTTTTTTCAGCTGAATAGAGAAAAAAACCTGCTTTGAGAGAAGTCAAGTTGTAAATGTCCATCACACTCACACTCCAAAATTGCCTTCAGTTACAATAAATTGTGCCAAATAAATATCTCATCTCCAGGAGGGAATTGTTATTGTCTAAATTGGAAGTTAGAGCACAGGGTAAGCTCTTTTAGGAGACAGGACACATAAAAAAACTAATGTGTTAACTTTTCCCAGCTCACTTTTTTTTTTTTTTTTGATGTAACTTCTCATTATAATATTTCTGTAGGACTTTCTATATCCCAAGGATCAAAAATATTAATTTGCTTAACTGTTGATAGTGAGCTATATACAAAAGACCATAACAGGGGAAAACATGGACAATATGGTTCCAAAAAAGGGTGATGGCATAGCTGTTATCTTAAACAAACAATCAGAATATTCAGAGAATTAAAGTGTTTGGTACATTTCTATGTAATTCTTTGATAGTATTTTCTTTGTATTTTAGATGACTCACAATCGTTATGTTTTGGTAATGTGAATTCATATAAAATTAAAAGAAAAAAAATCATTGGAACAACCAGAACAATGCATTATTTTGGAAATTTGGCTCGCTTTTAAATAACCTTAGAAGGTTTTAAACTGGTCTTTATAATTGAGGTGGTAGCATTTTTAAAACTGTTTTAATAGGGAATTTTAAAGTTATATTTAAAGATTTGATGAATATCAACTTAAATCATTCTGGCAAATATTGACTGTAGATTGTCACTGTTTTCAAAGTATGGGAAATCTGTAGAGCTGTCCCTGGTATGTCTGTTACTTTTCAGTGAAGTGATAACCTTTAAGATGGGTTGATTATATTTTCTTTTAAAATTACTTAATATTCTAGATATTGTTATTTCAGATTGAAGTACTTGGAAATAATTTCTCAGATAAACAAACTATTGTAAACATTCTATTCCCAAACTCTGTGAAGCTTTTGTATCTCAAGACACCTTGGCTTTTATACTGTATTAATAACTTTCTTTAAAATTACAGAATAACAGAAGGACTTAGGTTAGAAGGAACTTCTGGTGGTCATCTTGTCCAACTATGCTGCACAAGTAGTGCCACTAAGAATCAGTTCCAGAGGACAGTGTCCAGAGAGCTTTTGAATATCTGGAAGAATGGAAACTCCACAACCTCCCTGGACAAGCTATTTCACTGCTGTCACCCTGAAAGGGGAAAAAAAAAAAAAAAAAGTGTTTCCTGATGTTCAGATAACATCTCCTGTGTTTCAGGTTTTGTCCATTGCCACTGAGCACCACTGAAAGGGCCTGACTGTCCTCTTTGCAGTATCAGTTATTTATACATATTAATAGCAATTCCCCTGAGCCTTCCTTTCTCCAGGCTGCTGTACCAACGTTCTTGGCCTTCTCCCACATGTAAGGGCTTGTTAGTAAAGTCTGAAACAAAGGCAGTGTTCAGTACCTCAGCCTTTTCCATATTCTGTGTAACTAGATTCCCCATTCTGTTCAGCAATGGCTCCACATTCTCCATTGTCTTCCATTTGTCCCTGGCCTGACTGAACTACAACTGGGCTTTTGCTCTCCTAATTTAATCTGTGGATGTTTAGACAACGTTTCTGTATTCCCTGCAGGGTACAGGTTTTTTCTTCTACCTTCTGTATGCATTCTTTCTGTGTTTGAGTTTGTCCAGGAGGCCCTTGTTCATCCACACAGGCATTTCTACTTGACTTCTTATTCAATGGCATGGAGGTCTGTTGAGTTTGGAGTAGGTGATCCTTGAATATTAACAGGTTTTCTTCCGCTCTTCTTTCCTCTAGGGACTTACCTCACAGGACTCTTCTGAAGAGGTATTTGAAAGCAAAACTCTGCTCTCTTGAAGTCCAGGGTTATAGGCTGTTTTTTCACTCTCTTCCATATAAGTATCCTGAAGTCCTCTACCTTGTGGTCCCTGCAGCCAAGGCTCTCTTTGATCTTCACATTTCTATCAAGCCCCTTGTTGCTGAGTATGATGTCCAAAAATGCACCTCTCCTTTTTGCTTCTCTATTCTCAACTGTAGGAGTAATTTATCAGCGATGCATTCCAAAAACCTTCTGGATTGCCAATGCCTTGCTGTTTTTTCCCTCCTATAGATATCATGGTAATTGAAGTTACTCATGAGGATCAGTGACTTCAAACTATTCCTATCTGTCTATAGACTGCTTCACCCAGTTGTTCTTCATGGTTGGGTGACCTATAGCAGACGCTTGCTATAATGGCACATTTTCCTGTCCTCTCCTTAATCCTAAACCACAAAGTGTCCATCAGCTCCTCTTCCATCTTCAGGCAATATTCCGAGCTAGAGACTAAAGGCTTCATTTTCCAAGGAAAAATAACTTACAGAATCACAGAGGCTATTAACTAGCTATAACTCTTGAACATTTTATCTAATTTCAATCAAAGCTGAAAGAAGAGGAGATTTCAAGGACAGGAATTTCCAACAAGTTTATTAAACATTAGCATCTAGGTAGAGCAAAAACAAAATGATTGTGGAAAGCTTTCATGGTAAGAGAACCAGTTAACCATCACAGACCACATATAGCTGAGAATCAGCCTAGGACATGGTGCTTTCTTGTCTGAACACTTAGGAATGTCAGAGAAATAAGATGTTATGCTCAGGAAGAGTCAGCAAGAAAATAAAAAAGGAGGACCAATCACAGGCATTTGGAAGACTGTTGAGAATGTTGAAAACTGAGAAGGTTATCAACTAGAGGAATTATGGCAGATAATAAAAGAAAATGCTCCAAGCTTTCATTACTTTAGCTAATTATTAAATAAAATATTTGTTTTCATGACTAGTTTTCCCCAATTATTATTTTTGCATAATTTAATTTGATGTAAAAACATTTGATTGACAACCTCAGTAATAAAAGTCATTAACAAATGTTACACAAAACTAAGACTGTCATAATTTCAACTTTTCCACCTTCCAGTGACTTTAAAATATGATGTGAGGAAACACTTCAGAAGGTGAGAAGTCAGTTTGCGTTTTCATCCTGTTAAAATTTTGTTTCTATGCTGTGCTTACAGATTGTCTTATGTTATTCTTGATGGTAGGATTTTATCATACACGCTTCTCCATCAGAAGCTGGAATTAAGCTGTCAGATCATTTTGCATAAGACACCCAACAATCTGGACAATGTCTTTTAACCAAGGATGCATCTGAACAAATGACCTGTATCTTGAAATAAACAGCATTCATTTGTCATCTAAGCTATAGTATGCATGCTGACAGTCATTTTTATTACTAGCAATATTCTATTTCCAGTGATTTAGGTTAGTGAATAAACTAGTTAAGTAACTGAGTGTGTTGAAGTATTAAGACAATACAAAAAATTCTATTGCTTCTGAAATTTTCAGAAGATCTGAAAGCAAGTCACTTAGTACCTTTTAAAAGGGAATCTTGAAATCCTAAAACGAAACTATTATGAATGAAAACCAACTGCGTATATATTCACAAAACAGAAAGCTAAACATTTTTCATGTTACGGATGCTTCAGTTATTCCACCTTGTGAAAATGTGTAAAATAGTGAGACAAAAAAACCCCAGGCCAAAACAGAAAAACAACAAACACCCCCCTGCTCTTTAATAAGCATAAAACCTGTCCCTTTTCATTTGAGTCACAGGAACTATTGACTGTAAAGAGTAAAAACCAGTTACTCGCTTTTCGTAAATGTCCGTTAATAGCCAGTCTAAAACAATAACGTTGAGAATCTCAGAGCATTGTGTCCTGAAATCTTAAATCAAATTTTCAGGTGTATTTTAGAATTTCAAACCAGAACTAAATCATATATATTCTGGTTTAGTCAGTTGATGTATTTCCCAGTTGTACTCCTATAAACTGCAATGTGAGGTAGAATAAAATGCAAGACAAGGTGGAAATCATTTCTGTATTCAGAAATAAATTTTATAATAGTACACGTAAAATAATACATGCTTATCCATATGTGTACCCACATGCACATTCCGGTAAGAACAGTCATTTCTTTTTTAAAGTTTTCCTGATTTAACAACTAATGCAAGCCATTTTCTTTCAGTGAAGATTATGTGGAGCTGATTGGTCAGTATGAACTAACTCATTGTCACAAATTTTTAACATAGTTATGATTTAGCAACATAGTTATGATTTAGTTTGAGATAAATTAAAAGATTTAATTTTACTGGTTTGACACTCACGCAAATGGATTGAAGAGTGATGGAAAAACAATTGGTGAAATTACAGAAAACTACAAGTGTAGTGGCAAAGATATCCCAAAGCATACAGACTCCCTTACATAACACCCAAAGGCCTCCCAACATTTCCCTTCTCCCCACCTGAGGGTCTACTCAAAGTCCCCAGGGCTCTTTCTTCCCCCCCCACCCCCCCTCCACTGCTAGGCTAGTCTCAGGCTGGCCAGGTCTGAGACTGCCCCCTCCCCTCTTTCTCCTCCTGGCATTAGGCCTAGGCAGGCCTAAGAGGCCTTGAGATACTCCCCCACTGTTACCCGACAAAGGAGCATCTCCCACAGGAGCAGAGAGGGAAGAAAGAGGAAGGGAATGACTTTGCAGATGGATTTATAGGGTGCAGGATTTATGGGTGGAAATACGCCGTTTCCTGTGTCCACCTTATTGGGTTGGATGCTTGGGACACTGGAGGTGTAACTTAAGTGGCAGCAACAGAAGGCACCCAGCCTACCAGCCTAAACATCCACATACTCAAATTAAAGATTAATGAGTGATTCAATAAAATGTATTTGAATAAACCAGTGACTAAATTACAGATCTGAGAATGTGAAAATCCACACCAATTTACTACAGTGTAATCAATATATATATATATATATACACATATGTATATAGAGGAAAAATATGAACACAGAAAGAAATATTTGAATCCAGTGAAACATATATAGATAGCCACACTTATGAAGGTAAATGTGGTTAAAACACATAGGTAGAGAAGTGGAAGGAAGAGATCAACCTATTGTTAAAATCTCCCTCTTTGAGTTTGGAGCAAATGTTCACTATGCATCATCCTCTCTCAATGGGCAATAACTGAAAACCGAGGAGGTTGACTCAACCTGGCTTCTCATCAGCTTTGCCAGCAAATGGTCTCAGCTCAGGGGAAATGCTGGCCACAGCCCACTGTGATTCAGGAGAGCTTAAATGGTGTCTCTAAGGATCACTATTTATAGGGTCTGAGATAACTGATTTTTATGAGTTTTCTATTTCAATGATTTCGGCATGTTGAGGTTCCTCAAGTGGTTTTCCCTTACTGTAGAAAGACTTTACCCTGATGGTCCACACTTAATGTTCCGTTGACTCAGGGGTGGGACAGGGCAAGATGGCCAGTAAAGACTGAGGCAAAAAAGTTATTGAGTAGCTCACCCTTCTCCTCATCTGCTGACACCAGTGCTCCATTCTCACTCCTCAGAGCGGAAACACTTTCTTTAACTACTGGCTAATGGACCTGTAGAAGCCCTTTTAGTTATTCTTTGCATCCCTTGCCAGGTTCAGCTCCAGATGTGCCTTGGCCCTTCTGACCTAATACCTACACAAATCAGGCCATGTTCCTATACTCCTTCCAGGGTACCTGTCCCTGTTTCCACTATCTGCATAGTTTCCTCTTGCTCTTTATTTTGACCAGTAGGTCTCTAATCAGCCATGCTGGTCTCTTCTCTTCTTTGCCATCTTTCTTACCCTTGGGGATTGAGAGCTCTTGTGCTCTAAGGAAAATGACCTTAAAGATCTGCCAGCTCTGCTCTGCCCCGGTCTTGACGTTACTGATGAGTTCACTTGCATTTGTGACCATCAGGTCCAGTACTATTCCCAGCTGATAAGGAAGGAAGTAGAAACCAGACGCATCTGTGGAGTGCCTCAAACCTCTGGTTCATTCCAAAGAATATGGGAATCAGAAGCCAAGTACGTTAAGGGGGTCTCTTAATTATCTGGTGCATTGCAATTGATATCTGAATTTCTAACGGATGGTTTTGTGACCCAGGGACAGGGAGTTGCACCATGTATGAAATGGCTCATGACTGGGGGAGAATTGTATCAACACACCTATAGCTTGAGGAGGGTGGAAAAGTGCTTAAAATCTACTCTTCTCTTGCCAGGACAGATAGGAGCACTGTTGCTGGATCATAAGGATGAAGGTCTGAAAGATTCATCTGAGTACGTGTGAATAGCATCTATATAATTTTGACACATTTGCTATCAGGTTTTTTACTTTTTTTTCCCCACTTTCTGGATGATTCCAGCTCCCCACTGCCTCAGAAATTATGGAGCTGACTGAGTAATAATCCCATGCTGGGCATTTAGTCTCAGAAGAAACTCCACACCATACTATGAAACAGATGTCTTTGCCTTTGAATTGCTGCCTTCTCCATGAAGTGAAAAAGGAAAAGGAGAAGAAAAGACAAATCTCAGTATCTCAGCTTCTGGTGTCTTCCTTCTGAGTATTTGGGCTTCCTGAGAACATATTTCTGATGGATCTAATAATACTTATAAAATGCCTGGGGTTTGGGGTTTTTTGTTGTTGTTGTTGTTGTTGTTGTTGTTGTTGTTTTCCCTTGGGCTTTTGCTTTGTTTTGTTTTTCTTTTGGTTGGTTGGTTGATTTTTGTTTCATTACATGTCTAGAAAGTCCAACCAGAAAGTTTCAGAGTTGAACTAGTAGTCATCTATGTATCTTATTGAATCAACCCTTCAATTTCTTTCAAAATACCAGTTTTATAAATTAACTACCAACATAAATATTGGCTGAGAATTTGGAAGTATTACTACTTTTAGCCTGGAAAATAGACAGACCTTTTGTCCTTTTTGGACTGCTGAAATTAGGGGAATGTAATGATGGGATCATGTATTTATTTGACATGGCCATTTTCATTCACTAAAAATAAATAAAGTCCTGTTTCTCTGAGAATGGGATTAAATAAATACAGGAGACAAGTTCCTTTCCCACATCCTGAAGATGTTTTCAGGCAGAAGCTGATGCAAAATCTCCTCTCTGAGTTCCTTTCAGGACAACACATGTTCTCCCCCCAGCTGTGTTCAGGCTGTCTTGTTCTATTTCTCACTACCACTTTCACTCAAAACATGAACAAGCACCCATATATTTTTATTCACCAATATCAAAGAGGGGAAAAAAAATCTACCCAACATTAATTACTGAATTGACTTACATATTTAGTTTTAGTAATTATATATTTCCTCTTTGGTTTGCAGGCTATGGTTTCTTTCAATTAATCTCAAGAAAAGACAATTACTAACCTTAAGAAATTAATGAGTTTTGCTTCCAAAGTACATATTAGTACATTCATAAATGGAAAACAGAGGCTAAATAAACAGCATTTTTGTTTCCTACTTGCTTCTTTTCTGAATTTCTTATTTATAATAAGAGGTGTGCTATTTTTAGATTTCTAAACAGTCAGCTGTAGGATAGCTTAGAGGTTTCTGATCACCCACTGCCAGCTTTTGTTCTGCCTTATTGCTGAATTTTATTTACATTAATTAATTAATTATCAACATCAAATTAGTCCAAACACAATTCATATCTGCTTACAATTAACAATCTTCCTTCAGAATGGTTGGCATATAATGCAATCTAAAATATAGTGACGACAATGAGCTATACATTATGAAAGTTTCGGGAAGGATTTTTCTATTAGTTTATTATCCCATTAACAGGATGCACAAATGGGACAACCAGTTCAGTAATGGCTCATTAACTCTTTTCCATGTTAACAATATTATAAGAAAAAGGGCTTGGAATGCAAAATCTTTTAATAATTTTGGACAACTATAGAAGGAAAAGCCCCCTTCATTCTGTCAAACCCATTTTTTTAGTAGGGATGGGGCTATTCTGTAAGTAGTGATCTGTGCCAGGCCTGTGACAGTAGCAGTAATTACTTTCCTCCAGTTGTGCTGGGAATTAAGCTGTCGTTTGTCTCCATTGTGGCTAAACATTGAAGCTGCCTTACACTTTAGCCAGCAAAAGAAATGTTTTTACATCTGGCTGTGAAATGATACTGAAAAAAAGAAAAGGAAGCTGTTATCCTAAAACAAAGATAAGAAAGAATGCCTTGTCTTCAGAAAACATTCTGTTGTAATGAATTCTCTTTGCTAGAAAAATCAAAGATTCATACAGTAAGATTTTGGTACATAAGTGCTCTCTATTTGTGTTTTTGTTTATTATTTACAATGTGTCTTCAATATGATACATGAAGGTAATCTACATCTCACTATTTTTTTCTGTATATATTCTCCATCCTTGTTTGTGATGGAGAAGCTGTTGGCATGAACTGATTGCTGGATACAGAACAATTATAGTTGTGCATTCTGTTATTTCAAAAAATTGTTATCGTCTACCAGCATGAAGTAAGGATGGAGCCATGGACGTGATTTTTCTTTTCCCAATCACAATATCAGAAGTTTTTTCCTGAAAAAGCTTCTTCTTTAAGAAATATCAACTCTTTGTATTCATTGCAGTTAAGAAGACATCACAGTGCTGGTTTTGTACATACAAATACTATCTTAAATACTGAGAGGGAGTACACTTAGGAATCTCAGTACTACGTCTGGCAGTTTCAGTAGAAGAATTTTCATTTATTTCAGTAACTGTTGGATAAATCTCCCAGTGAGGAACTGACTTATCACTTACAAAGAATAACTCAACACTAACTGCGGTGGTTGTAGTTATTTCAGAGAACACACACGTTATAAGGAAAAGTTGAAATGAGTCCCTCGTGGAATTATTCATTATCCTAACTCTTTCAGTGCCTATCATATGATGACTATTGCGAGTACTAGGTAGATCATAACAGCATGTCTGCAGGCTAGCTTGGCAAAGTATATCCTATGCACATCCTATAAATTTTGTTCATTCTACTGGGACATGGCTAGAAAACAATTCTCTGCTTTCTTTTTCTGTCTTCTTTATTGTTATACTTTTTATGGTTAAGCCTTTATTATCTAGCAGAAGAACGAAGATGAGTAGCTGAGAAATAATAAAAGCCAACCAACTAAACAAAGCTAAAACACAAACCCCAAAGAATATACTTTCCACCATAAAGTAAATGTAAAAAAAAAAAATAAAATAATCACAGGTCAGTGATTAATCAGTAATTAATAAGTCTCATCTGAAAACTGGTCAATTTGTCCTCAGTTTATCAAGAGGTGACTGATTTTAGGGATTGATACTCAAAATGAAGCTAGAGGTCTTCATTGTCTTTGTAAAATGTACAAGTTAATACTGACAAATGAGTGAAAAAAATAATGATGTGAAATCATTAACAAAGATAGCATAATAATTCACGTAATTATCAAAAATATCAACTTCAACAATTTTAAGAGGTTGAGAGGGAGGATTTTTTTTTTTTAGCACATTTGCAGGAAACCCTAAAAGAGGGAGTTTGCCTGTGCTTGTTTCAAGACGTCTCCTTTCCCATCAAAAAGGTTTCTCATTCGGATGATCTACCTCAGAACTAGATCAGGGGGACAGGAATCACTCCCTCAGCAGCCATGTTTCTCTTCATGTGCACTAAACAGTAATAAATACCTCAGATGTAGATGTACAATTCCAAGCTAATAGAAAGGAATTCCTCCTGGAAGGATTCAGTTTTCATAGATATCTCAGAGCTGTCTTGGACAGGCAGATGTGCACAGGAATAAGTCCTTCATTTCAACAGTCAGCTCTGTTTTCTCACATAATTAGCATATACCAAAATATCTCATGAGTGACCTCTTATCGTGTCATATGTGAAATTCTGTAAGAAACCTCTCTGAAATATTCCTCTACAAGAGTATATCTGCAAGATTTTACATTCTTCATTACTTAAATGTATCTCAAACTTTCTGTGAACACTATCTTTCAGCACTACTTTCTCCAATACAAAAATTAAATATTTACTTCTTTGCAAATGAAGTTATGAGACTTTATGGTACAAATCTCTTAGAATACACTGACATCAGAGCATTTATTTCAGTGTGTGACTTTATATGTTTAGCATAGCAACAGTGGAAGTAAAAGACACCTTTTTCCTCTGGAAAATACAATAGCATTAAAAAAAAAAAAAAGAAAGTGTATCAATTCATTCTAATGAGAGTTCAACTTAAAATAAATGCTATCATTTTTATGTCCACTTCCTCTGTGATGGTCTGACCTGACTTACTTCTGTCGTTTCTTAATCTGAGTTATAGCAAAAAGCTGAGATCCTGTTTAACTAAATTTAAGTGCATAGATAAATGGTATAGATAAGAGGTGATGACCTACCTCTGACAACTTTTTTTGTCTTGACAGAAGAAAGGTGTTTCCAGGATATATTATTTGGACCCTAAACTAGTAGAAATTTAGATTCTAAGTTCTCCATTCCAAAGGTGATAAGTTATATTCTATATGTGTTTACAGGCTCATATGATTTGTATATATCAAGTTGTACAGCTAGAACTAGTCACCTAACTTTCTCTGTTTCCCTCTTTGATTTCCTTCAGGGTTGTCTTCCTAGTTTGTTTGCATGCCACCCATTACACAAACAATGCTCTGGTCCCTTCCCTAAGTACTTATATTTCTATGTCTTTTCAAGCACAAGACGCAGAAGAATTTGTTATTAATATATTTTTAAATAGCATCATGGCCTGGTTCAGAAGGCAAAATAAACCAAAACAAAACAACCAACCAAACCAACCAAACCAAAAAAACCCAACCATCCAAGCAACAAGTAAACAGATCTCTAGGCATTATCATTATAGGAATCATTCTAGCTGTTATTAACCTTAATTTCTAAACCTTTCCTTCTAGATCTTCATGGTCTATGGACGTGCTTACATGATTAATTCTTTTACATATGATGTTGTAGATCACATGTTATTTCTCTTGTAGAAGGATTCTTGATGTTCTAGTACTACTACAAAATAGTTGTCTTAAAGTCATTTTGGTAATACATCACTGGTATTGTTGTATCTGGCATATATTAATAACAAATAGCTATGCAAACATCATATCTGCCTCTCTGTAGATAAAGATATTTCTCCTGACGTGTTTGCATCCTTGTAAGTATTCAATGACCTTTAAACAAGGATGTATCTGTGACTACACTGTGCTAATAAAGTAACATAATAAAGTAAGAATGACATTGTAGAGGTATTACAGCTTGAAGGTTGTTGAGAAAAAGCAGGAGATTGTAAAAGCACCCCCCAAAATAAAATCAACAGATTATGTCTGAGGCCTGGAAAGAGCAAGTGCAGCATTTGCAAGGATTAGTGAAGGAATGCCAACTCATAAACCAGACAAAAGCAGTTTTAGGGGTAACAATGAAGAATGTGGACACTAATAAGGAAATACCAGACTCCAAGCATACTCTAGAAGGAGGGGGAAGAAACCACTTCCACAAACATTACCATCTTAATTCATTTGAGTAAGAAAGTGGAAGGAAGGTGATTTGCCAAGAGACTCCCAATTTCACCCTTTTGAGCACAAATAGAAATGTTGGCCGCAGTGTGCCGTCGAGGACAGGAGGGGTATGTGCAGCACATTATAGAAGGAATAGATACTAAAATAGTTGTGTGTATCAACTTTAACTGTATCACTGCTGTCAAGGAACTGTAATAACTGAGTGTTTTCACACAGAAATGCTAATATTATTCTAATTGGGCTAGCAATAATTCTATTTTTTCCAAACACAGCTTGTTTTCAGTGGGGAGAAAGATTCTTTCTGATGCTGATAAATGATATATAGGAACTGAAATTTTTAGTTTAGTCCAAGTGCAACTGTTCAGAAATATATTAGCACGCTAATGAAACAGGAGAGTGATTGAATATAGCCCTGAAATCCTTTCAATTCAGGGTTATAACCCTAAATTATTTTCAAGATTTTTAAGCTGCAAATATAGATTTCTATTTCCACTATTCATAAAGATTGAACTGTATTCATTGTGTCTAAATGATAGAAAAGCAGAGAAGTAATAGCAATAGACTGTAGGATTCTCATGTCCAGAATTTTCCTAGTGTTAACAGGTTTGTGCCCTCTCCCAGTCAGCTGAATATCAGTTTTAATGTGCTTATTGTGTGTGCTTACTTGTATGTTTAAGCTCTCTGCAATTGGCCTGGCTGAAAAATTACTGCAGGAGAACGGCTGAAAAAAAGGCATTTAAATTTGCAAGTTCAAGCAGAAGTACCAGAGACTGAAATTAACTAATAAGGAGCTCCACTCTGATATACACACTCTTGCTCAACTGTACTTTATTATGAATATGATATTATACAGGGCTATAACAAGGCTTGATAGAGATGAGAAATGAAAGTAATTAAAGGAGATAAATCATGAGAGATTTCTGTTTCATCTCATTACATCTTCTTGAATTACTTCACTCTGTTGCTGAGTGTGCTGATAGTACATTTTATTTTGTTTTGTTTTTATCCATATAAAAGAAAAAAAAAGGCACTTCAGAATTTTCCTTAAAATTTAAATAATTTGTAATTACAGGGTACTAAAACTTCACTCTCTTTCAGCTTTCTGTATTCTTAGAATGATTCTCATTACAAAGTATGGTCTTTATTTCTGCTTTATGCTGATTTTCTGTAACCAAACATGTACTTCATCAGGGACAAGTGGAAAAGGCACTAAAAAAAAGAAAGATCACATTTTTTCTCAGAATCTCACGTGTTTCGCAGAAGCAATATTAAACATCAAGGAATACAGCATATGTAACTAGATTTCTGGCATGAAAGGCTACAAAGAATAATTACCACTAATAATTTCTGCAAAGATTTCTTGCCAATGCAGACACATGAATACACAGGAATGCTGCAGTAAGGTCAACTCAGTACACGACTGAGACAGAAAGCTGCTTGTCAGTTTTAATCATAGTTAAGTCTATACAGCCTTCAGAAACAGTAACAATCTCAGGTTCTCCAGGCCTTGCATAAAAATGCGCCTTTTTTTTTTTTTTTTTTTTTTTAATGAGAGAGATTCAGTTATAGCTTTTGGCCAAAATTTTGGGTGTGGTAACTTGCCTTGGTGACACATCCACTCATTAATTATGAGTACTTCTAGAAGTGTGTTTCATCTATGCTTTCTAGCTAATTATTCTAGTAAATCCTAGGGATGCTACATCAACAACAAAATAAAGGTCTGAAAGTAGCAAGTACTTTTATATTTTCCTCTCAATTATTAGGTGCCTATGCATACAAGTACCTGGGAAAGTGTTTTCCAGTAAGCTCAAAAAAGTGCTGCGAGAAAGATTGTCAAGAGACAAAACTTGGTATAGTTTTGATAAAATCAACAATTTTCACAGTTAATTTGACTTCACTTTTCTCCTTTTTATTTTCTGCCTGCACTCCTCTACTGTCTTGTTTTGGTTGGGTTTTGTTTGTCATTTTTCTTGTTTGTGTGTTTATTTTTTTCAGACTACTGGATTTCCTTTTTTTGTAAAGCAGCTTTCAATGTTTATGCAAAGAAAGAGTCCAGGTAATTTATTTTGGCAAAACAACTGATTGTTGTCATAAAAAGTTAATGTTATCTATAATATCAACATTCTCAGTAATTTGCTATATTCTTGTATTCTTTAAATGACCTTGTGAAGCAGCTGTAATGAAAGTAATAGATTACAGTTTTCTCTCTTATGATCATAATTGGAAATCTTCTCACTTTAATAAGCACTTTTAATAAGCAGTGTTTAGAAAATAACCAAAATGTAGCAACTCACATATTTATGAATGTATTGTAAAGGCATTCAGTTGAGATATTTCCTATGTAATGTTTCAACAATCTAAAAAAAAAGAAAAGTGTTATACCAATGCAGACATGTTTAAGAATGTTCTGCTTCCCAATCTTAAGACTTCTTTAACACAATATTTAGTTATTATGGGTAAAGCCTTTTTTTTTTTTTCTGTAAAGCAGACTAGTCACAAGAATGTTAACAACAATTTTTAATTTTTTTTCTAAATAACACTCTTTTCTCTCAGTATTTAACAACATAGTCACTACATATATCTTTGTCCTCTTAGTAGTCAAAGGTTTGTTCCTAAATTGACTTCAGAGTGTTACAATCTAGTTATACATTAATGTTATGTATGTAATATTATACTATATAATGTTGCTAACACTGTTTTAGTACTCCTTTCTTTTGGGTACAGGGCAAACCAGCATTATGTCCAGATTAAAGCATTCTTTCTTTTTGAATTTTACAAGCTTCTGCTTTCAATAAAAATGCTCCTGAAAAAGTAGTGATGGGGCTTAAAAATGAGGCTTGATGTAAAAAGCACTAACCAAACTTTACCTTGGTCCTGCAGTTTTGAAACACGCATTCTAAAGTAAAACTATTTTTTAAGGACTGTCAAAAAGCATGAATGTCACAACATCATTTTCCCATTACAGCAGCTGAGTTTTGTCTTTCATCTCTCTCTATCTGTACAGCTGCAAGTCACAGCATTACATGCAAAGTTTTATAGCAGGTATATCTAAGCCAACTAGGGGAGTTACTGCCTTAAGGCATATAGGGCTTCCTATGGGATGCAGGGAAAGACAATTTTGGAATAGAGCAGTAAGTCTGAAGATTGTATACTAATGGTTTTATGGAATGGTGAAGGGATCAAGACCAACTAGGAAAGAACAAGCTTGGAAAGGAGGATAAAAGAGACAGATTACGTATTTGCAAAAGCTGGTCATTATACTTGTCAGACTGAGTGCTACTGTGATCACCACAGTCTGTCCTACATTCCTACTAAATTCCATTTCTGTCTTCTATGCAAATACTCTCCTTATTTTGAGCCTTTGTGTGTGAACATCACGTTGGATGAGCCAGTAAATAGGACAGCTACTAGGTGCCAGCTACTAGGGAATATGATGTTCTCTACGCACATTTGCGTGATACTACTAGTGAACTTTAGGCTGGTGATCTTCATGTATTTGGAATAAAGATCAAACAAGGTAATGGGAGAAAAGAGACAGGGAAGAAAAGTTTAAGTATAATTCAGCAGAAAACAAATCTTTTTACTTTGATTTCCTAGGACTTTTTACTGGGAAAATACTAGTCTGAATCTAAATTCTGAATATTTTCCTACTCTATGGGGAAAAAAAAAATCTTGCAAGGATCAAAATGCTTCAAATGGCTAAGTATCTTTTGCTGGATAAGAAAAACACATGACCTAATCATACCTGGATTCTTTCTCAATGGAATACTGATAATGCTGAATTTAACTACAATTCCTATGGACTTAACTGTGTTAGAATTTCCTTTCATGTCTCCTCAGATCAGAAAATAATTGTTCTACTACTCCTATTGAAGAGTGCTCAAATATTTATAGGAAAGTCTGGTTGTAGGTAAGAATTTATAAATGAAAAGAATCTGTTGTTTCTGGGTCTGCTAATTTGTGTTTATATTATGGATCACAAAAGCACAGTCACAGGTTGAGTTCAGATTGGACTCTGAAGGTCATATGATCCAACCCTACCTTGCTCAAGCAGGGCCTTTGAGACTCAGTTGTGCAGGACTAGACAGCTTTTGAATATTTCCAAAGATGGATACTCTACAACCTTCTTGGGCAATCTGTAAGAAAGTGTTTCCAGATTTTTTTTTTTTTACTGGGCTGATGGCTGAGAAAGGGAAACGTTTGAACTTAAGGTTTGTAACATATAAATGTAGAAGTTATCTTTATATTGTAGAGGAAGAAGTCATCTACATATCGATGTACAGGTTATAGTGTGTGTATATGAAAAATGCATGAGTCACACCAATGTACAATTTGTACAAATGTCTTTTTAAGAATTATGTACACCTGCAGTATGTTCAAAATTAAACTCTGTTTGCAGTATCACATTAACGTTCAGATTTTTGGAACTAAAAAATACTCTTTCACACACTGTTAGGGGTTTTTTTTACCAGTCTTCTTTAAAAAAACATAACTTTTGCCAAAAGTGATACAACCTAAACACACTTACTGATTTTTTCTTTTTAAATATGTAAATAAAATATCAAAATGCTAGCAGATATAAATATAAAACTGCTATAGTCTACATCCAAATGCAATAAGAGCGAAGTGGCTATAAAGTCTACATTCCACTTAGTTACTAATGTTTTGGAAAGAAATAGTTTCAGGGAGTCCATCAGACATTCCTGTGTCGTTGTTTTCCATTAGGCAGAGCAAAAGAATATTATTGAGTATTAAAATACTGTTGATTAGTTTCAAACTGATCAATTTGAGTTTCAATTGGAAACTTTACAGTTTCAAACAATTCTGTTTTCACTATAAGCTTATACCATCTCAAAACTCTGATATTTATCTGAAAAACTTTTAATAATCCTTTTCTGAAATGAAAATGTATGTTGACCTTTATTATATAAACTTCATCCTGTCATCTATAATGTTGGATGTGACAACCTTTGAGTGTCACTTCCAACAAAATTCAGCCTGTGAATCTGTGCAAAATGAATTTGTAGGTTTTTAATGATCAATATGAATAGAATTACTGATTTTTTTTTGGTCTAGTAATGGCATTATTTCAAAAAGAGACTTAAATTTCTTGCTTTAAATTTCTTTCTTTGCGATTAGTTTTTTCCCCTTCCTCTTTGACATAAAGGAAGTTCAGATTTACTTCTCTGAGTGTAAATTCAAATTGAACTTTTGGAAACATGATTGTCTCAAGGCTTTATCATAATACTTTTCCAAAGTGTAACATCTTTACAGTTATATGTAATTTAAAACCTTTCTGAGGGTGTGAGTGTTTCTGTGTGTGCTGCAGTAAAAATTCCTATACAATACAACTTCATCTCTGGCTAGCAAAATGTGTAGTCTAAAATGAAAGAACTATTTAGTGTTATGTGCTCCACTCTATATCACTCTGAATAAATACAATATGATTATATAATTATTCATACTGATAAAGGATATGTATATGCTTTTTGTGTGCATATATGTGTATATATATATATAAATACACAGTTATATAGATATTTGTAGTACTTTTGATTAGGTGCAAGAGAAGATTCTTTATTAGTAAAAGGTGAGAGGAAATCTGATAAAATTTACATAAAAATTAAGAAAAAGATAAAAAAGACCCACCAAAGCAAGCAACAACACAAAAAACAAAAACAAAACTGAATGATCAGTTTAGACTTGACATTAAAATAAATCACCAGTGCCTGAGGGTTTGAAGTTTTCATTTTAAATTATTAATTCAGTTGTTCCTGACTCTGGTACTTGCTTATTTTTTAGACTTCAGTGCTTCTCAGATATTACAGTATGATTTATGCTTTGTGAAATCTATTAATCTGTTTATGCATCTAAAGGATATATTATGGAGAAAAATACATCAGCTTTATAATTATGAAACATGCATCTGGACAACGTTTAAAGAAATACTAATCTAGAACAAAGAGCTAATTTTCTACCCACCTATTTTCTGTTTATTTTATAATACATTGTATAATAACAATTCACAATTTCATTGTGAAATTAATTTGGTAATCAAATGGATCAAATCAAAATTAGTCTTTTAAGAATACAAACATTTTTTTCCTAACAAAAATGGGATATTGGTACTATTGGAGTATCTATTGCTGAGAAAACTCCAGGTGTTTGTTACTTCATGTTACCAGAGTTAAGTTGCTCACCACATCTGGTGTGAAGAAGGAATTCTTTGTCAATCAGATTAGCAGAGTGTGTTTGCAGCCTAGTTGCATTTCTGAGATTTTCTGACATTTTCGCTTTGTGAATTTTCCATTCTTGATGATGATAACAGTTTCTCCTACTTTATTCTAATAGTACTCTATAGTTTTAAATCTGTGGCTATCTTCTACTGAAGATCTGAATATTCCTGAAGAGTTGTTATGTTTATGTTTCATGTGTGGCAAAATGTTTGTGTGAAAACAATGCAAACTCAATTAACTAAAGATTATCCAATGAACTGATAAATTATAATGATACACTTTTAAATTTCTTTTTCGCAAGGAAGGTCTAAGTTTGTTCTCCCAACAAGCATAAAATCCAAAGAGAAGATGGCACATTTATTTCCTACTTCCCCTTATTTTAAGTGTAAGAACTTTTTACTTTGTAATATTTTTGATAGCATCTAAAAATATAGTATCTAAAAAAGTATTTTCCTTCACTGAAGGCAAATGTGTGAATTACTTCAACAAAAACAATTCAAATCAGTCCCCTAGTTCTATATATCCACCAGGAAGTAAGATAAATTTAAATCTAGATTTTTTTTTTATCTCTATAATGAGATACATGGACTTTTTTTTTTTTTACAATTATTGAACTGAACTTTTAATGACAAAAAGGTCTTATGTCAAGATCTGCATCTTAATCTCCTTTCCAAATAGAAACTAGTCTTGAACATAATGTGTTATTGTAAAGTAGAAATGGTTATATGACCTTTAAGATTTTTAAGATCTCTTCTAATTGTCCAAGTGTGATAATTTCTCATTGTTCTTACCTTATATTAAGACTGTAAAGACTCACAATGTCTTTAATATGAGTTGCACACGATACAAAAGGACAAAGCTGAAGCATAATATAAATTAGGGTGATGATTTGATGAAACAGAATGCTTTCAAGTCTTACTGTAATGACCTATAGGCCATTTTCGCCTTTTTACATTTAAGTAATTGGAAAACTCAACATGATTTGCACTTACTCAGCAAATAATGCTTTATTAAAAAATCAAAATCTTATTTTAATTATAGAAGGTGCCTTTACCTAACAAAGTTTTAACTCCACACAATGGAACTTTATAGGCTCACTGAAAACGCAAAGTTTTGTGTGGACAACACATAACATCTAAACAGTTTTCAATTTATTTCTGAAAGCTTATACCTGAGATATATTTTGGAAGTGTTATGACCAAACCTTACTTTTCTTCTCCATTCACAGCTCACTCTTGCCGTCTTTGACTCCACATTCACAACTCTAAGGAATGCTCAAGAGGACTTGTGTCTTCAGTCATCAAGAAAAGTTTGTTGTTTTTTTGTCATCCTGCAGCATGTTCTCAGAGAGCAGTGAAATTTGCTAGAGAAGGCATTTGGGACAGTCATGCCTAACTGGAACCATAAGCACAAAGAGAAAATGATGGGTAAAAGTAGTGATGGGCTCCCTTCTGAAAGATCAGCTATGTTTAGAGGTTTGCTGCATCTTTTGTGTTTAGGACACCACAGATAGACTGCCAAAGTTTGTCCAGCACTGCAGCTACTACTCTTTGCAACACATACAATTCTAAGGAAGATCTTGAGCACATCAATGGTAGTCAGAAGTATCTGTGGGACAGGATGTCACAAATTGGAGCCTGTTGGGTTTGTTTTTTTTTTGTTTTTTTTTTTTTAAACAACTAGAAGAAATATATTGATCATAGAATCTGACTTTTATGGGATATTCTAAAAACTCCAGATTTTGAAGTGAGGGCAGCATGGTGGATACAGAAGAGTCATCTCATACTGTTTTAGTGAAAGCATAGACATCATGTCCAGGGAACAGGTTATTCTTCTCTGTTGGGCACTTGTGCAATCACACCCTGAAAACAGTTATAGGCTTACAAGTATAAAATAAGATACTGATATTGTGAGGTAGATCCAGAAGTGGATCTCCAAGGTAAAAAGGACTAGAGCTGCAACTGCTGAGTTTGTTTATTCTTGTCATGGTTTAACATCAGCTGGCAACTAAGCCCCACATCACCATTCAGTCACTTCCCCTTCTGTGGGATGAGGGAGAAAACTAAAGGAGTGAGAAAACTTTTGATTTGACATAAAGATAATTTAACAGCAAAACCAAAAGTTTCATGAAAAAGCAAAGCAAAACAACTCATTTACTACTTCCCATTGACAGTCATGTGTTGCATCATCTTCATGAAAGCAGGGGTTCAATGTGCACAACAGTTACTTGGGAAAATAAATATCATCACTCTAAATGTCCCCACATTCCTCCTTCTTCCCCAAGCTTTATATACTGAACATTGCATCATGTAATATGTTAGTTGGGGTCAGCTATGCCCCCTCCCTGCTGCCATTGTAGTTCACCTCCAGACTACTTATTGGCAGGTTGGTGTGAGAAGCAGAAAATACCTTGACACTGTGTAAGAACACAGCAATAATGAAAACATCTCTGGTTATCAACACTGTTTTCAGCATAAATCCAAAACATAGTCCCATACTAGCTACTAAGAAGAAAATTAACTCTATTATCCCAGTCAAAACTATCTCAAGTCTTCAAAAAAGAAGGCTAGTAGGAGATTTTTTTTTTTTTTTTGCTGTCTTCAGTTATCTAGTGGCAGACTAGAGAGAACAAGAACTTTGATGAGGACAGAGCATGTCTTGGTGATCTAGCAGAACAACTTTTTCAGTTCAGTGGAATATGTCCACAGAGCTGACTTTGTTCTGCTGTACTATTGAAATGATAGTATACATAAAAACTGTGAGGCTTGTGTCAAAGAGGGTGACTGGGGAGATCAAGAGAGTATTAAAAGTTGTTCTGGGTTAGGTATACGGCAAGGGATCCATGATGCTGTTCTGTACATGCCCCCTGTTGTAATGGCAGGTGAAGGAAGAGGCATTTTAGATCTTAGATATTCCTTCATGCTCCAAGACAAGAGGCAACAGATAAGAGTTGCAAAGTAGTAAATTTCGTAGAGTTGGATGGTCAAGCATTGGGACAGATGTCCCTGAAGTGCTGATAGAATCTCCCTTCTTGAAGATACTTCCAACTAGAGATGACTTTTGGGGTTCTACCTAACTTTGGTGCTACATCTGCTTTCAGAGTTGGCCCTCAGAGCTGACTGCCTGAGGTCTCTTCTACCCTAAACTATTTTATAATTCAAAGTCTCACCCAGGCTATTTTGTTTCAAGGAAAAAAAATAATAAATAATCATTCTCTAATGTATAATTCCTTCCAGTTTGTATTTTTTGACTGGTATCTAAACACATACTTTTCCATAGTTTTATTGTTCTTCCATGCTTCATGTTCAAAATAAAAATGCTGTTAATAGTCAGCTCTACATACTAACAAATTCTGTTTTTCTCTATGGTATTACTTTGCATAATCTGTTGTGTTCCCTGTAAGAAATTTTCCCCTTGTTACTTGTTTCTTTATATCACCAACTATAAGTAGCTATCTGATGGTAACAATGGGCAAGATGTTGCTGTGGAAACTGGATAGCACTGAGAAGTGAATTTTCATCCATATTATGTTTTCAGAATTTTATATTTGAAATATAGTTGTAATGTCCCTCAGGGACGATCTATAATTATTATTAAGTAGATAAGCAAAACACATCAGAACATGAGTTGGTCACAATGATGGAGTAAAAATAAATACAACACATACACTTTAAATATTATAAAATATCTGAGACTATCTTCCTCATTTTTCTCAATCATGAATTATTTAGGAACATAATCATAGAATCATAGAATCAGTCAGGGTTGGAAGGGACCTCAAGGATCATCTACTTCCAACCCCCCTGCCATGGGCAGGGACACCTCGCACTACATCAGGCTGGCCAGAGCCTCATCCAGCCTGGCCTTAAACACCTCCAGGGATGGGGCCCCAACCACCTCCCTGGATAACCCATTCCAGGCTCTCACCACTCTCAGGGTGAAGAACTTCTTCCTCACGTCCAGCCTGAATCTCCCCACTTCCAGCTTTATTCCATTCCCCCTAGCCCTGTCACTACCTGATATCCTAAAAAGTTCCTCCCCAGCTTTCTTGTAGGCCCCCTTCAGATACTGGAAGGCCACAATAAGGTCTCCTCAGAGCCTTCTCTTCTCCAGACTGAACATCCCCAACTCCCTCAGTCTGTCCTCATAGGAGAGGTGCTCCAACCCTCTGATCATCCTGGTGGCCCTTCTCTGGACATGTTCCAGCATGTCCATATCCCTCTTGTAATAGGGGCTCCAGAACTGGATGCAGTACTCCAGGTGGGGTCTCATCAGAGCTGAGTAGAGGGGGAGAATCACCTCCCTCGACCTGCTGGCCACACTTCTCTTGATGCAGCCCAGGATCTGGTTGGCTTTCTGGGCTGCAAGTGCACATTGACAGCTCATGTTGAGCTTCTCGTCCACCAGCACCCCCAAGTCCCTCTCCTCAGGGCTGCTTTCCAGCCAGTCACTGCCCAACCTGTATTTGTGCTTGGGATTGCCTTGACCCAGATGTAGGGCCCTGCACTTGGTCTTGCTGAACCTCATGAGGTTGGCTTGTGCCCACCTCTCCAGCCTGTCAAGGTCCCTTTGGATGGTGTCATCAGCAAACTTGCTGAGGGTGCACTCAATGCCACTGTCCATAATGCCTGAATTAAACAGGAAACACACACCAATAGATCAGTTGGAAAGATGTTGAATGGAAAAAAACAGAATTAAGGAAAAATGGCAAGTATGTAATGCTGAATCATCAATAATCAAGATTCACTTTAATGCATCAGATATTATTCTTGATTAAAAGCTTCTATCATACATGAAAAGAAAATGTGTGCAGGATAACAAAACCATATTAGCACACTAGAAGGCATATAGCAGTGTAGATTATTGCTAAACAGATTTTTCTATTAATTTTTTGATCCTTCATTCAATATTAGATATCACAGAATCACAGAATTAACCAGGTTGGAAAGACCTTCGATATCATCAAGTCCAAACTACCACCCAACACCATCCATCACCTAAACCATGGCCCTAAGAGCCTCATCCATTCTTTTCTTAAACACTTCCAGGGAGGTGACTCCACCACCTCCCTGGGCAGCCCATTCCCATGGCCAATTACTCTTTCTCTGAAGAATTTCTTCCTAACATCCAGCCTAAAACTCCCCCGGCACAGCTTGAAACGGTGTCCTCTTGTTCTGTCACTGGTTGCCTGGAAGAAGAGACCAACACCCACCTGGCTACAGACTCCCTTCAGGTAGTTGTAGATGGCAATAAAGTCTCCCTTGAGCCTCCTCTTCTCCAGGTTAAACAACCCCAGCTCACAGTATCACAGTATGTCAGAGGTTGGAAGGGACCTCAAGTGATCATCAGGTCCAACTACCCTGCCAAAGCAGGATCACTTAGAGTAGTCTGCACAGGAACACATCCAGGTGGGTTTTGAAAGTCTCCAGAGAAGGAGACTCCACAAACCCCCTGGGCAGCCTGTTCCAGTGCTCCGTCACCCTCACTGTAAAGAAGTTTCTCCTCATGTTGAAGTGAAATCTTCCATGTTCTAGTTTGAATCTGCTGTTCCTTGTCTTATCGCTGTGAACTACTAAAAAGATCCTGGCCCCCTCCACTTGACACCCACCCCTCAGATATTTATAGACACTGATCAGATCCCCTCTCAGTCTTCTCTTCTCCAAACTAAACAGCCCCAGGGCTGTCAGTCTCTCTTCAGAGAGGAGATGCTCAAGTCCTCTAATCATCCTTGTGGCTCCCTCAGCTGCTCCTCATAGGGCTTGTGCTCCAGACCTCTCAGCAGCTTTGTTGCCCTTCTCTGGACAGTTAGTGTCTCTAGCTGCTTCCTCCTAGATTATAGGGGAATATACTGCTCCCTGGCTCCATCTGCCAGCTCAGGAGACCAGTTTTCTGGAAGACAACCTATCCTACTATTGAAAATTGAGGCAAAGAAGGCATTAAGTACCTCTGCCTTTTCCTGTCTTTTGTTACTATATTCCCCTCCATGTCACTAAGGAGTGGAGGTTGTCCTTGCCCCTCCTTTTTCCATTAATATATTTATAAAAACATTATTTTTTGTCCTTCACAGCAATATCCAGTCTAAGTTCTAAATGGGTTTTTGCCTCTCTTTTCCTACATGACCTAGCAACATCCTTAAACATTTCATGGGTTCCCTCCCCCTTTTTCCAGAGGTGATAGACCCTCTTTTTTTCCCTTAACTCATTCAGAAGCTCATTGCCCATCCAGGCTGGCTGTCTATCCCGGCGACTCGTCTTCAGGCATATGGGGACAGCCTGTTCCTCAGCCTTCAAGATTTCTTTCTTGAAGTAGGTCCAGCCCTCCTGGACCCCTTTGTTTTTAAGGGCTGTTTCCCAAGGTACTTTCTGAGTTAGTTCCTTAAGTAATCTGAGGTCTGTCCTCCGGAAGTCCAAAGTGGAGGTTTTGTTGATGCCCCCTCTTAGTTTGACTGCATATTGAAAACTGAATTATTTCATGGTCACCCAGACCGCCTCTGACTACCACATCTCCCACCAGCCCTTCTCTATTTGTAAAAAGAAGGTCAAGCAAAGCATTACTCCTAGTAGGCTCACACAGCAGCTGTGGTAAGAAGCTATCCCCCTTGCACTCCAAGAACCTTCTGGACTGCCTCCTCTCTGCTGTGTTAAGTTCCCAGCAGATATCTGGCAGGTTAAAGTCACCCATAAGAACAAGGTCTGGTGATCTTGAGACAGCCTCCAGCTGCTTATAGAATAATTCATCAACCTCTTCATCCTGGTTGAGTGGTCTATAACAGACTCCCACCAGGATGTCAGCCTTATTGGCCTTCCCTCTAATTCTCACCCACAGACACTCAACCTGCTCATCCTTAATCTCCAGTTCCATGGCATCTAAAGCCTTCCTAATGTACAGGGACACCCCTCCACCCCTTCTCCCTAGCCTGTCTCTCCTGAAGAGCTTGTAGCCATCACTTACAGTGTTCCAGTCATGTGAGTCATCCCACCACGTTTCTGTGATGGTGATTACATCATAGTTTTCCTGTTGCACCAAGGCTTCCAGCTCCTCTTGTTTGTTACCCATACTGTGTGCATTAGTGTACATGCACTTCTATCTTTTAACAAAAAGTTTTGAGGCTTGAGCCTCATAATTTATGCCTCATAACTTATACCTTTCTCCCTTCTTTTGGCCAACAATTGCTGAATTTGCTTAGACAGTGTACATACAATCAACATTGGAAGCAGAGTAAATGCAATAAAACCTTGTTAAATTTCTCCTTTTCTACAAGCATTCAGTATAAAAAGAATAGTGCATAGCATGCTTCACCCTCCCTTTTTTTTTTTTTTCCTTTTAAATGTAGGTTTGCTTGTTTTCTTTAGAATTTGGGAATGTAATTCTTATGCATGACTACTCACACTACAACTTCATTTGCTCCCTAACATGTATGTATAACAAGTGAAAATCTTTGTCAAAGGTATTAAAATGCAGTGAACTTCCAATCAGAATAGATAAAAAAAAAAATACAACCAGCTTTTAATGTCTGACTAGTCAAAGTGATGTCCATATGAAAAGCAAAAATTAAGTGAAAAACCACAGTAAGTAAAGAACTTCATAGCACAGACTCGGTTAAAACCTCTATTAAAATTCGTGATGGAATGGCTACTTGGGAACACTTTATTGGCATAGCAATGGTTTGTTTGAAATATAAGATCTCAAAAATTCTAGTTTGTTTTATTCTTTTACATTTTATTTTAAATTTAAAAATGTAAAAGTAAACAAGTACTTATTTTTTATATGCTCAGAAATGTTAACAATCATGAAATTACCCTTCAGACAATTAAAAAAAATACAAAAAAAAATATTTCAAGATAAAAATATGAATACCAGGATTGCAAAACCTTATACATAGGAAATCCAGGTGTTAGTGTGCTTTTGTTTGAAACAAAGCCAAAACCAAAGAAAACCTAAACCAACCCTACCCAAGCAAAAAATGAACCAAACAAAACCTCAACCTTTTGCATCTCCATCGTTGTTTCCACTTCATTAAACATGACAGTGTCAGAAAGAATAGCATCTTGGTTAATTACCACTTTTATATTTTTTATATAAATATCTATATTTCAGATTTTAAGAGAATTGTTTTTCTAAAGTGCCAGAGTTTTCAGAATGCTTTGATATGCAGTGATGGATATTTGTCTCTAGTCAGTTTTCAGTGGTTATATCCAGTAAAATAATTAGAAGGTCTATGACATTACTTTTAACATTTGTGGACTATTGTTTTCTAGTTTATAAAGTGAACTGAGCTTTATTGTATTTAATTGAAAATGAGAAAATATGTGACAGGATGTTTTCTTAGAGTAATATTACTTTATTCTAAAATAAAGTTATATTAAAAAACCCAACAAAATTCTTCAATAACTTTCTTTTCACTTCCTTATAATTTGCTAACTTTATATTTCCATTTTTTCATACCACTATTACACCTTCCTTTTGCAATTATTTTCTATTTTAATGTTTTTTTACATTAATTTTAATCCATTTTAATGGCTATATTAATTTAAGCTAATATAATTATTGAAATAAATGTGCAATTCCTAGGCTCTTCTGAATTCCAGGACATTACTGAAATACAGATGGGTCATATCACCACAGAAGGAATACACTTCCTTAGACTACCCAGGCTCTTTTCGGTGGTTCACAGCGATAAGACAAGGAACAATGGGTTCAAACTTGAACAGAAGATTTCACCACAACATGAGGAGAAACTTCTTTACAGTGAGGGTTCCAGAGCACTGAAACAGGCTCCCCAGGGGGTTTGTGGAGTCTCCTTCTCTGGAGACTTTCAAAACCCACCTGGATGCATTCCCATGTGGACTACCCTAAGTGATCCTGTTGGGGCGGGCGGGGGGTCGGTTGGACCTGATGATCTCTTGAGGTCCCTTCCAGCCTGTGATATACTGTGATACTGTGATATTTCTTCCTTCACTCTATTGATTTCTCACAGTTCTACTGCAATGTGAAAAACTCACATGTGAACAACTGGTATGGAATAATCTAGGTACTGCAAAGTGATGTACATTGTAGTCAGCCCCACTACATTGGAAAGACAGCATTGGTATGCAGCCTTTCGTTCTGGAAAGACAGTCTTTCCCTTCTTTCTTGATAAAAAGAATGGTGGAAAATTTGGGAAAAAAAATGTCTGAACATCAGCTATTGAAAGGTGCATGTGATCGTTTCTAATAAACCTGTCACCCTTTGAATAGATAGATTTTTTTTTTTTTTAATATAAACTCAGTCATGCTCAGGGTCTCTGGTAGATATAATGAAGTAATAATAAGCTTTGAAATATGTAAGGTGAATTTAGATTATTTTTTTTTTCACTGGAAATTAATAAACCCAGTAAATTTATCTGATCCTTTTCACAACACTTTAGTCTTTAGGCTTATCTACTCATAAGCAGGTCTCAATAAACGTGGACTCACACAAATGTCATCTCCTCGGTGTATTCAATTTCTATCTGTCTCTCAAACACACATTTATATGTGCATATACGTCAATTGGCATTGTCACTGCTAAGCATCACATCAGGGAAGTGTTGGCAGCAGCAAAATCATGACTGAAATAGAAAATGAAAAGAGGGTTTAATAAATTCATTTCAGCATCTGTGAATCATTCTGTTCCTTCTGTTTTAACTTGCTCCACAGCTGCTCACAGCACAACCAGCGATTAAATTATTTTCTGGATACATATTTAATAGAAGGTTGATAAGAATTTTGTAATGGAAAGAACTATATTGTAATGTAGCATAGGGGCTTTCTGTTTTGTTGAGAAAAATGGAAAATAAATCTGAATTTCATCTACTGGCTGACCATATTTATTTCTGAAGTTTGCCAAAAAAATGTGATTAAACTGTAGATTTCCAGTAATATTAACTTTGGGGAGTTTTTTTTTCATAAAACAAATGAACAAAGACTGCCTTTCTGCAAGAAATTATCCAACATAAGTGTTTAATACCTGGCCTTAGAGCATCCAACAATATGCCTCATGAATAGATTATTTCTTGCCTAGTACATTGTTCCTTTACTCTTTACTAGCAGTCTGTAGTGAAAAAATTAATTTATGGCAACTCAGGCAAAATATTCTTAAGTATCCAGAAAATGAAGTATTACATGATTTATATCTTTTCATATAATACAGTTAAAACCAATACTAAGAAGGCATTATTCAGTGCTGTGGGATTTATAGTACTTTATATATTAGTGCAACGATTTAATTCCTGCTAAATTGGCAAAATCTAACTAGGATTTTATACATACATATATATTTTTTTTTTCTATTTGGATTACTGAAGAAATACAGAAGAAATAAAGGCTAAAGTTTAGTATCTGATATCTCATTAACTTTCCAACCTCTCTTTAGCCTCCTTTACTTTACCTGTGTAAAATTGCAAGTAAAGATGACTATCAATAAGATTTGGACAATTAGGAAGTTTTAGATTTCTGTAAATTGCAAAAGATACTAGCATCTTTAAAGCATATTTCATAAAAGCAGAGTAAGTTGGTAATGATTCCTTGTGATGGTTTGAAACTGTCTTTTTAATTTTTCCTTGCAAAGTTCAGAACAGAGAAAGTGAAAGAATGTAAATAAGTCACTATTGGGTGTAAGAAAGCAAAATACTGATTGTTCTAAACACTTCCATTGGATAGATAGAAATGTTTAAGAACTATTACCCAAAACAAAGTAGGCATTCTGCACATTCTGCGTTCGGCAGTGGGGGCAGTTGCTGGGCTGTCTGGCTGCTGTTTCTTCTTCTCTTCTGGCTGAAGATAACACACTGACCTTGGCAGCTAAGTTAACAACTTTCTGCTTAACTAACCCTGCTTCTCTGTCCAGGGGGGTCTGGGGGGGAAGCTCCTGGGAGAGGGAGGCCCCTTTGGGAGGGTCCCCTTGGGGGGAAGCAAAGGGAGATCGATTGTGCTTTTTCTGTTGATTGTATATATTTGTGAATGTTGTGAATTTTGTATATTTGTACATATTCATTGCATTTCATTGTAGATTTTAGACTTTGCTTGTAAATACAGCTTTTCATTTGCTCCCAGACTGGGCTAGCCTGGTTATTGTTGGTGGGGGGGGAATTTCAGCTCACACCGACACATTCCTGAATGCCATCTATTTACACTCTTATTCAAGGCAGGGCCAACTTCAAAGTCAGATGAGGTTCTTCATGGCCCTGTCTGCTTAAGTCCTGAAAAGGAGGAATTATTGTCTGACATGGCTGAGATGTCCCTGTCCATGGCAGGGGGATTTGTCTAGATGGACTTCAAACGTCACTTGTAACCCAAACCATTCTGCAATTCTATGATTTCTCCCTGAGGTGCCTTAATTGAATCCTCCAAGGCAAAATCTCATCTCTTCTAGAGATCAAGCTAAAATCTGGACTCTAAAATCTGAAGGTAGATTATTAATTAGCTTCAGTATGTACATATTTGTTCATTGTCTTAACTAAGTGACCTTTTTCTTGTAATGAAGTTCTGGAAATGAAAAGATTCAGAGAGCAGACAGTTATATATTCAATAACTGTATTTCCAATTATATATTTTTTTTTTTTGGTAAAAGTTTATGTGATAATCTGATACCTTAATTCATAGAATCTTTATTGTATCATTTAATTAAAACTTTTCCTAAGCATAGAATGATAAACTTAAGGTTTTGTTTGGTTGTTTTATATGTGGCTTTGTTTGCTTGCTTCTTTGTTTGTTTTTTGTTTGTTTATTTTGTTTTTAATGGTCTTAACTCTAGACTGTAAAATTACATTTATTGAAACTGCACACATATTTGGAAGCACTAATGGAAACCCTATGGAAAAAACTTTTTTCCCCAGTATTTTTCCATAGTTTATTTCTAACCTGATAATATATAATCCAAAGATACACCCTTCTATTAGTAAAAAGAACTTTTTTACAGATTCACAAAGGTGCCTCGTCTATTTTAGGAATAATTTAATTGATCACTCTTACTTTTCTCTTCACAGAAGATGTGAACAGTATGAATACAAAAATCTCTCAAAGATAAAGTAATCATCCATTTCAGTCAGTCATAGAATCATAGAATGATTTGAGCTGGAATAGACCTCCAAAGGTCATCTAGTCAACTGTGTTGAAGTGAGCAGGGGCATCTTCCACTAGATCAGATCTTTTTAATCTGCCACAGAGATCAGATACTGCATACTAACACAATAGCATGACATGTCTTATGCTGACTTTAAAACAAAACAAAACAAACAAGCATACTGCCGTACAGAACTCACCTATTTTGTCATAGCAATGCCTCACCTTTTAAATACATACTGTAATAGAAAGTAATTTCACGTGTATTCCAAGAAACACTTCAGTATTTTTGGTTCAAGCCTAAACAAAAGAATCCTCACAATACATTAGAAAAAAATTGAAGGCAATTTGCAAATAAGAAAATATCAGTAGACATATATTCAGTGTTTCAGAGTAAAGGAGAGCACACCCAAATGCTATAAACAAAGAAATAGTTACTTCTAGAGACTGGGATTAAACATACTCTGAAATTAGAGCTAGGCTCCAAAGAAACTGAGAGATAGTGATCAATTTCTTGCATTTCAGCTGTTTAAAGAACAATTTTGTTAGTTAGGATAGTGGACAATTATGTTTCTCAATTAATTGACAACATGAGGGGGGAAGGGAGTTTGTTTTGTTTATTATTTTAATCTTTATCAATTACCCTCTTCACTATTTTTATAGTTTGTCTGGGAAGAAGATTTATTTGGTTCATGTCACAGATTTCAGTATGTCCCCATTAAGCTTTTTCACTGAAACACCAGAACAAAATAGCATATTTAGGTCATTTATTTCCTATTATTTGTCCTCAGTTTGAAATTTCCTAAGGAAAAGATGAATTATATGATGATAACTAATTTTTGTCAACTGCACTTGAACCTCAAGTTTTCACACATTTTATTAGAGGGCAAAATTCTTGATACACAAGCATTCCAGGTGACAGCCTTTTGTAGACCTGTGTCCTAAGTATTGAAACAGAGGAATTTGTGTTCCGCAGTGATTTTGGTTTGGTTTGGTTGGTTGCTTGCTTATTTGTTTGTTGCAGTTTGGATTTTTCCCCATGGACACATATGTTTGTTGCAGCACTTGCATAATTCACACTTTTTTCTCATAACTTTTTTTTTTCTTTTCAGTATTGCTAATCATATCGCACTACAAAAGAAACTGTCTTTTTTGGCACCTAATCCTTTTATCAGTTGCTAATTTCATCATAATTAAAAGATAAACAGCAGTGAAGTGTTTAAATGCCTTTGAACATCTCTGTTACAGTCCACCATAACTACATTCCTCACATACATATTGAGTGAAATTGAAATAATGGTTCACAGAACAAATACTCATACTCCAGTTTCATAGGAATCTACAAGGTCTTTTGTTTTTCATTTATATGCATTTAATTAAGCTAACCAATTAATTGAGGCTGGGAAGAACATAATTATTGTTTAAATTTATTTGAACACTTCACTATAGAATTGTATTTGACATTGTTTGTTCTTTACTCCCTCATCTTTCTTTTACATTTAAATTGTGTTGGGTGTTGATACATTCTTTTTAATCCTTGAACAATACAGACCATTTATACATTATCAAAATTTAAAACCATACAGATGTAGAAATTCAGGTTATTACATTTTTCTACTATTTAAGTGGTTAATGACATTATTGTTCTATGTATTCTATTACTGTATATCATTTTAACATGATAAGAATGTATGTTAAGAATCAACAATAATTAGAAGTTTCACTGAATCTATTTTTTCCCTGATGAATAGCACACAGCAGTACTGAGGGTATCTTGGTTCATAGATGTGGGGGGTTGACTTTGGCCAAGTGATAGACACCAAGTAAGATGCTCTCTCATTCCCTTCCTCAAAAGGACAGGAAGAGGAATCACAGAATGTTGGGGATTGGAAGAAACCTCAAAAGATTATCTAGTCCAACCCCCCTGCCAGAGTAGGATAACCTAGAGTAGGTCACTCAGGAACTCATTTAGGCAGGTTAGCAGTGTCTCCAGAGAAGGAGACTCCACAACCTCTCTGGGCAGTCTATTCCACTGCTTTGTCACCCTTACAGTGAAAAAGCTTTTCCTTATGTTCATGTGGAACCTCCTATGCTCAAGCTTACACCAGTTGCCCCTTGTCCTGTCATTGGGCATCACTGACAAAAGCTTGGATCCATCCTCCCAGACCTCACCTTTCATATATTTATAAATAGCAATAAAAGGAAAATAAGAAAATAAAAATAGGATTAAAAAGCTGATGACAAATCAATTATTACCACAGATTTAACTGAAGCAAAATTAATTTCATTTTTTTGCAAGTAATGTAGATTTTGGTACTGAGAAACAAACTAAAATATGTTCCCTCCCCCCCCCCCAACCAACCCTCCAACCCTCACCCCCTCTCCCCACAAGGGGAGGGCCACAAGGAAGTGGGGAATGAGGGTTTCAGGTCAGTTCTTAACAGTTCCTTTCTGACACTTCTTCCACTTCACACTTTGCCCAATGCTCCAACGTGGGTCCCCAATGGGCAGTAGTTCCTTCAGGAAATACTTGCTTGCTCTACAATGGTCTTCTTCATGGGCTGTAGAGGAACCTTTGCACCATGACCTGGAGCATTTCCTTCTCACCCACGTGTTTGTAAATCTTTTCCTCACACTTTATTTTCCTACTTCTCTTTCTCTCAGGCATCACTTTCCTCTTTCTTATATACCCTTTTCCTGAGATGCTGTCATTATGGCTAAGGGGCTCAGCTGTGCCCTGTATTTGGTCCGCTGGAGAGAGCTGGAACGAGCTGCATCTGGCATGAGAGAGCCCTAGCCTCTCCTTACAGAGACCCCCTGGAGCCCCCCGACATCAAAACACCTACACACAATAAAAGGCCCAACATACAAGTTCTGTGTGCCTCCAACTCTCTTATTTGACACAGTTACTTTTAAAAAGTAACATTATACACATGAAAAAACAAGAAGAATAAAAAAAAAAAATCTACTAGCAGCTATGTGTAGACTCTTAGATTTGTTTTTTTCCCCAAGTATATTTACAAAGTTGACTATGAAAGTTCTTTTTTTCATTTTGCAACTTTTCAAGGTTAATCAAGCTGTCAGAAAGAAATCACAAATACATGTGCCTGCACTCAAGAGTACAAATGTGCAATCACAGCAGGAAAAGGAATATGTTTTCAACTTGGTTGCAGTGCATTTGTCGGGAGAGTTCTCAAGTAAAATGGTCTATAACTTAGATGTCGTTTCAAGTTATTTTAAAAAATATCTTCTCACAGTATGTTGTTAACATCATTTCAAAATACTGATTTGTAAGGGCATAAACTAGGAATGAACTTGTAAATAAGATAAATATGCAGCTAAATCGTATTCTTTGCTCTTTTTTTATCTTTGTCTTATATTGATTCTTAGCACCGCATTTTCAAAAAGATGAGATTGTCATAGCCACCACTGGCGATTGCTTAGCTAGTTGAGCATGCAGTCAAATTGCATGCAGTTTAACTTTTCAACAGGTAGCAAGACGAGACATGAGCTGGACCTAGAAAGGATGGTTAGTGAGCCAAAAGAGAAAAGCATTTATTTTTAATTCCTTCTCATTTCCTCTTGAAAACAAGTTAAGATAAGCATCATTTAAACAATGTTCTATGTTTTTGCATCAATGTCAAAACAAGTTAGTAATGTTAAAAATGATCTCTTCCCTTTTTCTGCTTTCATTACTACATTCTTAAAATTAATTTATTTCTCTTTATTGAACATTTAGTCCATGAAGAAAGCACAAGTCAGCGGTACTGCTGCAAGAGCCACTATTAAAAGAAAAGTTCTTTGATTTAAACCAGTGTAAATTTAACTGCAGTAGAAGTGAATGAGTTCCTTAGCATAAGAACAAATATCCTAGTCAAAACAGAGATAGATTTAGTCAGGTAACTGATTTTGTTAGTCACATGTATTGGAAACTTAAGTAAAAAGCAGATACTGAACATCCTAATCTTTTACACCCTTTGAAATAACAGTTATGGCTAGCAATTAAGCTTTCAATAATATTTAGAAATATAGGTTTTTTCCACTGCTCTAGTTGTGTGATCATGTGAATACAGCAGCAAAATTCAATATTATATTTGTAGACTACAGACTTTATATCCAACATGGAGGGGAAGAAAAAAAAAACAGAAATAAGACAAAAATCTGATTTTGAGTGAGATGCAAATTAAGTTTTGTAATGTCAAATGTGTCCATTTTTCCTTCAGAGGACCAACATTCATTTTATGCATGATAGAGATGCTCTTTAGCTGGTCTAAATCAAGCAGCATTTCAGTAGTTTTCTGAGGACTACTTTAGGCTTTCTGTTATCTTTGAATCCTGTTTATGTCTGCATCCTGCTTTGCTCATCATTCTCTCTGTTTGCTCATTTGCTGTCTTTTGCCCCTGTCCATACCCTCACCCCCACCATCTCATCCTACACTCTGCTTAGTGCTCACTGAGAAGACATGTCCCTTCTAAAAGGCTCTAATTGTCTCAGCATGAAACTGAAAGGAAAAAGTGAAACAAAACAAAACAAACCAAAACCACAAAATGAAACCAAACGAATAAACCCATGCTTTTTTCTTCACTGATGATGAAAAATATGTCATTTTACCACAAGTTTTAAACCATAAATTTATCTCTTGCAGGCACATTTGGATCCAGGTGAGCTTAATTTTTTCCCTAAACCTCCCTAAACTGCAGATAGCTGATTTCCTCCAGTGGCCTTCACACTTGTTTGCACTGAGTTTGTTTTGAGTACATGAATAAGATGTTGCCAAATGTGAGATGGAAGACTGTTTAACCTATAACTAACAGCACCATACTGGCTACTGAGAAACACTCTCCCTCGCCCCCCACCCCCCCAGGTGTCAGTACTTCTGTTCACTAGTCAGATGTTGCTACATGTGAATGCCAAAATGATGGATAACTGTGGAAGGAAATAAATAAATAAATAAAGGCATTCTGTACTTTTTCTATAGCTGAATTTGTCCCTAATATTAAAACAATCGAAAACAAATGTTATTCAGTATACCTTACTGAAATTAGCTGAAAGAGTAAGGGTTAAAAAACATGAATGAACGCTTCAAAGAATTTGACACCAGGTGCACAAGGCTAACAAGATAATAGGATACTTTCATAAAGTGTCCCTGAGTTTTCACATTGAATTTTTGTTGATTTGTTGAACACATTTTTCTTCACTTCCAATAATCAAGGCTACAAAATCAATTTTGTCTTTGTTTTTGTATTTTCATATTCAGATTTGTATCCATCATTATCCTTTCACTCTTAATTTCATATTCTATCTCTGCTTTTCTTTTGTCTATAGCCCCACAGTTCTTGACTGCCCCTCATGTGATGGTAGTATTTCCAGCCACAACATCCTTACCTTCCCATCTCTCTGATCAGTCCCATTCTCATCACATCATTTCCACAAGCCTTTCTCAATGTATCTTCTCTTCCTTAATTCCAGCTCCAATTTTCTCAGTGGAATGAGTAATTCCTGATTTTCTTCTTATATCTGAGCTTTCCCCACAATGTCTTTTTGCAGCTCGGATATTTTTTGCATTCTCTTAATCTCTTTGTCTTCTCTTTTCACTCTTATTGTCCAGCTCTGTGTTTTTCTTTCCCTCTTTCCTTCACATAGAATTATATCATTTTTCTGCACTGCAGTGTTCTTCTTCAAAACCAGTTTTTCTGTTATTGCTTCCTCATTTTCTTACACACCATTCCTGAAAGAAGAATATCAGGACATTCTTCTGCTAAAGTAATACAACATTTTATCATCTTTATTTCTCTAGGCATCCATCCGTTTCCCTTTTCTTTTTAGCTGCATCATTTTAATGGACTCAGCAAGGTCTCAGAGGCATAAGTGAAGAATTTCTATAAAACACTATGACACTAGTGAAATTCTATAAAAATTTCAAAATGATAAAGCTTTAAAATTAGAAACATTTATTTTAAATTAATTCCCAATCTCAGTTTTATGATGAAAATAGCACAGCTATTACATCAAGTTATTATTATTAAGGACAGAATCAAGAGGAAGATATACAATACATAAACCATCTCCTTAGACCTTTCTCCATTTTACTTTTACACAACCCTTATCCCACAAAATATTCTGTTTGGTTGTTGTTGTTGTTTTAGATTATCTAAGAATGATCATAACACTAACCACTTTAGAATTTCCTTTAAAAAAGTATTGAATGTGTTTTCTTGTGTGTTGATATTTTTCGAAATGGTTTTCTAGATTGTGGATACATAGCATGGTAAAATGTATTGTTTAAATAGAATGTCTACTGAACTTGCTACTTTTATGATGAGCCTAGTTGGCTTCCATTGGTTAACTGTGAATAAGGTTGCTTGATAATTGCTTGTTGCATTCTTCTGAGCTATACATTTCACAAGTCAGATCAGCAAACTGAGACCTTTTTAAGGACAAAAATAATGCAAAAGTCTTTCACCTTGTAACATATTTTAACGTTTCTTTAGTACAATGTGAAAGCTTTGGAAAATATTTTCTTCTCTGCAGAGTAAATTGTCTTCATACATGAAAAAGCCTGTTATGTTTCATTTCAGACATTTGCTCTGTAGAGAATGCTTTCTTCCCCCAACACCCCATATTTAAAATTAGCACTATGTCAGTTCTCCTGGTGATGTTTTAATTTTTTTTTCTTTTTTTGGAGAGGTTTGTTTTTTCTTTTTGTTAGACAACATTTGCAGTGCCGTGAGATGAGTTATGTCATCCTAGAGAGTAAACAACATGTAGGTGAGGTGAATATTCACCAGCTGCCATCTCTAACTGTAACACGAGAAGCTGATACTTTGTAAAGAAAGCTAAAATCAGATACTTTAATGCTTAAAAAACAAGATAAAACCCAAAACTGTTGCTGGACTACCACAGTCAAAGTTCACTGTTTAAAATTACACATGCACAACTATTTTTACTGTCAAGATGAATCAGAAATTTGTTAAAAAGGTTTTACAAATACCTCAACAAAATACTGAAGTTCTTATCAGTAATTTTCATTCACTAAACCAGTCTCACTGATGTATATGTCCATAGCAGACACAAACAGACACTGCTAAAAGCTTAGAGGAAATTTTACTTTTCCCTCAGAGGAGGCTGTCATGCATTTTAACAGGTCTCTGATCTGAACAATTAGAGTATCAGTTATTGAATTCCAAGGAATGGTAGTACATCCCAGGAAGACTAGACTTATTCTTCTATTTTATTCCTAATATGCTTTTGACACTATTTTAGGGACCAAATCAGCTTCCCCTCAGTCTTTTTATCTATAGAATATGAAAGAACCCTAATATAGATGCAGGATTTTTTACACATTCAAGATATCACAGAACTTGACATAAAAAGGTTATACAATAACCTCTGCATCTTGAGCAGAAAGAATACTCAAAACAGGATTACGTAAAAATTTTGTCATAGTTGTGATGCTAATTAATATGCTGAATACAAAAGAACGAAAATGTTTATATTTTCAAGGTGTTCATCTCATTAAAATGTTATTCCCTTTCCCTCAGTAATTTCCCTGGAGCCCAATGAGCCACACAAACCCCAGTAGTTAATTCACCTCCCTTCAGGACTCTAGCAGAGGGGAAGTGAGTGGTGGAGTAAGTTGGTACTGTCCTCTTATACCCATGTATCAAAAAAACCCAAACCAAACTAGCCAACCAAACAAAAATACCACAACAAAACAAAACCAACTGCTTGTTTCTTTATTAATAAATAGATATGAATAAATGAGAGCAATGTGAGTAAATGGCCATGGTGGTATGAAGTTGATGATTGGATCTTAGAGGTCTTCTCCAACTGAAACAGTTCTATGATTTTTATGAAATAATTTTTTAACATGACGTGAAGCTTCCTTTAATAAACTCCAGTAATTTACCTAACTCTAAATTACATGTATTTCTTTTTCTAGTCCAATCTGCCTTAAAAAACAAGCAAGCTATATTTCATGTTCATGTTCATTATTAACAAAGCTAGGGAAAATTTAGAACTAAGGTTACACACTCTTCAAAATGAAGATTGTTTCTGGGAAACAATATCAGTTAAACCCTCTGACACTGAATGAACCCATTTTTCCCAACAATTTGACCAAGCTATCTGAAATCTTCCTAGAGGTAGGTGGAGATTTAGAAAGTATTAATGTCTACACATTTTTGTTGTTGAAATTTGCACAGAATTTCTAAATAATAAAATGCTGATTGTTGGGGAAGATTGCAAAGATAGTTAACAAAAGTCTGTGGTTTAGACAAGTCACAGTGAAAATGGAGGATTAAGGTTCAGATCCACTTTTCCATATATCACAGAAAGCCTTGAGACAGACAAAGAAAAGACACAGAAAGCTATTTTAACTTTCCAAGGTATTCCACAGCTTGGTATTTAAGAAAATCTTCTAGTAAATTACAGGCCTAAGACTCCTGAGGCAGCAGCATAAATTGAATTGGGTTTTCTTAAACTGTGTGTGAAAACTCCTAGTGTTGGAATCTGTGATTTTAGCTGTCATACTTGTCATTTTCTTGAAAAAATACTACTTGACCAGTTCAAGCAAAGTCCTCAAATACTAAAATATTATCAAAACCAATTTTTTGGGTGGTGGTATGTTTTGTTTTTTTTTTAACTTGAACTATGTTCTCATAAGCAATCACCAGTTTTTACAGTACATACACCAAATTAATCTTTACATAAATAATTAATATGGGACAATTGGAAATCAAAAAATCAAGCGACTGTTAAGGAAAGTAGCATGTTGCACCAACAAATAAAGTGTATAACATAAAGTCTGTTTGGATCAATCCCTTCATGAACAAAAAATACATTTTTGATGAAATTACTAATAATTCTGGATGGAAAATGCAGCATAATTGCATTTATTTTTTAAAAAAAGTTAATTAAGTTACAATTATTTTTACTTTTTTTTTAATAAATGCCTACTGGTCAAATGGATCAAATGGCTCAAAACCATTAAAAACTCACCAGTTTGTTTCAAAATCAACAACACAAATATATCACTTCAGGTGAAATTAATTTTCAGAATTTGATAACATAGATGAAAACACTTATGATTCAGTTTATTTTTTTTCTGCTTCTATTTTTGTTTTGTTTATAGGGTTTTTGTTTATTTGTTTTAGTTTAGGTTTTTTTTTTTCTTTTAGTTGGACTTAGTTAAACCCCCCAAACCTTCAAAGAACTGTCAATTTTAAGAAAGTGTTCAAGGTGGATATTGCCTGCCAATACCCAACTTTTTGAAAAATACAGGGTGGAGTTCAGTTACCTCAATGGAGGTATTCAGTGTTGCTTTACTTTATACTTTAGGGTGTCTCCTCTGGCCTCCAAGTCTTGCTCCAAAAATGCATCTGTGTCATGCAGGTCTTCCATTTGTGTATGTCAGGCAGCACTAAGTGGATGTCACAGTGGGGTGTACCATTCCTTGTGGAACAGGACTACATCCCACAATACTTTTAAGAACAGGGAATATATTGAATGTGATGGCTTCTGAGTCTAAGAGGACTATACAAGTAACCAGTAATGAGTTTTCCCAAGGTAACTGACATGCTTGGGAACCTTGTCACCCCTCTCATCCAAATCAAATGGAAGTTGATTGGACTCTATTGAAAACTTGTTGACCCAATACTCTTGATACTCCTTTTTCTGTGAGTCCTATAATTAATCTATTAGGCTCCATTATTACAGGACCCATATCCTGATATTCTGAAACATCACATATTAAATAACAAAAAAAAAAATCTTCAAGAGTTAACTGATCATTTCCAGGTAATACATTTCTTAAACTATCTAAGGATCAAGGAATTATAACAACTACTGTACAGGTCACTGACTCCTCGGGGACAGGCACACAGGCAGGCACGCAGGTACGGCAGACACGGCTCCTCACAGAAGGTGGCAGATCTCCACAGCAGGTGGCAGTCCCTCCAGGCAGCAACACAGCCTTCAGGTAGTCTTCCAAGCAGCCAGCACAAGAGTCCCCAAGTAGACTCTTTTATCCTTCGACATCTTGCTGCCAAGCAGTTGCCACCTGTTCTGGTTGGTCAGCAAAGCATGCGCCTAAACTGTCTCCATGGCCCTGAAACCTTCCTGTCTCTGGGGTTTCAAAACCTAGCCCTTGCATTTCTGCTGCCTTCACTGCCAGGGAGTTCCAGGGTCCTAAGTCCCACCCAGGAGTCTTCCGAGTTCAAAGCCCCCCCATTTAACCTAGAGGCCAAGTGCCAAGCTCCCCCAGCCAAAACATTATCCCCACTGACTTCCCCAATGATGTTGAGCCATATACATATTTTGGTCCTTTACATCATGTTTGGATATGTCCCATCCTATAGATTCAGCTATCAGATTTCTCTCTTACCAAAGGGCATTTATTGTCTTTGGACTGTATTTACACCAGCTGAGATAGAAGGCAACTTGCCTTGTTCTCACCCAGAAAGCAACAAGAGCCAAATGCTGGCAGAGCTTCAGCTGAAGAGCTTATTGCAACAGGCAACAAACTACACCTGAGCCTTGCACCTGGACCAAGGCAATCAACACTCTGGAAGCCCTGCACCAGAGGCAGAAAGGAGAAAAGTCCCAAGAGAACTGAATCACAGAAGAGCCATGGAAAGGCTACAGCCCATCCACAAAGCACATGAGAGAGAGAGGGGGGTCCCTTAACCCTCTCCAAGCCAAGGAAAAGCTCCAGACTGTAAACTGGGCACAAGAGGAGAGAGGCTCCTTAGCCCTCCCCAAGCCAAGGGCTGCTTGGACCATAGTTACAGCATCTGGGAAGATACCAGACAAAGGCGAAAAAACTGCAGGTACCTGGCCAATTTGCTACAGAATCCCCCTTGTGGGAAACTGCAGATCACAGCAACAGAATTTCCAGTTCAAACTGCTGTAGTGGAAATTCTCAGATTTGTGCTTAAATCATTTAACTGTCTTCATATGTGGGACTCATTACTCACAACTGAATAACAGAACCTGTAAATATATTTTGTAAATGACTTATAGCAGTGTTTGAAGATATCACTGCCAGAAAATATGAAATATAAAATATATAAATATATTTATTATTACACACAGTAACATTATCACTGAGGCTGGTATGGTTATTTCATACAAACTCTGATTTTGATAATTTGCTTGCCTGTACATGAATTGTTAGGCCTGTTAAGACACTTATATATGCTTCCAGGGCATGGGGTGGGTTTTTTTTTGCGGGAGTGGATGTGTGGGCATAGACATTGGTCTCACTAGGCTTCTCTTTCTTTTCTGTGAGGCTTGCTTGAGTGAAATGGCTTGCAATATTTCCTATGTTATTTTTGTGATGTTCTTTTACACAATACAGTACAAATCTATTGCAAAGCTGTAGCTTTTACTTGCAATTTCTATTCCAGCACTTTATCTGAATGAATGCTTAGCTTTTTATCCTTATCTCTACTTCTGAGCATTAAATCGTGGGTATCAACACTATTCTTCCCTGGGCATGCAGGCAATTTTGTGTACTGGGCATTTCTACTTTGCTTTAAGTGTCATCTGTGCTCTACCATCTCTCTTATTCTCAAGTTCACTTGTTCCAGTCAAGCCCTAAACATAAATATGCAATACTTTTTGAAATACAGAAAGTATTTTCATAAACATCTGCATCATAAATTCATCTGTTGCCTCATCAGTTAATGTTTTTTTTCCACAATATTTTTAAATTTTGATTATTTGATTTTGAAAACAGTCCTTTAGTGGTGCTCTCATTTTATTTCCACACTTATGTTTTTTAACTGAATCTGTCATTAATGATCTATGACCTCTAGATGATCCTTGTCTTTTTACCTGACATTTGTATTAGAAAATGTGCATTCTTCTATTTCTTCATTAAACTTGTGAAACTCAGAAGCCTTTCTGAATAAGGATGCAAGTACACATAACAGCCTTCCCTGTATTTTGAGGCATGACCTAGATGTATAACACCTGCTTTTGCACTCTGACCCCAATAATAAAAGTCAGGTTGGGGGGTTTGGCATTTTTCCCTTGGTTTTTCAGTAATAACAGTTATTCAGTTACCTAAATATAATTACCTTGTGCAACTGGATGTCCTGTGATATCTGTGATGTTTTCAAAGAACTAACTAATTTAACAAAGATTTTAAAAGCTCTACATAGTCAACTAGACAAGTCTTAGAAACTACAGCAATTATGATTCTATGATTCTAGCTCCTGCTCCCCCAACAGGCCTCTCTCCATCTTCCCAAAGCAGCTCCTGCTCCCCCAACAGGCCTCTCTCCATCTTCCCAAAGCAGCTCCTGCTCCCCCAACAGGCCTCTCTCCATCTTCCCAAAGCAGCTCCTGCTCCCCCAACAGGCCTCTCTCCATCTTCCCAAAGCAGCTCCTGCTCCCCCAACAGGCCTCTCTCCATCTTCCCAAAGCAGCTCCTGCTCCCCCAACAGGCCTCTCTCCATCTTCCCAAAGCAGCTCCTGCTCCCCCAACAGGCCTCTCTCCATCTTCCCAAAGCAGCTCCTGCTCCCCCAACAGGCCTCTCTCCATCTTCCCAAAGCAGCTCCTGCTCCCCCAACAGGCCTCTCTCCATCTTCCCAAAGCAGCTCCTGCTCCCCCAACAGGCCTCTCTCCATCTTCCCAAAGCAGCTCCTGCTCCCCCAACAGGCCTCTCTCCATCTTCCCAAAGCAGCTCCTGCTCCCCCAACAGGCCTCTCTCCATCTTCCCAAAGCAGCTCCTGCTCCCCCAACAGGCCTCTCTCCATCTTCCCAAAGCAGCTCCTGCTCCCCCAACAGGCCTCTCTCCATCTTCCCAAAGCAGCTCCTGCTCCCCCAACAGGCCTCTCTCCATCTTCCCAAAGCAGCTCCTGCTCCCCCAACAGGCCTCTCTCCATCTTCCCAAAGCAGCTCCTGCTCCCCCAACAGGCCTCTCTCCATCTTCCCAAAGCAGCTCCTGCTCCCCCAACAGGCCTCTCTCCATCTTCCCAAAGCAGCTCCTGCTCCCCCAACAGGCCTCTCTTCATCTTCCCAAAGCAGCTCCTGCTCCCTCTTCACCATATCTAAAGAGCTCCTGCCCCCCCACCACCCTTTTGCACCCATCTTAGAGGCAAGACCCTCAACCAGCCAAGACACCACAGTGAGGAGCTCAGCCCCAGTAAGAAGGCCCAGCCAGCACCCATGGATGATATTGGAGTAGTCATCAACCCTCTTCCTACCTGACCAGGGGGGCCACCAGGCCCCCTGCCCTCTGTCCCCCCATCCCCCAAGTGTGCACTATGGGTACTCATCACTGAGAGGAAGAGAATCCTCAGTCCCGATGGGCTCAGCTTGGGGTTGCTGTCTTTCCTGGGGCTGATTAAAAAGGGGAGTGGGTGGGGAGAGTAAAGTGGCCACATCTGGGGTGGGAGGAGACTGCAACAGAGCCCAGGTGCTCTGGGTTTAGAAGGGAAAAAGGGGGAAAATGGGGTGGGTGGGGTGGAAAAGGGGCAGGTATGGTGGGAAAGGGGAGGTGGTGGTGAAAGAAGGGGGGTTTAAAATAACTTTATTTTCCAGAAATGTTTCAACTGCAGTTCATGGTTTGCTTTGCCTCCATGCAAAACCAACAAACCCATCAATACTTCATCAAATAAAGCACAATGGTGGCTGTTACAATGATATCTTTCCATAATTATCATTTTGCTTGGTGGGAAAATCTGTGCTTCTCAGATCAAGATAACAAGTTTTAACAACAACACAAATAAGTTCTGCAAGAGTGAATTTTCTCCTTGGTACCAGCAGGCACCCCCAGGATGATGAAGGGACTGGAGCATATGCCCTGAGGAAAGGCTGAGAGCCCTGCGGCTTTTTGGTCTGGAGGGGAGAAGACTAAGATAGGATTTAATAAATACTTATAAATATCTGAGGGCTGGGGGTCAAGAAGGAAGGGTCAGGCTCTGCTCACTTGCACCCTGTGATAGGACAAGGGCCAATGGATAGAAACTACAGCACAGGAGGTTCCACCTCAACATGAGGAGGAACTTCTTCCCTGTGAGGGTCACAGAGCACTGGAAGAGGCTGCCCAGAGAGGTTGTGGAGTCTCCTTCTCTGAAGACTTTCAAGACTCATCTGGATGTGTTCCTGTGTGACCTGTGCTACATTCTATGGTCCTGCTCTAGCAGGTGGGTTCGACTTGATCTTCAAAGGTCCCTTCCAACGTCTGACATCCTATGATCTGCAACCTCCCTTGTCTTTACGATGATCTTGACGACAAGGTGCTGTTTGTATCTCTGGCCAATTTGGTGCAAGGTCCTACATCTGGGGAGAAATAACAACAGGCACCAGGACAGGTTAGGGGCTGCCCTGCTGGAAAGCAGCTCCACAGAGAAAGACCTTGGAGTGCTGGTGGACAGCAACTTCTCCATGGAACAATAATGTGCTCCTGTGGCCAAGAGAGCCAATGGGATCCTGGGATGCATCAAGAAAGGTGTGTTCAGCAGGGCTAGGGAAGTTCTTCTACCTCTCTACTCTGCCCTGCTGAGACCACACCTGCAATCCTGTGTCCAGTTTTGGGCTTCCCAGTTTAAGAGAGACAGAGACTTGCTGCAGAGAATCCAAGAGACCCATGAGGATGCTTAGGGGACTTGAGCATCTCCCCTATGTAGAGAGACTGACAGCCCTGGGGCTGTTTAGTCTGAAGAAGATAAGACTGAGAGGGGATCTGATCGATGTCTATCAATATCTGAGGGATGGGTGTCAAGTGGAGGGGGCCAGGATCTTTTTAGTAGTTCACAGTGATAAGACAAGGAACAACAGATTCAAACTAGAACATAGAAGATTTCACCTCAACATGAGGAGAAACTTCTTTCCAGTGAGGGTGACAGAGCACTGGAACAGGCTCCCAAGAGGGGTTGTGCAGCCTCCTTCTCTGGAGACTTTCAAAACCCACCTGGATGTGTTCCTGTGTGGACTACCCTAAGTGATCCTGCTCTGGCAGGGGGATTGGACCTGATGATCTCTTGAGGTCCCTTCCAACCTCTGATATACTGTGATACTGTGGTATCTACAAAAGAAAACAATCTATATATAGACATACAAATGTGGACATACTGACAAAGGTGGCTGAAGAGTGTAAGCCATTGGTCTCTGAAATGGAAGTGAGCTTCATCTGAACCACTATTAATAGATCATGGAAACACAGTCCTGCTGCCAAATGAGGTGGGTACCCTGGCAACAGAGAATACAGAGAAGGTGGAATACCCTCTTTGCTTTAGTCCTTATTGATAAGGACTAACCTCAGGAATCTCAGTACCTGAAGGTAAAAGAGAAAGTTTGGAGCAAGGAAAACTCTCTTGTTAGAGGAGGATCAGGTTAAAGATAATTTAGGTGAACTGGACACTCACAAATCCATGGGTCCTGATGGAATTCATAGATTCATAGAATAATGATAGACTCAGGGAAACCTTCCTTTAGGGGAGAAGACTGAGGGGACGTTATCAATGTTTGTCAATATCTAAATGGCAAATGTCAAGAGGATGGAGTCAGATGCTTTCAGTGGTCTGCAGTGACAAGGAGCAGCAGGCACAAACTGGAACATAGTAAGCTCCACCTAAACATAAGGAAAAACTTCTTTCCTGTGGGAGTGATGGAACACAAGAACAGACTACTCAGCGAGGCAATGACTACCATTCTGTAATTCTGTTACTGTTACTTTAGCTGAACTTTCTGTGAGCTTTCTTTCACTCAGTATTTTAAATAAAATGTTTCCAGAGATACAAATAACAATTAAGCTACCTAACTCCCTTAAAAATTTATCAGCTACTAACTTTCTCGGATGATCTTCCGTTAATATGGAATGAAGACTAATAAGTTTCAGATAAATATTTCTCTGACTTACTCAATTAGAACTCTAGACACAGAGAATGAACCACATACAAAATTGAAAATTAATGTTAGAAAGAGACTGGGCACCGTGAAGCTTAACAATGTATTAATTAATGAAAAGTTAGAAAATTAATTATAAGACCAGAATTCATAATGCTGAAATAAGCTTTTTTTTTTTTTTTTTTTTTCCTTACTGGATTATACAGACTGAATTATATGACAAAGAATATGGTAAAAATAAGGTTGCAAGTGAATGAGAAATGCTGGAGAGCAGTATGTCTAAAAGTGTATTGCTCTTGGATTCAGGTACCTAATTTGTGGTTGCAGTTAGCCATCTTTGTGAAGCTGGAACTCATATACTACACATTGTTCATATATTTCTTGCAGGAAAAAAAATAGAAAATAAAAAAGAAAGAAAAACTAACACAACACAATAGCAGTTAGAGTCTTGGAGGCTGTAAATTATCTCACATTTGACAGGAAACTTATCTCCTCCTTGCAGAACTGAGCCCTTTGTAGTGGGTTCACCTTGGCTGGCTGCCAGATGCCCACCAAGGCTCTCTATCACTATCTGTCTTCAGGAAGACAGGGGAAGAAAATATGATGAAAATCACATGGCTGAAGATAAGGAAAGGGAGATCATCAATTAACATCATGGGCAAACCAGACTTGAATAATATTTTAATTTCTTGCCAATTAACAGAGTAGGACAATGAAGAAACAAAAACAAAACTAAATATTCCTTCTCCCCAACTCTCTCTTCTTTCCAGGCTCATTTCCATTCCAGACTCTTCGATCTCCCACCACCACAAGTGTCACGGAAGGATGAGGAATAGGGGTTGCAAGCAGGTCATAACATTTTGTCTCTGTCATTCTTTCCTCCTACCACTGTTCAACGGCTTCAGTGTGGGGTCCCCTCCATGGGACACAACCCTTCACAAACTCTTCCAGTACGGATAGTTTCCACAGAGTACTGTCTTCCAATAATGTACTGCTCCAGCTTAGGTCCCATGAGGTCACTGTTCCTGCCAGAAAACCTGCTCCAGTTCAGGCTTTCTACAGGCTGCACTTGCCTTCAGGACATATCCATGGAGAACTCCATGGGTTGCAGTATGGATATTTACTGCACTATAGTCCTCCATGCACTACAAAGTCTCAACCTGCATCACCATACTCTTCTTTGTAGGGTGCAGGAAAATCTCAGCTCCAGCATCTGGAGCACCTCCTTCTTCTTCTTCATGGACTTCAGTGTCTGTATGTTTTTTCTCTCTCCAGCTTTCTTACTCATCCCTCTCCCAGCTGCTGTACAGTCTCTTTTTGCCCTTTCTTAAATACGTTATCACAGAGGTGACATGACCATCGCTGATGGACTCAGCTTTGGCCAGCCACAGGTCTATTTTGGAGATGGTTGAAACTGATTCTGTCCTACATGGGAGCAGTTTCTGGTGTCTTCTTATGGAAGCCATCCATGCCAGATGAGAGAAAAACCTGGCTCAGTGGCCTGTCAGTAAACACAGTTTTCCAAAATGGAAACCCCTTAGTTCTATTTCTAGAACTATCATGAGGTGAGAGGTTTTCACTCTTTGGTGTGAATTTTTTTGTTTATTCTGTAGCATTTCTAATGAAAAAACTAGGATTAGAGAATTCAGATTTCCATTAGAACATATTGCATCTAGTTTAGAAAGAAATATTTATTAGAATTTATATTTACTTTTAAAGGTATCTTAGATCTTTTTAAAATTAATATTTGCATTAGCTGTATTTGTCCATATAATTAAGAAAAATCAATAAAATAATAACATGCCTGTGTGTAAAGCAATAAAACAATGCAATCATATAAGACTAATTGACTCATGATTTGTCAGGAAAATTAAATTTAACAGGATGAATAATTCAGAAATAAATTTACATATAAATTAGAACTGCAACAGTAATAATACTAATAGTTATAATTAATTACATCAGTCATAAAAGACATAAATACATGTTTAAATAAAATATAGAGTACACATTTAAAACACATTGGGATAATTTTGCATGAAAGAACAAACAAGACAAATTACTTCAAGAAAATTGTAATGAAAAGAATGTGCATTTCTGTCTCACGTATTGCTAAACTTCTTCAACCTAGAAGCATACAGCCAGCTTGTAAAATATCAATAAAATAGATTGTTCAAGATTTAGCCTACTATTTGTGTATACATTAATAGACTGTAACACCTAAGTGTTTAACTTTTTGTTTCTTTTATGCATACTTTAGTTTGAAATGTATAACCCTGAATATTCTTAGTAACCTGCTATTTTGTTTCTGAGAAAATATAGTATGGTTTCTCTTTGTATCTTTATGAATGTCTTTTCTCCATGAAATAATATAGCAGTGATGCTAGTAAATACACATATAATTTTATATGTATATATAATTGGTATTTGTAATTTGTAATTGTAAGGTATTATTATGGAGTAATGGTCACTCGGTGACCTGATAATCTAATATGCATTTAATATACAGTGGATTAGCTATAATCACTTTTTACAACAAATTATTCAAGCTACCTGTTTTGCAGGCCAGAGTTTATTCCTTAGCCTTTTATTATTTAGCCATGGAGACACTGAATGAGAGTAGAAAGTTCACTAAGCATATATTCTGGGGAGAAGTAACAACAGGCACCAGGACAGGATAGGGGCTGCCCTGCTGGAAAGCAGCTCCACAGAGAAAGACCTTGGAGTGCTGGTGGACAGCAACTTCTCCATGGAACAACAATGTGCTCTTCTGGCCAAGAGAGCCAATGGGATCCTGGGATGTATCAAGAAAGGTGTGTCCAGCAGGTCAAGGGGAGTTCTTCTACTTCTCTACTCTGCCCTGCTGAGACCACACCTGGAATACTGTGTCCAGTTTTGGGCTCCTCAGTTCAAGAGAGACAGAGACCTGGGGGAGAGAATCCAACAGAGAGACACTAGGATGGTTAGGGGACTTGAGCACCTCCTCTACGAAGAGAGATTGAGATCCCTGGGGCTATTTAGTCTTGAGAAGAGAAGACTGAGAGGGGATCTGATCAATATCTATCAATATCTGAGGGGTGGGTGTTAAGTGGAGGGGGCCAGGCTGTTTTGGGTGGTTCACAGTGATAAGACAAGGAACAATGGGTTCAAACTTGAACATAGAAGATTTCACCTCAACATGAGGAGAAACTTCTTTCCAGTGAGGGTGACAGAACACTGGAACAGGCTGCCCGGGGGGTTGTGGAGTCTTCTTCTCTGGAGACTTTCAAAACCCACCTGGATGTGTTCCTGTGCGGACTACCCTAAGTGATCCTGCTCTGGCAGGGGAGTAGGACCTAATGATCTTCCGAGGTCCCTTCCAACCTCTGATATACTGTGATACTGTGAACATGCAATTTTTAGCAAAATGTGATAGTAAGAGCTTGATGCTTTTGTAGACGAAATTGATTTATTGCCTTTCTAGACTCTCTCTAACACTAGAAATATTGAAAAAAACATGGATATACTGATATACTGTGATACTGTGATATCTGGTCAGCTTTAAATTTCCATAGTACCTCAAGGTTGCATCCTGACTGCAAGTTTGGATGACATATCTCAGATGTGAACTATCTCCTTGTTTCTTCTGTAAGGACAGATTGCTGTGTAGTCAGTGGTGGGAGTGTGATGCATTTGAAGAAATCTCAGGAAACAATTGAAGAACTGTGCTGCCAGGGCACCATGACTCTATCTGTCTTGAATTAAGCTGCAACTTACAATTCCAAGCATGCTTTATGTAGTCAGCCATATCACATGCTACACTGGCGATATTGCACAAGCAAAACAAGGATAAAACAAAGGCACTGACATCCTGACTTATATAAAACATCCATTTTAATATCAAGCCATGAATATTTGAGCAGGATGTACCATCACATAAGAATTTCATTTCATATAAGTTTACATCTTTTGAAGAGGCACAAATAGTATCATTTGAATAGAAAAGAGGTAAAATAAGTTTCCCCTTTTGTCTTCAGGGAGTGTTTGGATGATTCTTTTAGTCATTTGATTTAGTTTTAAGTAGTCTTGTGAGGAGCAGAAAGTTGAACTCCATGATCCTTATGGACCCATTCCAACTTGAGAAATTCTATGATGATATTTCTTGCTATTATATACCAGTCTCATAGCTGTTTAGAAGTGACTGTATGTTATGAATAAAGGGATAACAAGGGATAGATAGAAACTAATAAAAATATAAATTATTTATTAATTTGGCTCCACCTCCCACATAACTGTATACAAAAGTTATAAAGGTTACAAAGGTTTAATATTCAGTTGAGAACTCATCTTCACAAGAGGAATGGCTACAAATAGCTTGAAAACAGTATTTGGAAAGAGATAAATTCCAAAGCTGTGTGTTACCCTACTAACAAAAGGAAAGAAGTTGCTGGAGACTAGGAATGTATCAATTACTTACAAAGCTGCTTGCTGATTGTGGGAATTTCTCTTTTGTTTCTTTTTATCAGAAAATCCACATGAACTGCTGCTGCTTATAACTCACATGTGTGGGGGACAAAGACCCAAGAGAGAAGAACTCATGCTCTGCAGCTCACCGATTTTCATAAAATCCATGCTAATTTTTGCTGGGTTGTCACCAGAGAGCATGTCCAAAAGCCAAACAAAAGGCCAGGAAGAGATAACCGTCAGTTCTCTGCCTAAACATGCCCTGACTTGCCCCAGCATGCGGTGTGTGCCTGGCACATAGCCTGGGGGAAGGGCCCATGTGAAATCACTGATCCACAGGCCTGGGAGGGGGAGATACCACCTCTGGCTCCCTTCATCCCAGCTTCTCTGTATATTTCTAAGGGTTTTCTGTTGTTGTTATTTGTTAATTTTGGTTGTTTATTGTTGTGTTTATTTTTTTATATATATATTTGAAGGCAAATTATTTGAAGTACCTTTACTACATAGGAATAGTTTTACTTTCAAGCCAGCCCAGGTTCACAAATAACTGCATTTAAACTGCACAGTGTAGGTGTCAAAGTTCCACTTATTGTCAGAAGAGTTGGAGGACTTGACTGTTGATGTGAGTAGCCACAAATGTTAGAAGAGGAAAATTACTAAAGAAAATGTCTGTAGAAAAATACTGACAGAGAAATTACCTGTCAGTTTGTGAGCTGTTAGCCTGGGAACTAGGGCAGGTAACCAGAAACATCCTTGAAAAGCATAGTTGGCATCTTTGAAGTACTGCTGGGTGCCTAGGAACTAGAGACGTCCCAAGATACCATTAAGAAGCGAAAAACCTAAGAAACTGTAATCTGAAAAAAGGAAAAGTCTAGAAAAATAAAATTGGTCTGAAAGAACAGAAAAATATCATCATGTATTGACTGTCAAAGGTGAAAAATAGAAAATAACAGCATTTATTGACTGTTAAAAGCTGTGATGCCCTAAGTCTTCTTACGTCTTGATGATGTAAAAAGGACTTAAATTTTATCCAAAATGGAGCCTCTCTGTCTGAGAACTTCCTGTGCTTCTAAACAGGCTGAACTTTCTGCACAAACTTTCTATGAGACCTTGGACTCTCGCTGGGGACACCTGGCTGACTTCAGACTGTGATGTGGATTGCTTTTGAAGTCAAACTATCTATTATTTTATTGATGTACCCTCTAATCCCACTTCTGAGGTCCACTCAGTTTATTGTCCCACTTCTGGGATGGTTGACTCCTCTTCTGGGATTGCTTTGTCCTCCCGTTTGGGATATTTTGACCCCTTCTGAAATCTCTCCTTCACTTGATAACAATATTATATACCCATATCAGTAATTTATTTTAAATTTGTCTGCTGTTATATTTTTGACAGCTGCTTGTGACAGTTTTAAGACTGTCTTTAATTTTTCTTCACAAAGTTTGAGCAGAGAAAGTGAAAGAATGTAAATAAATCACTATTGGGTGTAACAAAGCAAAATAATGATTATTCTAAACACTTCCATTGGAGAGATAGAAATGTTTAAGAATCACTACTGAAAACAAGGTCAAACAGTCGGGCAGTCTCGCAGTCCATCTTGTCTCAGTCTGTCTGCTTGCCTCTTCTCTCTCCTGGCTGAAAATAACACACTGACCTTGACAAGCTAAGTCTAACGTACCTCTATCTGCTTCTTGGCTTTCTTCCCTTTTGCCTGCTCTGGGGGGGACGGGGGTGGGGAGGAAAAAGAAGCATGGCCCCCTCTCTTTTGGGGGATCCAAAGGGGCTTGGTTGTGCTTTTATATTGATTGTACACATTTGTAAATGCTGTGAATAGTGTATATTTGTACATATTCATTGCATTTCATCATAGATTGTAGTTTTGCCTGTAAAATACAGCTTCATTTGCTTCCAGACTGAGCTAGCCTGGTCATTGTTGGTGTGGGAGAGGGATTTCAGCTCTCACACTGTTACATTGCTTCACTAATTAAGTTTGTAGCAACCTGGAATACTGTACACCTATATGGTTGTTGCTATATGAATGACAGTAATTTGCAATAACTTGAGATATACAGATATATACTGTGCATGTATACTTCTGTCTCACGGAATCCTATGAACCCATAGTTTTCTCTACACATCTGCAGTCTGGGTATCCCTTTATGTTGTGACATTAAGTAGTGTCTGTCTACTTAATTCTGTAAAACACACAGGTCATAGATGTAGACACTTGAGAGAAGGTAGCAGAGAACAGTGAAAGTTAGTAGAAGAACATGAAAAATTGCAAGAAGCCCTGCAAGAAGAGTTCCAGGAGTAGTAGGAAATTACTGCGTTTCTCACAGAGACATGTAACAGAAAGCACTTTGCTGAAAGCTGTTAAGCAGGAAGCTCAAGATATTTTACACTGACTTAGAGCAGTTAGTGCAACAGCCCCTTGAATCTTGTAGTTCTGAACAAAGCCAGCTATATAAGGAATTAGAAACTAATGGTTTGAAATCAAAGAAGAGTAGGTTTAGATCGGATGTTAGGTAAAAGTTCTTTACGATCAGGATGGTTGAGCACTGGAACAAGTTGCCCAGAGAGGTGGTTGAGGTCTCATTCCTGGAGATATTCAAGGTGAGATTTGACAGGGCTCTGGGTGACCTGATTGAGTTGAGAATGCTGGACTAGATGACCTTTTGAGGTCCCTTCCAACCTGGGTGATTCTATGATTCTGTGATAATCTCAGACCTCTGGCTCTACAACAGTCAGAAAAAGCACACATGCTTAATCTCAGAAAATGAGACCATCATAAAAATACAGATACTGAACACTGGTAATGGGGAGGATGATACTGGGCCTTTTGGCCCTGTTCTGGCAATAGGCCTCCTACTTCTCTTTTCTTACCTAAACATGATCCAGATAAGACACCACCTTTGTACTTCCATCCTTCAAACTTCTACAGCACAACTCCTGGCTCCTGCCAGAAACAAAGGAACTCTGCCATCCTGTCATAGATTGAATTGAATCTGCTGCTGTTATTTATACCATGCTGCAGTCATGCCAGCTTCAAAACTGAAAGTGCTAACTGGACCAAAGTATTATGGGGCTTGAAGTTCAGATTGCAACATGGGAGGCTTCCTGTTCCAGTTATTGCTTCTGGGTGTGGTCTTTTTTTATGCAGACATGGCAGTGGAAAGCTGGTGAGTCAAGTAGTTGCTGGTTTTGTTTTTCTGTTTTATGCTATTTCCACCCCCACTTTCCCCTTCCCCCATGTTTCGTTGTACTGCTTCTGCAAATAGGCTAAGCTACAGTAATCATGTATTGTATCATTAGATTAACTAGATTATTATCTGAGGTAATTATGCTTATGATATCTTATGTTACATTAAACTCTTATCTCTTTTTCTCAGCCCTGAGTTGTGTGTGTTACTCTTGCTGTCACAGTTGCATCGGGGGAGCAGGCAGGTTAGCCCTTGCGCTAAACCGTTACAGACCCCATTTCACAGCAATCACTTATTTTCTGAGGAGAGAAATAAATTCTTCATAACTCTGATGCAGAGACTAGTCTCTATTGTATTTGATGATCCATTCTCTTAAACAAATTCCAAGATCATGGAATGTAACCCTGCACCTCTCTGAAATATTCCCAACAGGTTTTCTGAATGGACAATGAGACTAACCGTTCAGGATGTCCTTAAGGTACAAGATTGTTGCAGCCTAGGGAAAAGAAAACAGGATGCATTGGGTTTGAGTGTGGTGGGGTTTGGTAATGGGGAAAGGGTTACCATGGTAATTCCTGTAAAAAGTTTCTAGTAGCTCCCTCAGCTCCATGTCAGATCTATCTCTGGCCAAGTCTGAGCCAGTCAGTGGTGGCAGAAGAGCTTCTGTGATAAGATACTTCAGTGGGGACAAAAAGTCTGCTGGGTATGCTTGGAGCAGAGGAGAGGATTTGCACAGGAGGAAAACAACTATGTGAACATCAAAATCAGTGAAGAAGGAGGGGAATAAGTACACCAGAGCAGAGACTCTCCTGTAGTCCATGGTAAAATGGCAGGGTGACCCCTGCAGCCCACAGAGGTTAATGGTGGAGGACCCTACACTGGGGCAGGTGTCTGCACTCAAAGAAGGCCATGACTCTAAGGGAAGTCTGTGCTGAAGCAGTCTGTCACTGGGAGGACTGTACCCCACAGAAATGACCCACATGGGAGCAGTTTGTGAAGAGCTGTAGCTGAATGGGAACTACTTTTGTTGGAAAAGTCCATGGAGGACTGTCTTTTGTGGCAGGGACCCCACAATGGAGCAGGGGAAGAGTTCAAGGGCTTCTCCCCAAGGAGGAAGATACAGCAGAAACATGTGATGAACTGACTGCAACCCCCATTCGTCTGTGCTGCTGCAGAGCGAAGGCAAAGGACTGAGACTTGGAAGCTTGGAAGAAGCAGAGAGCAGGGGAGAAGAGTTTTTAAGAGGTGGTTGTAGTTCTCATTTATCCTACTTTGAGTACATTGGTATATTAGTGTTTTTTGAACTTTATGTGAGTGTCATAAATACGCTAGCCAAAAAATGTCTTGGGTTTTTCCCCAAGTCAAGTCTGGTTTTCCCTGTGACCATAATTGGTCGTCTCTCCCTGTCTGTGTCTGGACCCTCTACCCTTTTGTCACATTTTCTCCTCCACTGGCAGGAGGAGTAATCAAGCAACTCCTGGTATTTAGTGGCCAGCTGGGTGGGCCTAAAACAGAACATAAAACTGTTGTAAAATGTAGCATGTAATGGAGACAATGGGGTTTTAGCCTTAATGTCATACAGTAGGAACACTGATTGGAAGACTTTAATGGACCACAGGCTGCAAAACTGGATAGCCCCTATGAGAAGGTAACAATGAAGAACTACCTCCAGAACAACAGTCTGTGAGAAAGTTGAGTCAAGATTGCCCAGACACCAAAGGGAAACGGTAAAGGACAATAAGTTCAATAATTTCCTGTTAAAACTGATCCATTTGATGCAAAAGAACCTGCTGACATACAGAAGGGAGCTTTAGAATGGAGATTCTCCTGGGAACTCTGTTGAGGATTAGGGTTTACAACAAGTAAATTACAGAAACTATGGAATATATTATGAGAGAGGTTGCACTGATAGCCTGGATGCTGGCAGAATTGTCCCATCTGCTTCTCTGATCCTATTACTAGAAAATGAACAGAGGAAATTCTGAGAATCTGTTTCAAGAAGCATTTATTTCCAAGTCAATATTAGTGGAAAATCTTGTATATCACTACTAGTGAATGATAAAGATTTTGTCTCTTTTGTCACTGCATGCTGCTGTCCCTTCCATTACAAATATTATTTTAATTTACTATTATCTCCTAAACTATACAACAAGGACTTAATCAAATAGATTTTTGGGCAAGGTGGCAGATAATGTGTTCCCTTTGATATCTTATATCAAATACTGGAATTACCTTCACGCTTCAACAAGATCGAACAAGCCTTGAGTACTTTAGGATTTGTGTGAGCAGACATTATATATTACATATTACATAATTCCTTGACCCTTAGATAATTTGTTAAGAAGTGTATTACCTGGAAATGGTCAGTTAACTCTTGAAGAATTTTTTTTGTTATTTAATATGTGATGTTTCAGAATATCAGGATATGGGTCCTGTAATTCTGGACCCTAACAGATCATATTATGAAAAAGAATTTTGAAAGAATTCTAAATCTCATGCCTATGTTTTGGAAATAGATTTTAGTAACCAGGATGAAAAATACATTGAGAGGAGAGGACAATACAAGTTCTTGTTCAAGTTCTTGTAATTAATACTGGACAGTATGCAAAATATTTTTAACTGACGCTGGTGGTTTCCAAAAAGTCTGTGACAAAAGCATTTCAAGTCATGTCCTTATAACTATGATATCTGAAGCATTCAAATATAGCAGGGAGGTGAAAATTAATATACTGTACTCAAATAAATTAGCTATTTTGGTGAAAACTGCAGATACATTCAGGATTTGAAAGACATGGAGTAAAAGGTAAAAGGTCTTAAGAAGAATGGAGACTTCTAAGGGAAGAAAATTTCAGAAGCAATTAGTTTGTATGTGCTTAATACTTTGCATCCTTTTCAACACTTTAAACACAAAAGGAGAGAAAACAAATGCCATGTATAAAAAAATGTTTGCCATTAAAAGTAGGACAACAGGAAATTAAAAAAAGTAGGTAGAATACTCCATCATAAAGGCTTCACAGAATCTGAAAAAAAATTAGTCAAACAATGGCTGACTTTCAAACACAAGCTCTAATGCTCCCTTTCGTCTGGTTTTAGAATTTTGTGGCAGATTGTCGAAGTAATTCACCAAGTTTTAAAAACATAGCCAGTTACATTGGTGAGCTAATATTTATTTATTTATTCACTTATTTATGTTCTACATGATTTTGTCTCAGAATTTAGATGTTAGCTTAGAAGGAAAAAAACCCAACAACCAGAAACAAGCAAAACAAAACCAAAACCAAAAACCAATAAACAAGCCACCACCCAACACTGATTATTTGCTTTTGACAGTTTTGTATTAGCTTCCCTCCCCTTCCCTCACTTATAAACAGAGAACTGTATCTTGATTCTTCAAAAAGAAACATTTGTCATGGAAACAACTCTAGCATGCAGGGGTAGTTCTGTTACAATAATACTACATTAAAAAAGGGAGCTACGGGGTTCACATAAGTTGGTTATCTAAGCTTCCATTTTAAATATAATACTGCTAGAAAATATTTTGCCTGCTAAATAAAGCTTATTGTAGGTTTTTTTTTTTTTAATTACTGCCTTTATTGAGAACATACACTTAAGACATCTGAATTTCCATGTCTGCATTTTGAATTGCAGTCTCATTTGGAGTACAAGGTGGGTGCCAAATCACAGTCTCACAGTCTCACAGTATATCAGAGGTTGGAAGGGACCTCAAGAGATCATCAGGTCCAACTCCCCTGCCAAAGCAGGATCACTTAGAGTAGTCTGCACAGGAACACATTCAGGTGGGTTTTGAAAGTCTCCAAAGAAGGAGATTCCAGAAACCCCTGGGCAGCCTGTTCCAGTGCTCTGTCACCCTCACTGGAAAGAAGTTTCTCCTCATGTTGAGGTGAAATCTTCTATGTTCTAGTTTGAATCTGTTGTTCCTTGTCTTATCACTGTGAACCACCCAAAACAGCCTGGCCCCCTCCACTTGACACCCATCCCTCAGATATTGATAGACATTGATCAGATCAGACACAGGATTGCAGGTGTGGTCTCAGCAGGGCAGAGTAGAGAGGTAGAAGAACTTCCCTAGCCCTGCTGAACACACCTTTCTTGATGCACCCCAGGATCCCATTGGCTCTCTTGGCCAGAAGAGCACATTGTTGTTCCATGGAGAAGTTGCTGTCCACCAGCACTCCAAGGTCTTTCTCTGTGGAGCTGCTTTCCAGCAGGGCAGCCCCTAACCTGTCCTGGTGCCTGTTGTTATTTCTCCCCAGATGTAGGACCTTGCACCAAATTGGCCAGAGATACAAACAGCACCTTGTCGTCAAGATCATTGTAAAGACAAGGGAGGTTGCAGATCATAGGATGTCAGACGTTGGAAGGGACCTTTGAAGATCAAGTCGAACCCACCTGCTAGAGCAGGACCATAGAATGTAGCACAGGTCACACAGGAACACATCCAGATGAGTCTTGAAAGTCTCCAGAGAAGGAGACTCCACAACCTCTCTGGGCAGCCTCTTCCAGTGCTCTCTGACCCTCACAGGGAAGAAGTTCCTCCTCATGTTGAGGTGGAACCTCCTGTGCTGTAGTTTCTATCCATTGGCCCTTGTCCTATCACAGGGTGCAAGTGAGCAGAGCCTGTCCCCTCCCTCTTGACCCCCAGCCCTCAGATATTTATAAGCATTTATTAAATCCTATCTTAGTCTTCTCCCCTCCAGACCAAAAAGCTGCAGGGCTCTCAGCCTTTCCTCAGGGCATATGCTCCAGTCCCTTCATCATCCTGGGGGTGCCTGCTTGTATCCAAGGAGAAAATTCACTCTTGCAGAACTTATTTGTGTTGTTGTTAAAACTTGTTATTTTGATCTGAGAAGCACAGATTTTCCCACCAAGCAAAATGATAATTATGGAAAGATATCATTGTAACAGCCACCATTGTGCTTTATTTGATGAAGTATTGATGGGTTTGTTGGTTTTGCATGGAGGCAAAGCAAACCATGAACTGCAGTTGTGCATTATGAAACATTTCTGGAAAATAAAGTTATTTTAAACCCCCCTTCTTTCACCACCACCTCCCCTTTCCCACCATACCTGCCCTTTTTCCACCCCACCCACCCCATTTTCCCCCTTTTTCCCCTCTAAACCCAGAGCACCTGGGCTCTGTTGCAGTCTCCTCCCACGCCAGATGTGGCCACTTTACTCTCCCCACCCACTCCCCTTTTTAATCAGCCCCAGGAAAAACAGCAACCCCAAGCTGAGCCCATCTGGGCTGAGGATTCTCCTCCTCTCAGTGGTGAGTACCCATAGTGCACACTTGGGGGATGGGGGGACAGAGGGCAGGGGGCCTGGTGGCCCCCCTGGTCAGGTAGGAAGAGGGTTGATGACTACTCCAATATCATCCATGGGTGCTTGCTGGGCCTTCTTACTGGGGCTGAGCTCCTCACTGTGGTGTCTTGGCTGGTTGAGGGTCTTGCCTCTAAGATGGGTGCAAAAGGGTGGTGGGGGGGCAGGAGCTCTTTAGGTATGGTGAAGAGGGAGCAGGAGCTGCTTTGGGAAGATGAAGAGAGGTCTGTTGGGGGAGCAGGAGATAGAATCATAGAATCATAATTGCTGTAGTTTCTAAGACTTGTCTAGTTGACTATGTAGAGCTTTTAAAATCTTTGTTAAATTAGTTAGTTCTTTGAAAACATCACAGGACATCCAGTTGCACAAGGTAATTATATTTAGGTAACTGAATAACTGTTATTACTGAAAAACCAAGGGAAATATGCCAAACCCCACAACCTGACTTTTATTATTGGGGTCTGTCTCATAAAAAACCAAACCAAATATGTACAAGTACAAATCTCTTTGCAGCCATTTAAGAGAATAAGAAATTTTGAGTCTTGCTGACTTTGCATATTCTCAGTAAACTCAGATTTACTGGAGAAAGTGGTGTTTGAAAGGTCTGATAATGTTTTTATCTTCTAGGGATCTTCAAGTACAAGGACCATCCTCCGAAACAAAAGGCAAATAATATGAACTGATGCATAGATTTCAAACTGAATAATGTGAATATATGCTTTGCACAGATTTAGAAGCAAGATTTCCTTCCTTTAGAAGGTGGCTCAGCTATGTAGCTATATAAAGTGTTCATCTGGTTCACTCTGAAGTATACCCACCTGTCCTCAAGCCTAGAGGAGAGATCTGTTAGAAAGCATCATAGGGCTTTCCTCAGCCAGTATGTCTGAGTTTCTCTTCCATAGAAGCCAGAGTGCAAAAGCAGGTGTTATACATCTAGGTCATGCCTCAAAATACAGGGAAGGCTGTTATGTGTACTTGCATCCTTATTCAGAAAGGCTTCTGAGTTTCACAAGTTTAATGAAGAAATAGAAGAATGCACATTTTCTAATACAAATGTCAGGTAAAAAGACAAGGATCATCTAGAGGTCATAGATCATTAATGACAGATTCAGTTAAAAAACATAAGTGTGGAAATAAAATGAGAGCACCACTAAAGGACTGTTTTCAAAATCAAATAATCAAAATTTAAAAATATTGTGGAAAAAAAACATTAACTGATGAGGCAACAGATGAATTTATGATGCAGATGTTTATGAAAATACTTTCTGTATTTCAAAAAGTATTGCATATTTATGTTTAGGGCTTGACTGGAACAAGTGAACTTGAGAATAAGAGAGATGGTAGAGCACAGATGACACTTAAAGCAAAGTAGAAATGCCCAGTACACAAAATTGCCTGCATGCCCAGGGAAGAATAGTGTTGATACCCACAATTTGATGTTCAGAAGTGGGGATAAGGATGAAAAGCTAAGAATTCATTCAGATAAAGTGCTGGAATAGAAATTGCAAGTAAAAACTACAGCTTTGCAATAGATTTGTACTGTATTGTGTAACAGAACATCACAAAAATAACATAGGAAATATTGCAAGCCATTTCACTCAAGCAAGTCTCACAGAAAAGAAAGAGAAGCCTAGTGAGACCCATGTCTATGCCCACACATCCACTCCCGCAAAAAAAACCCACCCCACGCCCTGGAACCATATATAAGTGTCTTAACAGGCCTAACAATTCATGTACAGGCAAGCAAATTATCAAAATCAGAGTTTGTATGAAATAACCATACCAGCCTCAGTGATAATGTTACTGTGTGTAATAATAAATATATTTATATATTTTATATTTCATATTTTCTGGCAGTGATATCTTCAAACACTGCTATAAGTCATTTACAAAGTATATTTACAGGTTCTGTTATTCAGTTGTGAGTAATGAGTCCCACATATGAAGGCAGTTAAATGATTTAAGCACAAATCTGAGAATTTCCACTACAGCAGTTTGAACTGGAAATTCTGTTGCTGTGATCTGCAGTTTCCCACAAGGGGGATTCTGTAGCAAATTGGCCAGGTACCTGCAGTTTTTTCGCCTTTGTCTGGTATCTTCCCAGATGCTCTAACTATGGTCCAAGCAGCCCTTGGCTTGGGGAGGGCTAAGGAGCCTCTCTCCTCTTGTGCCCAGTTCACAGTCTGGAGCTTTTCCTTGGCTTGGAGAGGGTTAAGGGACCCCCCTCTCTCTCTCATGTGCTTTGTGGATGGGCTGTAGCCTTTTCATGGCTTTTCTGTGATTCAATTCTCTTGGGACTTTTCCCCTTTCTGCCTCTGGTGCAGGGCTTCCAGAGTGTTGATTGCCTTGGTCCAGGTGCAAGGCTCAGGTGTAGTTTGTTGCCTGTTGCAATAAGCTCTTCAGCTGAAGCTCTGCCAGCATTTGGCTCTTGTTGCTTTCTGGGTGAGAACAGGGCAAGTTGCCTTCTATCTCAGCTGGTGTAAATACAGTCCAAAGACAATAAATGCCCTTTGGTAAGAGAGAAATCTGATAGCTGAATCTATAGGATGGGACATATCCAAACATGATGTAAGGGACCAAAATATGTATATGGCTCAACATCATTGGGAAGTCAGTGGGGATAATGTTTTGGCTGGGGGGAGCTTGGCACTTGGCCTCTAGGTCAAATGGGGGGGCTTTGAAATCGGGAGACTCCTGGGTGGGACTTAGGACCCTGGAACTCCCTGGCAGTGAAGGCAGCAGAAACGCAAGGGCTAGGTTTTGAAACCCCAGAGACAGGAAGGTTTGAGGGCTATGGAGACAGTTTAGGCGCATGCTTTGCTGACCAATCAGGACAGGTGGCAACTGCTTGGCAGCAAGATGTCGAAGGATAAAAGAGTCTACTTGGGGACTCTTGTGCTGGCTGCTTGGAAGACTACCTGGAGGCTGTGTTGCTGCCTGGAGGGACTGCCACCTGCTGTGGAGATCTGCCACCTTCTGTGAGGAGCCGCGTCTGCCGTACCTGCGTGCCTGTCCCCAAGGAGTCAGTGACCTGTGCCTGCCTGCATGCCCTGCCTCCCTGCCCTGGTGTGCACCTGAGAGAGAACTGCTGTCCCACCTGGCCCCACTCCCTTCCGTGATTGCACCATCACCACTCGACCACCATGGAATCCATTTTGCAGCCTGTCAATCAACCCTTTTAGACACTCAACTCTGTTTTGAGTCTTAATTCTGTTCCCCAGAATATAGAAGTTAGTCACATTAAAGGTGCAATTGGGCATCAATCAGAAGTCAAGCTCAGCAGCACCCAGCACCTACTGGAATGCAAGGGGGTTTAATCTCTGCCAAATCACCCTTAATTGGTCTGTGACACGTGGCCAGGGGCACACACAGTTCACAGGTGTGTTACAAGGTTAATTATACATGCTACACATTTGCCTGGACCATCTGGACCCTGGGAAGTGTCCAGGTTTGCACATTCACAGGTGCTTAGCCCATTGTCTGGGTTAGGGCAATTTTTGGGCCCCTTCAGGGCACTGTGGTATCTTAAAAAAACATTCTGTATCATAAACATAACAGACACTTTCATTTCTCCATGTACCTTTAAAATTTATTCAAACAATACTGTAGAATCATAGGATCATAGAATCATTTCAGTTGGCAAAGACATTCAAGATCATTCAGTCCAATCATGATCATCATGTCTAATTCTACCCAGTCTGGTGATAAATCATGTCCCTTACCACAATTATGCATCTTTTAAGCACCACCAGGGATGGAGGTTTGACCACCTCCCTGACCACCAGCCTATTCCAATCTTTGATGACCCTTTGTGTCAGTGTGAGCTGAAATTCCCCCCCACCAACAATAACCAGGCTAGCCCAGTCTGGAAGTAAATGAAAAGCTGTATTTACAAAGCAGAATCTACAATCTACGATGAAATGCAATGAATTTGTACAAATATACAAAATTCACAACATTTACAAATATATACAATCAACAGAAAAGCACAACCAATCTCCCTTTGCCTCTCCCCAAAGGGGACCCTTCCCAAAGGGGCCTCCCTCTCCCAGGAGCTTCCCCCCCCAGGCTCCCTTGGACAGAAAGCAGAGTTAGTTAGAGCAGAAAGTTGTTAACTTAGCTGCCAAGGTCAGTGTGTTATCTTCAGCCAGAAGAGAAGAAGAAACAGCAGCCAGACAGCCCAGCAACTGCCCCCACTGCCGAACGCAGAATGTGCAGAGTGCCCCACTTTGTTTTGGGTAATAGTTCTTAAACATTTCTATCTATCCAATGGAAGTGTTTAGAACAATCAGTATTTTGCTTTCTTACACCCAATAGTGACTTATTTACACTCTTTCACTTTCTCTGTTCTGAACTTTGCAAGGAAAAATTAAAAAGACAGTTTCAAACCATCACACCCTTTCAGTAAAGAAGTTTCTTCTAATATCTCAGCATAAACTTCTAGCATAACTTGAGGCCATTTCTTCTCATCCTATCACATGTTACTCCACTTACCAAAACCTCCTTTCAGGTGGTTGTAGACAGCAAAAACATTTTCCCTCATTCTCCTTTTCTCCAGACTAAACAAACTCAGTTTCATCAGTCCCTCCTTCTAAGACCTATTTTCCAAACCCTTCATGAGCTTTGTTGCCCTTAAACAGACAGGCTCCACTACCTCAGTGTCCTCAAGTTGTGGCCTCACCAATGCTTGTTGTAGAGGTGCAATCACTTCCCAGTCCTGCTGGCCACACTATTCCTAATACAGGCCAAGATGCCATTGGCTTTCCTGGCCACTTGAGCACACTACTGGGTCATATTCCGCTGGTCATCAATCGGCACCCCCAAATATTTCTCTGATTGGCAATTTTCTAGACACACTTCCACAAGCCTGTAGATTTGCATGGGGTTACAATTGGCCTCAGCCCATCAATCCAGCTTGTTCAGATTCCTCTGTAGAGCCTTCTTCAAGTAGATCAACACTCCCACTCAATTTAGCGTCATTTACAAATTTACTGAGGATATGCTCAATCCCCTCCCTAAGAAAATTACAGGAGACAATGTGAATTTGCCTTTCCTTTTGTAACATAACCAAAGAAAGGAACCTGTGAAAACTTCAGATTAATCTTGTGGTGAAAATAGTAATAATAAAACCCATATGCAAAGCAGTACACACAAGACAGTTTAAGCACACACGTAACTGATACTTCCTAGAGATGCAAACAAAAGGTCTAAATTTACAGAATCACAGACTTATGAAATGGTTGAAGTTGGAAGAGATCTCTGGAGGTTATCTGGTTCAACTCAGGGTCACTTGCTCAGACAGGGTCACTTAGAACTATGTCCAGTCAGCTTTTGAACATCTCCAAGGACACTGACAGTGCAATCTTTCAAGGCAAGCTCGCACAGTAAAAAACAAAACCAAAAAATAAAACAAAGGAACAAAGAAACCCAAGAAATTTTTTCTTATATATGCAACTGCTAACAGACTCTGAGAATTGTTAGCAAATTTTGGCAGTACACTTCATGTGTGTTCTTTAAGGAAAGAGAACTGCACTATAAAAACAGTAATTGCTAAGTATTTCTTTATTCCAGTGCTTCAAGCTTTAGAAGGCATATGAATCAGAGAACATACGGAAGGGAAACTACCCACTAAACAGGCATCAATTTTATGCACTAGACTTTTGGGATCTAAAATTTCACCACATTTTATTCTGCATAGGCACTTAAAAGTGTAGAAAGTTTGACTTTATGAGATTGGTTATATTTCATCTCGTTTTTTTCACAAAAATATGTGTCAGGATGGAAAGAACTTGCTGATTAACATGCCTAATACACAAAAGTTATAGTATTAAATAATTTCATATCTCACCCACTTCCTTAGTGTAAATCAGGTGAAAATTGTTTTCCTGTCTGTGTAATCCACCGAAACCGAGCTTCATGTACCCTGCATACTAAGAACGGAACAAGTGATTTTAAAGCTGAAAGAACATGTCACTGCACTTTTAACCAATCAATCAAGCTTTTCAGGGAAAGTTGCAGAAGCTCAAAGTCTGTGTAAAGCTTGTGGCTCATGAGGGAGGTGAAGAAGTAAGTCTTTAGGGTATATACAAAATTACCCACAGATACATACTAAAGAATGATTTGGGTATTGCTGTGTATATCTACACTGCTAAATGAAAGAAAGGAGAAAGATATTAAATTATTGGATCTCAATCATCTGCACAGCTTCATCCTTAGGATGGATGTTTCTTGGCTCTGCTCTGAATCTTACTGACTCACTTTTTGCAAGTTAGGTACTATACAGTACTATAAGCCCTGCTTACAGAGGATGTGAAGAAGTATCGTTTGGCTTCAAGGCCAGGAAACAGAGTGTTTGTCTCTTCTGTTAGCACTGCAGTTGTATCATAGATCTGAAATTATATTAAATTGAAAACCTCAGTGGTTTCTTTTACAGCTGAGTTTTCAGGAACCACAGAAACAGACAAAAAAATCCAACACAAAAGCCCAGATGCACTATGGTGCATAAAGTGCTTTAAAAGTGTATCATGAACATGCAATGTTCCTAATGAAATATCCTTATATTAAACAAAATTTGCCAATTTCCCAAACATCCGATTTTTTCTTCCAAATTGCAATCATATTGTAAGAAAAATAGCTGAGCTTTTGAGGTTAACAGGGGCATTACAGACTCTAGTTTTATTTGCACTGTGCATTACTGTCTGATCTATGGTACTAAAAGAGTAAGAAAAACAAAGGGAAATGGTTTTGAACAGCAGGCAACAGAACACACAGATAAAATTTGTGTAGAAGGTTAAATAGACAGCACTTATAATTGTGCTAAGTCCTTGTGTTTCTTCTAGATAAATTCTGCAAAGCAGAAAATATAAATGTCTTTCTTATCTGATTCTGTAGAAATATTAACTTTCTTGGACATCTACTGGGAAAGACATAAAATTCATGGACTGCATCACAAATGTATCATAATAATTTCTTTTAAAGGTGTTAGCCCTCTCAAGGTCATCTCTTATATGGACAAGAAATGTCATGCTTTTAAAAAGAAGTTTTTTCTAACCAACATGTTAAAAATTACACGGTAAGGATGTTTGTAATTACTTATCAATAAGGCATTGCCATTAAAAATTTCTGTCAGAATATTTGTAAAAAAAATAATGTGCAGAGGTGTAATTTAATTTCAGTTTAAAACATTCAAATACCATTGCACAAGGACTTTAAAAGTCCTATCTACATGCTGCTTTGAAAATAGCATTATTTAAGTAAAACACTGTGGCATATTTTTGAGAAACGACAAAATCATTTAGAAGCTGCCCTTTAATAAAAAGCTTTGTACATCTACAACCTTATATTAAAGGAAAAAGATGTATTTTGTTCTGATTTTCACATGAGAAGTGGATTATGTGATGCTTGTAACAATTTGGTTTGGCTATCCTAGACCTGTGTGTACTATGTAAAGTTGTCTACACTTTTCTTTGTTTATCAATGCAACAAGTTTTCTTTTTTTTTTTTTTTACAAAGAGTTAAAAATCAAAATTCTATTTAACATAATCTTCTATATTGCTACCACATTGAGGGAATTGCAGAAAATTTACCATACTGAGTATTTAAAATTATTCTAATACACAGCCTAGTATATATCAAGTGGTTGATTTTTATAACATCCTTCAAGTTATATGAGAATTCTATAAAATAAAATAAAAATAGAAACATAATAGATATAGAAAAATTTGCTGATAGTTGTACCAAATCTTGGAGAACCACTTCAAAGAATGAGCAGGAAGAATAAGGGCCTCTGGGATAAATCTTAAAAGTCTTGGAAGCTACTTTTATTGATGAGATAGTGCACCAAATAGGTCGGGATGCTCTGAGGAATTCAGGGACTAAACCTTTTTATATGTTCCTGAAATGAAATAGAGTCCTAATTAGAAATCTAGTCTTCTGCTCAATACAAACTAAGTTACTCATTCACAAAAAATTACTATGATGGAGTAATAAATGAGAATATTTTTAGTATTTTATTTTCTGAGAGCGTAGTAACACATTTTTTTTAAAAAATCCCACTACTACTATACGAATCTTCTTTTGACATAAAACACATACACTTTGACTAAATAAATACAGCAATTTCACATGTCCAAATAATTTAACAGCTGCTTGTGTTAGTGATGGGAAAACTATGATCCATAGATGTAAAAATGGAGAGAGGCTCTATTGTATGGCAAATATCTTTTATCTGTGGATGTGACTGCTGGACAAGGCTTTATTTTTGTGACTACACAATGTAATAGCTGATGGTTAAAGGGGAGAGACTAGAGGAAGCAAGCAGCAAAACGGATCTCCACCCATGGTACAAAACTCGGATGTGTGCCACTAGAACCTTGGAGGGTGAGGGGAAAGTCATTGTGCAAGTGATGAAGAGGACGGGGGATGAAGTAACGGCCCTCAAGGGTACAAGATGACCACCCTTATATCCCAATACAAGTGCAGTGGTGCTTTTGTATTACATAATCAAGAGCTGTGCTTTGCCTGCCTCCTGGCACGTACTGGCCCCACGTGGCAGGATGCACATCAGTACATAAAAGATCTGGAGCTGCGAAGCAGCACAGCAAACATTCAACCACTTTGTAGTTGTGGGGATGCAGCCCACTAAGAGTTGGTGCCTTGCCATCTCAGAGTCTGTATTACTCTCCACTGTGTGCTACCATAGCTATTGAGGATGACAACATGTGTATAGGTATTGTACTTTTGCTGAGATAGGCAATAAATTGCTTTTTCTATTATAATTAATAAATTGCTTCTCAAATATATAATAGTGTATATATTTTGCCATTGCACCATCCTTACAAACTCTAACACCACTAAAATATTTTCAGATTTTGAATACATTTTCTGTCATTTATATTATTTTTATTATGGTTTTCCTACTGTTGACAACTTAATAATATAATTGCCAGGCAAACTCAAATGGCTCTGGAGAAAACTCTTCAGTAATATTATTTACTGTTTATCTGTTATAACCCCAAATCTGCTTAAATCATTTAGTTACTTAGTAGCCAGGAACTGCCTGTTGCAAAATCTCAACCTCATAAGAAGAAGTTTCAAAATGCTGCCCAGATTCATCGTGCCACAGACCAGAGTATTTAAAGTTTGTCAGCTGGATTAGATACCATTCTAAAAGCTACCTAATTATGCATTGTAAGTTGATTATTTAAATTAATTAGGCTGTTTCTTGCTTAGCAGGTAACAAATACACATTTCCTAACTTGTTCATTCCCATTCTATCCCTGAATTATTGAATTATTACTTGCAGTTTTGCTATCACAGATTAACAATTAGAAGCCAGTGCCCAAATCCCGCAGTATTTTCCCCATTCTAACAATTAGAATTCTAATCCTTCTATGAAAATTATTAGTGTGTCTTTTTAGTGAAAGCTGATTACAGACCTCAGCTCTTGGTCTCATTTTGTGTTGTCCATCTCTCAGGCATTTGTGCTGTGTATCTTGACTTGCTGCTGAATTTTCAATGTTCCAGTCCCTTACACAAGCCTTGCTGGAAGACATGGTCTTATTACAACAGCATATTTTAATGACCTTTATCACATATTCATTCACATCACATATGTTCATTCAGTTTGGGGGGAAAAAACCCAAACAATAAAAAACCGAAACAAACATAAATCAACCAACCAATAAACAACAACAATAAAACAACATGAAAATAATATAACAAAAATTACAGATATAAACAAAAACCCAAAACCACCAAAACAAACAACAGCCTTCGAAAGTCCCTATATCAGGTTATATTTAGCATTAAATTTATATACACTCTGAGGAATCTGTCTTTCAATGGGAATTATATAGAAAGTTGATAGCTCTAATTCAGCTTCCTATATTTATCACCTGAGTTAACTTTGATTCAAAACTTGTTACATTTCTAAAGTAATGTAATACTTTTTATTGAGATTTTACTCTTAGAACTGGAGCAAATAAAACACCTGGAAGTGTCAATTTATTTAGATTTCCTCTAATTAAACATTTCTTAGAATGAAGTCTAAAGTTAATGATGTAGTATCATAGCTCCAAACATTACAGCTTATTATTATGCACTTATTTTGGATCCACGAGTAAAAGTTTATGCAACCTAATGAATAACAATAATTCCTGATCACATCTGAGGGTTAGCTTAGCTCAAGAAATGTTGTTGTGGAGGCTCAGGTGTCATTCCAACAGGCTCTGCATAATTCTTGAGCTTGAAACAAAAGAATTAATATTAACTCGGAAAGGGAAGAATGTATTTTCTGCATTATTGAGTTATGATTTAATTTTCCTGTACATAGAGGCATGCACATGCTTCTAGAATATTTTCCCTTTTACCTTACTGTCTGTGTGTCACTGTAACTCATATTTTGTTTAAGAATAAGCTAATTTGCCCTTCACAGCTCACTACATCTCCAAGATGACTTTTCTTTCTGAATTAGAGAAGGTGGTGGTATCTCTCTTTGCTGCCTCATAAGTTAATGTTCACTTTCCTGATGCCCTACTCACAGTAGTGGTTTTACCAGCCAGTTACAGATGAAAAGTGGTTTGGGAAGATGCCATGTCTCCTGTTAGATATTTGTTACTAACTACATGCAAAGGTCAGATGTCAAGAATGTGAACGCATATCCTCTATTTCATCTCAAAGAGTGAGCTTAAATCATCATCTTCATAGCTACCTGCATAATGGTGCCAAAGAACATACAGTAATCACAGTCCACAATGGTTTGGAAAGCTATCACATTTCAAATGTATATGTGTCAGTGTTGTTGTGTAATCTTCAAACATTTCAATTAATAAAAAATGGCTTAAAATTTGGTATACAACATTGTGAAACATTAGTTTAAATATTAATTTGATTAATTTTGAGCTGTTACATAGAAGTAGCTTGACTGAGACTCATTTAGCTTTTTGGATAGATTCCACTTGCCAAAAAGCAGACTTGTACAATTTGAACATAATCTCTCATGTTCTGCATGGTCTTCAAGTGCTGCTCAAAAAAGCATGTGCATGTTCTATTGGTCCAGTATTGCACAGTGCCTCAGGGCATGTGAAGTGTGAATAGATGCCCATAAGCAATTACATCCTCTCCTAGATGCTTAGAGTAATAATTTCTGAAGTGCAGTTCACTTAACCCAATTTAGATATGTGCCTTCAGCTTCAATTAAACGGCTTCAAAATTTCAGTATCTCATAATGGAAACACAGACAACTGCAAGTGTAGCTACAGTATATTTAATAAAGTCTATTTAATAAAGTCTTAAAAGATCTTTTAAGCTGACCAGATGTAGTGTCTCCTTTAGGATGTGACAACTAAAAACTAAGTTCAGTAGCCTTTATGCAGACTTTCGGTGCTCTCTAAGATACCACGGAATACATGAAACATCCTCATGCTTTTCTAGAACGCCATCTTGACAGGGCAGATGGACTCCCATAGAGCAGGCAACAGAATCAAATACTACAAACTATTACAATAAGTCATGAATTTATCCTATTTTTTTTTTTCATTACAAAGAAATGAATAAGATTATTATGGATTTTGTAATTTATCATCAGTTTTAAGAAATGTGGAGCTCCAAAGGAATGATGAACTGTTATATCAATCAATGAAAGATAAGTATTAGACTAAACGATATACTGTGTAAATTCTCGGTGTGCTTTAATGCCTGTGTATTATTTTCCTTGACCAATTTTCTTTTCTTGTTCCAAATAATTTGAAAGAATTCAAACTAGCATTCAGGCTGTATCCTTTTGGCTATTTATATGTGATGTACATGATACTCTTTTGCTTTCTTATATTATTATCTGCTGTCAGGTGTTTACAAGGAGGCATATTTGGTTGGGTTTTTTGGGTCTTTTTTGGTTGATTTGGTTGGTTGGAGCTTTTTTTTTTTTTTTTTTTTTTTGAGGGGGAAGATTTCTTTAATAGTGGAATTGACAAATACCTCGTATTCAAAACTAGTAGTTACCTGACAGAGTTCTCTGTGTAGAGGGGCTGCCCAGAGAGGTTGTGGATTCTCATTCTCTGGAGACATTCAAAACCTGCCTGGACACGCTGCTGTGTCACATATTCTAGGTGATCCTGCTCTGACAGGGGGATTGGACTAGATGATCTTTCAAGGTCCCTTCCAACCCCTAACATTCTGTGATTCCATGATTCTGTGAGACTCAGTAAGGATATTTTTAAAATTAATTATATTTCATATAAACCATTTTTAGATTAAAAGAAAAAATGTATGTCTTGGGTTTAGAGCAGACAGAAACTCTTATATGCCTCCCCAAAGGAGTAAAAGAAAAACACTCCATACAGGATTGGAAAGACTTGCAAATTGAAATGGAAGTACTATCCATGACTATATACAACAGTACAAAAAATATATGTGATGGTTTTAAGGCCATGCCTTTAATTTCTTTTCATAGAGTTAGAGCAGAAAAGTAAAAGAATGTAAATAATTCGCGATTGAGTGTAAGAGAGAAAAAATAATTATTAGTTTGAACACTTCCATCCGGGAGATAGAAATATTTAAGAGTCAGTACTCAAAACAAAGTACAGTCTGTCTGGTGTTCCTCTGCTGGGCAGTCTAACAGAGTTCTTCTAACGTTTCTCTTCTGGCTTTCTTGCATACTGACCTTGATAGCTAAGTTTAACAACCTCTCTGTTTCTTGTCTTTCTTCCTTCTGCCAGGGGGGTCTGAGGGAAGGCAGGGAAGGAGGAGACAGGGGGCAGCTTTCCTGGCTTTGACCAGGAGGGTTTTGTGCTGTTTCTGTTAATTGTACATATTTGTAAATATTGTAAATACTGTATATTTTGTATATATTCATTGCATTCTATTGTAGACTGTAGGTTTTGCTTTGTAAATACAGCTTCATTTGCTTCTGAACTGAGCTAGCCTGGAGTTGTTATTGTGGGGGGAGAATTTCAGCCCATCAAACTACAACAATATACAAAATCCATATTCAGCCTCAACCCAGTTCTCTCGTACCTGGGCTTTACCAAGACCTCACTTGGTGAAACCCCCAGGCCTAAATGCCCCTGAAGAGACTGACAACTGCTCCCTCCCCAACTAAATGCAGCAGGACAAAAGGCCGCAAGTCCTCGCTCCTGCCCCAGGCTGCATTGCTCAGCAAATTTGCTTGTCAGCTCAAAGCCCTACTCCGTAGCAAGCCAGAGATAGGTGGCACAGCAATGCCTGGAGACAGAAGAGGAGAATAACCAGGAATGTCTGTTTACACAAGGGAGATGCAGGCATGATAGAATGAAATAACAAAAGCTCACATTTTCCAGTGTCCACCTCCCTGCACCCTTCTGGTACTTGGAGGGCTTCTCTATGGTTAAGACAGGCTTGGCTCTGGCTCCTAAGCTCGTGGCTCCTCTGGCTTGCAGTGTAGGTAGGCTTGTGGCTTTATCCCAGGCTCTGGAATGTGCAACTCGAGGCAGAGCAGGGCAACTCGAGGCAACTTCAAGCACAATAGGTCCAATCAGGTTCAAGAAAGGCTTGAGCAAGGTTTAAGCAGACTTTAAGAGCAAGGCTTAAAAGCAAGACAAGGACAACTACAAGTCAGCCTGTATGTATATCTTGCCTGAGATCTAATTGGGCCAATAGGGCAACTGAAGCCAGCACAGAGTTACCCAATAAAAAAATGGTTCTGCCAGGCTGTGGCCATAAAAGGCAGAAACGAAAGCCTGGCTCTGGGGGAGCAGTGGCCAGTACATGTGCTCTTACCCTGGTAAACAACTTGTTTACCAGACATGCATGGTCCTGTCCCCTTTGTTCCTCTTCCTGCGTTGCCCTGACTTTCTGCAGGAAGAAGGGGGGAGAGGGGAACCATATCTAGAAATCTTAGGGCCTGTCTAGGTTTTGTGCTGGGCCTCTTTGGCCCTACCATGACAACAGTCTTTCCCTAGCCTTCCTGTAGGTCTCCTTCAGAAATATATATTCAGACTATATATATATTCAGAAATATAACCAAAATATAGTTATAAGTTCTGCACTCCTAATGGTTTCCTCAACAAGCTGAAGTCTGCTCTTCTTAAGTCCATAATTTTCTTTCCTTTGCTTGACTTTCTCATGCTGTTAAGATCTTAACCTCAAAAAGTTTAGAGTCACTGCAGTCAGAGATGCTGTTGACAACCACATGTCCAAATAGCTCTTGGTTATTTGCAAGCAATAACTCCAGAAAGGTGCCAATCATTGTCGCCATATTCAGCAATTTTGTTAGGAAGTTGTCTTTGATACAGTCCAGAAATGTCCTAGACAATTCCCATTCACTCAAACAGCATGCAGTTCTTCTTCCTTTTCTATCCTTTCTGTCTTTCTGCAAATGAAACTGTTCTTTTCACTGTCTTAATTTTACTCTGAAATGTAGTCATAAATCTTTTTCCTTTTTTTCATGTCCCTGTGCAACTATAAATGATTTCATGATTATATCTTTCTGACACAGTTCTTACATGCTTGACCTATTTCTTTATAGCAATTTTCAGTCATGTCCTTATTTTCAGTTTTGTATGATTCCTTTTTTAATACATTTTAAAGTCATTAAAGAACTCATTATCCAGCCATTAGGTTTTTTTCAGCATGCCTCCTAACTTTTCATAGCAATACAACATTTGCCAGTTCATTCATCTTATTTTATTTTTTTTCCACCCTTCCACTTCCTGAATAATAGTTTATTTTTATGGGGGTGATTACTCTTTCTCACATTACTTTCCAGCTTCAGATATTAAATAATTTGGCTCTGATGATTAAAAAATTATAATAATAATTAAAAAAATCTAAAGTAGTTTCTTCCATAAAAATATCTTACATTTTATAAATCAAGGTATTTTCCCAGGAAGATTTAGTATGTTTGTTTGGATAGATTAATTTTCCAGAAGTAACCAGATATTTGAATCTCTGCAACACATTTGGGATGCACGTATTGTAAAAGAATCTTTAATATGAGAAAAAAAAATCTTTTGTCAATATGACCCTGGATTTACTCCATCTAAACAAATTTAAGTCAATGTGTTATTTTTTCTTATTTTAAAACATAAAACTATGACATAATAAGTATGGGATTTGCTTGCTTGGTCTGAGTCACATAAAGCCTGATCTAGTCTCACTAAGTCTTTTTTAAAATCAAAAAGATGAATACATTCCAAGGTAAACATGGATTCAGGTATGGATGTAATGAGTAATACTATGGACTTTTCTGGGACTGTCTTAAATAACCTAAATTATAATGTTGCTTCCTAACTTACACAAAAGATAATATAAATTCCTGACCACATACTTTCACCTATTTTCATATGTCCTTCATAATTTCTGTGTATAATCAGACCACGCTTATTTAAGAATACTTCTCCTTTTCACTTTCAAAATACTGTATTTTTTAAATTAGAGTATTTTAGCTGGACACAACATAGTTTTTAATACTATGGAAAGAACTCAACAGGTTGGGCAATGAACCAAAGTGAATGTTATGAAATTCAACAAAGGGAAATGGGAAGCCCTCTTTCTAGTGAGGAATAACATGATGGGTCAATATAGACTGGAGAGTAAACAGATGGAAGACAGCTTTGCAGAAAGGACCTTGAGGTCTTGAAGACAGCACATTGACTGTGATTGAGCAGTGCAATCTCACAACATAGGCAGCCAGGGAAATTTTGGACTGCACTGATCTCCTGGTTTGAGCTAGAACAGAACTAGCTCTGTACAGTGGTTTTACTTTTTAACTCAGTCCCAATCTAAGTGAATGCATTTTTTTGAGTTAATGGCATGTTTTTGCAGACAGTATCTGATTCCAAAAGTAGAAGTTTATTAGTTAAATAACTTATTTATCTGGGTCTGCTCTATATTGTGACTAGGATCCAAACCTTAACAATTTTTTGTATTGTGTACACCCAAGTGGGGATGAATGAAGTTTTTCTGAAGTTTTCAGTAACTTATTGGATCAGTGATGGATCTGTGCATCATACATACATTTCAGCATGCTAACATAAACCGTGAGCTATTTTTGAGGAGTGATGAAATGAAGGTCATGAAGAGAGCTAATAGATATGTGAAGTAGAATAATTTATCGGATAAAGAATGACAGTCAAATGCAATAAAAAGTATCTAGGAACACAGGGTCAAGCAGACAGAAAATTTAAAGGACACCAAAGGATAAAAAGAGGAATCTAACAACATTAGTAACGGGTATGATTCCTAGCACTGGTCAGAACATCTACCCTGGCACATCAGAAACCTCCCCCGAGAGTAACCTCTGCTGAAAGGATGGCACCATCCAAGCCTGGAAATATCCTATGTCTCTTGCTAGGATAGTGACCTTGAACATAAGTGGCCTTGTCTGTAGAAGGTGTGCTCTGGTTGGGAATCATTTAAACTGAGCAGCTCTGGGAAGAGGTGAGCAGACTACAACACTAAGATCAACAAAATGTGAATAAAAGGCCCTGCAGAAATGACAACCTGAGCCTCCAATTACATAGAAAGAGGAGCAGCCAGGGACTTTGCCTGATCAAAGAGCAAATGGAGACTTCCACATAGGAAAGGCTGGGAGTGTGTCACTGTATTGGTTTTAGCTCTCTGGCCTCACAAGGAAGGATGGGAAATGGGGGACAAAATTGGAAAATTTGACTCATATGTCGTGTAGCAAAACATGATGCTAGCTTTTCAGTTACTGATCAAATCACCAACTCGTTACTGAGGAAGAATCTCAGGCTTTGCAGCAACCTAAAGGACATTGGAAGAGTCACTATGATAAATAGTACATTTAAATCATGGGACAAGCAGGTAAACATTAGGGTGTTAGTTCTTTATTTTTTTGTTTTGTTTGTTTGTGGGGTTTGTTTACTTGTTTGTTTTATGTGAGTTTACATACTCTCTCTCCCCAAAAACCCCAGTGGTTTTAATGGATGTCATAGTATTTACTTCTAGCATCTAAATTTTTCAATGGCATACAAAGTATCGTGAGGATCACTATTAGGAATAGAAAATGGAAAGCTTTCTTTTTCTGCCCCAGAGTTTTTGTAGACCAAATTTATAAGAAAAAGAATTTGTTACAAATACAGGGCTGCAGGCAGGGAATTAATAAATATAAATTATTTTACTAATTTAGAAATCCCACCACCCACATAACTTATATACAAATTTAGAAAAAAATTATTTACAGGTTCATTGCTCAGTGGCACAATATCTCCCAGAGTACAGAAACAGGTACAAATGGTTAAAGATCAGTATTTGGAAAATGGTTGTACCCAAGAGCAGTATATTGCCCCTACCGACAAGGGAGGGTATTCCCTGGAGACTTAGGAAGGTTCCAACTATACTCACAATGCTGGTTCCAGCTGAGGGTAGTCCTCCTGCTGTCTCTGTTTCTTGAGGAATCCTTCTGGACTGTGATCTGTAGTCCACACGTGCCAGGGAGAAAATTCCAGGAAGAGCCTCTAGAGCTCTTTAGCAAACCCATTTAATATCAGCTCATGGGCCAAATGTCCTTTGCTGCAAAGGCCACAGATCATATTCCACATGCCAAAAAAAAGGGCAAAAAACTGATCAGCATCAGGTTCTGCATTGTCCAGGCTTGTGCTGGCCCGGGGCTGGCCCAGAGGTCTGCCTCTGTCGTGCGACTTGGAGGAATGGGCCCAGGTGTCAGCGGACATGGCCTTGAAAGGGGGGAGGTGCCTTCCTCCTTACCCCTCTTCCCACACTTCCTGACATTTACCCCCAACCTGACTCCATGCAGGGGGTGAGGGGGGTTTGGATGCATTGCCACAGAGTTAGAAAAAAAGTCTGAATAATAGTTACGGATCTTATAGTATTAGGTTTATGCACATATTTTACCCTATGGGATACAGTATCAAAAGCCCTGATGAAGTCAAGATAGATGATACCCACTGCTCTTGGTCATGCCTTCATAGAAGGCTATCAGATTAGTCAAACAAGATTTTCCTTTAGTAAAACCATGCTGGCTACTCTTGATAACCTTCTTTTCTTCCGTGTGGTTAGAGACGGCCTCTAGAATGAGCTGCTCCATCACCTTTCCAGGGATGGAGATGAGGCTGACTGGTCTGCAGTTTCCTGGTGTTCCTTCTTGCCTTTTTTGAGTACTGGAATGACATTGGTCCTCTTCCAGTCCTCAAGCACCTCCCTGGTTCTACACAATCTTTCAAAAATAATGGAGAGTGGTACAGCAAAAACATTGACCATCTCCTTTTTTAATTTTTAAGCTATCTTAAATGTACTTTATAAATTTGAGAATTTTAGTTTTGTAGGAGCTTTGGAAGTTTAAAATCACTAGTTAAAACATTAGCAAAGTGTGCCAGTTTGGGGTTAAATTAAAAAGGTGGGAATTATAAAAATATAGTTATTTTTATTTTCCCAAAAACCCTGCCCCAAAATTATGTACAAAACTGATAAAAATTGTTTACAGGTTCTGTTCGGTCGTGAATTCTTCCAGGATGCTTATGTCAATTTTTAATACAATTTAGAGAGTTCAGAGATTGAAAAATGCTAGGCCACAAATAGCTTCACCCACTTATAAATCAAAGGCTCACCAATCACCCTTAGGGAGATATGAGCAGGCGGGGTTTACTCACGAAAATCGGAGTAGGATTTGGAGTCGGTTGGAAATGGTCCCTAGCTTGCTCTCTCTGCTAACAGGCTGCAGAAACTATCAATTTGTGATCCATTTTGAGGCTCAGGCTTTACAGGATCAGTCCCAGGGAGAAGCCAAATGGCAGGCAGGTCCCAGGCAGGCAGACTTGCAGCTTTGCTGGCAGGTTCCCGAGCAGGATCAGTCCCAGGCTGGTGGTGGCAGGCAGGTCCCATGGCTGGCGGGCTGGTCTGGTGAGAGATGAGCAAGAGTGGTGAGAGATGAGCATCCAAAATGGCAGAGCTGAAATGAGCAGGCCCCGAAACATGGGTGTGCTGTGTAAAGTTGAGAGCAGCAGGAAGTGAGAGCTTTGACTGCTCTCTGCTCACCTTTTTATATATTCCTAGACAATCTGTCCAGGCCAAAATGTGAAATATCCCCCTTTTCACATTTCCAAATCCCAACAGGCTTCTCCCCACACCAGTGAATACCTGTGGGGCATCCACCCAGCAGGGACAATAGGTGGTTATTACTGTCATCAGGGCAGGGGAAGACCATTTCACACTTTTTTCTCCCCTGTTCAGACCTCTGCTGATAATGAGGGAAGGTGGGGGGATTTGGAGCACCTTGCAACACAAAGACACATATAGATAAACACTTAACAAAATACTTTTACTATCATTTCTATCACATTGCACTTCCTGAAACTTAAGACCTTTCACAAGGCAATGTATTATGTTATTATGTTCAAGTAGTACAAGTTAGATTTAAATTTTGTTACTGAGGTCCTATTATACACTTCTAAATATAGTTAGCATTAGTTATGTGTTTGTCAAGATGCATCCTTAGCATCATTGTTTTATATTTATTTTTATGTGACAACAGTTCTTATTTTCCTTTGCTGTAAAGGCACAAATGTCTTTTTGATCTGAACTAATTTCTAGTATTTTCCAAACAATACTGTTCTGCAATACTGTTTGGCATTGGGCGCCAAAATATTGTTACAGTGGAGAGCTGGAATCCCCCTCCCACATTAACAATAACGAGGCTAACTTAGTCTGGAAGCAAATGAAGCTGTATTTACAGACAAAACTACAATCTCTAATGAAATGCAATGAATATGCACAAATATACACTATTCACAACATTTACAAATATGTACAATCAACAGAAAAACACAACAAAGTCCTCTGGTCCCCAGAAGGGCTGTGCTTTTTTTCCCTGGGAGGCCCCCGCTTCTTTCCCCTCCCCTTTTCCCAGAGCAGGCAAAAGGGAAGAAAGCCAAGAAGCAGAGAGATGTTTGTTAAACTTAGCTTGTCAAGGTCAGTATGCGAGTGTGTGTGTTATCTCCAGCCAGAAGAGAAATGCAGAGCAGACAAGACTGAGGGAGATTGCCCATACCTTGTTTCGAGTACTGACTCTTAAACATTTCTCTCTCTCCAATGGAAGTGTTTAGAATAATCATTATTTTGCTTTCTTACACCCAATAGTGATTTATTTACATTCTTTCACTTTTCTGCTTGAACATGTGAAAAGAAATTAAAGGTATAGCCTTAAAACTATCACAAGAAATAACATAAAAATCAAAATGTTCTCCATTGGAGACAAAGCTGCAGGCACCATTGCTGAAAGAGACTGGGGAGCTTGGATACTTCTTTAAAGAAAAAAGCTTATGATGAAACTGAAAGAATAGTTTTATAAAAGAGTTTCTTTTTTTCAGATACCCCCAAATTTCTTTTTTGAAATCCTTTCCAAGTTACATGTTCCACACTAAGAATGGATGCCTCTGCCATGCCAATTGTAAATAGAACCTGCAGAGAAGAAGCTGGGATCTCTTCACATTTTATTTTGTACTCAAGACTGAGCAAAAACTCTCTGTGGAATGCAAGTTAGAGTTGAAATGAATGAAAGGTAAGTTGTTTTAACATTGTATCCCTTTAGGTTTCAAGTGAACTTCAGAAAAGCATTTATTTTCTGTTATTTGCTTACAATGAAGAGACTGTAAATTTTACTGCTTACAGAACAAACACTTATGGAGTCACTGTGCTCTGCAGTTTTTGATTCACCCCGAGCTGTCTGTATATGTACTATTTCTTAAATACTTGTTTATTATGAATCCTATACTTGCACATTCATTACCTTTTCAATTGATCTTGTTTTTATCCTTATCTTTGTGAAGCGTCATCTAGGTTTTACTGCCTTTTTTTTTTTTACTTTATTTTTCTTTTCATGTTGACTGCACTACTTCAGGAAGAAAATTAGTAATATTCATGTATGACAAAGTTGTCTTAATTCTAAGATTCCTTTGGGTATTCAGTCAACTTCAATGGAAAGAACCATGTTTCCATGTAGAAGGTGTGTGTACCTGAATTGTCCTATGATGGTTGGTGTAAAACACCACATCAGCCTTGACAGCACCACACCAACATCACTTTGTCCTTTGATAATTAAATGATACAAGGCTGCAGGTGGACAAGTTCAGCCTTTGTCCCAATATATTTTCACCCACAATTATAGAAATCTTAAACGGAAACTGACAGCCTATGTTAGAGTTTGAAATACATTTGTTTTCAGAAAGAGCTTTACTGATGGCCACAGGTGTCACAGAATGATACTATTAGATTTCATTTACTTCAGTGGTTCTGGGGAGATCATGCCAGTATTTTTATTCTCCTTTTTATTAATCACCATCCTACTCTGTTTTTAATTCAACAATGTTAAATAACAGTAAATACATGTAGAACAATTCAGACAGGATAATGACAATGAGATTGACTGGGTTTCTTCAGAAAGATACAGGCTTTGTTTAAGATGAACATACCCAAGGATCCAGAGTGACTAAAGTGACCTAATATGTATCTTCCAGCCTCACACAGCTAATTTACTTAGCATATCTCAAAGGACAGTATCTGGTGAAGGCAACTGAACTTAGTCCTCAATACTCCTAGTCTTTTTACAAGAGTCTCTCTCACATGCTTTCGCTGAAGTTTGACATATTAGGCTCCCACTCATAAGACCTAAATGCAGACATTTTTAAAGTTAGGTTTTTCAGGATGATATTTGACTTTTGCTACATCTACACATAAATTTTCATTCACTGCAGAGGAGACAAGATGCAGTTCCCTTGAGTCTGGGCTAAGAATTTAAGCATCAGTGAAATCATCTTAAGTGTTCTTTGAATTGTGCTGAACTAACATTGTTATTCATGCTTCTAAAAGAGTTTAGGTACTATCCTGTGTCAAAACTACTAACCACTAGATAAGAAGTAGATTACTTTAAACTAGAAGCAAGTAAATGAATAAACCATAAAATCATAGAGTGGTAGGGGTTGGAAAGAACCTCCAGACATCATCAAGTCCCTGACGAAGAAGGATCACCTAGGGCAGGTCATGAAGAAACTCATCCACATGGATCTTGAATGTCTCTAGAGAAGGAGTTTCCACAACCTCTCTGGGCAGCCTGCTGCAGTGCTCCATCCTCCTTACAATAAAGATGTTTTTCCTCATGCTCACAGGATCACACAGGATCACAGAATGTTAAAGGTTGTAAGGGACCTCTGAAGATCGTTGAGTCCAACCCTCTTGCCAGAGCAGGACCACACAAGCTAGCACAGGTCACACAGTAATGCATCCAGATGGGTCTTGAAAGTCTCCAGAGAAGGAAACTCCACAACATGCCTGGGGAGCCTGTTCCAGTACTCTGTGACACTCTCAGTGAAGAAGTTCCTCCTCGTGTTGAGGTAGAACCTCCTGTGTTGTAGTTTATATCCATTACCCCTTGTCCTGTCACAGGATGCAACTGAGAAGAGCGTCTCCCCTCCCTCTTGACATGCAGCTCTCAGATATTTATAAACATTTATTAAATCCCCTCTCAGTCTTCTGTTCTCCAGACTAAAAAGCCTCTGGGCTCTCAGCCTCTCCTCATAGGGCACCTGGACACAATAATCCATGTGAAGTCTCACCAAGGTCGAGAAGAGGGGGAGGAGAATCTCCTTCGATCAGATGGACACACTCTTCTTAATGCACCTTAGGATACCATTGGTCCTCTTTGCCACAAGGGCACTTTGCTGTCCCACAGATAACTGAAGGAATTGATTTAGGGACCAGAACTCCAGACACTGTCTTACTGATAGAAGGAGATGCTTTAACCCTGATGGGTGGCATACCCTGGGAACAGAGCGCAGCTAGAAGGAAAACACAGACAGGTCAGCTCCCTAGAGACCACTGTGACCTAAGGGAGTTATGCAGGGACCTGATAACAAGAACAAAGCAAAACTTAGGACAGAATTATGGAATCCCTTTACCTCTTGCTTGACGTTTGCTTAAGCCTTCTGAAAAATATATGCATTCGTGTTATACTTTCTCTCTGTAGCCAATCATGAATTTACAACTGTAGTATGGACATACCAATGACCAATTACAAGCTGCCTTCTGATTTTATGTTAACCTATATAAAGAAAAAGCTTTGTACAATAAATTGACACTTGGCTTGCATCAGGCCTCGTCCCGTCTCTCACATCACAACAGATAACTTCTTGTCCACCAGGACTCCCAGGTCCTTCTCCACAGAGCTGCTCTCTAGCAGATCACCTCCTAACCTGTACTGCTACAGTTTATTATTCCTTCCCAGGTGCAGGACTCTGCACTTGTCCTTGTTGAACCTCATGAGGTTCCTTTCTTCCCAGCTCTCCAGTCTGTCCAAGTCTCACTGAATGGCTGCACAGCCTTCAGCCATATCAGCCAAGCCTTCCAGTTTGGTACTGTCAGCAAACTTGCTGGGCAGACACTCTGTCCCCTCATCAATATCATCGATGAAGATGTTGAACAGGACCAGACCCAGAACTGATCCCACGGGTACTCCACTAGTTACAGCTCTCCAGCTGGACTTGGCACCCTTGACCACCACACTTTGGACTCTATTTTGTAACCAGTTCCTAATCTATCTCTCTGTCTGTTCTTCTATCCCACACTTCCTGGTATTGCTCACAAGGATGTTATGAGAGACAGTGTCAAAAGCCTTACTAAGGTCAAGGTAGGCTACATCCACTGATCTCCCTGCATCTATCCATTCAGTTACAGCATCATAGAAGACTCTCAGATTAGTCAAGCTTGATTTCCCCTTGGTAAATGCATGCTGACTACTCCTGATCATCATCATCTTCAGTCCTCAGGCACCTCTATTGTCTGCATGGATTTTACAAAAATCATGGAAAGTGGTAGAACAACATCAGGCAGCTCTCTCAGCATTCTTGGGGCCATCTCATCAGGCCCATGGATTTGTGAATATTCGATTAGTGTAACTGATCCCTAACCCAGTCTTCATTGACTAGTGGAGAGTCTTCCTTCCTCCAGTCTTATTCTTCATTCAGGGTCTGGAGTTCACATGGGCTGGTCTTAGGAGTAAAGATTGAAGCAAAGAAAGCATTCAGCAACTCTGCCTTCCCTTCATCCTCAGTCATCAATGTTGCCTCCTCATTCAGCAGTGGGTCCACACTTTCCTTATTCTTCCTTTTCGTACTGGTATATTTGAAGAAGCCCTTCTTGTTCTTGTTTACTTCCTTTGTCAGCTTTAGTTCCAAGAGGGATTTAGCCTTCCTTGTTGCCTTTCTACACTTGCTGGCAACTACTCTATAGTTCTCCCAAGTGACAAGTCCCTTCTTGCATAAACTGTTTCTTTTTTCCATGAGACTTCCTTCAGAAGCTCCTTGTTCATCCATGAAGGTCTTCTGACACGTCTATGCCATTTTTCACTCAAGGGAACACACCTATCTTGGGCTTGGAGGAAATGGCATTTAAAAACTAACTTTCTTGGGGTCCTTTACCCTTCAGAATCTTAACCCATGGGATTCCTGCAAGTATACCTCTGAAGTGTACAAAGTTAACCCTGCTGAGGTGGAACTTCCTGTGTATACAATTTGCATCCATTTACCCTTGTCCTGTCACAGGACACCACCACCATATTCTTGACACCCACCCTTCGAATATTTGTAAACATCAACAAGATCTCCTCTCAGTCTTCTCCTTTCCAGAATAAACAGCCCCAGGTCTCTCAGTCTTTCCTTATAAGACAGATGCTCCAGTCCCTTAATCATCCTTGTAGCCTTCTGTTGTGCACTCTCCTGTATATTCCTGTCCTTTTTGAACTGGGAAACCCAGTACTGGACACAATACTCCAGGTGTGGTATCACCAGGGCAGAGTAGCTTTTGGAGAGAATGCTCATTTTATCTACGTGAACTGGTATTATGATGTGGTTTTACTCCTATTTTTACACATGGGAAATGTGCAAAAAATATTAGTTACAAATACTTTTATTACTTTTATAGTTTATGGATTTCAAGAGCTCCTGCTGCTTTAACTACTGTATATTGTGGATTAAACCATAATTCATATTTCATAAAATAAACCAAAACAAAATATACTACTTTTTTTTTCTAAACTAAATATGTAGTATTTTAATTATTACCATTCAGAATCAGGTCGTGAACTCCAGGTTATAAATAGTCATCAAAAGTTTGTACCTCCTAAATTTAAGATGTCAGACAGTAATGGTAACAAGATGTGAATTCATATGTGACCCAAGAATTTGCTTCAATTATTGGTTTTGCTTTGGTTTGTTTTGTTTTAGTTGAGGTATAGAGAATTATGTTCTGCTTTTCCTAGTCCTTCCCTGGATATAAAATTTTAACATACAATACTATAATGCATATGTTCAATTCTAAGAAGTGTTGATTAGATCCACTGATATATTCTCCCTCAGAAAGTAGCTATAAACCATAGATTTAGCAGCCTTTACTGGTATGTTGATACAAGTATGATATTACGTAAACAAAAATCAGAAAGAAGAGCTTAGATTATCATGTGAAAAAAGTGATAAATATTTGATCACTCCAGCAATTATACATTCATAATGAAGCCGTTCACTTTCACAATGATGAAAAGACTATCTTGTCCCAGAAAGAACAGCAGCGTATATTTCCATCTCAGTTCATAAATGACCGTAATAGCTCCATGTAACAAACAAGACTGACACTGTCAACTTGCTTTACAAATGCTTTTTGTTTCTGATAAAATATCCAGCTGTGACCAGATATTTTGAGGACTTCTCAAACATACATGGAAAGCAGGAAAAATGAAAGACAAACAGGTGTGAAACATTAACAATTTTATTCTACTAAGCATATACTTAAAATTCATAAACAGTACAAGACCCAAAGTGCTTGAGAAACAGATGTTATGCTGCATTCAGTTTTGAAAGTATAATAAGACATGATTCAAGTTAGAGAAAGTGATCCTCCAGTTAATTCTGAGTTTCCTGATGCTGTAAGATGTTTACATGGTTGTGGTGTGACAATTGTACTTTTCTGGTGGGGGAAGGTGGGAATGATAGAAGAGTACTCAATGGAGGTGATCAATAATGAGTGATGTACTCTGGGTAATTTAGGCTCATTATCGTTTTAATTTACTTCTGCCAAGTTTTTTCATTATACTATAATAATTTTAATGCTTTCCTCTAAGAGAAGTTTTATTTGCTTTATAAGAGCAAAATTAAGCTGATACTAAAATTTTACTAACTTGTACAAATAGCTCATGTTAAGATCAAAGTTTTGTCGTCAGTCCCAGTATTTAGTTAAATCTAAACCAAAATTTCTTTTTTCTTTTTCTAATCCCTTAAATTCATAAATTTTGTAGTTAATGATTTTAAAGCACCTTATTTATGAATTGTTGTGGTAGGTAACTGCGTAAAGGTTTACATCAATCGAATAAATAAGGACATGGTTATTTCCCATCAAAGTTGTGCTGGAGGTTTATATTTCATCACAGCATCATTACAAAGGGATCTTCCTGTTTCCTTCTGGTACGAAGGAAGGTGATAAGGCCAGAAATTAATAAAAATTAATTAAAATTAGTTTGGCTCCGCCTCCCACATAAATATATACAAAAGTTATAGAGGTTATAAAAGTTTTGGTATTTGGTTAAGAAATTATCTTTACAATAGGAATGAGTGCAAATGGTTCGAGAACAGTATTTGAAAAAGGATAAATCCAAGAGCAGTATGTTACCCCTACTATCAAAAGGTAGGAAGTTCCCAGAGTCTTTAGACATCTATCAATTACAACGCTGTTTGCCAGTTGTGAGAATTCCTTTTTTGTTTCCTTTTCTCAGAAAATCCTTCTGAGCTGCTGTTGCTTATAGTCCATGTATGTGGAGTGCAAAAATCCAAATGAGAAGAGCCTCGTGCTCTCTGCAGCTCACCTGTTTAAATCCAGCCATCTAAGTTTTGTGTCACATGTTACCACACAAAGGCTAGAACCCACAACCATCAATTCTCTATTCAAACATGCCCAAACATGCCCAAAAAATGGTCAGACTTGACCCTGCATGGGATCTGATCCTGGCACGACGTGTGGCTTGAGGGAAGGGCCCATGTAAAATCCACCAATCCAGAGGTCTTAGAGGGGGGTGACGTCTCCGCTGTCTCTCTTCATCCTAGCCTCTCTGTTTCCCTCCCACCCTTCTTTGTGGTGGGGGAAGGGTTTTGGATGTGCTGCTACATCTTCCTACATGTGTCATTGATTGACAATTTTTCTTTTTGAAGAACACACAAGCCCTGTGAGATCAAGTACTGCCTTATGTTCTTAGCTGATCTTATCCATTATCTTTCCACAAATATGTTCATTTTCTCCCATGAACAAGTTTTCCTAATGAATATGTGAGGGTATGTGGAAGGAGAGCATCTGCTTCTTTAAGGGTATCTGGATGTTTTCAATGCAAAAAGGGATATTAAAAAACAAAACAAAACAGAAAATAAACAAACAAAAAAAACCCAACCATCGAATCAAAACCCAATAATATACAGGAAGAGAAACATGACTGGAAAATGATAAAGGAGGCAGTGATGAAAACCATACCTGGCCAATCATATGAACTGATGAACTCATGTGGGAGTGTGAGAATGTTCATTTCAACAGGGTTGTCTGACTTGGAGACATCATCAAACAAATTAAAAAAGGGGAAATCAGAAACAAAATATACAGACACAGACACCTGACAAAACAAACATGGTGATGATGACAACGAACAAAGCTCTTCACTGACACAAATTGATCAGTGATCAAGAACCTACAGACACCAGTTCCAGGGAGATAAATATGGACTTTGCAATTGGTAAGGCTGTAAACCAGGAATACCCCAGTATGGAAGGCATCTAGGATTGATAGATCTGTACAAATCCTTGAGCAGACATGCAGGAGAAGGGGAAGTCCAGAGAAATGAAGAAGGTAAGTAGACAGAAAACCTTAGAAAAGGTTCCAGCTGCATGTAAGCAAAGATGTCAGTACGCTTTTCTGGCTGAGCCCTGTGCTAACGATCACAGTTTGTCCTGTCTTCTTGTGTCTTATTATAAAATCTTTTCTTCACTCTCTATCCCATGTGTGTATGTGCTGCAAGGACTAAGTGCCAGCTGCTGGTGAGATCTCTCTGTATGTGTGAGTGAAATTTGCCAGTGGCCTATGATATCAGCTACTGGAACAAGTGGGGTTCCTGATGCCAGTAGTTGGAGAAGCCATAGCTTTCTGGATTTAGACAGGGTCTTACAGAATTTGCGCCCAGAGTGCCAGCTACTGGGATAATTAGCATGAATGGATCTGGTGCCAGCTACTGGAGCCAGACCAGTGAACTGTCTTTGAACTTGACAGCTGTTAGTGCGAGTGCATGTTCCTGTCCATCATTCATTCAAGAGCAGTCTCTAGGCGTCCCACCTCTGCTGCATTCTGTGACTCAGGCTCCCACCTCTGCAGAATCACGGTGGATATCGTATTTATCCTCCTGATATTGCACACGATACATTCAACAATTGATGACTTGATGTCTTGAACAAAGAATGTCTCCTATAAGTGACTCAATGCTGGTCTCCAGCCCCAGGGAGAGGCCAATGCCCTCTTTGCATCTCATGGTCTGAATAATGACATCCCAGAATCACAGAATCTTAACATTGGAAGGGACATCTAGAGGTCACCTAGTTCAACCTGTCTGGGTGGGGGCAGGTCCTTTTTAATGAAGAACCAACCTATCAGGAAGCATGATAGTCAAGAAATAGCTGAGAAAACCTGCTGCTTTCTGGGTCCCCTGAAAGCTTCCAGAAGCATTCCCTCTAGCAGGGCAGCTACGTCTGAAACTCTTTATTTGGAAAAATAAATCAGGTCACATAATTTTATGCAAATAGTAGAGAAAAAAAAAAACAGAAACAAAACCCAAACCAAACCAAACCAAAACACCCAACCAAAAGAAACAACAACAACAAAAACCAGGAAGTAAAATCATAAGTAAATATGTGCCTACATGTGAGCGTGTGTGCATGTGTGTGTATAGCTAGTGATCATCATGGTTAATCCAACCAATGAGAAAAAGAAATTTCACAGTTGTGTCCAACAAACGTAAATCAGTATTTTAGTAAAAGACCTAAACATCTCTCAATTAAAATAGCTAAGCAGAAGAAGGTGGACAGGTGGGAAGAGAGGAAGAGCAAGTGTGATGAAAAGGTTATTAATTTATGAACTATGAAATATGAATTATGAAAATTATTTTTATTAATTATTAAAAAATATTACTAACCAATTAATCACTATTTTGTATATTGATTCTAGTGCACAGTTGTGAAAACATATCCCATAATTGCTTTATTATATACAATTTGACCCAATTAGAATATTTACAGAATTAATTTCTAATTAAGGGAACAACGGGTGCAGTTCTGCTGTTTGCCCACCAGACGGCGACTCGACAAGATGCTTGGCAGCTTTAACTATATACAGAGAAAGATTTACAATGTTATCAAGAGGTATTTCAAGATGGAATATCATGCAGCCAGATGAGGGTGCTTTGAACTGAATGTTAGTGAGTGTTGCACACATGAAAAGATACACTGTGTCTTTGTTTGTAGTAAAATAAGCTGCTGGGTTGCACTGGCTGCTTGCTGCTTACTGTCTGCCCAGGGCTGGTCCCTTCCACGTGGAGGAAGGCTCCTGGGGCTGGAGCTGCGGCTGAGTCACTGGTGGGCTGATGGGGGAGCTTCCCTCCAGATGGTGACTTTATTTCTCCTCCCACCTCCCTGGGTTGGGGCAAGGGTTTCTGCCAGTTGGCGGCTTCCCTTGGCAGGGTGGTCCCACGGAGCGACTACAGCAGCTGGGAGCTGGCAGGAATGGTGTGGCTCCCTGAACAGGGTCACACAGCGGGGCCAGGTCCTTCGGGGTCGGCCTGCACAGTGGGGTGGGGTGACAGTTCCCGCTAGGTGGGGTCAGACATCCCAATCCCGATGACAAGAGACTTCGGGGCCAGCGGAAGCGACCCCAGGGAAGGGGTGTGGCTACGCGGAGTGGTGACTTCCCTTTGCTTGGCTCGAAGTGATCTAACGGGACTCTCTCTTTCTCTCAGGAAGTCCCAGGTTATGTTACCCTGATGGCACAGAGCTGCAGAGTGGCGAAGCAGGCAGCTCCATTTGTCTCCTGCGAAAAGCTGTGGTCATGCAGGACGGCTAAGCGCGATTCCTGCTTATAGCTGTAGCAGATGTTGGACTGCCGGACTTGGGCTAGTCCCTGCCGCTCTGGGCTAAAGCTTACCCTGGGGACTCCAGTCCTCCTTAAGACGTAACTGGGCTTACAATACTAGCTTTTGTAGCTTCAACAAAGGGATTTCCTTTGCTGGTTCCTCGGGCGAACTGAGGCATGGCAGCCTTTCTGGGGTGCTGGCTTCTTCTCTGCATTGCAGAGGCCACTAGTATGCTTGCATGTAGGAGTGAGAAGACTTACAGGCAATAGCTTAAGCACTACGAGCTTGCCTTCACCACAAGTCAAATATATTTCAGTAGTGTGCAGTGACAGGATCAGAGACAGTGGGCACAAAATGAAGCAGGTTCCCTCTGAATATCAGGAAACATTTTCTTTACAGCCAGGATAACTGAACACTGGAATAGATTGTGCAGTGAAGTTGTGGAGTCTCCATCCTTGAGTTTTGCAACCTCAGGCCTTCTACAGTTCTGTAATTCAATTCTGTATTACTTCTGGCAGACATCAGTATCTTTCAAAAAATTGTTTCATAAACATATTAACTCTTCAGGTGTTTTATAAAATTGATATGAAGCTTGAAACAAACAAATATTCACACGGTATTTTAATTTAGCAGTGAAATAATGCTCTAAACTTAAATCCAAGTGGAAAAAATGAAGTCTTCTAAATGCCTGTTCTAGAAGAGCTGTCTTCTAACATAAACATTGATAGACATTTTAATCTATTTCAAGAGACAATTATGACAGGTTTTTTTATGTATCCTTAAAAAAAAAGACCTAACAGAAAACTTCAGGAGTGAATGAATTTGCTAATTACTATCATATGCACTTGAAAATATGAAAATTTATTCCAAGTCTAAAATTGAAATCACCAAGCCAGCAGTATGGGTGCCTGTTAACTTAATGTAGATATTTGTAAGGACTCCAATAATGTAGTTTAGAAACAGGATTTTGGAAAAAAAAAAAAACATAACAGAAAAATACGTAGAAAGTATTTTGACACTTGGTCCAAGTTAAAAAATTATTACAAGTATTGATAGGACAAGCAAGATTCATCACTAGTACTAGTATTTGGTCTTTGTGTTTCCCCAAGGCATTTTATTTCATTAATGAGACCACTATTTAATCTTGTAACACTTCTGAGAGTGAAATGTTCACTTTCTTCACCAATAAATTGATTCATGAATTCAGAAAAGCTCCAAAGAATACAAATTTCAGGGACAGCATATATGTTAAAGGTTTTCATATTTTAATTGCAAAAACTAAAGGCCCTACATCTATGTTATGACTAGAGATATTTACTGCAGGTATACCCTGTTTTTTTAAGAATAACGTGTATCAGGAAATATTTTCATCATCTTCCCGCCCTTCAGTTTGTTTGTTTGCTTGTTTTTTGTTTGGGTTGGTGGTTTGGGTTTTTTTGTTTGTTTGGTGGTGGTGGTGGTTTTGTTTTGTTTTAATATTTGAAGGTGCAGTATTTATAAAAAAATATCAATAATTCCATCAGCTGTATGCACTGAGAGAGACTTCAAGAATTCTTTTTGGAAAATGGAAGCATAAGAAAACATCAAAGAATGAAGAATGACCAGCAGAATTTTCGAAGCACTGTTTTTGAAGAAATTTTAAAGCCATTAGTCCTCTCCATCCTCTCCTGCAGTGTCCCTAGTGGTGGTGATGCAGCTCAACAAGGGCAATGCAGGTGTCCCTTGGCAGGCCATGGCCACTTTGGTGACTGGAATAAGTTTACTCCCTTCTCCCCACTAGCTGACATTACTGATGCTGGTGGCAATGGCCAGACAAACCATAGGCTGAGTTTGAAGGCACACAACAGCCCTTAGTGTCATGGAGGTTTTTTGTGAGCACCTGCTACCCTCCGCTGCGAGGACAGCAGAAGGCAGTCAGAGGGGGCAGGGGAAGAAACAATGCTCTCTCATGATGTTCTACTCATGCTTATTTTATGACTTGCAGCGATATGTGCTAGGCTGCTTTGACCTGTTTCAGTGTCCTTTTCTGCCCTACCCCCCTCTCTTCCCCCAATTACTGTTTCATCAAAACTGTTTCTGCTCTTGATAAAGAGAAGAATGATTCGGCTAAACTGCCATTTTTCTGAGGCAAATCTGTTAAAAATCTTTTCTGCTATGCCAAACACATGTACATTATCACTGTGCAGTTTAGTAAAATACGTAAGCATGAGATTTAAGCACATAACTGAGTACACTCTTGTTAGGCAGGGATTGCTTAATTAAAGTCAAGCATTAATTAGGTTCCTTCCAGATGATTAAAGGCCCTCATCATTGCCTATTCTTAGTAATCCCAATCTAAATAAATTGTATAGTACTTCAAGCCTGTTATTCTTGCTTTTCTGTTCCTTGTTTGGCATTGTTTAAAGACTGTATTTGCTCCATATTTGCTGTTACATAAAGATGAAGAAACCTTTATATTTTATGAATATTTATGTGTCTGTATTTATTCAATTAGACTGATTAATGGATAATTATGGAAGTATATAAGGTCTGGACAGATGTATTACAATGTTGTCAAGATAGAAATCACGACAATTCTAAAGGAAATTTTTCTAGATATCAGCGTTTAAAAGTGTGGAATTTGGATAATACACATCAGGCCTACAGAACCCTGCAGAGATATCCTGAACTACAAGCACAGACACGCCTATGAACATGGCAAGGGATTGACAGGAGTGGTGGAATGCAGATTAGAAATCCTCTAGGGTTCAATCATGTGGCATAAGACTAGAGAAAAGGGCGTCTGTACATCATGCTTAGTCTTCCTACTGGGGATGAACAAGAAAGACTGGAAAAGTGGCATGGAGTTGCAAGCTTTGAAAACCACAAATTTGTCTCCTACAAGATATGCAGTCTTCAAAGTCCATATTTTGTATAGATGCATTCTGTTACAAGACATAAAAACACAAAGAATAAAAAATAAATAGTCTGACAAGTCGCAATCACTTTTAATGTCACTTTTGAATATGTAATGTTTTAATTAACAATATAAGGACAATATGCTTAGTTTATATCGTAGAATCATACACAGATGTATGACTGGCCAACAGCTGCTCCAGAAAAGCTTGATAAAACTACCAAATTGCAGAAATTCTAGGAAATTGTAAGAACAAACAACATGCCTATAAGAATATAACTCATTAAGACAGCCTTATTCTAACAAGTTGAAAATTAGAAGCATTCAATGTGTAGCAAAACCACAGACCTCTGGCATCCATAAATTAAAAGTCTATTAATCACCATTTAATTGAAATTAAATGTAATCTTGCTAAAATAGTACAAGCAACATCTGTATTTAAATATTTTGTAGTGTTGTGATGGTATTGTCAAACACAATGCATAAGCATTATGACCAATGAAGGGGCAAATAAAAACCTGTAGTTACATGTAGGAAACATGAGAAAACATATGAACAAGGAATGAATTAGAAGAAATTGAAAAAGGAAAGCACAAGAAAAGCGTAAGGCTTGATTTGGGATGAGGACTTGGAATGGACCGAATTTCTGCTGAGCACAGAAGCAGCATAAGTGATAAAACTAAAAACAAGATAATCATCATCAGGAGCAGATAAGATACCCTCTCTGTAAAACAAGCTACAAACAAATCCAAGAAATACAGCAAAGACGGAGGGGAAGTAAGACAAGCTCACTTCCATACTGCCTTCCCTCACCAAAATACACTCAAACTTAATGATCATGACTTCTACAGCTGAGGTCTGACACACACAGTAGTCCTCAGTGTTGACTTTATGGTATCGTACTGTATACTCACTGCTAATTTAGGCCATTATAGTTAGAATTTGTCTGTTTTGTACATGTAGTAATGATGACTAATAATTTGTAAAAGTTAACCATTTGCACTGTGTGGTGTAGATTATTTGAGTAATGTTTTTAAAACTTTAAAACACTATTGGTTTATCACTCTTCCAAACACTCTTCATAGCACGTATACAAAGGAACAACAGACCTGGCTGATTAGTGTGGTTATTTACTCAGTCATAAAATTATTGGATAATACAGTAACTCTCAGATGAGGCTACTTTGTGGGAGTCAGTTATTTTCAACTGTAGTAGCAGGCACAGAACCACTTCTGTCCTTTCTGGCTATCTCTCTGTACAGAATGTAGGAAGAACCCAAATTCATTTCTCCTATTTTAGATCTTTCATAGCTATCTAAACTAAGTAAAATGAAATTCAGGCAGAATATTTACTTTTTTACTTTAAGAATATACTAAGATTGAGTTTCAATTCCTCCACTTCTGAGGTTCATTTACATTGCAGACAGTATGAAGTACTCTTAAAAAAAGACAACCCCCCCCCAAACAAACAAGCAAAAAAAAAAACTATGATGCTTTTTATATATTTTGAAATATGTCCCAGGAATTCAGAAATTGAAGATCTGTGGAATTAAGTTTACTGACTTCAGTCAGATTGCTAATGTTCTCAGTTAAGTACATCCTGAAATTCTTCAATGGACTAGGGCATAAGGACTTCACAATAATACTTGAAATATATTCTCCTATCAGAATGTGCGTCATTCACCTCCTTACATAATTGTTCAGGAGTAGTAGCAATGTCCTTAAGTGTTAAGTGTTTTAAAAATAAAGAATCTGATAAAACTAAAATATAGAAACAGGAGCCTTAGGTATATTCTTTCTTTTTGTCAGAGATTGAAATGGCTTGGTGAGGTGTGTATCAATGAATTTTGTGCAGACAATTTTCAGGCTTTTGACCTATGGCAAAACCATAAAGAAAGTGGATCCTCTTGGCCACTGATGACAGTAGAGGCATTTTCAGCATGCAGATCAAGATCATTAAACTATTTCCTTGCATATTTTCTGGAAGGAATCTTATTGAATTAAATGAATGGCTAGGAAATCTTCAACAGTTTGACATTAATTTATGAAGTATATTTAAGATTTTTCATTTTTTTTACAATTCTGCATTCATGTAGATTCTCTCTAAAAATGGCTGTTATGGTTTAAGTCCAGTCAGAAACTAAGGCTCACACAGTCTCTCACTTACTGCCCCACTGTGGTGAGATGGGGGAGGGAATCAAAAGGGTAAAAGTGAGAAAACTCATGAACTGAGATAAAGACAGTTTAATAGGTAAAGCAAAAGCTGCACATGCAAACAAAGTAAAACAAGGAATTAAGTCACCACTTCCCATTGGTAAGCAGGTGTTCAGATATCTCCAGGAAAGCAGGGCTCCATCACATGTAACAGCTACTTGGGAAGGCAAACTCCATCATTCAGAATGTCCTCACCTTCTTTCCTTTGCCCTCAACTGCATACTGCTGAGCATGACATCAAATGGTGTAGTAAGCCTGTAGTTAGTTGAGGCCATCTCTCCTGGCTGTGTCTGCTCTCAACTTCTTGTGCAACCTCAGTCTACTTGCTGGTGCGGTGGGGTGAGAAGCGAAAAAGTCCTTGACTCTGTCTAAGATTTGCTCACTAATAGCAAAATCATCTCTGTATTAACATTGCTTTCAACACAAATCCAAAAATAACCTCATACTAGGCTCTATGAAGAAAATTAGCTCTGTCCCATCCAAAATCGGCACAATGTCTTTGACATGAAATTTTTTAGCAATATCTCTACTGTTAAATAACACAAGCCCAACTGAAGGCTAAGAGCTGTCTGAAACAGAAGAAGCAATGAAACATTACTGCAGATTTAGAAATGTATTTTTAATTTGAATATAGCATGAGCTCTCTGTTTTTATCACATTGCAGCAGCTGCAAATTCCAAATTGTGCTGTGACTTCTACAAAGTCTGTTGTGATGAAACCCATAAATTAATTTTCTCAAAATTATTCTCTATTGACAAATGATTCCTTCCCCCTACTTAAAATTGTATCTACTTCTTTTCCTATTTTCATCATAATCACTGGTGTCTTCTTCTTCTAGAGATATTTGTGTTAGCACTTTACCACATTGCAGACTTCAGTATAGTTCCTCTTCACCCTGTTTGTGTTCTGCCTGGGTGAATAGTTCTCTATAATATAAATCACAATCTTCATCAGTCTAATTCAGTAGTCAGGATTATTTCAGGAATTTTATGTATTTCTTTTGGATGCACACTGTCTAGTAACACTGTAAAAACATCCCAGAAGGGACCAAGGTGGTAACATGTTTTCTGCTTTCTACTCAAGGCCTTATCACTCTATTTTTAATTATAAATGTTGTTATTATTTTACATCAATTTGTATTCTATACAAAGTAACTGTTCACACTTAACTAGTAGTGATTATTCATTTTTATTCATTTAAACCAATATTATGAACCACTACAGTATTACCTACTGTGTTTAATGAAGCTTGAGACAAAGCTTAGTGAAGCCAATAGCAAACTGAGTGGATTTGGAGTGAAGCTTTATTTTAATTTTAAATAAATATGTAGTATTTATATACTCTCTAATAATAGCAATAAATCATACAATTATTAGCATTGCTATTTAGGAAAACAGAATCCTTTTATGAAAATTATGTGATTAAAGTTCTGGAGCTGCATTCTTTCCAGAACAGGAATGCTAAATCTTATTTGGACATCAGAACATAACATTCTCAAGACAGCATGTAAATACCAATATCTCTAAAAAAAAAACCCAAAAATCCTCGTCAAGCTGATTGAACAGATTTCATTCTAAGCAACTTGGTGAAAACTGGGGAAAAATTAAACAAGGTGAGTATGAGTAAGAAGAGAGAATGTAAGATGGATCTTTAATCTTGATATAGTTGACTGCAATGCTACTTTAAGTGAAAGAGATTTCCAGGCCTTGGAAAGAGTGAGATAATGTACAATATGATTGTTGTGTTGAAGTTTAAGATTTTATTTTAAGAGTCAAAGATAACCTTATTCTTCATTTCTTTGAAGCAGAGTCTTTAGTGATAGACAGTATTTTAGTCTTTGTCTTCAATATATTAGAGCTACTACCTGAAAGATGTAACTCATCAGAAAAAAAAAAAATATTGGTTGAAATGCATACCATATGTGACATTCAGAGGCATTTTCTCCAATAAAACAATGACAAAGTCAATTTGCTTCTTCCTATTTGCTGTTTAAAATTTTAAAGATACTTAATACTGTAAGTAATCCTGAAATTATTTGGAATAAAATATATTTAAAGAGCATTCCACAATTCACAATCTTTCCACACATGTCATATATATTAAAATTGACAAAATCACAACTGAAAAGAAAAAAAAAATTAAAAATAGGTAAGACTCCAGTAAGGGCAGACTAATTGGAGTACAGTGAGTTTCTCTACATCAATAAGTCTAAATTTTTACCTATACAGCCATCAATATTTTAAAAGGTTAGATATGAGATTGCAGTGGCTTAAGTAACTATTTTAAAATCCAAAGTTTCAGGCTTACTTAATTCTAAAAGTGTCGACGAATATTTGTTGTGATACTTGAAAACATAATATAAAAAATAAAATTCTGAATATCTTTCATTAGTTATATATAGCTAATGTTGGGGAGGAGATGAAGAAGCAGCAATAGTGCTGGTTAGTGAACTTTAACATAAACAGAAAAGACAAGTATACTTACTGATAATATTTCATACTTCACTTTTACTAATATAAAAGTTTACACAAAATTGTTAATAGTGAAGAGATTTTTTTATTCCTTTTCTTAGAATGAGGTGCGTGAGACAATTTTTATATTATATAGGCAGGTAAAAGTAAGCACATTGTTTAGATTTCTTCTTGTGAACATATATCCATGAGTTTTTCAGTATATACATATCTACATGCCATTGGGGTGCAGTCAGTGCTCATAAAGTATTACATATGTATATATATTATATACTTTTATATATATATAAATCACATAAATTATTGTTTCTATAGTACCAGTCAATCCTAACAAAACTAAATATAATTAATCACCAACAGATAGAAATTGGTATTATTTTATTATTCCTATGTTTGCATGGTTGGAAGAAAATCTGGTGTGATAATTTGAAGTGTGCATATGTGAAGTTGGATGTCCGATTGACCTTCTGTATTGAAAGGACAAGAAAAAATGTTCATAATACTACAACTTAACAAGAAGGAAAACCAACATTGAATATTCTTCATGTTTTTATACATGAAAGCAGCATGGCCTTTTTTTTTTTTTTTCAGAATAATTCTGAATATATTTCAGAATATATTTCATAATTTCCGTATAGATAAACTGACACATTTGTCATTTTCTCTCTTGTATATTATACTATGTAATATTTTGTTTGTGTTTAGTAAATCTGAAAGCTGTTTTTCAATAAGCTCAAACAATAAATGTGATTATAAAATATTTATAATATTTAGAGATGATTTTGAAATAAGTTTGTGTAGGACAGTTTAATTATGACTGCTTGTGATCAGAAATATTAGTAATTTTTTTAAGTGTTAATTTAACAGCTATTCTCTATTTGTAAATTGTTTACTAACACTGTTTAAGAGTGGCTTGACAATCAGTCAGTTCCCTCGTAATCCTGGAATGTGAACTGAAACCTGCAGAAATCATACTGCTACATACACCATTGGAGCATCATTTGCAGCAAATCAGCCAGTAAATGAAAGAAAATTAAACAGAACAGGCAGGAAACATAAACATAAAACCTCAACAACCACAAAGAATAGAGTAGTACAGCAGAGATGTACTAACGACATTTCATGAAAATTGAAAAATGAAAATTTCAGCTTTCATATTTTTAATTTTTTTTAGTTATTATTTATTTCTAAGTTTTTACTCAAGTTACAAACTAGGATGCTTATTTTCATATGTTTACTATTTTTTTTTTCTGCTTATGTTTCTGAAACCAAATTAAAACAGATTTTTTATAAAATTATGAGAGATGATATTATGGCATTTTGAGTCTTCAAATAATGTCCTTTCAAACTAAGAAAATAGTATGTGCATGAATAAGAATCTAATGTAACTGAGTTGTGTGGGATGACCAGTATTAGAAAGGATGTATTCCCATGTGACAGCTAACTCTACTCTACTTTTCTGTTTAGCAACACATCTTGCAACACATTTTTTTTTATAGGGGAGAAAATTCTAAAATAAATTAATGTGATATTCAGAGTATTAAAATGTCATCTGTTATTTTTATATTTAAGAATTAGTGCATAATAATTATTATTATGACACAGCTTGTTATTTTATAACTTCTAAAGCACTCCACAAAAAATGTAACCAGAAGCCACAGTACAAAATGATGAAAACCCAAAGCCTTTTAATATTTTAATATTTGGGTGTTTTTTTTTCAGAAATCACAGAATTATATTAATAACAATCTCCACAAAGGAAAAACAATTGATTATAAGGGGGGGAAATAAGCTTTTAAACAAAATTAAAAATAATATCCAAATAGTACTTCCCCCCCCTAAAAAATATTCCAAACAATGTAAAAAATAATCTTAAATAATAAATCTTGCCTGCGATACTATAGCCCACTTACCAGTGAACATTATGGTAGAAGAAAGGAAGCATGGTATAATGAAATAGAAAAAAATGAATAAACTAATAAAACTAATAAACCAACCAAACAACCCCCCCAAAAACAAACAAACAAACAAACAAACCAAGCTACAAATAAAACCTGAAGTAGACACTGATTGAAGTAAATATTTTGTTTCATTTGGGTATTCGATCAAAAATACTAAAAACCAAACAAAAAAATACCACCCTAAACAAACAAACAAAAAACCCACCCCAATCAACCAACCAACCAACCAAAAAACCCCCAACTAAATCTCACTATTTTTTGTCTTTGTAAGCTTCAGTAATATTAAATGAAATGTCAACATGTCTTTACATTTCTATCCATAGACCTTTACTACACCACTGGATTGCTAGATCACTGGATCATAGTGAATGAGCAAGTGAAATAAGCTTTATGAAGGTCTGAGGTTCACAAGGATAAGAAAAATAAAAGAACTCAGTAAAATATTTTATTTTATCCTTTGGTAAACACTTAACAACCCTACCATTTTGGGGCATCAAATTATCTGAACTATCATTTTAGTTGAAAAAAAACTTCAGAATTTGAAACAGAAATCAAAAATACTAATTTGACTTTTTTGTTTTTTCCCCAATATGTGAATAAAATAATCTTACATATTGTCTTCTCCTACATAAAACAAATGTATGAGGTTTACACAACAATGCTGTATGTATATGCAGTTCACTGATGAGACAGGCTCCGGTGTGTTGAGTGCATTCTGAGGAGAGGTAATCAAAACAACAAAGGTCGTGAAAGAGCTATTTTTGCCTTTTTGGGGGGCTTTTTGAGGGCTTTTGGAAGCCTGAAGAGGGGCTCACTGGTGCCGAGGGCAGGTAGGTTGTGGGTGGAGCCAGCACCTCTGGCAACCATTGTCTTGGTCTGGAAGGGAAGGGGACTTGGTTCTTTTTGAACATTCCCTTGTTATGAAATTAGAGGCACAAACGAGGCCAAAATATGAAGAGTGAGGCTATTTATTAACACAATAAAGGGGATGGAACAGAAGAAGGGAGAGACGGAGGGAAAAAATGGAGAGAGAGAGGGAAAGGGCTGCGTCAAGAGAAGTGTGGACAGGAGGTTGGGGGAAGTGATTCTCCCCCTCTACTCAGCTCTGGTGAGACTCCACCTGGAGTACTGCATCCAGTTCTGGAGCCCCTATTACAAGAAGGATCTGGACGTGCTGGAACGTGTCCAGAGAAGGGTCATGAGAATGATCAGAGGGCTGGATCACCTCTCCTATGAGGACAGACTGAGAGAGTTGGGGCTGTTCAGTCTGGAGAGGAGAAGGCTCCGAGGTGACATTATTGTGGCTTTTCAATATCTGAAGGGGGCCTACAAGAAAGCTGGGGAGGGACTTTTTAGGGTATCAGGTAGTGACAGGACTAGGGGTAATAGAATAAAGCTGGAAGTGGGGAGATTCAGGCTAGAGGTAAGGAAGAAGTTCTTCACCATGAGAGTGGTGAGACCCTGGAATTGGTTGCCCAGGGGGGTTGTTGAGGCCCCATCCCTGGAGGTGTTTAAGGCCAGGCTGGATGAGGCCCTGGGCAGCCTGATGTAGTGTGAGGTGTCCCTGGCCATGGCAGGCTGGTTGGAAGTAGATGATCCTTGAGGTCCCTTCCAACCCTGATTGATTCTATGATTCTGTATTATCACCCTCCCCCACCAGCCTCAAGACGATTTGGGTTTGTGGAAGGGTGCTGCTGCATCCTTGTTGGCTTGTGCTGTCTGCCCTGGAGGAGGGGAGGGAGGGATTCCAAAGTCCAAGTCCTTCTCTGAGCAGCCTCTAACATGTGGTGTCCTCAGTAAAGATGTCTTTTCTCTTCTCCATGAGTTCTGATGCTTCCAGGCTACATGGTGCTGTCTTTTTCTCTCCTCCTGAGCAGGCATTGCTCAGGTCTTTTATACATTTTTTTTAGTCACAGTTCTTTTAGATGTGTGTGTGGGTATTGTCCCTAGGGAGTCTTTCTGCGTATTCCTCGTGCGCTTACAGGGGCTGGCAGAGGCGGGGGGCCTCCGCTTCCTTCACCTCTTACCTGCCCATACACACAATACACATCAGGGGCTTATCATGCCAGGTGATGAATCTGTTGCACAGTCCAGCCTTTTCACCATCCTCCCTTTCCGGGGTAGAGATGATCTTGTCTGTGCACTTTCCAGAGTGTAGGTACCAGTGGCTCCACCCATTACACATTTCTGTTACCAGAGGGTCTTTCACCATCCCCTCTCCGGGCAGCTATTATCTGGGTGAGGAACAAAGGTGATTTTATCTTTGTTGATTCACATCAAGAGAGACAAGATTTAGCCTCTTACAGCCACCCCAACAAACACTGCCTTGGGAAACTCAGTGTGGCAGTCTGCACAGAAGAGTGTGGGGAAAGGGTGCTCCGTGGCAGGTAATGTGGTTTCACAGTGGCTAGTTAGATGCAGAAAGGGCACTGAACTCCCCCTGAAGGCACACAGATGAGGGTAAGGGCTCTATCACAATGGTGGGTACTTGCCTCAGGATCAAAACCACTGCTTCTTCAGAGAAAGTCCCAGTGACGTTTTATGTATCCACCCAGACATAACCAGTAACAAAAGAGATGCCAATACAGGCAGTAAGCTTTAGTGATTGCCCAAACCCTGCTGCTGGTAAAAAGGTGCATTCCTGCACAGAGTGTGCACAGGTTGATGACCTGTTACATCAGATGGTGGTTACAATAAACTGCACAATATTGATAGAGCTGAGATGGAGATAGATGATTTTGCAAGTGCATTCCCATTGAGGACACCACTGCAGATGAAGAACCTTGGACACTGGTGACCTGCAAATGCAAGGCTCCCCTTCAAGTCTTCATATTCCATAATTACAATTACAAACAGATAGATGACATTAACAGCCATAGACACCCACTAACAAAGGCTACAATAAGTAACTGCAAAAGCAGTATGCAGTAAATACTGTAAAAAAAAAAAAAAGAAAGAGTAATCATAATGGGTGGTTCTCTGTTAAAGGGCACTGAGTCATATTCTGCCAACCTGACAGCAGTTGAGAAAGGTTTCCTGCCTCCTGGGAGATAAAATCAGAGACATTACTGAAAGGGTGCCACAACTGATCAAAAGCAGAGACTGCTGTCCCTTGTTAATCTTTCATGTGGGCACGAATGACACAGGAAACCAGGAACTTTACAGAATCAAGGAGGACTATAAAGCCCTAGGGGTACCGGTAAAAAAACCAAACAAGCAAAAAAAAAAAAAAGGTGCAGAAGTTACTTTCCCTCAGTCCTACTAGCTGGAGGAAAAGAGGCAGCCGGAAATAGACGTATAATGCACATTAATTTCTGGCTATGTGGCTGGTGCTATCATGAGGGCTTGGTTTTTATGACAATGGGACATTCTTCAATGAGTATGACCTGTTAGGAACTGATGGAATACACTTGTCTGGGAAAGGTAAGAGAATCTTTAGTAGCAGGCTGGGTAAGTTAGTGAACTGATCTTTAGACTGAAAGGTTTGAGGAGTGGGGTCCAAAATGGAAGTATTCATGTCAATACATCCACCTGGGGAATAAATCAGGTCAACCAGACTTGCCACTAAGGCTCCTTATCTACCACTAAAGACAATAAGCAGAAGAGAAGTCATGCTGGGATTGTGTATGGCTGTGGTATATCCTCCCACTCTCCTTCAGGAAAACCTGTATGCTTGGTCTGTACACTAATGTATGCAGTATGAGGAACGAACAGGAAGAACTAGAAATCTGTGTGCAGTCTCAGGGCCATGATCTTGTTGCAATTACTGAGACATGGTGGGATAGCTCACATGACTGGAACATTGTCATGGATGGCTATGTCCATTTTAGGAGAGATAGGCCAGCAAGGCTTTCTCTTTATGTGAGAGAGAACTGGAATGTGTCTAGCTCTCTTGCAGGGTGGATGAAGAACAAGCTGAAAGCTTTTGGTAATGATTATGGGAATCACCATTTTGAGTGTTTATTACCAGCCTCCTGACGAGGCTGATGAAGCTGATGAGGCCTTCTACAGGCAGCTAGAAGTAGCCCAACAATAACAGGCTCTTGTTATTACAGAGGACTTCCATTACCCTGACATCTGCTGGAAAAAACTACACAGCCAGACACATGCAGTCGAGGAGGTTCTTCCAGTGCATTTACCATAAGTTTTGATGCAGGTGGTAGAAGAGTCAACAAGAAAATCAGTACAACTGGACCTTGTACTGATAACCAAGGAGGGACTGGTCAAGGATGTGAAGGTAGGGGGCTGTAGTAATCACGAGATGATGGAGTTCAGGATCATATGCGGTTTGAAGAGAGCTATAATCAGGATCACAACCCTGAACTTCAGAAAGGCTAACTTTGGCCTCTTCAAGAAACTGCTTGGAGAAGTCCCTTGGGATAGGGCTTTAGATAGTAGAGGAGCCTAAATGAGCTAGTTAATATTCAAGTGACATTTCCTCCAAGCTCAAGATCAAAGCATCCCGAAGATTAAGAAATCAAGTAAGAGAGCTAGGAGAGCTGGATGTGGTTTACCTCGACTTTAGCAAGGCTTTCAACACTGTCATCCTTGGCTTCCTCACAGCCAAGCTTAAGAAGTGCAGACTGGATGACTGGACTGTGAGATAGATTGGGAAGTGGTTGAAGGACAGGGCTCAGAGAGTTGTGGCCAGTGGGTCAGAGTCTAGCTGGAGGCCTGTGTTTAGTGGCATTTCTCAGGAGTTGGTACAGGGTCCAGCCCTATTCAATACACTCATCAATGATTTGGATGAAGGGATAAATTATACCCTCCACAGGTTTGCTGATGATACAAAACTGGGAGGAGTGGCTGACACACCAGAAGGCTGTGCTGCCATCCAGCCTCACCTAGACAGGCTAGAGAGCTGTGCAGAGAGATCTCAATAAGGTCAAACGGAAGAACAACCCCGTGTATCAGTACAGGTTAGGTGATGACCTGTTTGGGATCATCTCTAAAGAAAAGAACCTGAAAATCCTGTGGACAGCAGGATGAGCATGAGCCAGAAATGCATACTTGTGGCCAAAAAGGCCAATGTCATAGTAGGGTGTACCAAGAAGAGTGTGCCAAGAAGGTTGAGAGAGGTTATCTTTCCCCTCTACTGTACCCTGGTGAGGCCACATCTGGAATACTATATCCAGTTCTGGGATCCCTGGTTCAAGAAGGACAGGGGCTTGCTGGAGAGGGTACAGAAAATGGCCTTGAAGAGGTCTGGGGACTAGAACATCTCTCTTATGAGGAGAGGGTGAGAGAATTGGGTCCTTGTAACCTGGAAAAGAGAAGACTGAGGGGGCATCTCATAAATTTGTATAACACTTAAAGGATGGAACCAGTCTTTTTTCAGTAGTGCCCAGTGATAGGTCAAGAGGTAATGGGCACAAACTTGAGCATAAGTTCCACCTAAACATGAGGAGGAACTTCTTTGATAAACAGTGGTGGAGTACTGAACGGGCTGCCCAGAGGGGCAGCCCATCTCTGGAGACATTCAAAATCCACCTAGACATATTCCTGTGTGATCTTCTTTAGGTGAATCTGCCTTGTCAGGGGAGTTTGACTCCGTGATCCCCAGAGATCCCTTCCATTCTGTGATTATGAATGGCTAAAGATTTTCAGAAACAGTATTCATTCAAAACTTTTGTTCAAACATATTTGAAAATATTCACAAAAACTCCAATAATAATAATTAGGGCATAAAGATATCTATTATTTACCACCATTTATACTTCATACTACATTATACTTCTAGCTGCTAAGACATGAATATGACTGCATTTGTGTGAGAGATGTGTAGAGAATATTGTAATAAAACCGAATATTTTATATATTTTATAATTAATATCTTGGGCATCTTCAAACACCACTGTAACTTATTTACAAAATGTATTCACAGGTTCAATTATTCAGTTGTGGGTTTTACACTGCACATATAAAGACAGTTAAATGATCTAAGCACAGATCTAACACTTCCAAGAGAACAATTCAAATTGGACATAGAGGTGCTGTGATCTGTGGTTTTCCCACAAATAGGATTCTAAGGCAGACTGGCCGGGTACTCACGACTTGCTCCTCTGTCTGGTATCTTTCCAGATGCTGTGGCTATAATTCAAGCAGTCCTTGGCTCAGAGAGGGTTAAGGGGCCTCTCTCTTGTCATGCCCAGTTCACAGTCTGGAGCTTGTCCTTGGCTCGGAGAGGGCTAGGGGGCTTCTCTCTTGTGTGCTCCCTTGCTGGGCTGCAGCCTCTTCTGGGATTCAATTCCTTTGGAGTTTTTCCCTTTCTGCCTTGATCCAGGTGCAAGGCCTGGGTGAAGTTGTTGGTCTGCTAGAGCAGGTTCTTCATCTGCTACTCAGGCAGCATTTGGCTGTTGTTGCTGTCTGGGTGAGGACAAGGCAAGTTGCCTGACTTCTTGGCTGGTTTAAATGCTGTCCCAAGACAATTAATGCCCTTTGGTGACATGGGACCCTGATAACTGGACCTATAGGATGGGTCATATCCAAACATGGCCAGTGGCACACACAGCTCACAGCTGTGTTACAAAGTTAATTACACATGCTACATGTTTATCTGGACCCCAGGGAGTGTCCAGGAATGCACATTCATGGGTACTTAGCCCATGTTAATCACACATTTACCTTGACCATCTGGACCCCAGGAACTGTCCAGGTTTGCACATTTACAGGTGCTTAGCCTATTGTCTGGGCTAGGGCATATTTGGGGGTTTGACCCTTCAGGACAAATATTCTTGTTATATCCACCACATCCACTTTTAGGATATATAAAGGGCTCCTTTTACCATGGTGAGACAAATTAGATGATTGGTTTATATTACAGTTTGTCAGAACATCTTACTTTCATGGCATTTGGAGGTTTTTTTCCTTCATTATTTCACCAATAATTTAATGTCTGTAGAGTCTTCCAAGTCATATTTGGTCTCTGGAAAGTACATTTGGCATGTGTTCTTTTTTGTGAACTCTCATTATAATTCTACAGTTTGGTTCCTCAGGGCAAATTCTTGGCTGCTTCTTTTTGAAATACTTGAATTGCTCATAGTTTTCTTAATACTGAAACCTCACCATGTTGAAACTTTTTTTTTGAAGCATATGGATATTTTGCCCTTTTCTTGGGAAATTAAACTGAACAAACCATGTTCGACTTGTGAAATGAAGCAGACTGTATGGGATAAGTATATTTTGCTTCACTTAGAAAAAATTATTTCGGATGTGGGCTCGGCCTTTTTGCTGCATTTTAGGTTGATCATAAGAAAAACCTTCCAACATCAAATTAGAAAACTAAGTTTCAAGAACAGTATTTTTGCTATTATTACTATATAATTAACAAAACCCAAAACAAACCAAAACATGACAAACATCAGTAGGCGAAGTTTACATAGGGATTTAGTCTCAGTTACACTGCTTTTGTTCAATCTCTTTTGTCAGTTGGATTCAGTCAAGTATGCTAAGGTTTTCTATTTTCTTTATTGCTGTGTCTTATTCTATAGGCATGCACTTTTATGGATATATGAACACTGTTTTGAGTATAATTTGATTTATATGCCCTGATCGCTTGGCCCTTAAAGTGAAATTATTGCAAATAAAAGAATTCATCACACATTAAAAAAAAATAGCCTGAGGGCAAAATCATACATTCTGCAATGCTTTGTCTCTTTTTAAGACTGGAAGTACAATTTTTTTTTGTTCTTCACATTTAGCACCTCAGAGTGTTTTTCAGAACCAGTGAGACAAATAATATCAAATTGTGATGAAATGGTTCAGTATTCGTTTAGTAACTGTGTGCAGAATTTATCATGAGATTGTAAGTTTATAATTAAATTCTTTATTGATGATGTATGCACTTGAAAAGATTATTCAATTTATTCATGAAAAAGTAGTCACTGTTGCAAAATTTACCCCAGTACCTCGTGTCAGTTCACAGAATCACACAGAATCACAGAATCAATAAGGTTGGAAAAGACCTCAAGGATCATCAAAGTCCAACCTGTCACCCAAGACCTCATGACTACCGTGTCACCAAGTGCCACGTCCAATCCCCTCTTGAGCACCTCCAGGGATGGTGACTCCACCACCTCCCTGGGCAGCACATTCCAACATCTAACAACTCTCTCTGTGAAGAACTTTCTCCTCACCTCAAGCCTAAACCTCCCCTGGCACAGCTTGAGACTGTGTCCTCTAGCTGATTGGGTGCAGCAGCAGCTCCGGTGAGGAAAGGACAAGGCTGCCCTGTGCCAGACACCACTGGTTCCAGACAGCTGCAACAGAGTCACTGAAGGGCACAGCTGACCTCAGCAGTCAAGATAGTGACACCTCAAAGAAAACAGGTTTAAGAAAAAGTAAACTGCTACAAAGGCAGCAAGAAAGGAGGCTAAAAATTGTGAGAAACCACCCTGTGAGCACCAACATCATTGAAGGAGGGGGAGGAGGTGCTCCAGGTACTGGAGCAGGGATTTGCCTGTAGTCTGTGGAGAAGTGAAGCAAGTTGTCCCCATGCAAGCCCATAGAAGACTGCAGATGGATGCTATTTGAAGGAAGCTGCTGCCCATGATGAGACTATGAAGTATCAGGCTCCCATTTAACTTTCTCATCCTGTTCTGCTGAGGAGGGAGAGTGTGAGAGCAGCTGGGTGAGTGTCTGGCAGCCAGCCAAGGTCAGCTCACTACAGTTGATTTTTCTTTCACGCTAAAACCCAGAAACATTGCAAAACAACGAGGTAGTTCAGGGAATACATTATTCCCTGTAGACGTATCTAATTAACATGAACACTGTGCAGCCACTTGCTCACTCCTAACCCACTCTGGTGGGATGGAGAGAAGAAATAACAACAGAAGGCTAGAGGGTTAAGAAAGTGAATGGCTGCTCCCAATTATGGTCATGGGCAAAAAAAAAGATTTGATCTGGGGAAACAAAATCCATTTAAACAGATTCACCAGCAATTCACTAGCTGAATTTGAGCAGAACATTGTTTTGTTCATCATAAACACAACCAGCTCTTAAATAAACACAACTTCTTCCCACCCCTTTCATCTTCTGAGGCCCAGATCTGCTACATCCCCTTTTCCAGTGGTACAGGCAATGAGGGGTTATATTCAGTCTTGGTTCATTCCATGTTGCTTCTGTTGATTCTTCCTCCTCAGGGGGAAAACTCACAGTCCTTTCCTGCTGCAATGTGATGTCCTCCCAGGTGAGACAAATCCCCATGAAATTCTTGCCACAGCATGTTTGTCTTCTGCCTGCTGCAATTCTCACAGTAATTGATTGTTCCAGAACAGGTCTCTGAGTCAGTCTCCTTCAGGATCAGTCTCCTGCCCCAGAACAGGATCCTCCAGAGGATACAGACGGGATTAAATAATCTGTTGTTCTGAGAGGTGCAGGCCATCTCTCCACAGCCCTTCTGGGAATAGCTGCTCAAGTGTGCTGAGTAATCCCCTTCTTCCTTACTCTCCTGTGTTGTCTCTCCCACCTGTCCCATTAAGTTACAAAAGAGAAGAGCTCCCAAAACAAAAAAGGAAGTTGCCCAACAGGTTTTCCCTCTTTCATGTGTTATCCCAGAGGTGCTGATTGGCTCAGTCTGAGCCAGAGATTGGTCCAACTTGATGATGAGGGAACTTCTCAAAGTTTCTAGCAGGGGCCATGCTAATAGTCCACTCCCCTGCCACAAATCTCCTCCCACCAGTAACAAACCTAATAAAATCACTAAAGCCTAATACAAAAGCAATTGTCAAAACTCACATTATTATGTGCTGTGCACTTCACCAACAAGCCCAATTCTACTTCCTGTAAATTCAGTTTATCAAATTCAGGGCTGTTGCATCTTTTAATGAAAATGTTTCAAGAATTTAACATGTATCACAGTATCACAGTGTATTAGAGGTTGGAAGGGAACTCAAGAGATCATCCGGTCCAAGCCTACTGATAAAGCAGTATCACTTAGGGTAGTCTGCACAAGAACGTATCCAGGTGGGTTTTGAAAGTCTCCAGAGAAGGAGACTCCACAAGCCCCCTGGGCAGCCTGTTCCAGTGCTCTGTCACCCTCACTGTAAAGAAGTTTCTCCACATGTTGAGGTGAAATCTTCTATGTTCAAGTTTGAACCCATTGTTCCTTGTCTTATTACTGTGCACCACAGAAAAGAGCCTGGCCCCCTCCACTTGACACCCACCCCTCACATATTTACAGACATTGATGAGATCGCCTCTCAGTCTTCTTTTCCCAAGACTAAGTAGACCCAGGGATGCCAGTCTCTCTTTATAGGGGAGATGCTCAAGTTCCTTAATCATCCTTGTGTCTCTCCATTGGATTCTTTCTAGCAGTTCTCTGTCTTTCTTGAACTGGGGAGCCAACATGTGTTTTGTTATCTGTGTTTAAACTGGATACAGTTTAAACTGTGTTTCCTCAGTTGCACCTCTTACCTCAGCTGTGCCTTGTCTTCTTAGCACCTCCCTACCTGTCCATATTCTGTACTACCCACCATCTCCTTCTTCTCAGATACAATAAATGTTTCTCAAGGTAACATTCACTACAATTCTGCATTGCAGAAATAAAGAATCAGAATGCATGTAAAGAATGTTGTTTTCTCCTTTTCATAATTTCTTGGACTTTATCATCTCCATGGAAGACCTAGTCTTGCCAACACAAATCCAGCCTTGGCTGACAAGACTTTTGGCAACTATAATCTTCTAGTTACTACGACAGAACTAGCATTTCAGATAATCTTTTCCAAAACAGTATAATTCATGCAATTACTTTCTGCTATTTAGAAAAGATAAATGAATTATAATAACTTTATCTGCTACCTGAACAGCCTGGACAGCTGTGTGCAGGCAAACCTCATGAAGTTTAATAAGGACACATGCAAGGTCCTACATCTGGGGAGAAATAACAGGCACCAATACAGATTAGGGGCTGCCCTGCTGGAAAGCAGCTCCACAGAGAAAGAACTTGGAGTGCTAGTGGACAGCAGCTTCTCCACGGAACAACAATGTGCTCTTGTGGCCAAGAGAGCCAAGGGGATCCTGGGATGTATCAAGAAAGGTGTGTCCAGCAGGTCAAGGGGAGTTCTAACTCTCTATTCTGCCCTGTTGAGACCACACCTGGAATACTGTGTCCAGTTTTGGGCTCCCCAGTTCAAGAGAGACAGAGACTTGCTGGAAAGAATCCAATGGACAGCATGAGGATGCTTAGGGGACTTGAGCATCTCCCCTATGAAGGGAGACTGAGATCCCTGGGGCTATTTTGAGAAGAGAAGACTGAGAAGGGATTTGATCAATGTCTATAAATATCTGAGAGGTGGGTATCAAGTGGAGGGCTCTTTTCAGTGGTTCACAGTGATAAGACAAGGAACAATGGTTTCAAACTAGAACATAGAAGATTTCACCTCGGCATGAGGTGAGTGTGATGGAGCACTGGAACAGGCCCCCCAGGGGGGTTGTGGATTCTCCTTCTCTGGAGACTTTCAAAACCCACCTGGATGCGTTCCTGTGCGGACTATCCTAAGTGACCCTGCTCTGGCAGGGGGGTTGGACCTGATGATCTCCTGAGGTCCCTTCCAACCTCTGATATACTGTGATACTGTGATATCTTTCTTAGCAATAGAAGACAAAAAATAAAACCAAAACACATCATCTCACCTAGCTAGGTTATAAACAAAGGAGGAATATTTTTACATTTCTCATGTTTATATGTGCAGGGGAACGATTTGTCAAAACTTATATTCAGGGATTTCTTAAGGTCAAATTACTCAGAACGTTTATTTCCAAAATCCTCCTCTAGACAGATGTATATAAAAATACCAGGGGTTTCATAGCCCTCTCACCCATTAAGTATGCACCCAAAAGCAGAATAAGTTATATTTTCACTCTCTTAATGATAGATAGGGCTTTTGCTAGGGACATATGTAACCAACGCATTTCACTGAGTTACAGAACAGGTGGCTTGAATTCCTACCTGTCTGTTATTAGTCATATTAAAGTCTTAACAGTCTAACCAACAAGTTATCAGCACATTTAAAACTACACTAACAGTTCAAATTATATTCAGTTAAAAGATACCTATGTGGTTAAAATTTGTACAAGTTTATAAACATTTAAGTTTTATGTGTGTGTGTGTGTGATTTCTGGTATCAGTCCCTTTCTTTGGTTTCATGTTCACCCTTCTACTGCCCCTGTAGTAAGTTTTAGAGTAGACAGTTTCTGTCTGAGAAGGATTTGTGTAAGATTTCCTCAGCAATGCTAGTCCTCTACTAGGAGTACTACAATGCTGATTCTGGTAGTTTCTTCTTCCACGCTCCAGGATCTACCTCACTTCATTTTTATGTGTCTGCTAACATGCTCAGCACCTCGCTTCCTTCTCAGAGGTATTCAAGTCTATGATGTATCCAAATGCTCTCTGTGTGTTGTGCTTTACATATTCTGGATGATTGTAAGAGTTTTGTGCTGTGTTACATCAAAAGTGTAATTCTGCCCAGATCCAAAGACTGTATTTCTTTGATCAACCACTGGCAAGTTGTGTAGAGGTCTAGAGCCTCTAGTGTTGTACAGTGCCTGCATTTTCAAGGCCTTAGTTGTTGTCCCATACCGGCACTCTTCCATATTGTATTTTATTCTAGAGTATCAGCTCAGTTTATACCATTTAGGAAGAACTATAACTATCTGTTAGTTACTAAAAGCATATATATGATACAGTGATGAGTGTTACACCACACACTGGTATAAAACAATAAAAGATAAAATAAGCAGTTACAGCTTTCTTCAATCTTATATCCTTCTGAAACCTTAATAGCAATACTAGGATATGTTGGGTCAATAAAACTAAGGAATTTCTAGAAGTGAAAGGACCTGTTGCAATAAGAATTTCAAGAAATATTTATATTAATATCCCTTACACTTCAAGGTTACTAAACTTCTTTAGTCCTCATAAGTGTTGTATACAGCTAATGTATATCATTTAAACTACAGTAGGTTGTAAACACCACTTCTTTTTCCTTTTGTATTGATAACAAAGGTTTTTCATATGTAAATAAACCTTTAAATTACAACACTAATACATTTTTCTATATTCTCTTATATTGTGTACTTAATTTACTTTAGAGTGAAACAAATTGTGAAGTATCAGAACACAAAATAAATCTTCAGAATTTAATCTTATAATGGAATCTTGGTTAAGTTTTCTTTTCAATATTTTTGTATTTTCCTGTAAAGTATTTCAGATAATGATATGTGCTCTCTGCATTTGGAAATAGATTTTCTTTAAACAGAAGGCTGCTGATCAACTCTTAAAACAAGTAATTAAGAGTTCTGAACTAAATAACAAATAGAATTTTTTTCTGGAATTGCACATTTCTAAACAGAGCTGTATATGACTGCAGTAGCATCCTCAGATGCTTCTACAAAAATAAACTTTTCCTTCTTTTCTCATGGTGTGGTGGGTTGAAATTCCCCCCAACATAAAATTGCCAGACCAGCTCAACTGAAAGCAAATGAAGCTATATTTACAAGCAAAACTGCAATCTAGAAATATGGAAAGCAATGAATATGTGCAAAATATACAATATTTACATATATTTAAAATTTATAAACAGCACAAGAACCCCCGCTGGACAAAACCAGGGGGCTACCAACAGCTTCCCCCTCTCTACTGCCTTTTTCTCTGTGCATGGGACAAGGGAAGAGCAGAGCTTGTTAGTACTTAGCCACAACAAAGAACCACTGCCAAGATCAACAAGACAGCAGAAGCACCAGTTACTATCTGCCAGAGTGAAGGAAGTGAAAAGAGAGAAAGTTAGTTTACACAAACTTTATGTTAGATATCAGACCAATGGGATTATTCAGACCTTATCATTATTTTCCCTTTTACATCCAGTGGTGATTTATTTACATTCTACTACTTTCTGTTCAAGATCTGTGGAAATTTTCCTAGGCACAGCCTTAAGCTGTGAATGAATACATGAATATAAACCAAAATTAGCCCAACAAATTTTATTCCTCTCTTGAAGGCCAGGATTCTTGTCTAACCATGAATCAAAAACCAAATTATGCCAAATTGCTTAACTGTCAAAATATTCTTTTCTCTAACTTATTCCTCTGCTCATGTCAACCCTGATATACTGAGTCAATTTTTTATTAGGCATTAGTGTGGTAGTTCTAGACTATGCCTTTAAAATTTTTCACAGATCTTGAGTAGAAAGTAGTAAAAATGTAAATAAATTGCTACTGGGTATAAAAAGGAAATAATTATTATTCTAAACAATCCCATTGGAGAGATATCTCCCATAAGATGTCTCCCATATGGCTCCCAAAACAATCTGTGGAGCTGTTCTTCGCGCTCTTCTCGCTTCTTCACTCAGGGGGATACTAACTGGCTTTACTGACCTTGGCTGCATTGCTTTTATTTTGGCTAAGTCTAATATCTCTGCTTTCTCTCTCTTATCCTTTTTGTACAAGGGAGTGAGGGAGAGGCGCAGATGGAGAAGCTGTTGCATTTCTTCTGGTCTTTGACCAGGGGAGTCCTTGTACTGTTTGTTAATTGTAAATATCTGTAAATACTGTAAATACTATATATTTGTACATATTCATTGCATTTCATTTTAGATTGTAGTTTTGCTTGTAAATACAGCTTTCATTTGCTTCCAAACTGAGGTGGTCTGGCAAAGTTAATGTGTGTGTGGGGGGGAATTTTCAACCCACCACATTACGTTAGAAAATGAAGTGATGAGAAATTGTGATCAAAACAGCATTCAGAAATTTCATCCTTAAAGTAAAGCTATATTTATGTGCATAAATATGTAACTTGCTTACTGTTTGATTTTGTGATTTTATACCTGAACTACTTCTAGTGGAAGAATAGGTGGAGAAGGGATAACAGGTTTTGAAATAACAAAACGCTCAATATGTGAGAGAACTAATGGAAGATCCTACAGAAGCACACAGTGAACACCAGACTACCTGTGTCAGCATTGTAGTACACCTAGTAAAGGGCTAGGGTTGTGGAGGAAACCTTATACCAATTCTTCTCAGACAGAAACCATCTATTGTAAAACCTACAACTGGGGTAGTAGAAGGTTGAGCATGAAACTGAAGAAAGAGACTGATATCAGAAATTAGTTTTTATATACATGTATAACTTACATGTTTATGAACTTATACACATTTTAAAGTGTCAAAATTACACATGAAAAAATTAAAACTGCTGTGGAGGACTGTTGAGACAATAGACAGTGGTGCAGTGTTTGTGTTCCTCAAGAATGAGAGAAAGTGCAAATACTCTACAGAGTGAAGAGCACATGGAACTTGTTTGTTCTGGGGTAATGAATGATTCAGCTTAATTTTTCTTTTGTACCTACTTGCAACAACATGAACGGGTGACAGAACAAGATGCATTATTTATTAAATATTATAAACCCCCCCCCCCCCAGTTACACTTGCTTAGTTAACAGTATGGACTAAATCCCCATACTGTACCTAATGGAATCTACAATAGCCCATTGATTCCTCTATTGGAGCATATTCCCTCAAACTTTGTGTATAGGTCAGTAGAATTAGCTGTTACTGAAGGAAACAATATATTGTCATAAATTCAAAACTTAATTTCAGCATGATTTATGTAATATCCTGAAAAGGCTCAACAAATAAATCCCTTCTTGTAGTACAATGGGTGTATCAAAACATGGGTGAGTGAGTATATCTGGTTTTAATAGACTGCACTGCACTGTTTTTTTCAATAAAAATAAAATACTCTTAAAGCTAAGATGGAGCCTCAGGGAAATTTATCTTTTCCCTGTGCATAAGGCCTATTTATTTGAAGCAATATTCTCCCATTTAGAACTGTGTGGCCACTCCACCTCTGTGGCTTTGAAATGCTGTTATTGAGAGAAGGAAAAAAATAAAGTTTTCTTCTGATTGTCAAGAAATTTAACTCAAGGAAGAGTTGGTAAACAAACTGCTGAACTGACAGATAGGTACACTGAAGTCCCTGATTAATGGAAAATCCACGTTACTACTTTTGTAAGTGACAAAATACATTTTTTTTCAGACTGTTTCTGCCTCTCTGATTCTAACTTTGCCAGGCCAGTCTCTAGGGCTAAGTAAATTGTTCAGACATCAATTTCTGAGACTGCCAGAAACTGTACTTCATGAAAGAATTTTCTTTGTGAGCAAGTAATCCTGTGTAGTTTCAAGGGATTTATTTGATTTCAAGAACACTGATTTGAAATCAAAGATTTTTTTTTTTTTAGGAGTTAGATGTCATGTTATATATGTAACGGGAAAAGTATATGATGCCATATACATATACAACAATTTATATATATTTATATTTATATATATATATATACACACACATATATATTTAGTGCATATCTGGGACTAAGCTATAGCAATTACTCTATCATTTAAGGACCCTTCCCCGACCGAGAAGAGGGGTCAAGAAAAAGGGAGAAGAGCCACAAATTAAAATTGAAACTAATTTAATGAAATAGTCAAACTGGTACCAATGTCAGTACAAAGTATATAAAGTTACATTCAACCCAGCCAAAGTGCAGTAATAGCCAGTCCACACAAGTAGAACCCAAGGAGGAAGCTCACCTCTCCTCACCAAACTTCCCCCTTTATATTGAGTGCAATGCTCATGGTATGGGATACACCTGTGAACCAACTCAATTCAGCTGCCCTGGCTGACTCAGAACTGGAAATAGCCTGCAGCCCATGGCTGGCCTGGGATTCTGTCCCAGCGAAACTAGGACAACACGTTACCATATATTTTATAGACATACTTCAAGACATATGTTTGCTGTGTGATTTGTTTCCTTTTAACTTACATGGCCCAACTCCAAAGTCAGTGAAACTAAACAATGTTTCTAGGAGGAAGGAGAATCCTGTAGGAATTTTAAGATGAATTGGCATAGATTATAGAAGTGTTTACTTCTTTCTACTAATTTTAAAGCAACAACACATCTATACATGATCAGTTAAGTCCCACTATAAATTTCTACCATATTGAACAAAATACTCTTCCATAATTTAGAGCATGTGTCCATATACAGGCACTTCTTTTCACTTTAAAAAGGACCAAGTATGTCACAGTTCTTGCAATTTCACACATTGCCTGAGAGTACAATATTTTATTGTTGTCCAAACTTAGAAAAAGATTTATTTGAACAGCATTTTCAAATACATTTTTGAGAAATACTACTGATTTAAGCCATTTGTTATCTTCAGTTAGATTTTAAAATATAAGGCAATGCTGAACTGTGAGAAGCTCTGCAAGACTTGATACATATTAAAGGCTGCAGTGTACACTCTGTAGGCATGGGAATACACAATCCATTGATCTCATCATGCAGTGGACCAAGGTATCTCTCTCACTCAAATATTTTCTTTGGGGAGCCTACTCAGAGTTGGTAGTCAGTATTACATCTCTAGCAACAATTTTACTGCATTATAAATAAACTGTCCTTTGAATCTTTAACCACATTTGAGATCATGAATAATCCAGGTAGACTGTATCCACTGGTCTCCCTGCATCTACCCGTTCAGAATGCTATCAGATTTTTCAAGCATGAGCTCCTTTTGGTAAATCCATAGTGACTACTCCTGATAACCTTCTTTTCCATATGCCTAGAGATGACATCCAGAATGAGCCACTCCATCATTTTTCCAGGGATGGAGATGAGGGCTCACTGGTCTATAGCTTCCTGAAACATCTTTCTTGCCCTTTTTGGAGACTGGAGTTACATTTGCTTTCGTCCATTCCTCAGGCACCTCTCTTGTCTGCAAGGATTTTGCAAAAATGATGGAGAGTAGTAGAGCAACAACACTGGCCAGCTCCCTCAGCACTCTTAGGTGCATCTTATCAGGCCCAATGGACTTATGAATATTCAATTTGTGTAACTTATCCTTAACTCAGTCTTCATTGACTAGTGGTGAGTCTTCCCTCCTCCAGTCTTTCCTTCGTCCAGGGTCTGGAGTTCACAGGGGCTGGTCTTAGGAGTAAAGACTGAAGGAAAGAAAGCATTTAACAACTCAGTCTTCTCTGCATCCTCAGTTATCAGTGTTGCCTCTTCATTCATCAGTGGGCCCACACTTTCCATATTCTTTCTTTTACTATTGATGTATTTGAGGAATTCCTTCTGTTGTCTTTTACTTTCTTTGCTAGTTTTACTTCTAAGACGGCTTTAGCCTTCCTTGTTGCCTTTCTACATGCCCTGACGCCTTCTCTATAGTTCTCCCAAGTGACAAGTCCTTTCTTCCATGAACTGTAAGTCTATTTCTTCCATGAGATTTTCTTTGGAAGCTCCTTGTTCATCTGTGCAGGTCTCCTAGCACATCCACTTGATTTTTTACTCAAACAAATGCACCTATCTTGGGCTCAGAGGAAGTGGCATTTAAAAACTGACCAACTTTCTTGGACTCTTTTACTCTCCAGAGTCTTAGCCCATGGGATTCCTGCAAGTAGGTATTTGAAGAGTACAAATTTAGCCCTGCAGAGGTCCAGGGTTGTAAACCTACTTATTGCCCTGATTCTACTCTGTATAATACCAAACTCCACTATGTCATGGTCACTGTCGCCAAGGCTGTTTCCGACCTTAACATCCGCAATCAGTCCTTCTCTATTAGTTAAGGCAAGGTCCAACAGTGTGCCTCTCCTTGTTGGCTCCTCCACTTCCTGTGTCAAGAAATTATCACTGAAATACCGCAAGTGTCTTTTGGACTGAATGTGCCCAGTTGTGTGGGCTTTCCAGCAAATACCAGGGTGATCAAAGTCACCATGAGTACCAAGGAGTGTGTTCTAGAGGCTACCTCCAGTTGACTGTAGAAGGCTTCATCAACATTTTCTTCTTGGTTTGGTGGACTGTAGTAGACACCCACAACAGTTTTATCCCCCTTTCCATGTCCTTTAATTCTTACCCACAAGCTTTCAAACTGTTCTATCTCCCCCCCTGGAGAGAACTCAATACCTTTGAGTTGCTCTCACACATAGAGGAACACCACTACCTTGCCTTTTTGGTCTGTCTTTTCTGAATAGTACATAGCTATCCATGACAATGTTCCAGTCATGGGAGCTGTCCCACCATTTTTCAGTGATTACAGTTATACCATAGTCATGCAACCTAATGCAGATCTCCAACTCTTCCTGCTTATTCGCCACACTGTGTATTGGTATATAAGCATTTCAGAAAGGGATTTAAGCCATTAGTTTTTACTTGTGCTATCTGTCCATTCCCGGTCACTTCTGTGGTTACTAAGCTACCAGTGAGCCCTGTGTTTTTATTGTCGTTTATACCACCATTATCCATGTCAAGTGGGACACCAGATTGAAGCCTGTCTTTAGTCTCTTCTCCAGTGAGCCTGGTTTTATCCCCTTCCCCCTTTGAGTTTAGTTTAAGGCCCTTACAATGAGCCCAGCCAACTCCTGTGCAAGGATTCTCTTCTCCTTTTGAGAAAGGTGTATTCCATCTGCTGCCAGCAGACCAGATACCATATAAACTTCCCTATAATCAAAGAACCCAAAATTCTAGTGGTGGCACCAGTCTCTGAGCCACACGTTAATCAGATGTATTTTCCAACCCCTTTCAGTGTGTCCTTACTATTTGAGGGATTGATGAAAACACCACCTGTGTACCTGAGCCTTCAGCTAGTCCCCAATACCTTGAAGTCCTTCTTAATTGCTTTTGGGCTTCTCTCTGCAACCTCATCATTATCAACCTGGATAACTAACAAAGGGTAATAATCAGAGGGCTGCACCAGAGCAGTGAGCTTCCTTTTTTACAGCTCTAACCCAAACTCCAGGGAGGCAGCAGACTTCCCTGTGGGATGTGTCTGGTCTGCAAATGGATCCCTCAGTTCCCCTCAGAAGAGAGTCACCTACTACAATTACGCTGATTTTCTTCCTCACTGAAGGAGTCCTAAGATGTGGGGGTGAGTCAGTAGCTCTGGGTAACTACCTGGACGGATCCATTTTCATTCCTCTCTTCCTCCATAATCTCATACCAGTTATGCAAATGTATCTGGGGGTGTGGTGTAGGAAGGGAAGGGGAATGCCTGTGACCCTGAGAAGGAACCTTCTTCCACTTTCCCTCATCTTCTTTTTTGTTATTGATAGTCTGATGGCAGGAAGGCAGGGGACTCTCTTTTGCTTCATGTATCTCCCTCTTCACATACCTGCCTCAGTGATGGTACAGGGGCCCCTTGTTCCTGGGTGCTATGCAGCAGGTACTCTCATTTCCATTGTAGTCAGGGCAGAGCCTGGGTCCACCAGTCTATCTCCATTTCAGCCTCCCTGATGCTCCTAAGCCTTTCAACTTCATTGTGCAGCTTTCCAACTTCACCTTGCAGCTGTGCCGTTCCACTGAGCAGATTATCTACCTGCTCACATCGCACACAACTCCCTGCTATCAGGGAGAGGCTGTAGCATTCCCCACAGCCTGTGACCTGCACAATCATATCCTTCTCTGGGAGCTCTGTTTGGGATCTCGCCTCCATATGGTATGGCATCAGGAGCATGGTCTTCTTCTGCTGGGTGGAAACCATTGTACTTTGACTGAGACAGTGATTTTTTTTTTTTTTTTACTTAATTTTTCTCAGCATCCAGTCTGCCTGACTACTGCTGATGTTTTTGTCAGGCTACCATCGAGACTGTTGTACTCTGCAGCCCGACCTGACGTGTGCTGATAGTTGTGTTTTGATGAGATAGTCAGCTGCTTTTACATTCAAGGTCTGAGCCAATGAAAAGCTGATTTTTAATTTTTTTTCTTTTTACTACTTATCATCTGTTTCTGTTTCCTGTTTCCTGTTTCAAGTACGTATTTTTATTCTATTAGGCAGAGTACTGTTTACAGTAGTTCCCTGTGAAACGTGAGTCAGACAGCAGCCATTGATCACGTAATTTATTTTCTATCTTATGGATATTATATTGGGGGGAAAAAACATAAACAAGAAGTCCATACAAAGAATATTTTTTTAAATTGCTTTTTTCCTTCAGTATCTTTTTCTCACTCTATATTTTATTTGATAAGAACTTTAAAGTTACTCAGATCAATGTAGTGCCTCAAGAATGTTGATAGTTTCAAAATGTAGTGTTTGCTAACTGTAGAAATGCTTCTTTACCAACATATCATGAGTAGCTCAAGAATTGTTTGCTTAGCTTTTAATGATTTTATTTTCCTTGCTTGAATGAAGATCCTGAGTGTTTGTAATGCGCTAAACATAAAGAAATATAAAAGCAATATAAAAAGAAATTAAAACAAAATTATTTGAGGGCAAAAAATACTTTGATGTAACTGGATCTTTGTAATACAGAAAAGTCTCAATGAATATAATGATAGAAACTCAAATTAAACATAAACTGCAAATTTATTTTGAGAATAAAACATGGAAAGCCCTAGTGTAATCATGCTTCAAAATTATTATTAGATTACTTCAGAAGATTTCAGTTTATCCTGGTTCTCAGCTGTATTATGCCATATAATAGCTAAAGGTTCTGGTTTGTATGGTGTACACAAAAGCTACTGTATGCACTATATTCCCCCCTCCTTTTTTTTTTTTTTTAATATTTATCTACTTGCTATTTGATTAAAATTCCAGAATGTGGAAAAATAAACGACCTTAAGTAAAGAGTAGCAGACCAACAACAACAAAACTGTGACACAAAATATGCAATGTTTTGGCAGTGTAGACACTATTTGAGCAGTTTGTACATTAAAACAGCAGAAAGCAGCTACTACAAGAATTAGTTAACAAAAACCAAACATGGTGCATATATGTGTGCATAGGTAGTAAGGCTTTAAGAACAATTTTATTTTTTAATTATACATCCTCAAATAGAACATCTCAGGATATCATGGAATCATAGAATTGTTTTGGTTGAAAAAAATCAAGTCCAACCATCAACCTAGCACCACTGCGGCTATTAAACCACATCCTGATGTGCCATGTCCACATGTTTCCTGAACACCTCCAGGGACAGTGACTCCACCACACCCCTGCACAACCTATTCCAGTGCCTGACAACTCCTTCCTTGGGAAAAAAAAAAAAAAAAAAAAAAAAAAAAAAAAAAAAAAAAAAAAAAAAAAAAGCTAATATCCAATCTAAACCTCCCCTGGCACAATTTCAGGCCATTTCCTCTCACTTGATACTAGTGAAAAGAGACTGACCCCCAACCTCATTACAATCTCCTTTCAGATAGTCATAGAGAGCAATGAGTTCTTCTCTCAGCCTCCTCTTCTGCAGGCTAAACAATCCCAGTTCCTTCAGCCATTCCTCATGAGACTTGTTCTCTAGACCCTTCACCACCTTTTTTGCCTTTCTCTGGACATGCTGCAGTAGCTCAATGTTTTTCTTGTAGTGAGGGGCCCAAAACTGAACACTGTATTTGAGATGCAGGTACAATTAAGAGGATTCAACATTACTACGTTATTAGTTATTACATATGTGGGAGTCTAAAGTAATTAAAATTCTTGCTTAAAAATGAAAACTCAGACGCAGTGTGTGACAGTAATACAAAAATGTATATTGCTGAACTCCTGCTTACCTAAGATTTACCTAATATCATAATTTAAATGAAAAAAAAAAACAAATTAAGAGGAAAAAATATTTAAACCAAGGGAAACTCTTATTCAACAACTTTTTTTTTTTTTTTAGCCACTCAACAAAGTTTAACTCCCCACATTTTGTAAACTCCAAATATTGTGGGTACAAGCATTAGCAGAAATAGAAAAAAAAAGGGTGTATATTAATATGGATAAGCATTCTTTGTGGAGTCCTACTAAGTTAATAAAAAAATAGTTCAGTTCTTAAGTCATCTTCTTCCTCCTAAAGGTTGAGAAATTCCCCTCATAGACAAATCTGATGGTATTTTAAAACACATTAATATTTAATAATATGACTGTTCCTTCTCAAAAATTATGACTGAGCTAGCCAGTAGATAAATGACTGATGCTCTCTATTAAACCCTATTCCTTTCCAAAAGGGAAGAGAAAGGAAATAAGGGAGGCAGAATCACAGAATCACAGAATCAACCAGGTTGGAAAAGGCCTCAAAGATCATCAAATCCAACCTACTACCTAATGCCTAACACCTCATGACAACTAAACCATGGCTCCAAGTACCACACCCAATCTTTTCTTGAACACCTCCATGGATGGTGGCTCCACCACCTGCCTGGGCAGCACATTCCACTGGCCAATTACTCTTTCTGTGAAGAACTTTCTCCTCACCTTGAGCCTAAATTTTCCCTGACACAGCTTGAGACTATGTCCTCTTGTTCTGCCACTGATTGCCTGGGAGAAGAGACCAACCCCCACCAGTCTACAAAGTTTTCCTTGGATACCATCCACTGAAGAAAAGATTTGACCCCTGTGATCCCTCAATTTTATACTGAATGTGACATATATAGAGTGGAATACCTTCCTGGTCACTTTAGCGTCTCTTATCCTGTCTGCTCCTCCACACAGGTGTGGCCTCTTGCTTTGTGGCACCTCAATGTATTACTCAAGATTTATCAGTGTGAGTGATTTCTATAGGTCCAAGAATAAGCAAGAGCCTTTCTGCATACCAATCCTTAATAGCAACTGTAAACACTAAAGCAGACACTGTCCGAAAAAAACCATGCCATTAACTTCAGAAAGTGCAATTCCTTAGAAAAGGCTAAAATAAAAAGTAAAATCACTGACTAGAATTAAGTGCTGTTCTAGCTCCAACGAGAATACTTCTGTAAACATTTTAAACATTTGTTTTCCTTTTCAATTAATAGAAATTTTCCTGTGAACTTCAAGAAAAGGGAGATTAAGAACATAAATATTTCCTAGATATTTTGATAGTAGTGTTTATTAATAGTGATTTTAATTGTCAAGTTAAAGGACGATATGAACAAACCTGAAGAAGGTCTAATCTGTCATATTAGTCTGTAGAGTCTTATTCAGCCTGAGTAAAAATGCTGTGGTGCATGAATTCACAAGTACTTAGAAAAATTATTAATTTATTCTTAAACAATAGGACCAGTATATACTCTGATGATAAGACATAAGATTGTATGCCCAACTAACTTTATAGATTTTTATCAAAATATTTTGAATGCACATGTACTAGAAATCAACTTTGGCATTAGAAAACAGTCCCATAATGTGATTTTTTGAATGTCTTATTACATATTAGAAATCATGCTTACTTATTAGAAATCATGTCTTCTTTTACTACTAAGTATCCTGCCTTTTGGAAAGCAGGGACAATATCTATTAAACTTGGAAATAATAACTGTGAAATCAACAGAATTTTCAAACTAAATTGTAAAGTCATTATTTTGTTCTGAAGGTTGGAAAGGAGACACAGTCCTGTTTTAAAGATTTCTGTGAGTGAAATTAAGACACAAACAAGATCATATATCAAGACAAGACTATTTATTAGAAAGAGAGAGAATGGAGCAAACAAAACAAAGAAAGCAAAAGTGGGAGAGAGAGGGAGAGAGAGAATGGAGAGCAGGAGAGGTGAAGAGAGTTAATTACCACCCCAGGTTTCTTTTCTTTCTTCGTCATGGAGGAGGAGACAGACATCCAAGGAGGGTGTTGCTGATGTCCCTTCATAATCCTTGTGATGTCTTGGGTGGTGTTGCTCCAGCTTGTAATGTTTGCAGTGATGTTTTTCTCTGTGCTCAAGCAGGCATAATTCAAGTGGTTTTATACTGTTCAGTTATCATATCTCAACCTGGCTCATGTCAACAATGCATAAGTGGATTTCCACAGGGTCTTTCACATGTCTGCAGGGATCAGCGCTGAGTAGCCTCTGCCCCTCTGCCTCCCACTGTTCACCACACTCACTGGGCAGCTGCTGTCTTGGTGGGCAGAGATGACACATCACTTGGGTCATGCAGGATGATCTTTGTTGAGACATTCCTCAGTTCTTAGCGTAGTCATCACATTCCCAGGTAATTTACACGTTCAAGAGAGAATTCTCTCAGCCATACAAAAGCCTGCATCAAGCAGACACTCCATTGTTTTAAAAGTGAATTGTTTTTTCATCAGCCATTAGGGTATACAACTTACATTAGAAAATCTAGATTTCAAAATATGTATTTTATTATATATACTATACTGATACCTTGTAAAAGCATGAGTCATTAATATTAAAATTGTAATGTTGATTGCTTTGTAATTGAGGACTGTTAGACATTCTTTTACTTTTAAAAAATATCATTTTGTGTAGTTTACATGAAACAAACCCATGAAAACACTGGACTGTTGTCTGTTGATATAATTTGGAACTTCCCTTGAACCAAGATTAGTATCTACATTTTTAACTACAATAAAAATATTTTGTATTTAATTTCATTTAATTTTTCTCCAAATGCCTTTTCTTTAAAAATGTATTTTATCCTCTTAACGCATTTAAGAGTAGGTAATAGGTAAGTAACCATTCTAAATGACTATGAAGGGAGTTTGCATCAGTTCACAAACTCAGTCAAAAAGTGTTTCTTTAGTGGACATTCTTTTAATCTTCTTCTGTGGCTTTGGGTAGGAACATTACTATTCTTTCCAAACATAATTTTCCTGATTTTATTTTCATAAGTCATAGTGCATCACTTAGGTACCATCTTCTGATATTTTCTTTGAGAAACATTCTGTATCACCAAAAATTAATACTATTACTTCCTAGAAGGAAAAGCAGAATACAGAAGTTACCAGCATTATGTCTCAGCTGAGCAAAGACATTAATCAGTGTCTTGTGCAACTAGAAGCTAGGTTTCAAATGCATCAATTTAAGCAGTCTAAATAGCTCTATTGTTTTTATGTTTTATATTATACTGCTAGATTTTTTTGTGCAAAACATTGACCATATCAGATGTTCTGTAGTGATTTAAATCAGTTTCTTAACTAACATAAATGCTTTTCAACTAAGTATTCAGTGCCTGAGTTGTGGGAGTCTCTGGTGCAATCTGCTTCTAACTCATTTATGTTTTCTTTCTTCTTTTGAAAGAAAAACACTTTGTAAATAACAGACAAAGTATCTGTACAGATTTCCATCAGATCTTTTGAGGAAAAAAAAATCAAGAAAAACATGACCAATGAAAGGGAAATAGGAGTAAATACCTGAATCAGATTATAGGTAGTATCATCCACAGATATCAAATTTGCTACCGTGTGACTTGAATGCATTGCATACTTAAAAATACTTTACTAAAGATTGTTGGAAGTCAACACATCTGATAAACTTGTAAATGCTTTAACCTGATAAAAACCAGTGCAATTTTTTTCCATGCTGCATATTCCAATTTTTATGGTGAAGCTTGCTTTGCTATGAATAAAGCATTTGTCACTTCACTTTCAAGCAGTTAACTTCTGTTATGATTTCTCAGGGAAACAAACAAGCAAACATAAGAAAAAATACCCAAACGAATAAAAAAAGAGGGCAGCTACATGGAATGTAGAGAAATCATTTTTACTGCTATTTTTAGTCACAATAAGCAATGGCAGGAAAATGAGGACAACTGCATCAAGACAGGACCAGAAAAGCCTCTTTTGCTGTAAAAGCTATGAATTGGTCATTATGGCTTAGTAAGTGTCATGGGCTGAGTTGAATCTGCTGCTGCTATTCATACCATGCTGCAGTCATATCAGCTTCAAAAATGAAAGTGCTAACTGGAACACAGTGTTATGGGGCTTTGTGGCAGTTTAGGCTGGGTGCCCCCTGCCACTGCTACATAAGATACAACTCTGGTGTCCCAGGTGCCCACCCAATGGGGTGGACATAGGAAACGGCATATTTCTACCCATGAATCCTGCACCCTATAAATCCATCTACAGAGTCGTTCTCTTGATCTTTCTTTCCTCTCTGCCCCCGTGGGAGTTGCTCTCTTTTATCGGGTAACGGTGGGGGAATATCTCAGACCCCTTAGGCCTGTCTAGATCTAATGCCCGGAGAAGAATGGAGGGGGGGCAGTCTCGGACCAGGCCAGCCTGAGACTTGCCTAGCAGTGAGAGGGAGGAAGAAAGAGCCCTGGGGGCTTTGGGTTTACCCCCAGGTGGGAGGAGGGAAGGATTGGAAGCCTCTGGGAATTATGTAAGGGACTCTGTATGCTTTAGGATGTTCTTTGCCACTATGCTTTGTAGTTTTGCTGTAGTTTCACCAATCGCTTTTCCATTTAAACTTTCCATCACTCTCAAATCCGTTTATGTGAGTGTCATTCTTTTGTCCCTTTCAGGGCAAGAGACGATCTGTCTGGCCTCAAACCAGGACATGCTTGAAGTTCAGATTGCAACATGGGAGGCTTCCTATTCCAGTTGCTTCTTCTGGGTTCTGGCTTCTTGGATCTGACTCTTCTGCAGGGATGGTGGCGAGATGTGTGGGAGTGGGGTAGCCCACTGGTTTTAGTATTCTGTTTTATGGTGGTTTTGGGTGGTTTTGTTTCATTATTTTTATCCCTTGTATTTCACTATGCTTCTGCAAATACTCTAAGCTAAGGTAATCATACATTATATTATTAAATTACTTAGACTATTAACTAAGGTAATTGTGCATTATGATATCTCACATTTTATTAAACTCTTATCTCCTTATCTCACCCCTGAGTTTTGTGTGTTACCATTCCTCTAACTTTTACATAGGGGGAATTGGCAGGTTAACCGTTGTGCAAAACCATTAAAGTAAGACATAACACAGAGCCCCATACATGGCAGGAAACATTTGCTAAGCAATGAATTATATATAACTCCTTACAGTAAAAGGATAACAGTAAAAAGAATCATAGAATCACAGAATCATAGAATCATAGAATCAAGAAGGCTGGAAGAGACCTCAAAGATCATCGAGTCCAACCTGTCACCCTAAACCTCATGACTATCTAAACCATGGCACCAACTGCCACGTCCAATCCCCTCTTGAACACCTCCAGGGATGGTGACTCCACCATCTCCCTGGGCAGCCCATTCCAATGGCCAACCACTCTCTCTGTGAAGAACTTTCTCCTCACCTCCAGCCTAAACCTCCCCTGGTGCAGCTTGAGACTGTGTCCTCTTGCTCTGGTGCTGGTTGCCTGGGAGAAGAGACCAACCCCCTCCTGGCTACAACCTCCTTTCAGGTAATTGTAGACAGCAATGAGGTCTCCCCTGAGCCTCCTCTTCTCCAGGTTAAACAGTCCCAGCTCCCTCAGCCTCTCCTCATAGGGCTTGTGCTCAAGGCCTCTCACCAGCCTCGTTGCCCTTCGTTTTGATGTATATTTTGGAGAAAGGAGAAACCCTTGATGGTTTGCAGTTATTTTAATAAAGAACATCCTTCCCCCTCTCCCTTCCTCATTCTCTTTATTTATTCAAATGACCCCATATTTGGGTAATGGAATCTCAGTTCCTCCCTCTGTTTTGACATACAGTAGGAATTGGAAGCAAACAAAAAACTATAAATCAACAAGCTAAAAATGTTACATTGAAAAACACCAAGAAACCACACAGTCACTGGTTATATATACATTGATACAGTAGAAGTAGTATGCTTCTATGTGTATATTATATCAAATACTACCAAAACATTTAGGTACTGATGCCTACAGCACTAACCTTTTGCTGTTCTGTGCAGCAACTTTGTGTTATTCTATAATGATCACCCCGCTGTGTGTTGGATTTGTCATCCCTTCTCAACTCCATCCCGCCCTTGTCATTTACACCCAGACTGATCATGAGATCAGAACATCCTATTTTGGAACTGGAATCAAAATTTACTCCTTCATTCTCATTTCATGTATGTCCTGTCTCTTCCTGCTTAGTCTTTCTCTGCCCTCTCAGCAAAATACTGCATACAGGGAGTGATGCTGTATGAACCAGGAGAGCGGGAGAGGAGTCTTTTACATGTGTGAAAAGCAAGTGAGAAGAGGTTCAGTGACAGATCAGAGGATCTCAAACACACTACGGCAGGAGGCAAAGGAGTTTTCTCAGCAGCTACTGCATCACCTCCTGTGAAGTACTGGGGAGAGGTTCTCAGTTCTCTTGAAATTTCAGGGCTGATGATAGGAGGCATTACTAAAGGACCATGAAAGATTTTTGTATTCTTTTAATGCCTTCCAATTTCACCATATCATATCCTCCAAACACTCTTTAGTTTCCATCAGGATTTTTGTTATCTGTATTGTCACAGATTTAAATGTTAGTCACCGTATATATTAATCACTTACTCCACATACTCATTACAATAATTTTCATCACATTACAGATGTGAAAAACAAAATATTTTTATAGGGAAGGGAAGGGAAAGGAAGGGAAGGGAAGGGAAGGAAGGGAAGGGAAGGGAAGGGAAGGGAAGGGAAGGGAAGGGAAGGGAAGGGAAGGGAAGGGAAGGGAAGGGAAGGGAAGGGAAGGGAAGGGAAGGGAAAGGGAAGAAGGAAGGAAGGGAAGGAGAAGGGAAAAAAGAAAAAGAAAGAAAGAAAAGAAAAAGAAAAGAAAAGAAAAGAAAAGAAAAGAAAAGAAAAGAAAAGAAAAGAAAAGAAAAGAAAAGAAAAGAAAAGAAAAGAAAAGAAAAGAAAAGAAAAGAAAAGAAAAGAAAAGAAAAGAAAAGAAAAGAAAAGAAAAGAAAAGAAGAAAAGAAAAGAGAAGAGAAAAGAAAAGAAAAGAAAAAAGAAAAGAAGAAAAGAAAAGAAAAGAAAAGAAAAGAAAAGAAAAGAAAAGAAAAGAAAAGAAAAGAAAAGAAAAGAAAAGAAAAGAAAAAAGAAAAGAAAAGAAAAGAAAAGAAAAGAAAAGAAAAGAAAAGAAAAGAAAAGAAAAGAAAAGAAAAGAGACAATAAAGCCCATTAAAAACATAATGGTATTATCTAATATATTTCCCTCAAAAAAATGTTATTTTGTAGCTTTACAAAAGAAGACAATGTATATGGAGAGCAAGCTGTATCAACCTCACTGTGACGTATCTATGAAAGTAACAGGCAACAGAAATCCATTACGTACTGCGGTAGAAGAAATGTAGTTGAACTGTAAAGCAAGCATGAAAAAAGTAAAAACCTTTTTTGGGAAGTAAATGATCATCTTTATCAAAAAGGAAGGGGGAAAAAGGCAAGACTCAATCAAATGTAGTATCTCTCAGGTTCACAAACAGTAAATGGAAATCTGTTATTTCATATTTGAATACTGATGACATTTTACAATTTTCAGAAGCTTTTTATTTTCACTGCCAGCCTCAAGTATTCAGTAATGAACTGCCCAGGGATCTGTTACAACAAAGCAATTACTCACTTCCCCTCTTGTATTCTTCTACTGACTTTTCCCCTGTTGCAATTACTTTGCAGGAAAAAGAAAAAATCTTTAAATCTAATTATAGAATAACAATTATGCCTCTTAATTTTCAACAACAGTGCACAGGTTTGGATTGTGATAGATTTAGTGGAACCATTGGTATCTTCTCAAAGCTATGATGTCACAGGTGTTAGTGAAACTTGGTGAAGTGAGTCCAGCAACTGGATGAAGGGCTGTGGGCAATTCAAGAGGGATAGGCAGAGGAGGTGAAGTGGAGGAGTTCCAGGGCAGAGGATTGAGTATACAGTCATTACACTCAGAGTTGATGTGTCTGAGAGCCTCTGGGTGAGGTTTAGGAGGATTGATAAACAAAGAAAATATCATACTAATGATCACCTAAACAGGATGATAGCAATGGTTAGTTATTCTATAGGTAATTAGGGGAAATCTCTGGATCAGTAGCCCTTGTTTTTGTGGGAGATTTCAATTTCTTGGATATCAACTGAGAATAGTATGCTATGACTATCAAGTCTGCATAATTCCTGAAGTGTGTTGGAGATAATTTCTTATCAAAAATACTTTATGACCAATGAAGAAAGATGACCTTCTAGAGTAGCTATTTGTGAGGAGAGAAAAACTCATGGGGGATGTGATGACAGATGGCTGTCTCAGTGACAATGATAACCACAAAATGGTGGACTTAAAATGTTCAGTATAATGAAGAAAAATAGTGGAGTTGCTACCTTGTATTTCAAGATTAACTTCAAGTTACTCAGGAAGCTAGTTCAAAATGTCCCCTGGGAATCTGCTTTTGAGGGCTTAGCAGTCCATGATCTTTTTAAGAACCACCTTTAGAAGCAAAGGAGCAGGCAATCATGTGACGCCAAAAGTCAAGCAATCAGAGTAGAAGACCAGCTTGCTTGAATGGGAAATTCCTCTTGCAACTCAGGCAGAAAAATAATTAAGTTATGTTATCTAGAAGCAAGGTCAGGCTTCTTAGAAAGATCACGGAGCAGTATGTTGCATGTTGTAATGGTTTGAAGCATAACAAAATGGGTCAAACTAGTGAGTTAACCTGTCTAGTTTCCCAACACAGGAGTGAGGCAAAAGTAACACAAAAAAATTGGGATTGAGACAAAAAGAATGAGATAAGAATAGAGTTTACTGATCAAAATCAGATAAGTATAGTACCAAATGCAGCCTTATCTTAGCCTATTTGCAGAAAAATCACGACAAAAAGAAGCAGCAAGCAGAAACAAGCAAGCCAGAAGCCCAAGACAGAAAACTACTCCCCCATCCCTCCTTGTCCCACTGCCATCTCAGTGGAAAAACACTCAAGAATCTGGAACCCAGAAGCAGCAATCAGAACAGGAAGCCTGCCATGTTGCAATCTGAACTTTAAGCCCTGTAATACTTTGCTTCAGTCTTTCATTTTTGAAGCTGGCATGACTGCGGCATGGTATGAATAACAGCAGCAGGTTCAATTCAATCCATGACACACGTGTTGGGAGAAGGCATGAAAACCCAAAGTTCATCGAGAGTTACCAGAGCTGTCAGATAATAGAAAAGGGCTTTTAAAAGCATGTTAATAGCATGACAAGGTCTAAGGGAAATACTAGACCAATATTTCATGAAAGAGTTCATCTGACAAGTAAAAGTGAAGGCGTCCAATCCTTTTATATCAATCTTTAATATTATGGATAGATCTTGGACTGCCTGGTCCTCTGAGCTGGAGGACTGACTGAGGGAGCAGTGGCTTTTCATCTGTGGACTCATTCCAAAGATCTAAAGGAGCTAGCAGATGTTACATTAGAGCTCATCTCAATCAACTGCCAATGGTCTTGGGAATGTGGGGACATGTCTGCTGACTGGGAGCTGGCAAATGTTATTCCGGTCTACAAGAACAGTATGAGTGAAGTCCTACAGACCTGCTAGTCTAACCTTAGTTCCTGGGGAAAATAGGGAGACAATTATACTCAGTACCACTGGACTGCACTGGGCAAAGCCTTGCTAGAAGCTGGAGGAAGGTAATCCTTCCCCTACACTCAGCACTGGTGAGGCCAGTGTAAGAAAAATAGAGGCATACCAGGAGACTTCTCTTGTGCCCCTTCCCCGCTGCTCTGCATTGTAACTGTTGGGGGTCACATGCTGCTCTGACTTGACAATGGCCTGGCAACAGCCCCAGTGCCTGTAGGGCAGTATGTCAGCACTGTGTGGTACTGTGAAGATCCAGGCTCTTGTCCAGCAGCATTTCCTGGCATCAGGACCCTCTTGGCAGCCTTGCTCAGCCCAACTGGACACTGTCCTCTGCCCCACCAGTCTGTCCTATGAGAGGCTTCTCCTCAGCCAGATGCAATAAGCCATCTAAACTGCTGTTGCAATGCTAGGTAGGCTTCAGCCATTGTGTTGACTTCATGGAGGAATGCTCCAGGCAAAAATACTACTCCTGAGCTTGGAAGAGGTGCTGCCACAGCTGTGGGCAGCTCTTTAGTGAGCAGACCTGGTGGAGAAGCTTCTCTCAGCTGCGTAACACCTGTCCAGTCCTGTCCTCACTGCTGCTCTCTCCTCAGCTGCAAGGCAGTACCTGTCTGCTTCAAGAGGAACTGTAAGTATTCCCTAGGCTGGCAGGAGAAGTAAAAGGGGTCTTGGGTCTTAAGCAGCTCTGTCTTCCTTCTCAGTGCACACACTATCAGAAGGAGTGGAGGGAGCTCAAATGACCCAGCTGCCCTTAATCAAGCTGCTCGTGAAGGATAGGAGGAGCTTTAATACTGTGAGAGTCCCACCTAGCTCCAGTCTGCTCTCGGAGGCATCTCTGGCCCAGGATCAGGTACATCACTTCTCACCTTCTACTTGTTTCCCCTTGTCCAGGTGGTGACATTCCATGCCAACATCCTGGAGAGGCTGGATGAGGGCCAAGAAATGTGAGAATCCACTCAGGGTGCAATATCAGCCTTTCTTACCTGTCATATAGGGCCAATGTAGTTTGATGTGCACCTTGTCCACTGTGTGGCTACTCAAGTGAACTTAGCCACCAGGTTGTTACATATGGAGAAACTGGGGGCAAAATGGTCCTTCTCTTCTTGCAGGTGGGCACACATAGTCCACAGAAAGAGATAACTGATGCTGGAAAAGTCCAGGGCAGGGGTTGAATGTGGTCATGAAGGATGGTTGTTCCTTTTATTGATATTATCTTGCCTATTAAAGCTGAAAAAAAAATCAGGGACAGGACCAGACATGGAGCCCTGTGACATGCTTGGTCACACAACTAGTTATTTTCTAAGTTCTGTAAAGACAATTTCACAAAGTTAAGGAATCAGAAATAATACCAGGTTTGAGCCAGATGAATGTACTCTGTAATAGTGGGCAGCAGGCTGGCAGCAACCCATGCCAACATGAGTTGGGCATTTTAGGGCTATCAAGATGTTGGTGTGACAGCCTTGGCCTGAGGCTGGAAGAGGTTGATCAAGAGTGTTTGACCACTTTATTTATGATCCTGTTTTTTCCAAAAACAGGAGAAAGGATAAGACTACACTGCACTGTTGTCCTTGGTCACAAATCCAGAGAGTTCATATGTTCTACAAGGATCCTGAACAAAGTTAGGACTCAGGATCTTGGCAGAATATTGGGCAAGGCTTCCCAGGTGATGAAGGTGGCCTGGTCCTTTCCTTGTTATTCTTCCTTTTTCAAGCACAGTCCAAGACAGGGACACAACCAGAGCATGACGAACTCCCTCTTGTAGCCACAATTGAGATATTCACTGCTTTTTACACACAGGCTGACACAGAGCTAAGTACACAAAATCTGGCAGAAATCTGAAGTAGTTCATGGTGATGGAAGGTGAGTGCCAAATATTTTTGGTTAATAATAGCCTGCCCTTTTCAGCTACAGAGCAAAGAAAGGGAGAAGACCAGGCCATGGTGACCTCCAGTCCTCAAACACACATGCACAGATGCTCCATCTTGTACAAGAACTCTAAAAGAACGTCAGGTAAACAATAAATTAAAATTTAAAATAAATTTAAACCCAGGGAGAAGAGAAAGCTGCACAACTGCCATTTGGCAAGAGAGTGACTCGGGACTGGCAAGTTACTTTTTGGGGCTTTACGGGGGTGGGAGGACCCCGACAGACAGTGAGGACTGGCAGGGTTATCTTCTTGCGTGCCTGCTCAGAGGGGTGATGTCAGCCGCGGGAAATTTAAACGCGGGGAGAACAGAAAGCCAATCGACCACCATTTGACAAGAGAGCTGCTGTATGACTGAACAGAAAACCATGCTGACCACCAAGAGAGCTGCTGTCTGACTGAACAGAAAGCCATGCTGACCACCAAGAGAGCTGCTGTCTGACTGCGTCGCAGCAAGCGGCGTGTGCTGGCTCAGGTGACAGAGCGCAGAAGCCTCTGTGGTAGCCTGGGTAAAACGTAGTCAGCAGTCAGGTGGAATATGTATATTAAAAAAAAAAATCCCACAACTTTTCACATAATTTGCTGCAGAGATCAGCTTTTCAGTGCAGGTAAGGCTGTGCTGGGCAGAGGATCTGTAGCTGAAAGAGCCATTGAAAAGCTCTTAGGGCTTTTTGAAGATGGGAAAAGCAGCTTTACTGCCGGGGGCTGGCAGCTTGTGGGTGGGCTGCTGAGCTAGAGTGAGCAGAACCAACACCTCCTGGTAAATCTAAATGAGTCATTAACACACCAAACGGCCATCTGCTGCAGTGACCAGCACCGCCCACCACCCACCTGTGTGGGCAGAACCGGTACCACCCATCGTTGATCAGGTGATAAGAAGTATCTGGGAGGGCAGCAACCAGTCACACAGCATAGGGTGATCAACCAGTGATTGTGGGTGCCCCAGGGGGGTACTGCAGCTGTTTGTAGCACCTTGGGGTTTGTGACCCCTGTACACTGAGCAAAGTCATTTGACAAGGAAGGCAAGTTATCTGGATGTGTCCCAGTAGCCTGTGAAGTCAGTTAGTGATAGAGATCCACGCATGGTTACAACCAGGCTGAGGGCTCCTGTCAGTAGAACTGTGGGTACCCAGACAGAGGTCCTGTGCTGCGATGGAGAGACGGGATGAGGCCTGATGCAAGCCAAGTGTCAATTTATTGTACAAAGCTTTTTCTTTATATAGGTTAACATAACATCAGAAGGCAGCTTGTAATTGGTCATTGGTATGTCCATACTACAGTTGTAAATTCATGATTGGCTACAGAGAGAAAGTATCACACGAACGCATATATTTTTCAGAAGGCTTAAGCAAACGTCAAGCAAGAGACAAAGGGATTCCATAATTCTGTCCTAAGTTTTGCTTTGTTCTTGTTATCAGGTCCCTGCATAACTCCCTTAGGTCACAGTGGCCTCTAGGGAGGCGACCTGTCTGTGTTTTCCTTCTAGCTGCGCTCTCTTCCCAGGGTTTGCCACCCATCAGGGTTAAAGCATCTCCTTCTATCAGTAAGACAGTGTCTGGAGTTCTGGTCCCTAAATCAATTCCTTCAGTCCTGAGCAGACATGTAGGTGTCCAGACCTCTGACTGTGGTGAGTGCCAGAGCCTGGCACTTGCAATGGAGAGTTGCAGAGACAACACGTGTATTAGATGTGAGCAGGTGAGCGATCCGCTCAGCCTGGTGGCTGAGCTGAAGGAAGAAGTTGCAAGGCTAAGGACTATAAGGGGATATGGAGAGGAGATAGACCTGGGGAGTTGGACTCTGCCATCCCTGGGGGAGGCTCAGCAGGTATCGGTGGCACAAGAAGCAGGGGATCCGATGCCTCCTTGTCACCTGGAAATAGGAAGAAACCTAAGAGATGGGGAGGAATGGAGGCAGGTCCCTCTCCAGTGATGCAGGAGAGGCAGGTGAGTCCCCTCCCAATCCCCCCAAGTCTTCCCAGTTGCCCACACACAATAGGTTTGGGGCTCTTGAAGCAGAGGGTCAGACAAACAAGGATGGAGATGACTGTCCATGCATGCAGCCACCCAGGACTTGCCATCCAGTCCCACAATTTAGGACTAGTGTAAACAAAAGAAAAAAAGAAAGGTGGTAGTAGTAGGGGATTCCCTTCTCAGAGGAACAGAGGGCCCAATTTGCAGGCCAGATCCATCCCATAGGTAGTTCTGCTGCCTGCCTGGGGCACAGCTTAGGGACATTTCTAAGAGACTCCCCAGTCTGGTGAGGCCATTAGACTATTACCTGCTGCTGGTTATGCAGATTGGGAGTGATGAGGCAATGCATTGGAGTACAAAAGCAATTTAAGAAGACTTTAGGGCTTTGGGGAGATTACTTGAGGGCTCAGGAGCACAAGTGGTGTTCTTCTCAATCCCTTTAGTGACAGGAAGTGATATTGAAGGAAAGAGAAAAATCCATGTGATTAACATATGGTTTAGAGGTTGATACCACCACCAGAACTTTGGGTGTTTTTGACCATAGGGAAGTTTTCTTGGCACCGGGTCTACTGGCAACAGACAGAGTTCATCTGTCCCATAAGGGGACCAGAATCCTTGCACATGAGTTGGCTGTGCTCATTGACAAGGCTTTAAACTAGTTTTAAAGGGGGATGGGGACGTAGCTGGCCTTGCCACCAAGAACTCTGGGTGTAGTATCCCAATGCTTGTGGAGCAGTGTGTTGGCATCTTAGATAATCAGAAGGTCTACCCCACCTCAAGGTTGAAAACTATGTACTCAACTCCCTCCCTAAAATGTTTATACACCAATGCATGCAGCATGGGCAATAAACAGGAGGAGCTGGAGGCCATTGTTCTGCAGGGAAACTATGATATATCAGCCATCATGGAAACCTGGTGGGATGACTTCCACAACTGCAGTGTTGCAATTGATGGGTACCAACTTTTCAGAAGGGATAGGCAAGGAAAAAGAGGTGGTGGAGAGGCCCTCTGTGTTAGGGAAACATATGAAATTATGCAAATTGAAGAAGGTGATGATAGAGTTGAGTCCTTATGGGTAAGAATCAGGAGTAAGTCCATCAAGAGTGATATCGTGGTAGGAATTTGTTATAGACCACCCAACCAGGATGAAGAGGTAGGTGAAATTTTTTATAAGCAGTTGAGAGAAGTTTCACAGTTGCTTCTCCTTGTTCTTGTGGGAGGTTTCAGCTTCCCAGATGTCTGCTGGAAATACAGTACAGCAGGGAGATAACAGTCCTGGAGGTTCCAGGAGTGTGTGGAGGATAACTTCCTGACACAACTAGTAAGGGAGACAACCAGTGAAGGTGCCCTCCTGGACCTGCTTCTTGTGAACAGGGAAGAACTTGTGGGGGAAGTAAAGGTTGGAGAGCATCAAGGGCTTAGCGATCATGAGATGATCGAGTTCTCTATCCTTGGGGAAACAAGGAAAGGGGTTAGTAAAACTGCCACCTTGAACTTCCAGAGGGCAAACTTTGGTCTGTTCAGTAGACTGATTGACAAAGTGCCTTGGGAGGCCACGATGGAGGATATAGGAGTCCAGGAAGGCTGGGCATACTTCAAGAGGGAAGTCTTAAAGGCTCAGGAGCAGGCTGTCCCTGTGTGCTGACAAAAGAGATGGCAAGGAAGGCATCTGGCCTGGCTGAATAGGGACCTTTGGCTGGACGTCAAGAACAAAAGGAGAGTCTACGGCCTTTGGAAGAGGGGACAGGTCTCTCATCAGGATGACAAAGATGTAGTAAATCTATGCAGAGAGAAAACTAGGAAAGCCAAAGCACAGCTAGAGCTCAACCTAGCTACAGCCTTTAAAGATAATAAAATCTTTCTATAAATTCATTAACAACAAAAGGAGGACTCGGGAAAATCTCCATCCTTTATTGGATGCAGAGGCAAACATAGTGACTAAGGATGAGGAGAAGGCTGAGGTGCTCAATGCCTGCTTTGCCTCAGTCTTTAGCAGTGGATCCAGCAGTTGCCTGGACACCCAGCCTCATGAACTAGGAGTCAGGGAGGGGAATCAGAATGAAGTCATCATAATAAATGAGGAAGTGGTCAGTGATCTGCTATGTCGCTTAGATGCACACAAGTCTATGGAGCCGGATTGGCTACACCAAGGGTGCTGAAGGAGTTGGCAGATGTGCTCACCAGGCCACTTTCCATTATTTACCTGAAGTCCTGGCTAACTGGGGAGGCCCCAATGGACTGGAAAGTAGCAAACATGATGCCCATCTACAAGAAAGGAAGAAAGGAGGATTCAGAAAACTATGGACCTGTCAGTCTGACCTCAGTACCAGGGAACGTCATGGAGCAGATCATCTCAAGTGCCATTAAATGCCATATAGAGAACAACCAGAGGATCAGGCCCAGTCAGCACAGGTTTATGAAGGGCAGGTCCTATCTGGCCAACTTGATCTCCTTCTATGACAGGATGACCTGACTCTTGGATGAGATAAAGGCTGTGGATATTGTCTGCCTAGACTTTTGAAAAGCCTTTGACACTGTTTCCCACAGAATTCTCATGGACAAACTGGCTGCTCATAGGTTGGATGATCACACACTGCTGTATAAAGCACTGGCTGGGTGAACAAGCACAAAGAATGGTAGTCAATGGAGTTAAATCCAGCTGGTGGCCTGTCACAAGTGCTCAGGACTCAGTGTTGGGACCACTTCTGTTTAACATCTTTATTGATGACTGTTGTAGTCATAGACAATGTAGGCCCACTGCTGAGTGAGGTGGGTGCCTTAGTGACAAGAGGACACTGCTGGAGGCTGCCCTCAGGATTCCAAGGCCCCTGAGACCCCAGAGAAAGACATAACAAATGAGAAATTTTCCTTGGTTGATGAGGACTGGGTTAGAGAACAGTTAAGCCATCTGGACATCCATAAATCCGTGGGTCCTGGTGGGATGCACCCAGGGATGCTGAGGGAGCTGGCAGAGGTCATTGACAGTCCACTCTCCACCATCTTTGGTAAATCATGGCAGACAGGAGAGGTACCTGGGGATTGGAGGAGGGCAAATATCACTCCAAGTCTTCAAAAAGGGTAAGAAGGAACACCCAGGTAACTATAGACTGGTCAGCCTCACCTCCATTCCTGGAAAGGTGATGGAGCAACTCATCCTTGACACTGTCCTTAGGCATATCAAGGACAAGAGGGTCATTAGCAACAGTCAACATGGTTTTACCAAGGGGAAGTCATGTCTCACCAATCTGATAGCCTTTTATGAGGACATAACCAGGTGGATAGATGATGGTAGAGCATTGGATGTGGTTTATTTTGATTTCAGTAAAGCATTGGACATTGTCTCTCACAGCATCCTTGCAACTAAGCTGAGGCAGTGTGGTCTGGATGATCAGGTAGTGAGGTGGATTGAGAACTGGTTGAAGGAAAGAAGTCAGAGAGTTGTGGTCAGTGGGACAGAGTCTAGTTGGAGGCATGTATCTAGTGGAGTCCCTCAGGGGTCAGTACTGGGACCAGTGCTGGTCAGTATATTCATCAACGACCTGGATGAGGGCACAGAGTGCACTGTCAGCAAGTTTGCTGATGACACCAAACTAGGTTGAGTGGCTGACACACCAGAAGGTTGTGCTGCCCTTCAGCAGGACTTGGACAGGCTGGAGAGTTGTGCAGGAAGAAATTGAATGAAATTCAACAAGGGCAAGGGTAGAGTCTTGCACCTGGGAAAGAGCAACCCCCTGTAGAAGTATAGGTTGGAGAGTGACTTGCTGGAGAGCAGGGAAGGGGAAAAGGACCTGGTGGTCCTAGTGGATGGGAGGTTGACCATGAGCCAGCAATGTGCTTTTATGGCAAAGAAGGGCAATGGCATCCTGGGTTGTGTTAGAAGGCGTGTGGTCATAGGTTGAGAGAGGTTCTCCTCCCTCTCTGTTCTGCCCTGGTGAGGCCACATCTGGAATATTGTGTCCAGTGCTGGGCCCCTCAGTTCAAGAAGGACAGGGAACTGCTTGAGAGAGTCTAACACAGAGCCACAAAAATGATGAAAGGAGTGGAACATCTTCCTTATGAGGACAGACTGAGGGAGATGGGGCTCTTCTGCTTGGAGAAGAAGAGACTGAGGGGTGACCTCATGAATGTTTATAAATACATAAAGGGTGAGTGTCAAGAGGATAGAGCCAGGCTCTTCTCAGTGATGCCCAATGACAGGACAGGGGGCAATGGGTGGAAGTTGAGGCATAAGAAGTTCCATGGAAACGGGAGGAAGAATTATTTCCCTGTGAGGGTGACAGAACACTGGAACAGGCTGCACAGGAGTTTGTGGTGTCTCCCTCTCTGGAGATATTCAAGACCCACCCAGATGAGATCCTATGTGGCCTGGTATAGGTGATCCTGCTTTTGCAGGGGTGTTGGACTAGATGATCTCTCAACGTCCCTTCCAGCCCCTAACATTCTGTGATTCTGTGATCTTTAAAGACAAAGGCGTTCTGTGTAGTAGCTAAACAAGTACAATGTTTCCTCTTTTTATTCAGCTTGTCTTTTGCTCTAGGAAATAATGTTTTGTGTGTAAAAATGTCTGTATCTTTATCAATTATCAACGATATAATTTCCACAATAGTCAATCCAAGTTAACTGTTCAAAGTTGGGTTAAGTCCTCTTAACACTACTACCTAACAAGCAACCAAGTCTTGACAATTAGAGAAACAATTCTCCCAATCCAGATATTTACATATCTAATTTAACCCCACTTTAGATTCTTTATGGAAGCTGAGACCTTCCACTGAAAGATCTGGAGGGGCTTTACCTCAATGAAATAGCACAAAGGACAACTACAAACAAACAAACAAATCCTTAAGATTTTGGCATGCATTTAATTTTCTTCAGTGCTACACATTATCAGTAGGAAAAAAATTGCCATAAAAAGCTATGAAGCCACTACCTTACTTTCATCCAAACTCCTTATTAAAACGTTAATACAATGAGGCTCATAGGAAGCTAATCCTTAGCAGGTGGTAAACTCAAATAACTGTGTTTGCTGCTGTTATCTTTTTAATATACCCATAATTTATTCAATTAATTCTGCAGTTTGTCTCACTAATCTAGTTTAGTTGATCTCTAAGAAGCTTTTGGGGACTGTGATTAACGATTTCTGGAAGCTCAGCCAGAAGAACAAAAGAGCTGTGTTCAAAAGTCTCTGCGAATTCCAAAGTTTTCTGATTTTTGATGAGCCAAAGAATAAATGCACTAAATTACTTTTTTCTTTCACTATTCAAAAACCAGAAAGGAACCATGATGTTATAATTTTCTGTTCATGCCAGGTATTGCTCTACTTGCCATCTCTCCCTTCAGTGTTTTGTGATATTGGTTGGTCCAGTGTGACATAATATAAAATCACTAGTATTTTTTGAAAATTGAATGTTACCCTGAGAAACATCTCTTTTTTTTTTTCCCCAAATAAAGATGAAGTTCTCCTGAATGAAGCAAAATACTAAAATAAAAATTTACTTCTCTGTGTTGTGCTGAATTTATAACAAATAGAAAATTCCCTGGGGAAAAAAAAAAAGGAAATAAACAACAATACTAAAAGAAGAATAAAATTAGCTTGTGAGGTCTTATCATTTACACAAAGCATACAAGCTTCTTCAGAGACACAATTATAACAGTCTTTGAAATACCTTTATGATTGGACTCAAAATATTAAGAAGACTATTGATCTTCTATAAGTTTATGGGAATACAAGTTGGTTTCAGAATTGTATTAAAAAAATTACACACCTAGATAGTGTAATTATCAAATCTATGTAAAACATAGATAAAGACTCTAAAGGACATTTTTTTTCCCAGAAAAGGCTAAAAAGTAACATTGTAAATGGCAAACTGTGCAGAAAATATATTTTCATGTTTTTCAAAAAATCAGGGACATCAGAATATAGGCAACCCTTTGACTTTTTTTTTTCTTCACACTGGGATTAAATAATGGATCACTTTACCATTAAAATTGTTTAGTGCATACTGGATTTGTACGATGAATCTACCCTTCTACACTTCAAATAACTGTCATGCACTAACCAGAGAGATAAACCCTTTCCTTAAATGGGTTCAGAATATTACTAAGGTGCCATACAAAAAAAAAACCAAAAGTGCCAAAAGTAAGAAAGAAAAGTAACAAAAGGGTGAGTTTAATGGTAATGAGATATGAGAAAGACTTCAGATGAAAAAGAGTAAAGAAAAAAGTAGTGCAACTGCCACAGGCAGAAAAAAAAAAAATACCACCAAATTTCAAGCACTTTGCCTGCTTTTTGTTTAAAGGAAATACAGCAATATTTAAAGCCAAATGCAACAGAAAACAATTACCTTGACATTAACTTGATTCTAGTAATCAGAGAGACGTAAGTAGAGACAGAATTGTGTAAAGACCTGAAAGTAAAAGAAATACAAGGAGCAAGCCAGAAGAGGATCCAAGTAGCATTTTAAATAGATGGGCAAGCTGTAATAAAGAAATAGAAATATGTTTAGGAGGAATCAATTAAGAAGCAATTTATACCAACTCCTACCTATGTATGTGTAAGCTACCTAATAAACCACTGAGGAAAACAATCTACAAATCAGCTTTTTTAATTGGAAAACTGAGCTGTCAGTATTGAATATCTTATGTACATTTATTGAACATAGTGATATGGATTTAATGAGAAAAAAAAATGACACAAATCAAAATTAAATGTCCAACTACACCAATTGCATAAATATTTATTGTTAATGGAAAAATCACTTGGAAGCAAAACCAGAAATTAGTATATCTGTAGACATGTATCTAATTTGTGAACTAGTTCAAGTCAACCACCTATAAATGTTTTCATAAACTTAGAAGAAGACCTCTAATTCTGACTTTGGAAAATTTTAAATTATAGGTTACAAAATTAGTGCCATGAGCCTGTCAATAGTATAGAATAGTAAAAGGCAATAATGTGAATGGCAATATTATAGAAAAATTGCAGGCATCAAAAACAGGACTCACATATCATGCTAGGTAGTTATGTAATTATTACATTCATAAAAGAAAAGGAAATAGGTACAGCTCCTCTTTCTAAAATTAAAATTAGTTAGAAATTGGTAGGACTAGATTATGTGTATTTTCCTTTTGTTTATTTTTTCCCTTTTTTTTTTTTTTTTGCTTTTTAAATAGAGGAATGCTCGGAATAACAACTGCTAGTTACTGAAGAGGGAAGAAAAGTAGTCAAACTAAATTTGAGAGGAACACTGCTCTCCATCTTCAGACAAAAAGAATGCCTCTACTTTTTCTCTACTTTGAAGAAGAGTGATCTTCATTAGCAACCTCAGCCATTTGAGTTCATTCTGCAACTACCTGAAAGGAAGTTGTAGTGAAGTGGTTGTTGGTCTCACTATGAAGAGTGAGACAAAAGGAAATGGCATCAGGTTGCACCAGGGGAGGTACAGACAATATTAGAAGAAGCTTCTTCATTGAAAGGGTTCTCAAATACTTGAATAGACTCCCCAGGGAGGGGGTTTAATCCTCATCCCTGGAGATGTTTAAAAAATATGGTGCAAAGGGATGTTCTTTAGCACCTGACTTGGTAGAGATAGGTAATTATTTGACTCAATGATCTTAAAGGTCTTCTCATGTTAATAACTTTTTTTTTAATGACATACATTACAGAGGGAAATGTCTTATACATGCTTTGTGCCATGAAGAGAAGATAAAAGAAATGTAATTAATCTGGCTCAAATTAGGCTTGCCACTTTACTAAGTGCAGAAATCTTGTATCAGAGGATAGCAGAGAATCTGTGAATTATCACAAGAGTTTGTTTGGTTTGGCTTGTTTTTTTTTGGTTTTTGTGCAACATGGTGGGGAGGGAGATTGTTGTTATTTGGAGGCTTTTTATAATAAAATGAATCTAATGATTAAACAATAAGTGGGAACAAGAACATGCTATGTGAGAGAATTACAAAGAATTTGTCTGAGAAGCCAAGTATCAGGGTAGGGAAGCAAAAGCACAGACAGGATTAAATGTAGCTAAGGACATAAAGGGGAGCAAGAACAATTTCTTCAGATACATCACTAACAAAAGGAAGCCTAGAGAAGGTGTGGGGCCTCTTGGAAGGAAAATGGAAACTCGATTATGAGGACACACAGAAGGCTGAACTACTCATTTAACTTCTTCACCGGCAGGGGTTTTAGCCACACTGCCCAAGCTCCAGAAGACAAAGGCAGGGAGTGGGAAAAGGAAGATATGCCCACTACAAAGATCAGGTTCAAGATCATCTAAAGAACCTGGAGATGCACAAGTCCCTGTGCCCCAGTGAGATCCACCTGTGGGTCCTGAGGGAACTGGTGGATGAAGTTGCCAAAAAGCTAGCTATCATATTTGAGAGGTCATTGCAGTCTTGTAAAGTTCTTACTGAGTGGAAAAGGGGAAACAAACCCCCCAACTTCAAAAAGCAAAAAAAAAAAAAGAAACAAAACAGAGCTCAGAAACTATGGGCCAGTTAGTCTCATATCTGTGGCTGGCAAGATGATGGAGCAGACCCTGCTGAAGGCTTTGCTATGACTTAGGGAATAAGAAGACTGGGTGATAACCAACATGGCTTCATCAAGGGCAAATATGCCTGACAAACATGATAGCCTTTTATGATGGAATTACAGCATCAGTGGATAAGGGAAGAGTAACTGATGTCATCTGCCTGGACTTGTGTAAAATATTTGACACTGTCCTGTATGACATCCTGCTCACAAAATTGGAAAACATGAACTTGAGGGGTGGAATACTCACTGGGTAAGGAACTGGCTAGATGGTTGCATTCAGAGACTTGTGGTCAACAGCTCAATGTCCAAATGAAAAACAATGATGTGAGCTATCCCTCAGTGGTCAGTACTGCGATCAGTGTTGTTTAATGTCATTGTCAGTGATATGGACATTGGGATTTAGTGCATGTTCAGCAAGTCTGCAGATGACACCAAGCTGTATGGTCCAGCTGACACACTGGAGGGAAAGGATGCTATTCAGAGGGAATTGGACAGGTGGACCCGTGAAAACCTCAAGAAGTTCAACAAGACCAAGTGTAAGGTCCTGCACCTGGGTCAGGTCAATCCCAAGCATAAAATATAGGCTGTGTGGAGAACAGCTCAAGAGCAGTTTTGAGGAGAAGGACTTGGGGGTGTCAGTTGATGAAAAATTCAACATGAGCCAGCTGTGTGTTCTTGCAGCCCAGAAGGGCAACCATATCCTGAACTGTATCAAAGGAAGAGTGGCCAGTAGGACAAAAGATGTGATTCTCCTGCTCTGCTCTTGTCAGACCACATCTGGAGTAATGTGTCCAGTTCTGGTGCCCCAGCATCAGAGGGACATTGAACTTTTGGAGTGGGTCTAGAGGAGGGCCATGAAGAGGATCAGAGGGCTGGAGCACCCACCCTATGAGGACAGTCTGTAAGAGTTGAGACTATTCAACCAAGAGAAGAGAATGCTTCAGGGAGACATCAGATCAACCTTCCACTACCTGAAGGGGGCCTATAAGAAAGCTGGGGAGGGACTTTTTATAATGGCTTGGAGTGATAGGTCAAGGAGAAGTAGTTATAAGCTGGAAGAAGGCAGATTTAGATGGATATTAGGAAGAAATTCTTAACAGTGAGGGTGGTGAGACGTTGGAACAGGTTGTCCAGGAATGTTGTGGATGTCCCTTCCCTCCAGGTGTTAAAGGCCAGTTCAGCAGGCCTTGAGCAACCTGGTCTAGTGAAAGGTGTCCCTGTCCATGGCAGGCGGGGTGGAAATAATTGATCTTTAAGGTCCCTTCCAACCCAAACCATTCTCTGATTCTATGAATAAAAGACAGTAAAATCAGATTTTTCAGCTGTATCAAAAGAAGTATGAAACCAGAATTTTAAAAAAAAAAAAGTTTACTTTGTGTTTTAATATGATCCTTTTGATTTCTAACCATTCCCTTTCTAACAAGAAACTCAAAGAGTATACTCACAATAACAGTATTGTTTTATAATATTGATCAGGAGAGAATACTTTGTCATATTAAACCTTACACTTTAGTTCAAATGATATTTACCAGAACTTGGACAATATTCCATCTGACTTATTTCCTTTTAATTTCTTTCCAGATGTAAACCTTAGGATTACTTGCAAATCATCAATATTAACATTTTAAGTTAATATTTTTGGTCTCAGCAATGTAAGGCATAAAAATATTTCCCTGAGATACTGCTGCAAGAGTAGAAGCAGGTATAGTTACATTATAGCTAAGAGAGAAGGGATGTCAACTGCTCATCAAGAAACTGTCAGCGATGTAGTAAGCTAGGCTGTATAGCTGTTCTGAGAAAAAACTCATAGCCTTTCTATCTGACCCTTTCCAGTCCATTGCATCTGATCCTTTCCAGATCCTGTGTTGCAGTCTACTCCCCAACCCGCAACATGACCAGTATTTCCTGTAACCCTTAAATAATAACCAACAAGGACAATTGTAATGAATGCATCTAATCACGTGGATTTGGGGCAGACAGATAACACCACAACAGCCAAGAGCTGATTTGAGCAATGCACTCATTTCACCAGAGTGCTGGTCAATCCTTGACTCAGGCCACATTTGAAAGAAACTAACTCCTATAGCTGTTTTTGTAAATATATTTATAAATCAAACAACTTACTCCATAAATAATGGTCAGCCCAGGGCCTGTTTAGCTCCTCTGCACAGCAGCAGGCTGCATGCCAGGATCTCCCTTTGAGTAGAAAGGCCTCTCAAGGTTATTCCTCAAAGTTGAGAGAATCCTCATCATGTCAGATACTCAGTAAGTGAATTGGGAATAAACTTGCTGAAACTTTGAATTCCTAGCTAAAGAAAACGAAGGGTGGATTGGGCATACATGTCCTTTAGACACATACCATTGACCAAGACAGACTATCTGGATCAAATATTCCTTTAATACTAAGTAAAAGCAAGTTTTTCCAAGTGTAAATTTTAAAAAGAAAGTAAACTGTAGTCTGTGTCTCTTTGTTTCCTTATCCCACTACTTACCTAAATGATGTGATCTGCAGTCCAGTCACCTAAGCAGTTATTAGAATCATCTTCAAATATTATTGTATAATTAATAGCAATATAGATAATTTTAACTATAGGAAAAAAAACCTCTATGAAACTATTAAAAGTGTACGTATAAATATCTTCTAAAAGTTGAATTTGGATGTTTAAACTTACAGACAAATATTTCTTTATCTTGATGAAACTGCTGTGTTGCTACAAGATACTCATATGTTGTCACAGTTTTAATAATGCTGAACTATCCTGAAGCTGTTTTAAACCTGAAAATCTGCTTTTGTTATTGAAATGAAGTAATGAAATAATCAAAGGTTTGAGTTCATTTTCAGATTTTTCTTACTGCGCCCCATAAAAATATCAAAGAGATTTGTAAATTCTACAGATAGGCTAAAGCAGAATATCGAACCATTCAGTTTAAAAGGAAAATAGCACAGCTTCTGGGAAGGTGGTTCTACAAATCCTTCTCCTCACTTTTTTTTTCATGCCTATTCTGTTCGAAACAACTCAGTGATATTTGGAAACAAAATCTTGTCTTTTCTGAATCCCACAAGGTGTTTTTTTCCATCATATCTCAGATCAGCTTGTTCCTGTTCTTTAAAAATTCAGTCTCTATTTGCTGAAGGGTTCCTTCTGCTTTTATGTGGCTCTCTCTGCATGCTTGAATGCTCTTCCCTTCATTCCAGAAAGCTTCCTCAATTCACAGGATAGTAGGGGTTGAAAGGGACTTCTGGAGATCTTCCAGTCTAACTCCCATGCTAGAGCAAAATCACCTTTGATCAGGTTGCACAGAAGCACATACAACTGGGTTTTGAATATCTCCAGAGATTCCATGGGCAGCCTGTTCCAGTGTTTCATTATCCTCAAAGTATTTTTTTCCTTATATTCAGACAGAACTTCATCTGTTCCAATTTGTGCCCATTGCGCCTCATCCTGTCTCCGAGCAGTGCTGAAAAGAGTCTGGCCCCATCCTCTTGACACCTGTCCTTTAGTTATTCATAAACATTGAGAAGATCTCCTCTCAGTCTCCTCTTTTCCAGGCTAAACAATCCCAGTTCTCTCAGCCACGAAGGCAGATTGCTAGCTCACGGCTAACTTTGCATCCACCAGGACTCCCAGGTCCTTCTCCACAGAGTTTCTTTCCATCAGGTCAAAAGCTAGCCTGTACTGGTGCAAGACTGAATGGCATCACAACCTTCTGGTGTATCACCTACCCCACCCAGTTTTACATCATTAGCAAAATTTCTGTGGGAATCTCTTCTTCCAGTTCAATGATTAACATATTGAATGAGACAGGACCCAGTAATGACCTCTGGGGAACACTACTAGCTGCAGACCTCCAACCAGACTGCTCAGTTGATCAGAACCCTGTTCAGAAACCCTATCTTTATCTCACAAAAAGGCTTATTTCCCTCTTTTTCAACAAGTTCTACTTGATTCAACAGACAGCAGCCAAAAAATGTAAAACAGAGATGAGGCCAGCCACATCCTTAAAAAAACAAACAAACAAACAAACAAACAAACAAAAAAAGACAGAATAATAACATAAAGCTGGCAATAAGCAAAGCAAACTTTATCCTCTGTACTCATTTTAGAAAACTGGTATTATTCCTTTACTGGCATTATATTCAAATAACAGAACTATGCACACTCAGAAATAATACTTTTTGTTTGTTTGTTTTGTTTAAAAGGCAATACAAAAGATTTTACTGAAATAGTTTTACAGAAGCCAGAAATGTGACTTCATGCTTAATTAAAAGGATTTGAAAAAAGTGAGGAGGGGTTGTCATGAAATGTGAAGAAAGGTGAGAAATCAGATTTTTTTTCCCCCCCAATAATCAGATTGTGTATGACAGCAGGAAGAAGTATCAATTTCAAAAGTGGCTGAAAAAACACACAGAGAAGCTTGTACAATCAAATAGAAAACAGCTGCTACGAAAAGTAAATTACACTCGACACATTTGCAGTGCCAAGCTCCTCTTATTCTGTTTATCTCAGTAGTTTAGTCATGAACCATAGTTCAGAATCTTGTGCTGTTTACTGCAAACAATACAACTCAGCTGATTTTCTTGGACTTTGGATTTTCCTGCATACCTGAAACACTTCGGCACATTTTCTAAAGCACACAAAGCTTTCAAGAAAGAAAATGGGTCTATTATGGAATTGTATCAACTAGCTGCTCTCAATTTCACTTGGTGTTGACATGAAAGCTTAAGGAACTCAGCTGGATTGATTGAATCTTGCTTTGAAGTAAGAAATTAATTTGAACCTGAAACTCAGAGTAAAAGTCATGGAGTATAAAACCAAGATGAACTAAGACTGGGGAGTGTGCATTATACAAAAGTTCCTCAAACCAAAATATTTTTTTAATGAGTTATAAACATTAAAATCCCCTTCTCACTTACTTATTAACTAATTCTAACTGTTTAAAAGTAATATTACATATAAAATTAATTTATGTCATTCCTCAAATGTACTGAAAATATTTTAAAGGAAGTTTTACAATGACACATCACAAAGGGGTTGTCTGGAAGTTAGTAGGTATTTTATGCAAACAGCAGATGGATATTGACACAGTTCTGTATCCCCAGATCAAATTACTACTGAGACTGGGGCAGGCACACGCACACAGAGCAGAAATACACATCACATGGATGTATTGTCAGCCACACAGGTAACAGGGAGACATTCAGATCATTCACACAGACAGACTGCACCAACAGCTTCATGCTGCTCCCCAGTCTCGTTTATTGGTCCCAATATCCAGTCATCACTCTGCACTCACCCTCAGAGGCACACAGGTGCTCTCACATGCAGAGCTGACTGGGACTCCAACAGTGATGGAGCTGGGAGTACACTGGCAGCCTATTATTGGGCTCTTCCTCTTGACATTGTCTCTCTGAGCTCCTTTGTGGGTGTGCAGAAGAGCTTGTATCATGTAATATACTTTGTTGATTCAAAGGTGACTCATTTAGTCTTCTTGGCAGTAGACAAAGTATCTTTCAAATCTATATGAAAGATCAAAGTTAGAAGAGTGTGTTAAGACTCGCTGTTAAATTTCTTTGGGTAATTTAATGTTTAAGAGGTCTGTGAGGTTCCTCTAATGTAATGGAAAACTATTTATACAGTGAAGTTAAATTCCTCAGCTTTATCCTGTGTTAACTATCACATGAAGTGATGAGAGCCGATTAAAAAAAAAACTGAAATCAATTAATTTAGCTGTATTATTGGTTTGAATCATAGCCTCAAATTTCCTTTTTCTTTCATGAGGCTTTATTCTGACTAAACACTGCTTATTTGTCCATATAGATCTACAAATATGTAAATATTTTCATGGCATTTTGGATTAAATGAAGTTTAACAATGGGCAAAAAATGCTTAGTTGAATGTCAATGTCAAAATCTTTCACTAAACTGTTGTGAAACCCAGTATTATACAATAGAAAATTCATTTTAAATGAAACAGATTCTTTTCATTATATGATTCTGAACTAAAAATTAGTTACAGCATGATTTCTGGTTTTACAACTCATTAAAATTTGCTGAACTGATTTCCTGGAGTTTTGCCTACACAGTTTCTTAGGGATTACACACCTGGAAATATCTTGAAAGACATACAAAACAGTGATAAAACCAATGGTGGTAAAAGTTGTTATAATGTATTATCTTATGTTGCTTGCCACCTGCCACTAAATAGATGCTTATCATTTAATTGCTATATTTTAAATATATGTGCACTGTTTCTATTCTCCACATGAATATTTCATGTTCTTTAATTTTTCACTGAATGTGTAAGATGTAACTACAATAGTTTATGCCTTTAAAACAAATGGAGTTTGGAGTTTTCTAATTTTTTAATTATAGCATTTTTCTTGGAGTAAATATAACTCAGAATAAAACTTTTACTAAGAGTTTGTAATAATTCCTAAAGTTTAATTTTTAATCACTCCTTTTTCTTTTGCCCATTTTCACAACAGACATAGTGTTATATAAAACCAGCAACATCTTTCAGAAGAGTTATTTATATCATAGTTATGCCACATATTTGTTCACTAAGGATTATTTTAATTCCGTTTCTGCAATGGAATGTTGTTTTGTGTATGCTTCCAGACCATGTACAGAAGTTTGGTTTTATATGCCTGCTTTATAGTACAATAGGTTATTTGTTGTAGAAAAGGTACACATAGAGGCACCAAATACCTATTGTACAAATGAACCATATCAATATTCTCATGTTCAAATTAACTGCATATCCCTAATTTCTAGGCATACATTGAGTTCTGAAAACAAAGCAAAGCAAACCAACCAATCAACCAAACAAAAAACACCACACAAAAAAACCCCAAACCAAACAAACCAACAAAAAAGCAGCTTTCCCATAAACACTTCCCAGGATTGTGTAAGTTCTGTATCATATCTTCCAGTCCCAAGTTGATGTCTTGGATATCATGAGGCATCTTCAAGAGCATAAGGGGCTTATTATTATATAAATGAATACCAATCTGAATGCCTAAGGACAGATGAGAATATTCTTTCCTTCTACCAGAGAACAAAAACACTCACATTTATTCTGTCTCTGACACCTCAATGTTGATCCTTAAGACAAATCTTGCAAACCAATTTCAAGAGAGACGAGCCTAGCAACTAAACTTTATGCACTAATAATCACAGAATATAATAATTTTCACCAAAACATTCAGCCATTGCATGCTTCACAGGAAAAGATTGCCACCCTCATGATCTCTAAATAATTTATTGTCTTTATACTTCGTAACTGCTTCTCTGTTCCAGATATTTTACCCAGTTTCTCTCACTTATATTTACACAGTCAAATAATAAAGCTAAACATAATCTACTGTTGGCAGAACATATACTTAGTTTTGAAAGCAAATCCTTCTATCTCATACATTAAAAAAAAAAAAAAAACAACATCAAATTATCTACTTGAAAGCTTATAGTGGATCAGGCCCAGCTGCAACCAAGCCCCATACAGCTGCCCACACAACTACTCCTTTGGGCAAGAGAATCAGAACAAAAAGGCAAAGCCCTGATGGCTGAGATACAGAGTTTAACAGAACAGCACAGAGATAACTGTAGTCAAGAAGAACAATAGTACTAATAAAATGGTATATATAGTTAGTGATACAAAATGCATCGGTGATCGTGATGTGATGCAACACCATGGCATGGCATGGCATGGCATGTAATGGCCCGGCCCAACCTCCTGATCCTGCCCCATCACCATGCCACAGACACCTGCTCAAAACACCTGTGCTTGTCTTGACCAGTCCTTCCTTTATATAACAGCCATGACATCAGCATGGGATCTGATACCCATTAACTGGTTCAGCTGGCTCTCTTGGTTGTGGCCCCTCCCAGCATTTTGTGAAGGAAAAATCCTAATCCTGGCAAACAAAAAACTTCACCCTATCCTAGATGAACCTGGGACAAAACATATTTGTTAAATTGAATTGTTCTAATAAATCTATTGCCTCTCTGTGCAAACTTCATCTTGTTTATGTCTATGTCAAAGATACAGCAATGCTATTATAATACCATGAAAAGAAACTTACAGGCATTCAGTTTGAAAGTCACACATCTGTAGACAATAGAAGTCATATCTAAGAAGCTTAAACACTCATAGACACAAGATGATTTAAATATGTCTAAGGAACAACACTTTTGGATGGACTTGCTCTCATTGCATAGCCAGTCAAGAGGCAAATAGTGTCATTATGATGCCATCTGAGAAAATAATAAATAAGTATATAAGAAGATTCACAAGTCTAATACTTTTAATCATCTACTAGTAGATTACAACACCATGAAATCACATTAGTCATCTTAAGGTAAACTCCTCTGTTAGTACAGGTTTGTGCTGTTTTTACTTTTCTAAAACATAGTGCAATCCTGACCTGGAACAGAGTCCTGCACAGAGGAGATGATAATTTTAGGGTTGGATGTGCTTGTCTAAATAACATGAAATTGCAAGAAATATATTATCATTAGGAAGAATTAGTATCATAAAATTTATGCAGATTAATGAAATACCTTCACTTTCTACATCCTCTCTTACAAACACCTGACTTTAAGCACGGTCTCCAGAACCGTCAAAACGTTACACCACTTTGTGAAAATCAGAGACATTTGGGTAATCAGTTGCTCAATTAAAGGTTTACCTCTTCATTACAATGCCATTGTATCATAGTTAGCTAAGGTCATCTAACCTGGAGAACTCAAATTTCCATGTGGAAGCCACACTGAAAAAAACTGTGTCTAAAATAAGTATGTTCTGACAATCCAATTCAAAAACATAGAGGTTGTAATCATGACATTATATTTAAGGGGTGTTAGGCTAAACAGCAGCAAGTTTTAAAAGCCAAATCTGAAGTATTATGGAATTTAGTTGTTCTAAGCATTCACAATCTAAAACAAAAATTTAAATAAAAAACTATTATTTTTTAAATCTCTAGTCTGACAGAATGTAAGGCCCATCTGTGGGAAGCAATGTTGAACTAGGTGTGTGACACAGGAGCTCAGAAAAGTAAATGATGCTCCATATATTCATAAACAAGAAAATAAAATGTACTCTATCAAAAATATAAGAAGTTTTTAAAAATAATTTGATGCATTGCAGTCATGCCTATTTTACTTCAATGCCACAAGCAGGCAATATATTATCAGGGGATGCTGATCATTGTTTTCCTTAACAATGCAAAGTTCCTACTGAATGTTATATGTTCTTATATCACCTGGAGATAAAACTAAAACTGAATCTACAATATATGTCAACTATTTTGTAAAACAAATATTTGATGTTTCAAGCATCTGCCATCATCAATATAACCATAAGCCACATTGGTACCCAAAAAGCCTCAACCAACCAACCAACAAACCAACCAAAAAACCCAACAACAACAAAACAAACAAACAAACAAACATCCCCACTACTGCAATAAGAATAAAACTTCAAATGCCACATTTTATGTAGTAAAATGCAACGTAATCTTCAGTAGCACTAACCTTCCATTTTCCCAGTGTATTTCCTTCAGTCTTGAACATTACCTTGAACTTTCTTCCACCTCCAACCTTATGGATCACCAGTCCTGTTTCCAAACATCTAGCATTTTAAGGTCTTTTACCATGACCTGTTGCACTGGTTTTGATTGGAACAGGATTCTCTTTACAGCTAGTATGGTGCTATACTTTGGATATGTGACCAAAATAGTGTTGGTAACACAGGTAACATTCCATGCCACTTACACAAAGGCTTTTTCTACTTCTTGCACCAGCCCACCAGTGAATAGACTGCAGGTGCACAAGAATCTGGGAGAGAACACAGACAGAACACCTGATTCCAAACAGCAAAAGAGATATTCCTTACCACATGACATCATGCCCAGGAATAAAAGCTGGGAGAAGAGAAAGAAGGCAGAAAATCTGGAATTACAGTGTTCATCTTCCCAACTAACTGTTGTGCCTAATGGAGCCCTGTTTACCTGGAGATGGCTGAACACCTACCTGTCTATGGGAAGTAGTGAATTAATTCATTATTTTGCTTTGCTTGCCAGTGCAGCTTTTGTTTTTTCTATTAAGGTGTTTTATTTCAACCCACAGATTTTCTCACTTTACCCTTCTGGTTTTCTCACCCATCTTTCTGTGGGGGAGTGAGTGGCTGTACAGTGGAGCTGAGTTCTCTGCTGAAGCTAACCCACAACAGCTTCATTCCCTGCTCTGGTTCATAGTACACTAAGTGACATCCTGAAAACATTCAGCCTTCAAACTGTAAGGTGTTCTTACCCTTTTGCATTGACTCATAAATGATTTTTGAAATGGTAGCCATGTTACTGCCAGCTACTTGGTGCTATCTGCTTTCTACCTGTGCTGAATGGACGTGCTGGTTTCAACGTAAGCAGAGGAGGATTTGGACTTCCACATCAGAGAATCTTGTGCAGACAGACATTGCTTAACCATGAGTGTCATGACAGCATTTCCAAAAGTAAAGAAAAAGCACTGTCAAGAGCTGGTGGTGAATGAAAATTAATGGTCATGCTTCAGATTGATACATTTATTATTTTGTTTGCATACAAAATTAGTTTTGATATCAGGCTCTGGGACCTTGATCAACAGATGATTTCGAATGAAAGGGAAAAAAATATGTTAACTTATTTTTACCTTAACTCATATCCTAAGTAGATAATTTAAATGGCAGAGCTGAGTCATTTATGTAAAAGTGAATTAATTTCTTACAATGTGTAATCAAAACCCACCTTGAGCAAAAAAGCAAGTTAACACATAAGATCATTCCTCAAATTACAACAAATCCAGTATTTATCAGATCAACAGATAAAGATTTCCCAGAAGAAACATAAACATTTTACTTATAATCTGCATATCTTTCACTTTTTTTTTTTAATAAAATGAGGCATATGATAATAAGAATAATTACTATGTGAAGAACATGTAATATAAAATGTCTGATTTTTTTCTGGACCTGCAATTTTTAATTACTACTATTATAAATTTATGCCCCTTTTGCATTTCAAGTCTTACAATGAGACATTAGCTGAAAACGCTCATGCAGAAAAATCTGTGTCCTCTTTAATTTCCCAAATGTCTGGGGAAAGAGAAATAACATGAAAGGACATCCAGCAAAGGAGATACAGTCACATACAGTTTATGTTATCATCTTTTGAAGAAACTTGGGTAAAAAGATTTGCAGAATAGTTATCTGTTACATTAATCTGCTAATTCAGGAATCTCGAGATTTTCCTTCAAAGAGATTTTTTCACTTATAAAATGTTAGAAGAAAATAATTATTTTGTTTTAAACACCATCAGGACAATTAATAAAATCAAAAACACATCCACAAATATTTCCAGTCTTGTACTGGGAACATCAGAATTTCTGGGCTGCTTCCTGTGAAGCTGTGTAACTCTTCTTGACACTAGTGTTGGGAAATCCTGGAACAGTCTTTTTGGTCAACAGATGAGAATAGATTAGACTCCTAACATGCAAGGCTGATGCCAAACTACTGAAAAATGCTGGGAGTTGAGACTCTGTAAATAAAAGCATCTGAAATCTATGCAAGACCAGGCTGGATGAGGCCCTGAGCAACCTGGTCCAGTGGGAGGTGTCCCTGCTCATGGCAGGGGGCTTGGAACTAGATATTATAACTAGATATTATATTATAACATAGGGCTCTCCTTAAAGTACCTGTGTCCACCCACAGGTATGAATAATTGTACTGAAAGAACAGGTCTGCTACAAAACCTACAGATGACTAAATAATAACAGTGATCACTATTTAGCATGTGGTTTGTAGCCCAAACGGATTCCTGTTGCTTATCTTCATTAAAAGCACGCAACCACACACTGGCATTTTAGATAATATTAGAAAGCAGAAGCATAGAGCAATTTTTTTTCCTACATTCTTCTTCATATCTCTGCCATTTCCTCACACTTCAGAACTGATATGTTAAAAAATATTTTGAGGCATACAAAAGAAAATAAGCAGAGATTTCCAGAAAGCTCTCAATGGAGACACTTGAAGCTTCTTTAAAGAATCTTGGAATTGTTTACCTTCTTCTTTAGAATAGAAATTAAATGTCAATTACAGAATTTCCCAAGAAATAGATTTTTTTTCCATTTTTTTTGATTTAGGGAGTGGGAAGACAAGAAAATTACTCATGAAAACACATAGATTTTGCAAAGATGAGAAAGTAAACTTAGTTCTTAGTGCAGTATACATGAAAAACATGGTCTGCTACATCATGATAAAATAAGAGTGTATAATGATAAAAGAATATAAATGTTTCTTCAATCTTTTCTTTTTTTTTTAGCTCTCTGAATTTAACCAGTCTGTCTTCACTTCTGCATTCAGGAATTTACATAAAAATATGCTGCTTTCTCAAATTCCCTTATATGTTCAGTTATGAAAGTCCTTAACCACAACAAGTATATTGAACTTTTAGAACTGATAAGAGATATTCTTATATCAATACATATATATGTTTGTATATATCTATGTGTATTTATACACATAATTACAGAATTTAAAAAGTATTTAAAGGAGACTGTCACATTTAAAGCCTTAACAGTAAGCTAAAAATCCCTGAAATAGTTTTATATAATGATAAACCTTAATATTTGCTTACATTTTGCTGGTGCAAAAATTATTACTTAGTCTCCCTCCATAAGAAAAAGAATCAAAAAAAACAGAAATAAGTTTCTACCCTGCAAACTCTTCTTTAGTATAAAAAAATAGAGTACTCCCAGTTTTGAGATCTTGAGTGTTTTGAAGATCATGATGTAGTTACTCAGCTAGATGAGTGAGAAAAGCCTAGAGTGCATTCCTGTGAAAATGTGGTGATTAAATTTTCACACCAGATGAAACAGGTGGGGATTATCTCTGAGTGCTAACTGAAAAACAATTAAATTTGACACATGTGATTGATATGATATTATAAATCAGAATCTGTAATCAGAATTTATAAATCTTTAACTTGATTATGTTTATCAATACCCAGAACTGAGTAAATATTCATAGATGCTACAACACAGAGGTATAACCAAATTAAATAATACAAAGTATATTGTATAACAAATCAGAAAAATCCCTTCTGCTGTGTATCAAATCAGAAAAATCTGACTTATTGTGGGAAAATATCGTACTAGGTAAAATGTCCCAGTGAGACAGCAAAGAAGCCAATATAAAGCATTTACAGAACTTATTTTTCCATGTGATCATAGCCTATAGATTACCAGTGCCTATTCTTCTTAATTTATTGAAGAGTTCTAAAGCAACCTCTCTTTCATATTATTTAAATAGTAAACTGAAAAATCAAATTTTTAGAACCCTATCTCTTGCAAGAAGGGGGAAGACTATTGGAGACGTCCTTTATACAGAAACAACTGTTCAACACAACGTGACTTAGAGCTTGAATATGTTTGCATCAAAAAACATCGATGAAATTGTTTGGGGTTTTTTTTCCATGAAGAAACAAACAAAAATGAGAAGAGTAACTAAATTATGATGCACACAGCTGAATTTTTATCTCCATGTAAGAGCACAATAAAAATAATAAATCAATGAAAACCCTGTTACATGGTCAGAAAAGCTCATTTGAGCAATACCCAGCGTGGTGGATTCATTTTGGTGATGACTGGAACTGCTTGTGTCTGACATGGGAGCAGCTCCTAATGCCTTATCACAGAAGCCACTCCTTGCAGTTCCCCCAACACCAATACCTTGCTACATAAACCCAATACATTCTCATATTAAATTGTTTTCTGGCATCAAAGTACAATGATAAAGATGCAGAATTTTTCTCATATCTTATATACTTGTTGGTTATTTCTTGCTGATTCTTGTGCTATTGTGCTATTTTCTATTGTTTGTAGTCTATATTGTCTGTGGTCTACATTGTCTATAGTCTGTGTTGACCATTCACAGTTCCATCCCTGTTTATTTTGGGAGTGTTTTGCAAGCTCTGATTTCCTTTTTTGACTGGTATTCTATGGTTTTCCTGAGCCATCTCTACATTGGAACATTGTGTTGGTTATTTCGTCTGCAAACTCGTGGTAAAATCTTAATGTGCCCTGAAGGCAAACCATCACTAGTCCACCCACACTCCCTCAGCATTAGTGCTGTATCTGACTTGCCTGGATTATGTAGAATTTTTGACCCTGCTGGAAACTCTTTGACAAAGCTCCTGCAGCATCAGTACTGACACATCTTAAGAATCACACCTGAGCTTTCCAACAAATAGTCTGGGAAAAGAAATTACAAGTAACCATTGCAACGATGTCAGTATAAAAAAAATAACAACCACCCACAATCAAAACAAAAAACACTAAAAAATCCCCCAACACCAACAAAAAAACACCACCACCAAAAAACAGTAAGAGATGTCATCATTATAGAATTTGTATGAAAACACAAATCAAGATCAGTATTACATGTAATAATGCTGAATTTTGATACCCTTTATGAACTGCTGGTCACTCAATATAACTTACATCAGGTACCTAAACATTAAGGAGCATATCAGATACATCAGGCTGCCACCTTGGACATATATCACTGTATATCTGTTACACACATTCACAAGGTCTGTCAGATGTGTCATTGTCACTAGCAGGCATTGAAACAGCTCAATCTCCCATGCTAAAAGCCCTGTCTTCCCCAGGAATGTCTGTTGTCACATAGAGGACTTCAAAGCTAGAGGGCTCTCTTTCAGACAATACCTAGGTGGCACAAGAGTAGAATGCTCCCAGAAAAAGACAGGTAAGAAGCAACAAACTCTTTTTGCTCTTGTCCTGAATAATAATACAAAACCTCCAAACAAATTAAAAAATAAAATAAAAAACCCAACAAAACAAACCCCACCCAAACCAAAACAGGTAGACATATTTCTAAATTACTAATTCAATTATAATAATTAAACAGATACTATAATTTTAAACCCTAGGCTTGTCTCTTTTGCCTATCTGTACCTCTAGCAGATGTCGCTTTCTACACAGCTGCTGAGGATTTCTGGTTTTCGTGGGCTTGCTGCTGAGGGTGCCATCCAATGACTAACATTTTTAAACATGTTGTATTGTATGTTGGGGTTTTTTTCTGGTGCCACTGAAAACTACAATGATAGTGGAACAGATTGACATTCAGAGACACAGGCTTATGAAAATGTTCTGAGCACACACTAGCTCTCTTGATTTCTCCCTTGAAGTAGTATTAAGATTTTTCTTCTCTACCTTAGCAGAGTGTTCCGAGTGCAGCCATCAATTCAAGTCTATCAACATCAATTCATTCCCTGAAGTTCTTGTCTAGTGACTAATTGCCTCCCGTTGCAAGCCAGATATTCTCTGTATCCATTATCTCTAATTTTTTCACATTTTTGCTATGATTCAAGATACAGAAAATGCTGTGCCTCTGCAACAGCTCAGATGGTGTTCATATAATTCTTTAGAAGAATGGAGGGCAAGACAAAGAGAGTGAATAGGGCAAGGGACAATGAAAGTGACCAGTTTCTTAGTGTCATTTGGAGGAGGTTGTGCCACCACAGAACTCTTTCCTGTGTCTATGTGCCTGTGTCCTCGCACAGAAGTAGAATTGTGGTTCTGACTAAGGTCAAAGTCACTTGCTATCTCAGTCTCTTCTCATTTGAAACAAAAGAGGACACCCACCAGTGACTGAGGATTTTTACAGAAGTTGCTGTGAACCATTAGCTACTTATATAGAAATTTTTTATTCTCATAGGCTGAAGACATGTTAGACTCACAAACCCATTTCTGTTAGACTTCATGATGACATCCACAGATTCTGTTCAATCCAATAAGTCAAAATGCTGTGCTGTGAGAGTTGCTGCCTAAGACTCAGTATAACAAGATCAAAAGTCCTAAAAACGTGTTCCCTTTGCCCCTTTTGGTATTATGCAGTCTATCCTTTCTGACATATTAGTCACCACTTCCCCTCTGTATTAAAAGAGTGATAATATTTATTTCACATCAGTGTGGTGCTGCTGCTTCAGTTTAAGAAGCCATGGAGTTATCCAAGTGCTCATTTCCATAAATGATACATCACAGACTCCTCCATTGTATCTTAAATACTCTGTGTATCAACATCTGTCCTAGTGTCGTGCATTATATTTGAAGTAGTGTTTTGTGTGTTCCTTCTTCCTTCAGAGACTATCTTTATTTACTTGCATTTTACATTTGTTCATTAGAGAGCTGTAGATTGTTCCTTTCCCTCTCACAGGAAGAAAAGCTGTACAATGCCCCATGAGCAAGCACAAAGGAGGTTTAATGAGGCTGCTGTTTTGAAATTCTCCACGGTATTCCACAGTGAATCATTTGTATATTCTTTTAAACACTTTTCTTCTGTTTTACAGAGAAAATCCTTTCAAAACACGGCACAAGATTTTTATTTCTTTTCTTTTTTAGCTTTCCAGCATACTTAGTCTTCTTTACATCATCTTCACCATGTAGAGCTGACCCAATGCATTTCTCTGGACCATCAGCAGTAAGAGCTGGGCAGGACTGGGATTGGGCTGGGGCTGTACATGTGGCAGTTTATCAGTTAGAGGAGCAGCAACAGCAGCAGCAGTGGAAAGACCTGCCAGATCTTGTGACCATGTGACTCTGATGTAGGTCTGAGGGTGTGTGGTTCTGACCCAGCATGGTGCATTTAAATACCCCCGAAGAGTGGCAGCCACAGGGGCATGGAGTGGCAGGAGGGGCATAGTGTGCCAACTCATGCAGGCAGGGCGAGCAGGCAGGGGAAGTCTCTCTTGCTGAGGACACCAGCCTCAGTGCAGGAGCAATGGTCTCCACCTGGCAGAACATGACAGCCTCCTCATGTGCTGCCCACACCACCACTGATGCTGCCACCCAAACTGAGCTCGAGGGAAGACATGCAAGCACAGGAGCACCAGGCTGCAGTGTGCTCAAGTATAACACGGTGCAGGAGAGCAGCACAATGCTCACCTGTGGGATATGCACTCGGGTAACAAAACTCCAAGAACAGGTGAGCAGGGTGAGAAGCATCAGTGAGTATGAGTCAGAGATAGACCAGTGGAATCACACCCTGCTTTCCCCAAAACAAACATCAGTTAGAGCTCACAATGAGGATGAATGGAAACAGGTCCCTTCTCATGCAACTGGTGGCTCCTCCCACAGCCTCCCATGCATTCCCAGTTGGCCCTGCATAACAGATATTGGGTTCTGAAGTCTGAGGGACAGTCAAACAATGGACAAAGATAAAAACACTTCCAATGAGCCACCAAAGGTAAGGCAGTCAGCACCATGTATCAAGACTGCCTCTATGAAGAAAAACAGAAGCATTGTAGTAGTTGATGATTCCCTTCTGTGAGGGACAGAGGGTCCAATTTGCCACCCTGACCCCTCCCACAGGGAAGTCTGCTGCTTCTCTGGGGCCCAAGTTAAGGATGTGTCAAGAAAGCTCCCAACCCTGCTGTGGCCCACAGATTATTATCTGTTATTGACCATTCATATAAGCAATGATGGACTAGAAAAAAAAAAAAAAAAACTGAGGGCTCTTAAGAAGACTTCAGGATTCTAGGTCAACTGGTCAAGGGAGTGGCAGCACAGGTAGTGTTCTCCATGCCCCCAGTAGTGGAGACCAACCCAAACAGATTAAGGAAGACCCAAGAGATGAATTCCTAGCTTTGAGTCTGGTGCCCCCAGCAGGACTTTGGTTTTTCTGGTCATGTGTGGATTTACATGATGCCAGGCCTGTTGGTGGCAGATGGGGTACACCTATCCCAAAAGGGGAGAAGGCTTTTATCACAGGAGCTGGTTGGGCTCATTGACAGGGTTTTAAACTAGATTGGAACAGGGAAAAGGGAAGGACCAGGATCACTAGATACAAGCCTAGAATACCTGTGGAACAGTGTGAATGCTCCACTGTTATTTCAGGGGAATCAGGGGATAGTGGGCCATGCAATAAGGAAGGTGCAAGAGCTATTGACAAGCTAGAACCCATGCTAGTGCAAGGGAGCAATCAAGCAGGGAGTAGATGTATACCCCACAAAAATGCAGCCCAACTGGTGTGTATCTATGCCAATGCATGGAGAATGGGTAATAAGCAAGAACAGCTCAAAACCATTGTCCGTTGGAAAACAATGATATTATTGCCCTGACAGAAACATGGTGGGGTGAATCCCATACCTGGAGTGCTGTGTTGGATGGCTACAGGCTCTTCAGAAGGGATAGGCCCAGAACAAGAGGCAGTGGGATGGCCCTGTATGTCAGGGAACGTTTTGACTGTCTCGAGCATGACAGTCACAGTGATGATAGGGTTGAATGCTTGTGGGTAAGAATCAAGGGAAAGGACAACAAGGCAGATGCCATGATGGGGGTCTGCTATACACCACCCAGCCAAGATGAGGAGGTTGATGAAGTGCTTTATAGGTGCCTGGTAAAGGTCTCTGAATTAGTAGCCCTTGTTCTTGTGGGGGACTTCAACTTATCAGATATCTTTTGGAAATGCAATACAGCACATGGGAAGTAATCCTGGAGATATTTGGAATGTGTGAAAGATAACTTTCTAACATACCTGGTGAATGAGCAGCTCTCCACTAGACCTGTTGTTTGTAAACAAAGAAGGACTAGTAGGATATGTAAAGGTTGGTGGCCATCTTGGACGAAAAGTGACCATGAAATAGTGAAATTTACAATTCTTAGTGAACTTAGGAGGGGAGTGAACAGAACTACATCCTTGGACTTCCAGAGGGTAGTCTTTGACTTGTTTAGGAGACTGATTGGTGGCATCCCCTGGGAGGTAGTCCTGAACATCAAAGGAGTCCAGGAAGGCTGGAAATTCCTCAAGACTGAAATATTCAAGGCACAGGAACAAGCTGTCCCTGTGCATCACAAAATGAGCTGAGGGAGCAGAAGACTGGCCTGACTAAGTATAGAGATTTGGGTAGAACTCAGGAAGAAGCGGAAAGTCTGCTAGCTATGGAAGAAAGGACAAGCAGGAACTGGAAGATAAGGATGGGGAGCAGAAAGCAGCCCCCACAACTCAGGAGGAAATGATCTATTGTGCTACTTAGATATGCACAAGTCTATGAGACTGGATGGGATCCACCCAAGGGTACTTAAGGAGCTGGCAGATGTGCTCACCAAGCCACTCAACATTATTTGTCAGCAGTCCTGACTAACTGGAGAGGTCACAGTTGACTGGAGGCTAGCAAATGTGACACTCACCTACAAGAAGGGTGGGAAGGATGATGCAGGACACTACAGGCCTGTCAGTCTGACCTCAGTACCAGGAAAGGTCATGAAGCAGGTTATCCTGAGTGTCATCATATGGCATTTACAAAACAACCCAGTGATCAGGCCCAGTCAGCATGAGTTTACAAAAGGCAGGTCTTGTGTGACTAATTTGATCTCCTTCCACAATAAGGTGACCCTAGTGGATGAGGGAAGTGCTGTGAACATTGTCCACCTGGACTTTAGTAAAGCCTTTGACGTGGTTTCCCACAGCATTCTCCTTCAGAAATTCATGGCATAAGTTTGGATAAGTGCACTCTGCACTAGATAAAATCTGGCTGGATGGCCAGGCCCAAAGAGTGGTGGTGAGCAAGCCCATCAGGGGTAGAGCCCTGCTAGACCTACTGCTTATGAACAGGGAAGGGCTGGTGGAAGACATGGTGGTTGGAGGTTGCTTGCGTCACACTGACCATGATATGATAGAATCTTCAGTATGTGGTGAGGTTAGGAGTGCTGTCAGCAAAATCTCTGCCTTGGACTTCTGGAGAGCTGACTTTGGTCTATTCAGGATGCTGGTTCAGAGACTCCCTTGGGAAGCAGTCCTCTGAAGCAAAGGGGCCCAGGAAGGCTGGGATTACTCTAAGAATGAAGTTATGAAGGTGCAGGAGCAGGCTGTCCCTATGTGCCAAAAAATGAGCCAGCAGGGAACAAGACTGGCCTGGTTAAACAAGGAGCTTGTGCAAGAACTCAGGGGAAAAAAGAGAGTGTACCAACTTTGGAAAAAGGGGCAGGTGAACCAGGATTTAAGGATATTGTAAGGTCATGTAGAAATAGAAATAAAGATACAAAAGCTCAGTTTGGACTTAATCTGGCCAATTCTGTCAAGGATAATAACAAGTGCTTTTATGAACACATTAATAACAAAAGGAGGGCAGGGAGAATCTTCATTCCTTATTGGACGAAGGAGGGAACATAATAACAGAAGACAGAGAAAAGGCTGAGGTACTTAACACTTTGTGTGCCTCAGTCTTTTAACAAAAAGGCTGACTATCCCCAGGGCAGCTGGACTTCTGAGTTGGTAGATAGGAATGGGCAGCAGAATATCTCTTCTGTAATCCAGAAGGAAGTAGTTAGTGACCTGCTGTGCCACTTAGATCCTAACAAGTCAATGGGTTCAGATGGAATTCATCCTAGAGTGCTTAGGGAGCTGGCACAAGAGCTGGCTAAGATGTTCTCCATCATTTATCACTGGTCCTGGTTACCTGGGCAGGTCCCAGGTGACTGGAGGTTGACCAGTGTGACACCCAGCCATAAGAAGGGCCAGAAGGAGGATCTAGAAAACTATAGGCCTGTCAGCCTGACCTCAGTACCTAGGAAGGTTATGAAGTGGGTCATCATGAGTGCCATCGAGTGCATGTACAAGAAAACCAGGAAATCAAGCCCAGCCAACATGGGTTTAGGAAAGGAAGGTCCTGCCTAACCTCATTCTATGACTGGGTAACCTGCCTGATAGATGAAGAGAAGTGGATGTGGTCTACCTAGACTTCAGCAAAGCCTTTGACACAGTCTCCCACAGCATCCTCCTGAAAAAGTTGGCAGCCCGTGGCTTGGACAGGTGCACCCTTCACCTGGTTAAGATCTGGCTGCATGACCAGGCATAGAGAGTGGCTATGAATGGTGCCACATCCAGCTGGTGTCCAGTGACCAGTAGTGTCCCCCAGGGGTCAGTACTGGGCCCAATTCTATTGAACATCTCTATTGATGACCTGGATGAGGGGATCGAGTCAACCGTCAGTAAATCTGGGGATGACACCAAGTCGGGAGGGAGTGTGGATCTCCTAGAGGGTAGGAAGGTGCTGCAGAGACACCTAGGCAGGCTGGGTCAGTGGGCTGAGGCCAATGGCATGAGATTCAACAAGGTCAAGTGCAGGGTCTCTCACTTTGGCCACAATAACCCCATGCAGCGCTACAGACTGGGGGATGAGTGGCTGGAGAGCAGCCTGGCAGAAAGGGACCTGGGATTGCTGGTTGACAGCCGCCTGAACATGAGCCAGCAGTGTGCCCAGGTGGCACAGAAGGCCAATGGCATCTTGGTCTGTATCAGGAATAGTGTGGCCAGCACGACTGGGGATGTAATTCTGCTGCTGTACACAGCATTGGTGAGGCCCCACCTTGAGTACTGCGTGCACTTCTGGGCCACTCACTTCAGGAAGGATATTGAGGTGCTGGAGTGGGTCCAGAGGAGAGTGACAAGACTGGTGAGGGGGCTGGAGGGAAAGTCGTACGAGGAAAGGCTTAGGGAGATGGGGTTGTTCAGCCTGGAGAAGAGGAGACTCAGAGGGCACGTTATTACTCTCTACAACTACTTAAAAGGAAGTTGTAGTCAGGTGGGGGTTGAGCTCTTCTCCCAGGCAACTTGTGATGGGACAAGAGAGCATGGTATGAGGTTGTGCCAGGGGAGGTTTAGGTTAGATATTAGGAAGCACTTCCTCACAGAAAGGCTGATTAGGCACTGGAATTGACTGCCCTGGGAGGTGGTGGAGCCACCATCACTGGAGGTATTTAAGAAAAGATTGGATGTGGCACTTGGTGGCATGGTTTAGCTGATGTCATGGTGTTAGGTCATAGGCTGGACTTGGTGATGTCAGAGGTCTTTTCCAGCCTCAATAATTCTGTGATTCTGTGAGTGGACTTAAGTCTGCCTGCTGCCCAGTTACTAGTGATATTCCCCAGGGTTCAGTACTGGGGCCTGTCTTCTTTAATATCTTTATTAATGATCTGGATGAGGGGATCGAGTGCACCCTCCGTAGATTTGCAGATGACACCAAGCTGGGTTGCTGTGTAGATCTGCTATAGGGTAGGGAAGCTTTACAGTGAGACTGATGGGCCAAGACTAGTTGTATGACGTTTAACAAGGCCAAATGTCACAACAACCCCATACCAAGCTACAGACTTGGGGATGTGTGGTTGGAAAGTTGCAGCCTGGAGAGGGACCTGGGGTGATTTTGGAGGTCTGTTCCAGTGTCAATAATTCTGTGATTCTGTGACTAGAGGAAATGGTTGCTTGTTGCTCCAGGGGAGGTTTAGGCTGGATACGAGGAAATACGTCTTTACCGAAAGAGTTATCAAACATTGGAACAGTCTGCTCTGGGCAATGGAGGAGTCACCATCCCTGAGGGTGTTCAAGCAGCATGTGAACCTGGCATCTAGGGACATGGTTTAGTGTTGACCTTTCAGTGCTGGGTTGAGGGTATTCTACAATTCTGTGATGATCTGATCCAGGAAAGCAAGTATAATTGAGAAAGAAACTGAACTTCCCCAACACAACTGCTGCAAGCAGTTCTCATCAATTTTTTTATCTTCAATATTAACCTCAGCCTCCCTAAAATTCATATTATGTTTTTTTATAATAATTGCATTTACATAAACTAATTGTCCTCTTCCATTTGAAATATAGGATGACATTATATATTTAAATAGCAGAAAACTTCCAAGTAATACAATAAGGCAAAATTTCTTAGTAAAACTTATAGGCTTCTACTTTAAGTGTATCAAAATGTTGGTATGTCATTTATAATTAAAATTGTTAAGAAGGAAAAAAAAACAAAACAAAACTAAAACCAACCAACCAACCAACCAAACAAGAATGAAGAAGATTTGTGATTGACAAAAGCAGAAAATAAAGTCTAGAAAAGTGTTTGGTTATGTGACAAAAAGCTCATGGAATGATAGACTCCTTATCATATACTCCCTATGTCTTAGGCTATTCCAACAACTATGTGTCCAAAACACTAGCCAAGTGTACTTCAGGGGTTATTTTATTTATTAAAGGTATTATGGATGAGACTGCATCAAATGTAATTCTTTTTCTGTTCCAGGCACCTTAGCATCTTCAAACATTCTTTTATATACTCAAGGTGTACTCCAGTCTTGCAGGAGGTAATCTTGGTTTTGTAGTATGAAAATCATCACTCTTATAGTGCATAAAAGTCCTCCCACTATTCTAGACACTTTGAACTGAGAGGAATAAAAGCCCTACTCATGAAAGGTTATTTACGTCTTAGGTTTACAGAGACACTGTATAGTTGTCAGCAAAGATTAAAAGGCACGTGTGCACATAGCCATTCTGTTTTACTGTATTTAAGCTGATCTCAATATACATGAGGTCCTCTGCTTTTGTTCAGGACTCACAGACAACTTATTTGAACAAATGCATTTAACAATACTGATGTAAATGTTCATGTTTTAAAGCTTCGGGAAGAATTATCTTATGCGTTGTTATGCTGGCACAGAGAGATGCTGAGTGCCTTCTTTGCTTCACTCTTTACTCCTAAGACTGAAATCCCCTATGAATTCCAGACCCTGGATGAAGGAGAAGACTCTCCACTAGTCAATGAAGATTGGGTTAGGGATCAGTTACATAAATTGAATATTCACAAGTCCAAGGGATCTAACAAGATGCACCCAAGAGTGTTGAGAGAGCTTGCTGGTGTTTTTGCTCTACCACTTTCCATCATTTTGGCAAAATTGTGGCAGACAGGAGAGGTGCCTGAGGACTGGAGAAAAGCCAGTGTCACTCCAGTCTTCAAAAAGGGCAAGAAAGAGGTTCCAGGAAACTATAGACCGGTGAGCCTCACCTCCATCCCTAGAAAAATGATGGAGAGGCTCATTCTGGAGGTCACCTCTAGGCACTTGGAAGAGAAGATGATGATCGGGAGTAGTCAGCATGGATTTACCAAGGGGAAATCCTGCTTGAATAATCTGATAGCCTTCTATGATGTCGTAACTGAACGGGTAGATGCAGGGAGATCAGTGGATGTAGTCTACCTTGACCTTAGCAAGGCTTTTGACGCTGTCTCCCATAACATTCTTGTGAGTATGATCAGGAGGTGTGGGATAGAAGAACAGACAATAAGATGGATTAGGAACTGGATACAAAACAGAGTCCAGCGAGTGGTGGTCATTGATGCCAAGTCCAGCTGAAGGGCTGTAACTAGTGGAGTCCCCCAGGGATCAGTGCTGGGTCTGGTCCTGTTCAACATCTTCATCAATGATATCGATGAGGGGACAGAGTGTCTGCTCAGCAAGTTTGCTGATGGCACCAAACTGGGAGGCTTGGCTGATACAGCTGAAGGCTGTGCGGCCATTCAGGGAGACTTGGACAGACTGGAGAGCTGGGCAGAGAGGAACCTAATAATGTTCAACAAGGATAAGTGCAGAGTCCTGCATCTAGGAAGGAATAATAAACTGCACCAGTATGGGTTAGGAGGTGATTTGCTGGAGAGCAGCCCTGTGGAGAAGGACCTGAGAGTCCTGGTGGATAACAAGTTATCCATGAGTCAGCAATATGCCCTTGTGGCCAAGAGAGCAAATGGGATCCTGGGGTGCATTATGAGGATTATGTCCAGCAGATTGAGGGAGGTTCTTCTCCCCCTCTACTCTGCCCTGGTGAGACCTCACCTGGAATATTGCTTCCAGTTTTGGGCTCCCCAGTTCAAGAGGGACAGGGATCTGTGGAGGATGACTAAGGGAGTGGAGTGTGTGCCCTATGAGGAAAGGCTGAGGGACCTGGGCCTTTTTAGTCTGGAGAAGAGAAGACTGAGAGGGGATTTAATAAATATTTATAAATATCTGAGGGCTGAATGTTAAGAGGGAGGGGAAGGGCTCTTCCCTGTTGTACCCTGTGATAGGATAAGGGGTAATGGATATAAACCACAGAACAGGAAGTTCCACCTCAACATGAGGAGGAACTTCTTCACTGTGAGGGTCACAGTACACTGGAACAGGCTCGCCAGAGAGGTTGTGGAGTCTCCTTCTCTGGACCCATCTGGATGTGTTCCTGTGTGACCTGCAATAGATTCCATGGTCCTGCTCTTTCAGGGACATTGGACTCAATGATTTTTGGAGGTCCCCTCCAACCCCTAACATCCTGTGATCCTGTGTGATCCTGGGAAAACTTCACACTTTTCTCATGGGAAATCTTGCTATGTTGTGGTCCACAGTGCAAGATTAACCTTATTGGGCTTCAACAATAATGAGCAGAACCCATCCTCATTGAACAAACACCCCCATTAAGGTAATGAAAAAGAGGCTACAGGTACATTTCCAGCACTTATCACAAAGAATCTTTGTCCAAAGCTTGTTAAATCAGATTTTGCTATGAGACAAAGATTTTTCCCTTAAAATTTAATTGAATACATTTTATATATTTAAGTATGTAGCCAAATTTATTTCCCATGTTGGTTAAATTCTGTATACCATAACTGTATGAACCACCTCATTACCTCATACTCTGCTAACACTAATGAACCTTATACAGTTGTCTCCAGCTTCATTTTATGTAATAAATTTGAATATCAGAATCCATAGAAAGATCAAGATAAGATAAAAAATCATACTTTTTCATATAATTTCTAGAAAAAAATACCATCTCTTTTCATTAGAAAGCATTTATAGCATGTTTCATTTATAGCATATCTTTGCTTTGCTGTGATGGATATCTGATAATAAATATCAATTTAATAAAATAAGTAATTTAAAGGCAATAGTAAATTATAATTTCTTAGATGAAAAACATATAGGTTATTAGAACTGAATGTGAGATAGCTTAAATAATCTTTTAAAAACATTTAATTCAGAGTTATTTTTGTTTGACTTTCAAACAAATTCTCCAAAGAGCCAAGCAAAGTGTTTGTTTGTAGACCACAATAAGGTCTTGCTGGAGCCTTCTCTTCTCCAAACTGAACAACCTCAATTCTCTCAGCCTGTCCTCATATCATAGAATCATAGAATCATAGAATCAAGAAGGCTGGAAGAGACCTCAAAGATCATCGAGTCCAACCTGTCACCCTAAACCTCATGACTATCTAAACCATGGCACCAAGTGCCACGTCCAATCCCCTCTTGAACACCTCCAGGGATGGTGACTCCACCACCTCCCTGGGCAGCCCATTCCAATGGCCAACCACTCTCTCTATGAAGAACTTTCTCCTCACCTCCAGCTTAAACCTCCCCTGGCGCAGCTTGAGACTGTGTCCTCTTGTTCTGGTGCTGGCTGCCTGGGAGAAGAGACCAAACCCCTCCTGGCTACAACCTCCCTTCAGGTAGTTGTAGACAGCAATGAGGTCTCCCCTGAGCCTTCTCTTCTCCAGACTAAACAGTCCCAGCTCCTCAGCCTCTCCTCATAGGGCTTGTGCTCAAGGCCTCTCACCAGCCTCGTTGCCCTTCTCTGGACATGCTCCAGCAATTCAACATCTTTCCTAAACTGAGGGGCCCAGAACTGGACACAGTACTCAAGGTGTGGCCTAACCAGTGCTGTGTACAGGGGTACAATGACCTCCCTGCTCCTGCTGGCCACACTATGCCTGATGCAGGCCAGGATGCCATTGGCTCTCTTGGCCACCTGGGCACACTGCTGGCTCATGTTCAGGCAGCTGTCAATCAGTACCCCCAGGTCCCTTTCTGCCTGGCTGCTCTCCAGCCATTCTGACCCCAGCCTGTAGCTCTGCATGGGGTTGTTGTGGCCAAAGTGCAGCACCCAGCACTTGGATTTGTTGAATGCCATCCTGTTGGACTCTGTCCATCTGTCCAGCCTGTCAAGGTCCCTCTGCAGAGCCCTTCTACCTTCTAACAGATCAACACCTGCTCCCAGCTTGGTGTCATCTGCAAATTTACTGATGATGGACTCAATCCCCTCATCCAGATCATCAATAAAGATATTGAACAGGATGGGGCCCAGCACTGATCCCTGGGGGACACCATTAGTGACAGACTGCCAGCTGGATGTGGCACCATTCACCACCACTCTCTGGGCTCGGCCCTCCAGCCAGTTCCTAACCCAACGCAGAGTGCTGCTGTCCAAGCCACAGGCTGACAGCTTGGCCAAGAGTTTGCTGTGGGGGACAGTGTCAAAGGCCTTGCTGAAGTCCAGGTAGACTACATCCACAGCCTTTCCTACGTCCACCAGGCTGGTTACCTGATCATAGAAGGAGATCAGGTTGGTGAGGCAGGACCTGCCCTTCCTAAATCCATGTTGGCTGGGCCTGATTCCTTGGCCATCCTTCAGGTGCGCAGTGATTGCCCCCAAGACAATCTGCTCCATGATTTTCCCTGGCATTGAGGTCAGGCTGACAGGCCTGTAGTTCCCAGGTTCTTCTGTCCGTCCCTTCTTGTGGATGGGTGTCACACTGGCCAGTTTCCAGTCTTCTGGGACCTCTCCAGTGAGCCAGGACTGATGGGAAATGATGGACAGAGGCTTGGCCAGCTCATCTGCCAGCTCTTTCAGCACCCTCGGATGAATCCCATCAGGTCCCATGGACTTGTGAATATCCAAGTGACTCAACAAGTCTCGAACTAATTCCACATGGATTTCAGGAGTGCAACACTGCTCCTTGACCCCATCAACCAGCTCAGGAGGCCAGTTATCCTGAAGTCCTCCTGCCTTACTGTTGAAAATGGAGGCAAAAAAGGTATTTAGAATCTCAGCCTTCTCCTCATCCTTAGTCACAATGTTACCCTCCACGTCCAACAAAGAGCTCCTCTTGCCCCTCTTTTTAGCATTAATATATTTATAAAAATGCTTTTTGTTGTCCTTCACGTAAGCGGCCAGTTTAATTTCTAACTGTGCTTTTGCCTCTCTAATTTTTCTTCTACATGATCTAGCAACATCCTTAAACATATCACTAGTTGCCTCCCCCCCTTTCCAAAGGCGATAAACCCTCTTTTTTTCCCTTAAATCCTTCAGGAGCTGCTTGCTCATCCAGGCCGGTCGTCTTCCCCGCCGGCTCGTCTTACGGCATGTGGGAACTGCCGGTTCCTGTGCCTTTAGGAACTCCTGTTTGAAGTAGGTCCAACCATCCTAGACCCCTTTGTTCTTAAGGGCTGTTACCCAGGGAACTTTCCGAATGAGTTGCCTGAACAACCTGAAGTTTGCCCTCTGAAAGTCCAAAGTGAGGGTTCTGCTACTGCTCCTCCCTATTTCCCTGCATATTGAAAACTCCACTATCTCATGGTCGCTGCACCCTAGACAGCCTCCAACCATCACATCTCCCACGAGCCCTTCTCTGTTTGAGAGGTGCTCCAGCTCTCTGATCATATGTGTGAAATAAAGACTTTTAGATGGTGTTCTGTTTTGTACTGTTTTCCTGATAATCATTATTTCTGTTCTGGAGAACAGGAAGTAATTTAATCATAGTACAAGAAGTAATTGTGAATATTGTTTACTGGTGATACATAATATGCAATCATTTTAGACAAGGTGAAACAGAAACTCATGATGTTCTTTAATAAAAATGTTATATATATTTGAAAGCAAATTTGTAGAATAGATATAGGTGATGAAAATTAAGTAGTATAATATTTCTGGGAAGACAGTTGAAGAAAAAAGAGAATGATTCAACATAATGGAATAATTTTTTAAATAGAATGGCCAAGAAGATTTTCTGAATTTACACATTGGAGAAAAATTGCATAGAGGCGATAAAGAACACATAGCATGACAGAAAAAGAGACATTAGAAGAAGAATAAAATTAGGTCAATTTGAAAAGAACTTATTACTTGCAATATTGTCTCTAGCTCTGCTGTGTTGCTCCGACTCACCCTTATTTTGAACTTTCATCTGTCAGCTTGACGCATCCCAGTGTTTTTCTGATCTGGCATTAAAAACACTGAACATTAATTCAATAATATAAAACTCACTGCTCTGTTTTTTTGTTTGTTTGTTTGGTTGGTTGGTTGGGGATTTTTTTGTTTGTTTTTCTGTAACAGGATGAGGACAGGCAAAGTGCTTTCTTGCTTAAGTAGTTCTGTTTAAAATTTACTGGAATTAACTGCATGATCAGTGCTAATGATAGAGTTAATTACACGTCAGAAATCATGACCAAATTTTATGCAACAGAAACTGCTGGAAGGAAAAAATACAAATTTGAACAAGCTGTTTTGTTAAATAAATTAATGTATTTAACTATCTTGTATCATTATTTATGTATTTATTTATTTATTCACAACTTCATTGAAATAAAATATCGAGAAATGTCAAAGAAAGACATTTGGATATCAAAAGAATAATCATAACATTATTTTAGTAAATTGCTTGAATAATCACTGTTCTGTTAGGAAACATACAGATCAGGTCTTCAGCTGGTGTGAATAAATAAATTCACCAACTTTTATGTGAACTTCTAGTACTTAGTGATCCAGATGAATATTCTTTGACTGCTGCAGAATGGCCAGAGATAAAGATAACACTAACTACTTATTGGTTTTCAGTGGGATCTTTCCCAAGGAAGAACTCTCCAGACTAGTTTTGATATAGTATAATTCTTCTTGTTCTGTCAATATTGTGAAACTTGTCAATGCACAAAAAGCCAGAACAAATGAATCACCAGGGAAGATTAGCATATTCGGTTCCCTTACGAAAGTTAATAAACTGCGTAGGACTGAATTTCACAGCACTCCATCTACTCTGTGGATAAAGCATCATCCGTCCACAGCTTGTTGAGAGTAGGAGAGCTGGCAAGAAATGTCTATCCAGTGAAGAACCAACTTGAAGCATGTTCTAGGAAAGGAAAATCTGTCCAAACCCATGCAGGTTTAGCACAGATATAGCTACAAAACTTCACTGAATATTGTGTTTTCATACAGCTTGACCAAAAGTGACTTCAAATGTGATCAAGGACTTTGGTTCCCAGTAGGACTGAAGGATTCTGTAGTCCAGGTTCACGCATTCCAACAAAAAGTTCTGTACCATGGCCATGTTATCAGTGTACAGATCCCTAGAGCATAGTGCAGTGGGAAAGGATCCCCAGAGTTCACTCAGACACTGATGTGCCTGCTTCATCAGCACAGTCCAGACAGCTCTGCCTGCCATTTGGCAGAATCTTGAACTTGAATCTTTCCTGTGATGTCACTGGTCCAGGTATTTCCTCCTTCAGCTGAAGCATTCATTCCCACTCAGCAGCCCTCTCCAGCCTTCTGGACTTTTTTGGTGTGCAAGCTACTGCAGCCTCTCCCAGTTGGGGTGCATCATAGACCATCATGGTACTTCTCAGGCTTTATAATGGAGGAGAAAGAAAGGAGGCTTTCACTCAGATCACACTGCTTCCCACTTTTGACATCTGAAGCCTGACAGAAATAAATGTGCAAATTCTAGACTTAATATGATTGCCATAAAAAGCAAACTGACTGCAGTGTTAAGATGACCGGTTGAAATTCCCAGAAGAAAGGCTTAAGAATGAGGGTAAATTAATAAATCATGGAATGGTGAATAATGAAATATCTGACTAGGTGGCAGAGGACTCTTCATGCTTCTAACGTGTTAGGTTAGATATTTGTGTATAATGGAAGGATTAACAACAAGACTAAAAATTGCAGTTGGATTATTGATTTATGTAATAAAAGGCAGAACTTTAGCTGCTGTGTGACCAAGGGGAGAGCAGAGATTTCAGGATGGTTTGCTTCATTGCTTTCCTTAAACTAGAAATGTGGAAAGCAGGGGTCTGTTTTTGTAATGCCATCACTCATACAGAGACTAGGAAAGGAGACCTCTAGTCCTCCAAACAGTGCCAGGACCCATATATTGACTGAACTAATTAATCTAAGCACTGGAAATTTATAAGTCATCTATATATATTTTTTTAACCAGATCCTGATGCTTCAGAGGCATTGAACAATGCACTTAATATGGTTGGTAGCAAATAAAATAAAATATGAGCAAATAAAATAAAATATGTTAACTGATTTACTCTTTTTCTTGCCCTCCAGTTAACATTAGTCACTGCTTTTTCAGATCCTAAAATATATCCTAAATATATTCTTGTTGTAGAAAAGTAGTCATAATTTATGATGAAACCACATCACAATATTTTAAGAAAAGTTTAAAGTTGGGAAGCTGTAAAAGAATTTGTTGTGGTATTTAATTCAATACCATTAGAACATGGAGCTTCTTTTAATCTCATTTTCTTCATAATAATGAAGTTTTACTTATGGAAATATTTCCAGAACTTTCTAAACAGTATGTTTTCTAAGTAGAACAGTGATTCTTGTTTGCATTAAATATGTGATGTGAAACTTACTGTGCTGGAATCTGAAGAAAAAGGGGACACCTGCAGAGAAATCATCTTTGTTATGGCAAATAGTAGAAGTAAATTCTCAGTGTTTTATTTTGAACTACTATGACTCTACATGCAGAAGTAATTGTGTTCTGGAATGACTGTGGCTGGATGGTGGAAGGGAAAGGTGAAAGGGCTGGGAAGAAAACAGCCTTCTCAAAGTCAGAAGTTGCATGAGTTTTGTGGCCAGGGATGCTGGACAGGAGGTGGCCAGTTGTGATGGTTTGAAACTGTCTTTTTAATTTTTCCTTGCAAAGTTCAGAACAGAGAAAGTGAAAGAATGTAAATAAGTCACTATTGGGTGTAAGAAAGCAAAATAACGATTGTTCTAAACACTTCCATTGGGTAGATAGAAATGTTTAAGAACTATTACCCAAAACAAAGTAGGCATTCGGCACATTCTGCGTTCGGCAGTGGGGGCAGTTGCTGGGCTGTCTGGCTGCTGTTTCTTCTTCTCTTCTGGCTGAAGATAACACACTGACCTTGGCAGCTAAGTTAACAACTTTCTGCTTAACTAACTGTGCTTCTCTGTCCAGGGGGGTCTGGGGGGAAGCTCCTGGGAGAGGGAGGCCCCTTTGGGAGGGTCCCCTTGGGGGGAAGCAAAGGGAGATCGATTGTGCTTTTTCTGTTGATTGTATATATTTGTGAATGTTGTGAATTTTGTATATTTGTACATATTCATTGCATTTCATTGTAGATTTTAGACTTGGCTTGTAAATACAGCTTTTCATTTGCTTCCAGACTGGGCTAGCCTGGTTATTGTCGGTGGGGGGGGAATTTCAGCTCACACCGACACACAGTTTAGGACTTGATCTTCAGCTGAAGTTTTCTTATTGAGGCTAACTCACCATGATGAATGCTGTATGTGTGGCATCAGGGGCTGAGGCCATGTATGCTGCTCATCAGTCCCTCACTGCCCACAGAATATTCTACCTGTATCTCACCATACATTGCCTCCTCACACACACTTAAAAAAGCCATTTATTTGGAACTTTCCTCTCGTGGATTAATTAATGCAATTCAGCAAGCTGAGTTACAATCAGTTTAGAACTTTTGTTAAATCATTTTCCTCTATAAAAAAACAATGGAAATTGAAGTAAGAAAAATATATATATCATCAAATTTGAATAGACTAATTCCCATATCCTTTAATGTGCTAATATTGAAAGAGAAAGGCAGAAAAAAACAATGCAGTTGAGCAAGAGAAAGACAGCTCATCTAGTGGAAACTAGAAAATGTGTTGTGCTTAAATAAGGAACAGAAGTACCTTCAGTTTAATTTTTTTCAAGTACAACATAGATTTTCAAAGCCAAGTTTATTTCTGTGATTGCTTCTCACAGAGCTACCTTTTCACAATATGCAGGTGTAGTACAGATAGATTTTGTGACTAGTTTAGATTGAATTCACTATATCAATCTGAAACGGCTATGAATTTGTTCTGGAATAGGCTTATTCAACTAAATTCCCTAGGCAGCATACAAATTTAGAACAGCAATTTACAAGTGGCTACTTCTAGAATAAATACACAGAAACAAACTGAAAGTAATCTTCTGGTAGTTAATATATTATTTTCTAATAGTTGACCATTGTTGCTGCTTGAATAAAAAAGGTGGCAAATCTCTTCTAATTACAGATTAAGCAATACAGTAACATTTTTTTCTGAATGATAGTGCAGCACACTCCAAAATCTTGCCTATTAGTTTTTCATATTTTTTTCAATTCCTTGTTTATTCTGTAATACATTATAGACTTCCACTGCCTCTGGGGTTATTATGAGATTATGAATTGGAATGGAGGAGAAAATCAGAAGGACAAAAATGAGAAAATGAATGGGTTGGGATAAAGACAATTTAAAAAGTGGAGTTAAACAAGCAAGCAAACAAACAAAAAAAGCAAAACAAAACAAAACAAAAAAAAACCAAACCAAAACAAAAAAGATGCTAAAGCAATCACTTTACCTCCTCCGATGAGAACAGCAATATGGAGCCAGGCTCTGAGCAAAAGCTACTTTGGAAAAACTCCTATCCTGCAGCTTTTATTGCTGAGCATGATGTTGTATGGAATGGGATTTCACTTTAGTCAATTGGGATTTGCTGTCCTGCCTGTATCTCCTCCCAGTCTTTTCCCAGCCTCAGCCTACTTGTTGGAGGGGGCAGAGTGGGAAACAGAAAAGGGATTGACACTGTGTAAGCATGGTTTAGCAATAGCCAAAAAGCATTAGCAACACTCTTTTGGTGGCACATCTACACCTCAGCCCTATACAGGCTTCTATGAAGAAAAATAACTCCATCCAAGCTTGATCCAGTACAGCAATAAAACCCATAAGCTTAAAATAAAACAACCAAGGCCTAAAGTTAGTGGTGAAAGCTTTAACAATTTACATTTACAATTTGCTAACCTGAAGCTGATCTAGTCAATGTATTTCCTTCAAAAATGAATCATAGAATCATAGAATCAACCAGGTTCGAAGAGACCCCCAAGATCATCCAGTCCAACCTATCACCCAGCCCTAACCAATCAACTAGACCATGGCACTAATTGCCTCACCCAGTCTTCTCTTGAACATCTCCAGGGACAGGGACATTTTAACATATATTTTCAAAATAAAAACAAAAGGTTGTAAAATTAAGGTCCAAATTCTTTCTATCCTTATTTGTTCAACTTATCCCTTATACAGGAATGATAAAAAATGTGTAGTATAAGAAAAGACCGTATATTGGAAGGCAAGGCAAGATGAAATTTACTTTAAAAATAGATGATAATAAAGGGAAATAAGTGTAGGCACTATGGCTACTAATGGGAAAAGAACATCCTAAATGTGGAAATATCTCAATAACCACTAAAACTTTCATTATGAATTTCTGATGTTTACTTGGACAATATCTTTAATAACATTGTTCTGTGGTGGATCAGCTTTCTAACATACAGGTAGCATCCTCACGAACTATTTTACATAAAGCAGTAAACTGAAACTCCTCTAATGAGAAAGAAAATCAATCAAACAAAACAACACCTCCCAAAAAAAAACCTATACCAAAAAAACATTCAATGTAACATGAGATTAGGTTAATACTCTGTCTAATAAAATAGTCATCTCAGAGTGTGTCATGTAATTTCCATTTATTACGAGTTAATTTTAAAATACTGTCCTATTGGATAAGTTTATCATTCTCAGATAAGCACAGGTTCTGAAGGATAATCTTACCTTCAATTAATTTCCTGAAGCTAAATAGCTGTCTAAAATTCTGCATCATATATGGTACTGTAGTTCATTTATCTTTTAAATGATTCTTTTTACTCTGCAAGTACAGTATTTGTATGCACAAAATAACTAAAATAATCCTTTGAAAACTTTATTGTTTTAAGCTAAGAACTAGTCGATAGTGTTGAGTCATGTTATATTTTGAAGATCTTTTTCTACCTGCAACAGGCATATGTTAGGTTGTGTTTGTTTATTTGTTTTTGTTAGATTTTTTCATGTGCTTTATTGCATTCTTACAATTGATGGTTGAAATGTTGAACAAAAGATATGTTTATGAGGAATGTCCATGGGCTAGACCTTTGCAGTTGTCAAGTGTGGTGAACCTAAGAATAGAAGAATATGACTGTCTGTCTTAACATGATGAACAGAGCCAGGAAATATTATTCAGAACTGGAATTCACTTGTTTTGTTGAATTGTTAAATCACGCTTTTATCTTGAATGAGCTACCATGATCCCACACGTGTGTTTAAGATGGAGAGATCAATCTGTAAGTGATTATATGAATGTTTTTGCTGTAGCTGAGTTTCCTTCCCTGCAACTACCCAAAACCACCCACATACTGCACATTCTGTGGCTCTAGAAATATCAAAAGCTACAAGACAGAGCCCTTGTCTATCCTGTTTCTTATAAATTTGTGAGTTCAAGTTATTTAAGATTTTTAAAAAATCTTAACTTTTTACAAAAGATCACATGCCTAAAAATATCTAACACAGGAAGAAAAAAAGGGGGGGACAAATTTCTTATGTGAAAATATCCAGAAAAATTCTGTGTTAATCTGACTTAATGGAAAATTCTTTCTAGTAACAAAGCAGATGATCTTGTTATATAGAAAAATCTTTCCAGACCATTACAAACGTTACACCACTAATGGCTAAAAATGTCCTGCTAATTTTCTGTCCAACTATATCTGTGATTTATTTCAAAGAATCAGACAATCATAAAATGTTTTGGGTTTGAAGAGACCATGGGCAGGGATACCTTTCACTAGATCAGAGCTTCATCACCTTGAACACTTCCAGGGAGAAGGTATCCACAACTTTTCTGGCCAAACTATTTCAATGTTTCATCACTCTCATCATAAAAAATATCTTCCTTATGACCAATCTAAGTCTACCCTCTTTCAGTTTAAAACCATTACCCCTCGTTCTATTACTATCAACTTTGGTAAAAACTCTTTGTCTTTCTTATAAGACCACTTTATATGTTGAAAGGCTGCAATCAAGCATCTCCAGGGCCTTCTCTTGTCCAACCTTCAAATTTTTGGACTTTCTTCACAGGATGTATGTTCCAGCCCTCTGATCATTTCTAGACCTGCTCTAAGAGGTCCACGGCTTTCTTGTGCTGAGGGCTCCAGACTTGGTACTAAAGGTGAGATCTCATGAAAGCAGAGTAAATAGGAAAAATCACCTCCTTCGGTCTGCTGGTCACACTTCCTTTTATGCAGCCCAGATTATGAATTGATTTCTAAGCTGTGAGCACATATTGGTGACTCCAGTTTTTCATTCACCAATACCCCCAAGTTCTTCTCTGCAGAACTAATGAACAATTGCACTATTATTATAACCTTTACTGTTATTGTACATTTATAAATGATCTTCCACTTCCTAAGTATTTGTTCTGTGGTTTAAAGTCTAAACATATATACCTACATAAATGTAAAACTTACATTGAAAACATATCTTTATCTTTTCTTTTGCAAAGTGGCTTGAAACTGAAGGTATGGATAAATGCTCTATCAAAATGCCCCATCATTTGCTGGATCTCTTTGCACTTTGGTCTTATTTGGAAAAGAACAATTGATCTGATACCACGTTTTCTCCTTCCATCCCCAAAAATCCATTCTCATTCCTCTTTTTATTAGTTATCTTCTATCTCTTTGCTTTCACAAACATATAGAATTGGAGAGTTTGACGTTTATACAAAAATGTTAGCCTAAGGGTGGTAAGCTACACTGCCTGGGTGAACACCTCTATATTTAATTTTCCAAATGCTAAATAATTTATTTCAGAGAGCAGCTCCTATCATCATTAAAATAATTTTTTCAGAGTTTTCAGAATATCATTCAGTCAAAATAGCTGCTGGTAATAGGAAAACTACATATATATGAACAAGAATTTTTTTGCTGTAAGGCAAAGACTGTTGCTAAGTGCTGAGGCAAAGCACAACACCCCAGAAGGGACAGGAGGAGGTACTTGGTTACTGACATGCAGTTCTAGTGAGAGTGTCTAACTGTTAAGTTGCTGTAGAGAGGAATTAATGCTATCAGTAGAGCAAACAGAGTCTCATGGAGTCAGACAGTTTTTTCTGACTGATGTTGGGTGAGAAGATCTGGAATCATCTGCACATTTCCACCTCTTTTTTGAGATAGTACTTGGAATATATAGTAAATAATATCTCACTTTTACTTACAGATTTAATGAATTACACTTTAAGCAATCCTTATGTGGTGCACACAAGTTCCTAAATACTTTTGTAAGCTTATTACGCTTAAGTAGTATGTACAAAATGTTGTGCAAAAATAAATAAAATACAGTAAGAGCTTTATATCATTCAGCATGATAACTTAGATAGCTCACTAGCATCCCCTGAATTTAAGGAGTGACTAGTACTTAAATTCAACAACCCAATCAAATATTCCTTGATTTCATATATAAACAGCAAAAAATGTTTATTAGCTTACAATAGCAAAATCATGTTAGGGTAGGGTTAATATGTACTTTTCAAGCATAACAATATTTTTTTAAATATATAATTAAATGCATTGTTCAGGTGAAGATATTCTTTACATAGGTATATAATTATCTTCTGAAGAACAGGAAAAAGAGTTTGTTTAGAAACAGTGTTTAGAGACTGTTTTTGCACCTCCTTGTTTTCTTATAAAATATTGTTTCTCTTCATACTTGGTCTATGATGTCTTTACTCAGACACTGATCTCTGTGGGATATCAGTGTACTATGTACTGTATTACACCATAAAAAAAAACAAGAAGGAAAATTTCATTTCTTTATGACTGCGAAGTTAAGGTCTTCTGTGTCTACACAGTAAATTAATTGTTTTTATTTATAAAAAAATATTGAGTTTAATAAATATAACATTCACTTTTTGAGAGTCTTCGCAAATACCTGGAGGTTTCCTGTTTACATGGAATGAAACTACATTTGCAGCAGGAAATGTCCCATCCTCAGGACAAAATTTGTTACCTATTTCCAGGTCCAAAAGCTGATAAAGTACGCATATTTTTAAATTTAAGCTTCTGTCTGCTGTTTCCTGGATGGGTTCTACAGGAAGTATAACAAAGGTCTTTTATACGGGTGATGCAGACACTCCTCTGTAGTAGAGTGGAAACAATAGGGCTCAGTGAGTTCTCTTTTCTAATCCTTCTGAAGAAAAGAAAATAAAAATAAATGTTTAAAAAAGCCCCAAGAACAAAACCAAAACAACTAAAAAAAAAAAAATTATCCGAGAGGAATTCCTGCTTCCTATGTCAGTTTTGTATGAAATTTAAAGTTTGGGTTTTTTTTAAGAGCAGTATTTCCAAAGCATGTTTCCATAGGGTCAGGGCACTAAAATAAATCCCAGCCTTACCTGATATAGAATCATAGAATCAGTCAGGGTTGGAAGGGACCACAAGAATCATCTAGTTCCAACCCCCCTGCCATGGGCAGGGACACCTCACACATATAGCTGTGGCACAGAAATTCCTTTAACTCTATAAAAATAATAGAATAATTGAAACAATAGAATGATAATATGACATAGTGATAGTTATCAATTTCACCTCTTTGAGGTGAAATATATCATATACTTCTGCAAGGCAAAATACTGTCATTCTAGCACAATATGTTATCAGCTTCACTGATAGGCATTTCTGATCTTTTAAGTGGCTCTACAAACATTTCTTTATTCTAAGAAGCTATCCTTCACTATTTTCTTTTCGGAAGGAATGAATTCCATATTTTACACATGGGGTGATTTAGCACCAGTTAGTGCTGATATATACTATGTATATTTTATAGTATTAATCCAGAGATAATAATTTAACATGATAATATAATAAGAAGGCAGTACTTGATCTCACTGTGAATATTTGAAGTAGGATTTGTAATTACTATTTCCTTTGGGAGAACAAAATATTAAAGCAAGGCTAGTCATACAGACCATTCTTATGATACTACGATGCACAAACATCTTGATGTTGATTTTATTTATTGGCATCTTTCAAATTAGCTATCCAAAAGCAATGGGTAGATGATGAAGGCATCTGGCCCAAATCAGACTGGCAAATTACTATTGGGATGCTCTCTCTGGGTGATATATAATTAGAAAAAACACCCTTAATCTTTTATATATTTCCAGAGCCAGAAGTCCTTGGAAACAGATTTGATACATCTTGTATGATCAGGGCCACAAGTTTGAGTTATAGGTCTGATTTAGGTAGTAGCTATCAATTACAAGACATGACTGGCTAGCAGGGAATCCCAAACAGCCCCGCTCACCTGATCTGCATGTCTTACTGTCCCCTTTCCCATTTCTTGTCCTATATGTTCTATCGCTGCATATCTTCCTTTCTGTGACCTTGCCTATTCCCATATAAACAACTCATTGTTACAACTTTGTTACATACATATCTAAGTCTGATTTACCTTATGCTGTTACCATCACTCTCTCTTCCTTCTGTGGTATCACAGTCTGAGTTACTGAGGCACTACCAGCCTTGCATGATTGCTGCCTTGAATGTCCACTGTGCTCTCATTCAACTTCCTGTGATGCTTGAGATGGATAATTAAAGGGCTAGGCGAGGCATTTTTGATGTGTACAGTGACTGCAGAAACGAAAACCTTGTAACTTCTTGATTTTCAGCAGCAGTTAGTACTGGAATCCAGATATTATCATTGCCATTAATTTTGGATATTACCACTGTCATTAACTTTATCCTTGTCTGCTTTTCCTTTTCCTTACAGTTCAAATCCTGAACAATACTGTATGGAAACAGTTAGAAATAAACCAAATCAGGTTTTAGAATAGAAGCTACATTTAAAACAATATTATTAATATGGTAGAATTGCAAAAATATATGACTTAAAAATATGCAAATTGTCTGTAAGTAGATGTATAAAATAAATAAACAAATCACATAATCTCTCTAAATGAAAAATACATAGTTTCATGACTATATTTAACTACTTCATGTTTCAGAAAATGAAGTAAATTAGAAGGATTAAAGTTAGAGAAAACAAACCTTTATTCTAAAATGGCTGAAGTTGACGTAACTCAGAAAATGTCTCCTTGACAAACATACTGTATGTATCTGAAACACTACTTCTCAGTTATTTCAGAAATACAAAGCTGCCTAGATAAATTATATCAGTTATGTTTCTGGGTGAAGTGGCTTTGTGAATAATTATTTAGTAACACTGTCAAAGACAGATTATTGATCCAAATGGACCAAGAATACGTATAAAGGCAGTAAACTCTCTGAACCAAATTCTGCATTAATTTGTATACTTTTTGTATACATAATTTTGCATGCCAAATCCAAACATAAATTGTTGTATTGTATGTCCCAATTGTAGTGCCTTCTGTAAAACATCATTAGTAGTTATTTTTAGATCAATTAATTGCTAATCTCATGGATAATTTATCCTGTTAATTCCAATTTTTCTTTTTGAGTAAATTTTTTTTCTGATAAAATATAATTCAGTAAAATAGAAAATAAAACCAAAACTCATTATTTCACTCTATATGCAAAAAAAATATTGCAAGTGGATTCCCCCATGGCCATTAAGTAGAACAGTTTATAATAGTGGAGATTTTAGGAAAAAAATTCTCTTGAAATAGACTGACATCCCAGGCACAAGTACGCACTGGAGGCCAACCATCTGGGAAGTAGCTTGGCAGCAAGAGAACTAGGGTTACTGGTGCACAACACATTGACAATGAGGTAACAATGAGCAGTTGCAGCAAAAATGGCCAATGGTATCCTGGTCTGCATTAGGAAAAGTACCATCAGCAGGTCAAAGAAGGTGATCTTTCTATTCTACCCAGCAGTGGTGAGAACACCTCTGGACTCCTGGGTGTAGAATCACAGAACAGTTCGGACTGGAAGGGACCACCTAAGGTCATCTAGTCCAACATCCCTGCAGTCAGCAGGGACATCCCCAACTAGACCAGGCTGCCCATGGCCTTGTCAAGCCTCACCTTGAATATCTCCAGGAAAGGGGCCTCAACCAACTCCCTGGGCAACCTGTTCCAGTGTTCCACTAAGCTCATAATAAAGAATTAGGTAGGTATGGGCTTCCCAGTACATGGGAGATCTGGCTATACTGGAGTGAAACCATGAAGATGATTTAGGTCTTGGAGCATCTGTCATATGAGAAGAGACAGAGAGCTGGGATTGTTCAGCCCAAATGAGAGAAAGCTCGCTTGGAACTTACCAGTGTGTACAAATCCCTGGGGTGGAGAGTAAAGAAGACAGAACCAGACTCTTTTAAGTGGTGCCCAATTATGAGACAATATTGTTCTTTTTTGAAGCTTTTGTTTAATGTATCAGTGGTTCAATTAATCTTATTCAGCTCTATTATTCAAAAGGTAGCTGTGACCTAGCTTTTGACTCTATAGCTCATTTGTCATTTATAAGGAGTTGTAGGCACCTTCACAAAGTAATTTATTCAGTCTGAATAAATATGTCTAAATTAGTCAAGAGGTGCTTATCTTTTTCCATCAGCAATAGAGGGACTATAAAGCCTAGCCAGCCAATTAATAGTCGACCTGCAACTTTTATGTGGATGATATCAAGTGAGATGAACACAAAAGTAGACATTGATAAGTCGGTAAAGCTTACCCTACTTTGATGTGTATGCAGATGTGGATGTGCTGTCAAACTCAGAAAAAGATTATATTGTTTGAACTAAAGCATAAAACAAACCCATCAACAACAACAATAAGAATAAAAAAAAAAAAAGAAAAATGCAGAACTGTGATAACAGAAAAGTTATATAAAGAAATTGCTAGCCCAGAAACTACAAATTTTCTAGACAGTTAACCCCTTTTAAAAAGGTTGATGCCAATTTCCTTACTTGAAACTCTGTATTTTTATTTTTGCTTCACAAACAGGAATACAGATCCAAGTCAATCTCATTAAATAGTTGCTAATGGTTTTGAAAAGCTTCCAATTGCTCTTAAGCATGATCTCAATCATAATTTTAATAAACATATTTTTTAATTCCCTTGCCCTCTATTTATTCATAGTTTTACTGTGTTCTTTTCTATTGACCAAATACTGACATGAATAATATAAATTTACATCTATGAAACTAATAAAATATTAATTAAAATAGTTTAAAATATATGTATAGGATTAATTCCACAATCTCTCTTGAAATGACATCACATTGCTTCTGAGTCTGTTGGAAATATAGTAACTATTTTAAAAAATTATTTGAACAGATGAAAGACAACTTAAATCTCTTAACAGAATGTGAAATATTAAACACTGAAAATTACTTTAATTCCAGACTAGAACCACAAACTATAGGAAAAAGATGTAGAGTGGAGGTAAACAGCACATTTTTTTAGGGATTGTCATGGTTTGAGTTGAATATGGTGTTATTCATACCATGCTCATATCATGTCAGTTTCAATATTAAAGTGCTGTCTGGAGCACAGTATTATGGGGCTTGAAGTTCAAAATGTAACATGAAAGGCTTTCTATTCTGGTTGCTGTTTTCATAGTTTGCAGAGTTGTTTTTTTAATACTAGGCTGCAGGAGCTGGCAGATGTGCTTACCAAGCCACTCACCACTATTTGTCAACAGTCCTGATTAACAGCGAGGGCCCCGCTTGACTGGAGAGTAGCCTCTACAGGAAGGGCTGGAAGGATGGTCCAGGGAACTACAGGTCTGTCAGTATAACCTTGGGGCCAGGAAAGGTTATGGAGCAGATTATCCTGAGTGTCATCACATGACACTTACAAAACAACCAGGCGATCAGGTCCAGTCAGCATGGGTTACGAAATGCAGGTCTTGTCTGACTAATCTGACCTCCTTCTGTAATAAGCGACCTGCTTAGTGGATGAGTGAAGTGCCATGGACATTGTCTACCTGGACTTTAGTAAAGCCTTTGACACTGTCTCTCACAGCATTCTCCTTCAGAAACTTGTGGCACAAGGCTTGGATAAGTTCACTCTGCACTGGACAAAAAAGGAGCTGGATGGCTGGGTGCAGAGAGTGGTGGTGAATGGAGTTAAGTCTGCCTGCTGCCCAAGTTACTAGTGGTATCCCCCAGGGTTCAGTACTGGGGCCTGTCCTCTTTAACGCCTTCATAAATGATCTGGATGAGGGGATCGAGTGCACCCTCAGTAGATTTGAAGATGGTGGCTGCATTGATCTCCTAGAGGGAAGCTTTGAAACGAGACCGATGGGTGAAGGCTAATTGTATGACATATAACAAAGCAAAGAGCCAAGTCCTCCGCCTGGGCTGCAACAACCCCATGGTAAGCTACAGACTTGGGGATGTGTGATTGGAAAGCTGCAACTTGGAGAGGGATCTAAGGATTCTGGTTGACAGTTGATTAAATATAAATCAGCAGTGTGCCCAGGTGGCCAAGAAAGCAAACAGCATCCTGGCTTGTATTAGAAACACTGTGGCCAGCACTGGTGAGGCCACACCTTGAGTGTTATGTTCAGTTCTGAGCCTCACTACAAGAAAGACATTGAGGTTCTGGAGCATGTTCAGAGAAGGGCAATGAGGCTTGTGAAGGGCCTGGAGCACACAGCTTATGAGGAGTGTCTGAGGGAGCTGAAGTTGTTAAGTCTGGAGAAGAGGAGGCTGCGGGGAAACCTCATCACTTTTTACAACTACCTGAAGGGACATTGGAGAGAGGAGAGGATAAGCCTCTTCTCCTTGGTGGCAAGTGGCAGGACTAGAGGAAATGGTTTCAAGATGAACCAGGGGAGGGACAAGAAACCTCAAAACATTAGATGCAAGTGAGGTGAACTGGAGAAGGCAGAAGACAGCTTACTTTAGTTCTGCCTTCCCTCATCAAAGAACCTTCCAGGATGTTCACTTTGATTTTCACAAAGAATAACCACTCAGGACTGTTGACATCAGTGCTGGAAGCATCATATCCCTGTTATTGTATACCTAGAGGTAATATAGAATGGAAGTGTTAAAGATAAATAGCTTTACCTCTGTTGTAACAGTAATGTGGAAGAACTCTTAGAATGAGGTGTGCTGTAATTCAATTAATTTAATGAAGTTTTATTTCAAGATTTAAGACTGATTGTCAGTGCTCTGACTTTCACTCCCACCAACTTGATCTTTAACCCCCTAATCAATATATAAATATATTTGATTGCAATAATTCTGAATGATAACCATTACAATGATTATTTTAGCTTTATCAATTACAGTATGCTATTATTTTTAATGTATGTGTGAAATATTGAACATATGCAACAAATATTTGTTTCCACAACAGCTACTTGAATGTTTAAGATAACACACAAAGTCTGAATTACATATATTTTGAGGTTACAGATGAACAAAAGATAGTATTTGATTAAATAATATGTCCATAGTTATGAGAACAAGCAATGATGGAATAAAAAGAAAAGTTTTTTTTCTTTTTACCCTTGAAACAGGAAAAAAAAAGCATGGTTTTCCTACATCAGTTATCACAAACAAAACAGAACCTCATTATAGGAGGTTCTGTGTAAAATCAGTAAGTTTTGCATGTTTAAAACTTTTGAGATTGCTTTGGCAACTCCGAAATACAAGCAGTAATTTTCTTTACTTTGGCTTCATCTAGCAGCTAGAGATGCAAACTGCCTGCAGCAGGTGGGAGGTATGATGTTATGTCACACACAAACAGGTTTCCAAGGATTACATTGATTCTGATGATATTCTAATCCCTGAATAAGAGGTATAAGTGTTCAGTGTTGTTCCAATAATACCTATAAATAGACTCTGATTCTATAACTATTCTAAAGACTGCAAAATGGTTCTCAGTTAGAAACACATTTTAAGAGCAAGAAGTTTTAAAATCTCCTATTTTCATGCAGTCTGGTTTGTTTATGAATTTTACTGACACTGATTAATATTATTAGCATCTTCATGTGAAGTAGTTTTTGTTCAAACATTGAATGATGACAATATCTTAACATATGTACTAATAGATCAATTATAAAAGGTCACACACATATAGATTGCATATCTTCAATGGGATTTCTATAGTAAATTTTCACCATAAACCCAAAATAAGTGCAGTGACAGTCCAAATTTATCACTTTATACAATAACTCAATCAATGGAATTTGTAAAATAAGCTACAGTTTGTAATCTAACTTTGACAGCTCTTCAGAAGAGTTCTTTCTTAAAGACTACAGCTGAAGGCTTAAAGAAGAATTAGAATGGAAATAATGGAATTGAAAGTATTAGCTCATTAATTCTGGTGTATGTAGACATGATGAACTCAGTCACATATGACTCCACGACTCAGAATTCAAGGCTGGGTTATGTTTTACTGTGCTAGAAAAGTGTTGATTTGGATATAAATTTCATAAAGACATACCTGGCCTATATGAAATGTAAGCATATGAAGGGTTTTGCATCTGAATAAAATACAACTAGACTATATGAACTATAAATATATTAACTCAATGAATATGGAATGATGAACAAACTCTTATTGCAGTGTCAAACTCCATCCCTGTAGTGCTTTGTGTCTTTATTATTCTTAAAACTAGTGCTCAGAAACTTAGTATATAAAAGCATTCTGTAAGGTATGTGATCTGCAATTCTTGATCAATAACCACTGAGGACAGCTTAACAGTTAGTGTGTGAAGTTTAATATAAAGATAAGGGAAACAATTTAAAACCTCAAAAAATTACAACATAATCAGTCATGGTGCGCTAAATAATAGTCGCTCAAAAAGAAAGCTGGGGAGGTGATAATATAAGTCCTTTCCTGCTCTCCCTTTCTCTCCCTTTTCTCCCTTCCTCTATTCAGTCACTTTATCCTTTAATAAATAGCCTCACTTTTGATATTTGGCCTCATTTGTGTCTTAATTTCACAACATGGAATGTTATAAAAAAAGAACAAGTCTTCCTCCTCCTCTGGGCCAAGACAGTTGGTTGTGGGTTTTTTGTGGGTTTTGTTTTGGTTTTTTTGTTGTTGTTGATGATGTTTTTTCTTCTCATGAGGAGGACTCTATTTGGAGGTTTATGTGCTCACTGCAAGGGTGTTGGACAAGACAACCTTTGAGTGTCTCTTTCTACCCAATGCAATCTGTGAATATGTGAATCTGTAATATATCTTGCACTGTATCACAGAAAACAGTGAATCTAATTTTCCTTCAGTAATTACAAAATAACAGAGCATCACACATTAATTGAATTCAAACATATAAAAATGTAAGTCTAATGGGATGGTCTTTAAATAGCTTAGAGATAAACTGTGCTTTCCTTTTTTAAGTACAGCTCCCAATTGGCATTGGAGACAAAAATTACTTAGAAATTGGTGCCACAGTAATCCCCTAGGATATATGTCAGACACCTTCACATAAAAGCAATAGTATTCTCTCTCTAATTGGATTTGAAAATTATTATAATATTTCTATTTACAATAAAATATATATTCTTATACTTAATTATTATATTGTGTTATACAATATAATTTATTATATTTTATATTTCTGCTGATTATACTGTTTCCAGGTTAGGCAGTAAACAAGAACTAATGAAGCTGTATTAAAATGATAGGTCTAGAATATGATTGGTCATTTTCAGGAGATTTTATCTGTTGTTGGCCAGTATAGCTGTGTAGCTGTTGCCCCAAACAAATTCAGCCTTTCTTAACAAATTAGTTTAGTTTCATACTTAAAATTTTTGTGTCACCTTCCAAGCAAGAATGTTTCATCTACACTGATGAATGATTACCAGAGGTTGTAGTTCTTGGGTTCGCATTTTCAGACCAAAATACTGCTTCATTTTCGTTGTCATACCCTGTGTGTGTGTGGGTTTTGTTGGTTTTTTTTTGCTGTTGTTGTTATTGTTAGGTTGGTTGGTTGTTTTGTGTGTGTGTGTGTTACTTTTCCTCACAATTTGTAGCAGGGGGAGGGGTTTAGAGGGTGGACTGTCAACCCAGGACACCATCTAAACATTGAAATTACAAATTATTTTCCAAAAGAAGTTGTATTGATAAAAGTCAGGGGATAAAAAAGACTTAAAAGTTAAAACAGGAAGAAGGAAAAGATGAAAGCATTATTTCTCAGGTTAAGTTGACAAATTGCATAAAAAGAAATAATTTTAACTTTCACAGCATTGTTAAAAACAAATAAAAGGAAAAAAATTCTCGCAGAGATCACAGTACTGAGCCCTGGGGAACACCACTAGCTACTAAGTGGATTTAATTTCATTCACCACAACTCTTTGGGCACAGCCATCCAGCCAGTTTTTTAACCAGTGAAGCATTCACCCATCCAAGCCATGAGCAGCCAATTTCTCCAGGTGGATGCTATGGGAGACACTGCCAAATGCCTTACTAAAGTCCGGAAAAACGTTTGCAGCATTTCCCTCATCCACTAGCAGGTCACCTTGTTGCAGAAGGAGATCAGGTTTGTCAAGCAGGACCTGACTTTAATGAACTCATGCTGACTGGGCCTGATCACCTGGTTGCCCTGCACATGTTGAATAATGACACTCGGAATGATCTGCTCCATGAACTTTCCTGGCACTGAGGTCACATTGACAGGCCTGTAGTTTCCCGGGTCCTCCTTCTGGCCCTTCTTGTAGATGAATGAAGCAACAATTTATTTCTAAGCCTTGTAGTACTAAGATATTTCTCATCAAAGTTAATATCTTATGATCCTTTTGAGTTCGCTTTCACTGAGGTTACATTTATACGAATGCTACTGAATGTAGCTCTCACAGTGGGCAAACCGTGGCCCACTAGGCAAGTGGAATAATGACAGTACTGTGGGCCTTTGATTCTAATTTCTAAATGCAAGTAGCCAAAGAAGTCCAAGACTTCACCTATGCAGAAAATAAAGGAAGATTTCTCTTTATTTCAGTGGCAGCCACCTTTAATTTGCAGTTCGGTCATGGGCTGAGTTGAAGCTGCTGCTGTTATTCATACCATGCTGCAGTCATACCAGCTTCAAAAATTAAAGTGCTGGCTGCATCAAAGAATTCTGGGGCTTGAAGTTCAGATCATAACATGATAGGCTTCCTGTTCTCATTGCTGCTTCTGAGTTCTGGGTATTTGGGTGTTGGCTTTTTCCACAGGGATGGTGGTGAGAGGATCGAGAGTGGGGTAGCTCACTGGTTTTCTTTTATGCTGTTTTTTTCCTGTATTTCACTGCACTTCTTCTGCAAATAGGCCAAGCTAAGATAATAATGTGTTTTATTATTAGATTATTACCTAATGTAATTATGCATTGTAATTATGATATTTTATGTTATATTAAACTCTTATCTGTTTATCTCAACCTGAAGCTTTGTGTGTTACTTTTCCCCTCACTTTTGTGTTGGGGGAACAGAAAGTTTAGCCCTTGAGTTAACCCATTACAAGTTCTATAACCATAAATGCAAAAGTTTACATCAGCCTTCTTCCCTCATTATCATAGAATCATAGAAAGGTTTGGGTTGGAAGGGACCTTTAAACATCATTTAGTCCAACTCTTGCTACAGTGAGCAAGGACATCATCAACTACGTGAGGTTGCTCAGCACGTTGTCCAACCTGGTCTTGAATTTTTCCAGAGACGTATTATCTACCACCTCTCTGGGCAATCCATCTAGTATTTCACCACTCTCACTGTAAAATTTTCTTCCCTATATGTAGTTTAAATTTACCCTCTTTTAGTTTAAAACCATTACTTCTTGTCCTATGCCTGCTAAATTGACTGTCACGATCATTCTTATAGACCCACTTCATGTACTGGAAGGCCACAATAAGGTCTCCCGTAGCCTTCTCTTCTCCAGGTAGAACAATCCCAACTCTCTCAGACTTTCATCACAAGAAAGACGTTACAGATATTTGATCATTTTTGTGGCACTTCTCTGGACACACTCTAACATTATCCCAACTGATTATTCCAAATTACCTACTCCAAATAAATTAGTTTAGATTTTTCTTAAATTTTAGCACAGATGGCTGAAATTGCAAATTCTTTTGCAGTGAAGTAGTGGTTGTTGAAAGGTGTCATGGACATCTTACTGTATCACTGTAACCTTGTAACCTCCAGTGTAGCAAATACGATTTTCTGTGGCATCTTATATAACAATTTAAATAATAAAGAATGATCAGTCTAGTCAATTTGACCTTGCTGGAAACGCGAAACTTACTTTTATATTAATGTGAATGGCAGGCTGACCAAGGTTACGAATGCCCTGTAGAATTCTTCCTGACATACCTGCAACTTTTATTACATTACAACAAATGTTCTTTCATTTTTTCATACATCATTTTATCTGAATAACCTTTATTCAGCATTGATCAGTTCTGAGTTTTACTGTTATGTCTCAGTCTTACAAATATCAAGACCTTTCATTTTCTTTTCATCTTCACAAAGAATTATTTTAATAGCAAAAAGATGTTGCAGAAATTACAAGCCGTATCTGAAATGTGTAAAAAATAAACAGTTTTTTGTTACATGACATGTAATGCACTGTTTTCCTTTTAGTATGATATATATTTATTATGTTTTTAGCAAGCATGTTTTTAGCAAGCAATCTCAAAACTTCAAGACTATGAAAAGATTGACAGTCTGTAACACAAGCGTATTAAACTACAGGTGTTCATTCTGCCACAAATACTGATAGAGACTCTGACACTGACATTGATGAGTCCTATACATTGACAGTTAAAAATGAAAGACTGAAATGCAGACACAAGGAATCCTCTAGATATGAATCCCTTGGTACTAGACTATTTGACAGCCCTAATTATCTCGACTGGAAGATAAATGTCTAAGAGCTCATATGTGTTTGGATTTTGTATTATAGTTTGTCAAAACTGTTACGTCTTGTTAAAGAAGTACATGAATTTAATTTCTTGGGGAAAAGACTGTCACTGACACAACTGGAAAAATGTTAAAAAACCTTGCACTTAATCATACGAAACTTGCATTTTTTTCCTAAATAAATTTGAAGCCAAGTTAGACTACTGTTCAGTTTTGAATAGCAAAATGCACCCATGAGGGCTGTGATCTAATGCCGAGCGTTGTCTTCGTTTAAGCAGCAGAGGAAGACGAGCTCTAAAATTACTCTCAAATCAGTTAAAGAAGACTCCACACAAGATTGGATAGAAATACAGAATATATTGGAAGATTAAACAGAAGTGCTATTCATAACTACAATCTACAGTGCAAAGCACATCAAATCCATAGTCTAGGTATAAGATGAAAGCCCACTAAGCTAAATCTTTCACAAAATTGGATAAAAATATCAGATTGTATCCCAGAGCAAATATAGAGTACAGAATACATACATCCATACTACATAACCAAACAGAGAAATCCACAATAAGTTCTATATCACCCCCAAAATCTTCTCCCCCATCCATGCCTTAATGTTCGGTCCTTAGCGCTCTTTTCTCCACCCTGCCATACTTCCTTCCATGAGGCCCAAACAGGCCCAAATTGCTTATGAAATATTACCCAGGCCTTTCAAGACTGCAGTGAAAACCAAAATCCTCCCCCATGTACCTGATAAGAACTCACACCTTCCCAGGAGAAAAGAGAAAAGAGAAAAACAAGCAAGCTGACCCTACAGCCTGCTTATAAGGAGATAGCAGAATTATGGGATATGATAAAATCACAATTTCCTGGGTCCATTCTAGTCCTTTCTGTAGGACCTTAAGGGATTTTATGGTTCTTAAAGTCAAACCATGACAAGCATATGGGTACCAGAGTCACAAATCCTGTATTATTTAGCAACTTGCCCAGGAACTTGTTCTCTAACATGAAAGAAGTCTCTGCATACCTGGCTAATTATATTTACTTCTCATGAGAAATGACTGAACTTTACCACTTAGGTCATGTCTTTGAACACCTGATTTAATTATCTATCACATACTAATCAAATAATACTTACAACTGTCACTCAGATAAGAATATGCAAAGGGCACTTTCCATACAGTCTTCCTGCACGTTTTGTTATGAAATTTAATTTTTCAATGTCAGTAAAAGGCTTGTTAGAACACATTTATTAACAGCATAGCTGTTTTTCAAATATATTTTGGTATTTGTCCTATAAGTGAGGTGGAAAATAATCTTTTCATATAGTTTTGGATTCAAATAGCTACCACAAACAGAAAAATCTTTTTAAAAATTAAATCTGTCTCCAGTACTCTCATCAGCATGCTTCTGTGATTTTTCTTTGCATAATTCATGTTAATATGTCATGGTTTAGCCCCAGTCAGCAAACAAACAACACGCAGCCACTTGCTTACTTCCCTCTCCACAACGCCCCTGTGACATGAGAAGGAGAATCAATAGAAAAAGATAAAACCCTATGGGTTGATGTTAAGAGAACATCACACAAAGAGAAGAAACAACAGCAGTAGTAATAATATTAATGAATATTATATTATTTATATATGAAATAAGCGAATTACAACACAACTGCTCACATCCAGAAGCCTATAACACTGCGCTTAGGGGCTCCACTCCAATTGTGTGTGCTTCCCCTGGCCAGCTTCCCCATTATATATATCCTGGGCATGACATCAGTATGGTATCAAATACCTTTGGTTAGTCATTTCAGCTATCCTGGCTGTGGCCTCTTACAGCTCCTTATGAAAATTAACCCTGTCTTAGCTAAACTCAGGACATAATGACATAGTAAAATTTGGAGCCTATATATCCCCTACATATTTTATAGAGAAATCTTGTCTAGTGATGAATTTTTTGATCTGCGTTTGCTTGATTATGCAAAAATCAAATTCCCCTTTTCTTCCACAATACACAGAAAATAACATTCTTTGAGCATAATGAAAGAGAACTGGCAATAAGTGCTGACATGCAAAGGGAAGGTTCAAGAGATGAAATCCAGTGGCTAAAAGTATTAAGAAATGGAGTGGGTTTGCATGGAATTAAAGAAAGAAATGATGAACCAGACAGAAAAAAGAGAAAAGTTTAGGTGAATAGATATGTTTATTAATATCTTTCATTTTTTAATCAAAATCTTACTTAATTTAGTAAAATTAACCAGTTAAATGGAGACTAGGTAGTATGGCAGATGAGCACAGATGGATTTATATTAAAAAGCAAAAGGTGAAGATAGGAAGAAATACATTAGAAATCTTCATTTCATCCTTATTCTATTAATATATTATTTTCTGAGACAACTGGCAGGTTCTGTGGCTCTGTTTTTTCTCACAGTGACTACTAGGTTCCTTGATCATGTATAAGTGCTTAAGTCAATTACAACTGATTTTGCACATATGCAGGTACCAAACAATAATTCCATTAGTTCACTTCCTAATATTTAAGTAACACAGATGTCACCATTGCTTCAATCTGGATCTGCAATCAGCAAGTTACTGTGTCAATGAAATGACACAGTTTTCATATAGTTTGCGTGTGAAAAACAAAGCGTCCTAAACTCAAAAATCTAAAATGTCTAGAAATTTCAATAGGAATATTTGTCTTGCTGATATTTTTTTTTTTTAGTGATTTTATTTTATGAAGAAAATATTTTCTTTTTTAGTGATTTTATTTTATGAAGAAAATCTTTTCTTTTTTATACCTAGATGGACTAATTGCTTTGATTAAGACTCCTCTGGCCAAATAGAGATGTCAAGACCTTAGCTAGTCATTCTCAAGTCCACTTTTTTTTTTTAAATTAAGAATTTACAGAACGCAATTCACTTTACCATAAGTATATAACATTAGTCAGATTAATTAAATCTTGACATCATCTTTTTTTTTTTTCTTTCCATAAACAAAGAGATCTTAAAACTGCCATCTCAGAGTTTTACATCTACCTTTTAACTATAACTATAACCTTATAACTAGTTGGGTACTACTGATGTTCTGTTTTAGATCTAATGTTGCTCTGTCTCTTCCTTCTTCTGAAAGTTATAAGTTTTTAAATTAAGATTGCTATCTCTGGCATTAGACACCTCTGCTATAAGACAGATAGGTACCTGAGGTTTTTAAAGGTCCTTATACTTGTTTCTCTATAGAGCCAGCGGACAGAGCTGGGCCAAATAGTGAAAGAGATAGACTTTGGAAGTGTTCAGTAAAGTCTACATCTCTTTATTGATTACAGAGATAACTCTTAGCCTTCTTAAAGGACTAGATCATCACTTTTCAAGCCTCATCTACCCCTGTGTGTGGGAACCTTCAACACAGAATAATTTAATTGTCTGTGGTAGTGATACTATGCTGATTAATTTTCATTTGAAAATACTTAACATTCATTTGGCTAATAATTAAAATAATGACTTTTCATGATGCAATCTAATTTAAAATCATATCAGTTTTATTATAATTTTAAATTACATTCTATTTTATCTTTGTAATGCCTCTGTATTCTAAATTACATGAATACCAATCATCTTCTTCTACAAAATGTAAAGATGGCAAAAATTAAACCTTGTCAAAATGTAGAAAAAACTAAATTAGAACTTTTTTTATTATTTTGATTATTCAGTGACATCATCTAATTAAATTACTCTCTTTTTTATTCTCAGTATAGTGTTTTGAACTTGAATTAGAACTAAACACAAAATGAAGTAACCAAAATTTCACAATGTATATCTTATTTATCTTTATAAGTCAGGACCTTTAGAGACCTATAGATACTAGCAGCTTATACGTGAAAGTACAGTGATTAATCGTCTCAACCATTATCACAGAATTACAGAAACATTCAGGTTGGAAAAGATCCTTGGGATCACCAAGTCCAACCAATAACCCTACTCCACAAAGTTCACCCCTAAACTATATCACCAAGCACCACATCCAAACAATCTTTAAACACATACAGGGTTGGTGACTCAACCACCTCCCTGGGCAGCACATTCCAATTCCTGACCACTCTTCCCATGAAAAAGTTTTTCATATGTCCTGTCTAAACCTACCCAGTCGTAGTTTTAGGCCATTCCCTTTTGTTCTATCACTAATGACTTGTGAGAAGAAACTAGCACCAGACTCTCTACGTCCTTTCAAGTAGTTGTAGAGAGCAATGAGTTCTCCCCTCAGCCTCCTCTTTTCCAAACTAAACAGCCCCAGCTCCTTCAGTCACCCTTCATAAGATTTATTCTCCAGACCCTTCACCAGCTTTGTTGCCCTCCTCTGCATGCGCTCCATCACCTCCACATCTCTCGTGTATTGAGGTGCCCAAAACTGGACACAATACTCAAGGTGTGGCCTCACCAGAGTTGAGTACAAGGGGACAATCACCTCCCTACTCCTGCTGGACACAGCATTTCTAATACAATCCGGGATGTCATTGGCTTTCTTGGCCACCTGGGCACACTGCTGGCTCATATTCAGATGCTTGTCAATTGGAACCCTCAGGTCCCTTTCTGCCAGACAGCTTTCCAGCCACACTTCCCCAAGCCTGTAGTGTTGCTTGGGGTTGTTGTGACCCAAGTGCAGGATCTGGTATTTGGCCTTGTTGAAGCTCATCCCATTAATGTTGGCCCATTGATCCAATCTATCCAAATTCCTCTGCAGAGCCTCCCTACCCTCATGCAGATCAACGCTGCCACCTAACTTGGTATGATCTGCAAACTTACTGATGACACACTCTATGTCTTCATCAAGATCATCAATAAAGATGTTAAACAGAAGTGGTCCCACCACTGAGCCCTGAGGAACACCACTTGTGACCAGCCACCAGTTGAATTTAACTCCATTGACCACCACTCTCTGGGCCTGTTCACCCAGCCAGTGCTTTATCCAGCAGACTGTGTGCTCATCCAAGCCATGATCAGCCAGTTTGTCCATGAGAATTCTGTGGGAAACGGTGTGAAAGGCTTTTTGAAAGTCTAGGTAGACAATATCCATAGCCTTTCCCTCATCCAGCAGTCAGGTCATCTTGTTGTAGAAGGAGATCAGGTTGGTCAGGCATGATCTGCCCTTCATAAACCCATGCTGACTGGGCCTGATCCCCTGGTTGTTCTCTATATGGTGTGTAATGGTGCTTGATCTGACCTGCTCCATGATCTTCCCTGGTGCTGAGGTCAGACTAACAGGTCTATAGTTTCCCGGATTCTTCTTTCTTCCCTTCTTGTAGATGGGCATTACATTTGTTATTCTCCAGACCATTGGGACCTCCCCAGTTAGCCAGGAGTTCAGGTAAATAATGGAAAGTGGCCTGGCGAGCACATCTGCCAACTCCTTCACCACCCTTGGGTGTAATCCATCCGGCCCCATAGACTTGTGTGCTCCTAAGCGGCGTAGCATGTCAGTGACCACTTCCTTATTTATTGTGATGACCTCCTTCTGATTCCCCATTGGAGACATCACAATCAGTAATCAAAGGGGAAATAAAATTTGTGTTTGCCATTGCGTTTATCAGCAGTAACTAATTTTCAATGTTGTTAATTCGACAGCTTCATCAGTCAAAAGTTTATCACAAACATCAGAGGAAAATAGCTGTCTCTGGTGTATGTACTACTGTCAGGAATTCGGGTCTATCATCTTGTTAGCTGAAATTGAAAATCTTGTTGAAATGGATGAAAGTAGTACACATGAATCTAATGAATGGTCAAAAATCTATATTTAGGTAGTTTTGTGCACAAAGCTAATATTGTTAATTCATCTTTTTAAAAGGTTTTCAAGAGACTCCATTTGCCAAAGGGGTTCTAAGTCTTAGATAATCTGTAACTGCTGTCATGAAAGAAGCTTTATTGCAGTTCTGTCTGAGGATGTAAATCACAGCTCTCATATCTAACACGGTTTCTAAAAGTAACCTTCATGCAGGACAGCCTGTGTTTAATGTTATTTGCTTGCTTTTCCAACAGTTTTCTTTTAAAAACTGTGTTGAAGGTCAGATATTTTGCTATATATTATTTCTTTTTGTGAATCCTTTTTCTTTTTTTTTAAACAAAATAAATTTTAACATAAAGTAATATAAAATACTGTCCTTACTAGTGGATTGACCCAGGCCAGCTGCCAGACACACAGTCAGCTTCAATCTTTGTCCCTCTCAACAGCACACAGGGACTTCTTGGAAGAAGTCATCTCCTGAAGCCATGATATCCTGAATGTCTGCAGCCTGTGGGTTGGATACATACTAGAGCAGGGGAAAACTGTAAGGTGAAAGGAGTGGCAGAGTGGACCTGTTATGAACTGACCACAAACCTCCATTCCTCATCCCCTTGTGATGCTCAGGAGGATGGACAGAGAAGTTGTGTATGAAAAAGTGAAGCTGAGCCTAGGAAAAAAAGAGGTGTGAGGGGTGTGGGGAAGGGGTATTTTATTTCTCACTACAAAAAAATCTATTTCCATTAGCAATAAATAAAATTAATTTTCATCAAGTCTGTTTTGTCCATACTGGTAATATGTAAGCAATCTCTTTGTGTCTTTATCTCAGTCCAAAACGTTTTAATCTTAATTTCTTATACCTTGTGGAGGAAAAGCAGGATAAAGCACTTGGGTAGGTGTCTAGCAGCTGGCCATGGTCAACCCACTGCACTTACCGATGAATAGGAACATACCTTGTGAGGTAATACTGTGGTATTTGATGGACTAAAACAATACAGACAAAGCACAGATAAAAGCACTTGAGTCACTGCAACCTGAAAAGTATCAGTGTCCATGCTTGCTGGTAATGAGATGATTTCTTGATTTTTCTTGTGAAGCATATCCCCAAACAGCCTGAGGACCTTGATCAAAGAAAGTTTAGGATCTATGTTAGCTTTTGATATGGAAAAGACAATCACCATTTCTTAGCCTCATCAATACCTGTAACATATTCTTCCCCTTAAGAAATTGTCACATGTATTTATAATTAAATAATTTATCTATTAAAAGATAGGAGGATAAAGGGCAGTCTCTTGATAACACTAACAATATAGAGGAAAAGTGTTCTGAACATATTTTTTCCTGTCTTCTTACTTAAAAAGAAAAAAAATGAAACTCAACAACTGAGTTAAAAAGTAAGAAATCCAATAGCTGAATATTTGTAGAACTGTTTCAGAAGTGGAAGAAAATCAGGAAGAAACCAGAAAGATATATTTTTATAAAAGATCAAACTGAGTAAATTTTTTACATAAGTTGCTGGAAAGAGAACACAAGCTTTCACAAGGCTTGAAAACATTTTTAAATATCCTTCTTGTCATCTCTAAGAGTCTTTGAATTGTTGTATAAAGATACAGCAAGTTTCTGTTAAAGAACTTAAAAATATCTCATATAGAAAGATAGACTAGTTTGGGTCAAAAGGGACATAACATAATTTTTGAGGTCCTATCTTAAAAATATATTCCCTCTTTAAACATATCTTGTAAAGGTATACTTGTAATCATATTTTTATTGATAACTAATCATAGAATCATGGAATGGTCTGGGTTGGAAAGGACATCTGAAGGTTATGTCCAACCTGCTCTTCAGTAAGCAGGATCATCCTCAACTAGACCATTTTGAATATCTCCAGGGATGGAGTCCCAACCACCTTCCCAGACAACCTGTTCCTGTGTTCCACTACCCTCGTGGTAAAGAACTTGTTCCTAACATCCAATCTAAATCTACTCTTCTCTAGTTTGAAACCATTGCCCCTCATCCTATCACTACAGGCCTTTGTAAACAGTCTCTGTCCATCCTTCTTGTAGGCCCCCTTCAGGTACTGGAAGGCTGCTATTAGGTCTCCCCACAGCCTCCTCTTTTCAACGCTGAACAAACCCAGCCCCCTCAACCTGTCTTTGTAGCAGAGGTGCTCCAACCCCCTGATCATTCTCGAGGCCCTCCTATGGACCCACTCCATCAAGTCCATGTCCTAATACTGAGGGCTCCAGAGCTGGACACAGTACTCCAGGTGAGGTCTCACCAGAGAAGAGTGTAGTGGCAGAACCACCTCTCTGGATATGCCAATGATGCATCTTTTAATGCAGCCCAAGATGTAATTGGCCTTCTGGGCTGCAAGCGCACACTGCCTGCTCATGTCCAGCTTCTCATCCATCAGCATCTCCAAGTCCTTTTCCATAGGGCTGCTTTCTATCACCTCATCCCCCAGTCTGTATTGTTCCAGCCAAGACACAGGACCCTGCACTTGCTCTTGAACCTCAGGAGGTTCACCTGGGCCCACCTCTCCAGCTTCTCCATGTGCCTCTGGATGACATCTCATCCCTCTGGTGTATCAATAACGCAGAATGTGCAGAATGCCTACTTTGTTTTGGGTAGTAGTTCTTAAACATTTCTATCTATCCAATGGAAGTGTTTAGAACAATCGTTATTTTGCTTTCTTACACCCAATAGTGACTTTTTACATTCTTTCACTTTCTCTGTTCTGAACTTCGCAAGGAAAAATTAAAAAGACAGTTTCAAACCATCAGAACGACACAACCACACAGCTTGGTGTCATCTGCAAACTTGCTGATGGTGCACTCAATCCCATTGTCTATATTGTTGATAAAAATATTAAACAGTATAGGTCCCAGTATGGACCCCTGAGGGACACCACTTATCAGTTCTGGCCTCCTCAATTTAAGAAGGACATTGAGATACTCGAACATGTCCAGAGAAGGGCCATGAGGATGGTGAGAGGTCTCGAGCACAAGCCCTATGAGGAGAGGTTGAGGGAGCTGGGGTTGCTTAGCCTGGAGAAGAGAAGGCTCAGGGGAGACCTTATTGCTCTCTACAACTACCTGAAATGAGGTTGTAGACAAGTGAGGGCTGGTCTCTTCTTCCAGGCAACCAGCAGCAGAACAAGAAGACACAGTCTCAAGATGCATCAGGGGAAGTTTAGGCTCAAGGTGAGGAGAAAGTTCTTCACAGAAAGAGTAATTGGCCACTGGAATGGGTTGCCCAGGGAGGTGGTGAAGTCACCATCCCTGGAGATGTCCATAAAAAGATTGGATGTGGCACTTGGAGCCATGGGGATTAGTTGTAAGGAGGTATTAGGTATTAAGTTGGACTTGATGATCTCTGAGGTCTTTTCCAACTTGGTTGATTCTGTGGTTCTGTGATCACTGCTCTCCATCTGGACTTCAAGCCACTGAGCACCATCCTCTGGATGCAACCATTCAGCCAATTCCTTACCCACTTAACAGTCCACCCATCAAGTCCATATCTTTCCAACTTGGCAAGTAGAATGTTGTGGGGACTGTGTCAAAGGCCTTACAGAGGTTCAGATAGATCACATCCATAAGTTGTCCCTTATCCACTGACATAGTCACTTTATTATAGAAAGCCACTAGGTTGGTCAGGCAGGATTTACCCCTAGTGAAGCCATGCTGTCTGTCTTGAAACACCTTCCTGTCCTCCATGTGCCTTAGCATGGCATCTAGGAGGATCTGTTCCATGATCTTCCTAGGCATGGAGGTGAGGCTGACAAGCCAGTAGTTGTTTCAATCTGCTTTTTTGTGGGAGGGATGGTTCTTTTACAGATCCCTTGAAAGAAACCAAGCAGCTGATTTGCGAAAAAACACTTGAATATATTTTGTTTACATGTGCAGGAGAAAAAGTTAGAAATAGAGAAAAGAAGGAAGAAATAAGCAAAGGGTAGCAAAGCAAAAAGATAATTACCACCTTGGATCTAGCTGATGTTTCACTGATCCCTGAAGGTCTCGATCCACAGTGGGGAAGCTTGCAGCAGCAAAGGCTGAGATGTTGGAGCCAGATGAGGCCTTGCTGCTTGATTGGTATGGAAGCTTCAAATTCTCCCTGTTGCCTCATCAGTTTTATACCTTTTTCAGTCCCATATGTAGTCACACTGTCCCATTCATTTGAACACATCTGACTGATGTCAGAACCAATCCCACAGGTGGTTTACCTGTGCCAGCTCTCGTCTCACGGTAACATTCCTTTTGGCCTTGTCTGGTTATCAGCTGCTATTGTCACAGAGCTTGTGGTAATGGTGTGGAAAAACCTTGCGAAACTGCTATGTCAGTCACCTTTTCACCTTTTGAGAGTCTTGTCCATGAGAAGCTCCATGAAAACTTGTCTCAGCAAGTCCCAGTATCCTCTGACTATCAGTATGGAGTTTGTGCTCTTCTAGAGAAGAAGAGATTCCTCTTGAGACATTAGTGTGAAAGCAAACATGAGGATGTGATCCCTATTTACAGTGGGATCCAGTGTCAGCACAGAGCTTGTGGTCCTCTGGCATAATGGTGTGAAACATTTTGGCAAGGTAAACAATGCTGAGTCAATTAAAGGGAGACAAACCTAACTCCTTTCAGTAGTTCCCAGGGTCCTCCTTTCTACCCTTTCTGAAAATGGGTGTGATGTTTCCTTTCTTCCATTCACCAGGGACTTCACCTGACTGCCAAGACTTTTCAAATATCATGGGCAGTGTCTTTGCAACTACATCAACTAATTCCCTCAGGACTCTAGGATGCATTTCGTCAGGTCCCATGAACTTGTATATCTTCCTTTTCCTCAGATGGTCATGCACCTTGTCTTCACTTATAGTGGGAAGTATTTTGTCTCCCTGTTCTCCATCTCATGGGCCATCAACATAAGATCCATGAGGAGAGGGTTTGCCGGTGACGACTAAGGCCAAAAAGTTGTTGAGAATCTCGACCTTCTCCTCTTCCATTGCTCATCAGAGGAGGTACACTTTCTTTAACTTTCCTTTTGTGGTTAATGCACCTGTAGAAGCCTTTCCTGATTTTCTTTACATCCATTGACAAGTTCAGTTCCAGCTAAGGTCTATCATGCAGTGTGATGGTTTGAAACTGTCTTTTTAATTTTTCCTTGCAAAGTTCAGAACAAAGTGAAAGAATGTAAATAAGTCACTATTGGGTGTAAGAAAGCAAAATAACGATTGTTCTAAACACTTCCATTGGATAGATAGAAATGTTCAAGAACTATTACCCAAAACAAAGTAGGCATTCGGCATCGGCACATTCTGCGTTCGGCAGTGGGGGCAGTTGCTGGGCTGTCTGGCTGCTGTTTTCTTCTTCTCTTCTGGCTGAAGATAACACGTACTGACCTTGGCAGCTAAGTTAACAACTTTCTGCTTAACTAACTCTGCTTCTCTGTCCAGGGGGGTCTGGGGGGGAAGCTCCTGGGAGAGGGAGGCCCCTTTGGGAGGGTCCCCTTGGGGGGAAGCAAAGGGAGATCGATTGTGCTTTTTCTGTTGATTGTATATATTTGTGAATGTCGTGAATTTTGCATATTTGTACATATTCATTGCATTTCATTGTAGATTTTAGACTTTGCTTGTAAATACAGCTTTTCATTTGCTTCCAGACTGAGCTAGCCTGGTTATTGTTGGTGGGGGGGGAATTTCAGCTCACACCGACACACTTTTTATTTTTGGCGCTCCAACTCGGGGCTCGATTGCTTGTTTGATTTATTTCTGCTCAGATTAGGAAGCAAAATGAAGCTGTTTTGGATTTTGAGTAATTTTATTTCCTCTGTTATCAGTGTGATTGTCTACAGATGGGCTGTTTCCTGCATGATAGACAAGATTGTGAGATATGTGGCATATAAGTCGTTTCTTTGGGTTAAGAACAAGTTACTGAATGTTGGTGAATTCTGTTGTGGTCTTATTGGGCTAAGAAGCTATGGTAACTCAACTATGGATCTGCTAGCAGACACATATGAGTTTGTTACTCCTCTTACAACTACAGAGGGTCCTTGGAACCAGTGGTACCTTAGATATCTTGTACTAGCCTTAATCTTAATTTTGTTGCTTCTTGGAATAATCATATGGCTACTGATAGCACTGTGTCAAGAAAGACATAAGGCTACTTGCTCTTCCAACTCTGCTGTGAATGTGAAAACCAAGCCAGTAAATTTGGTGGCCACTGTAACCAGAAAGCGTAAAGGAGATGCAGATGCTGCAGGAGATGGTGCAGATGGAGATGAGGGTCCTTCTACTCAGGGTCCCTCTGTTAAGAAAGATCCTTCTGATGAGGAAGAGAGGGTTAGCCTTAAAACTCTGGTAGACCTCTTGAGACCCCACATGGATGATGGAGATGTAGGTCAGGATGTAGACCCTGGTAGATTAGCAACTGCTGGCAGAGCCTCTGAACTCAAGGAAATTCAACGGAGGATTGCAACAGGATTATGGGGACAGCGACCTCAGGATGATGATGATGATGAGGATGAGGATGACATACAGTCAGCTAATGCACCCAGACAGGAAATTAGACATGTGAGGAAGGATTACATCAGAGGAGATAATGAGCCAGTCCTGTCTTGGCTAGCCAGGTGTTTTGATATGGGAGCCCCAGCATTGGTGGTAGGTGACAAGTCGGCCTCTCAGTTGGGGATGCTCTCAAAGGATACAGGCATAGACAGGCACCTAGGCAAGTGCATTGGTAAGGTTTCTCTGTGGGCACGCCTCCTACTGGCAGTCTCGCTGAGGTACCCCAGCAGAGATGATTTACCATGGAACCCTAAGCCTTGGACCACAATAGCTGAGGGAATCAAGCGTCTGAGAGAGTTTGCTGTGAGAGAAGTAATGTATGGAGATCATAAGACTCTGAATCCTGATGAAATTCCTGTTGGAACAGGCCTTGCCAAAAAGCTCATTAAGCTTGCCCCTCCTAATTATGCCACTATTCTGGCAAGCAGGATTGTGGCAAGAAATTATGGTGGAGCACCTCCTACTGTTGGCCATTTCACTGACCAAATGAGGCAATTGGAGGATAGTCTTGCACGTACTTCTTTGGTTTCAGCCATTGAAACTTTGTCTGGAGAAATGAAGAATTGCATGAAAGAGCTGAAGGAGGAACTTAAAACCTCCATATCCAACTTGATGAAGGGGGATGATTCTAATTCCTCTTCCTCCAGATGGATACAAGTTTCAGCTGTCAGAAACAGACGTGCTCCAAGAAGGCCATTCCAGAATAGGTCAAACCAAAACAGACAGCAGAGGCAATCACGTGGCAGTATCTGGATAACTCTGCGTGATCAGTTTGGTGAGAACATGAACAGATGGGATGGTCAACCAACTTCTGATCTTTTCAAGAGGTTACGGGAGCTGCAGAGGGGCAGATCCCGAGGTAGCAATACCAGGAGGGTAGCTGTCGCTTCCTCAGTTTCCCAGAACAACTCTGATAGCTCCAACAGTGATCCTAATTCTGGTGCTGGACATTGTGCCAGCTGTACATGTGGAGGTAATCCCCACCATTAGGGGTGCCCTGCCTTCCGCCAGGGGGAGGTAAGGGATAATGGAGATAACAGAATCTATTGGGATGTGTACATCCAGTGGCCTGGCACTTCAAAATTTCAGAAGTACAGGGCCTTGGTTGACACAGGAGCTCAGTGCACCATAATACCATCAAATTATCAAGGGGGAGAATCTATAACTATTCAGGGAGTCACTGGTGGATCTCAAGAGTTGTTTAAGATAGAGGTTGATATAAGTTTAACTGGGAAGCAGTGGAAGAAACATACTATTGTAACAGGTCCTAATGCACCTTGTATTTTGGGAATTGACTTTCTGAGAGAAGGGCGTTTTAAAGACCCTAAGGGTTACAAATGGGCTTTTGGAATAGCAACTGTAGAAATTGATGGAGGAAAATTGAAGTTGTGCATTAGACCTGAGCTTTCAGATGAATCTGCAGTTGTGGGACAACATGAGATAGAGGATGTAAAGCTGCCGGTTGCTTCTCAAACTGTGCATCACAGACAATACAGAACCAACCGTGACTCTTTGGTGCCCATTCAAAACTTGATTCGTCAGTTGGAGAGTCAGAAGGTCATCAGCAAAACTCATTCACCTTTCAACAGTCCAGTCTGGCCTGTGAGAAAGCAGAATGGAGAGTGGCGTCTGACAGTTGATTTCCGTGCCTTGAATGAAGTAACTCCACCCATGAGTGCAGCTGTACCAGACATGATGGAACTCCAATATGAGCTGGAATCCAAGCAGGCCAAATGGTATGCTACCATAGACATTGCTAATGCTTTCTTCTCTATTCCCATAGCAGAGGAATGCAGGTCTCAGTTTGCTTTCACCTGGAGAGGCATTCAGTACACATTCAATCGTTTGCCCCAGGGGTGGATTCACAGTTCAACCATCTGCCATGCAGTGATCCATGATGCTTTGGAGAAAGGTGGAGCTCCAGAACACATTCAGTTCATCGATGACATCATCGTCTGGGGTGAGACTGCTGAAGAAGTCTTCGAGAAAGGTAATAAAATCCTTGACATTCTCTTGCAAGCTGGTTTCGCTATCAAGCGAGACAAGGTGAAAGGACCTGCCAGAGAAATCCAGTTTCTGGGAGTGCGGTGGCAAGATGGTCGCCGTCACATCCCAATGGATGTGATAAACAGAGTCTCCACCATGGCAAATCCCATCAACAAGAAAGAAACTCTGCGCTTCCTAGGCATAGTGGGATTTTGGAGACTGCACATTCCTGGATACAGTCAGATTGTGAAACCTCTCTATGATGTGACTCGAAAGAGAAACAGTTTCCAATGGGGTCCTGAGCAACAAGCAGCCTTTGACCAGATCAAGCGAGAGGTAGTCCAAGCAATGGGTCTGGGACCTGTCCGAACTGGTCCAGACATTAAGAACATTCTGTACACGGCCGCGAGTGACAATGGTCCAACCTGGTGCTTATGGCAAAGAGCTCCAGGGGAGACACGAGGACGTCCTCTTGGTTTCTGGGGTCGTGGCTACAGAGGCTCAGAGGCAAACTACACTCCAACAGAGAAAGAGATTTTAGCTGCTTATGAAGGAGTGAAAGCTGCTTCTGAAGTGATTGGAACTGAGTCACAACTTCTTCTAGCTCCTAGATTGCCAGTTCTGAATTGGATGTTCAAAGGCAAAGGTTCTTCACCACATCATGCAACAGATGCTACCTGGTCTAAGTGGATGGCTCTGATAACACAGCGAGCTCGAATGGGAAATCTCGAAAGGCCTGGTTTGGTGGAGGTGATCACAAACTGGCCAGAAGGCACAAGCTGTGCAAAACCTCCAGAGGAGAGAGTAACTCGTGCTGAGGAAGCTCCTCCTTACAGTGATCTGTCTGATGATGAAAAGAGATATGCTTTGTTCACAGACGGTTCCTGTCGTCTGGTTGGGAACAAGCGAAGGTGGAAATCTGCAGTGTGGAGTCCAACGCGCAGAGTTGCAGAAGCGAGAGATGGAGAAGGAGAATCCAGTCAATTTGCAGAGGTAAAAGCTGTCCAGCTAGCTCTTAACGTAGCTGAACGTGAGAGATGGCCAAAGCTTTATCTCTACACCGACTCGTGGATGGTAGCCAATGCCTTATGGGGTTGGCTGAAAGACTGGAAGAAGAATGGCTGGCAGAGGAAAGGAAAGCCAATCTGGGCTGCAGATCTGTGGCAAGACATTGCTGCTCGCATTGAGAGAATCCCAGTGAAAGTGAGACACATCGATGCTCACATTCCTAAGAGCAAAGCTACAGAAGAACAACAACACAACCATCAGGCAGATCTAGCTGCAAGAGTTTCCCAGGTGGACACAAACTCTGATCCTGATCCTGATCTTGACTGGAAACACCGAGGTGAGCTGTTCTTAGCTCGGTGGGCCCATGACTCGTCAGGACATCAAGGCAGAGATGCAACCTACCGATGGGCTCGTGACAGATCCATTGACATTTCCCTGGATGCTATCACACAAGTCATCCATGACTGTGACATTTGTGCTGCTATTAAGCAGGCAAAGCGGATCAAGCCCTTGTGGTACGGTGACCGATGGTCCAAGTACAAGTATGGTGAAGCCTGGCAGATTGACTACATCACTCTACCTCGTTCTCGATCTGGTAAGCAGTATGTGCTGACTATGGTAGAGGCAAGCACTGGATGGCTGGAAACTTATCCAGTTCCTCATGCAACTGCACGTAACACCATTCTTGGTCTGGAAAGACAAATCCTGTGGAGACACGGAACTCCAGAGAGGATTGAGTCGGACAATGGAACTCATTTCAAGAACAATCTTGTAAAAAACTGGGCCAAAGAGCACGGCATCGAGTGGATATTCCACATTCCCTACTATGCACCAGCTGCAGGAAAGATCGAACGCTACAACGGTTTGCTGAAAACCACTCTCAAAGCCATGGGGGGTGGATCATTGAAAAACTGGGAGAAACATTTAGCACAAGCAACCTGGTTGGTGAATAGTAGAGGTTCAGTGAATCGAGCTGGACCTGCCCAATCAGATTTGTTGCGAAAGGAAGAAGGTGATAGAGTTCCTGTTATCAGAGAAAAGAATCTGTTAGGCAAAACTGTTTGGGTATTTTCTCCTTCAGGAGAGGCCAAACCTGTCCGAGGGGTGGTTTCTGCTGAAGGTCCTGGTCACACCTATTGGGTGATGCAAGAAAATGGTGAAATTCAGTGTATTCCACAAAGAAATCTAACTTTGGCTGAGAGAGGTTAAATTCAGAGTGTTGCGCAGATACAGCATTGCGCCCAAGAGGAGAGTCCATGAGATCTACGGTGCACGAACCCTGAGAGCCCTGAGTCACCTGAGAGTCCCTGTTCCTTCCTTCGCTCCATCTGCGAGGAAACAAGCTGTTTGCTGTTTTTCCTGTGATTTGACTCTTTTGAATCATCTACATCTGAAATAGCCGGAATGGACTATGGTCTTTATTCACCTATTGTTGTAGATATTATTTTAGATTAGATAAATGATAGTAGCAGCCAATGGAATTGTTTAGAAGGGGTGGACCGTGATGGTTTGAAACTGTCTTTTTAATTTTTCCTTGCAAAGTTCAGAACAAAGTGAAAGAATGTAAATAAGTCACTATTGGGTGTAAGAAAGCAAAATAACGATTGTTCTAAACACTTCCATTGGATAGATAGAAATGTTCAAGAACTATTACCCAAAACAAAGTAGGCATTCGGCACATTCTGCGTTCGGCAGTGGGGGCAGTTGCTGGGCTGTCTGGCTGCTGTTTTCTTCTTCTCTTCTGGCTGAAGATAACACGTAGTGACCTTGGCAGCTAAGTTAACAACTTTCTGCTTAACTAACTCTGCTTCTCTGTCCAGGGGGGTCTGGGGGGGAAGCTCCTGGGAGAGGGAGACCCCTTTGGGAGGGTCCCCTTGGGGGGAAGCAAAGGGAGATCGATTGTGCTTTTTCTGTTGATTGTATATATTTGTGAATGTCGTGAATTTTGCATATTTGTACATATTCATTGCATTTCATTGTAGATTTTAGACTTTGCTTGTAAATACAGCTTTTCATTTGCTTCCAGACTGAGCTAGCCTGGTTATTGTTGGTGGGGGGGGAATTTCAGCTCACACCGACACATGCAGAGACTGTTCTGGAAGAAGCATTCACAACCAGCTAAACCCAAGTCCTCTCTCCTCCCTCCCTCGCTGTTGCAGGGTTCAGGTTGAGGTCGAGGAGGCAATAGGCAGGTGCCACTGAGGCTGCCTGGGGGCGGGATGGAAGCTGAACCCCAGACCTCATGTTTCAGATAGTCTGTCACATGCAGTTGCCTATTCAAGAATGAGTGTGCAGTTTGCCTGCCATACAGCATTTTGAACTGATTGGCCAGAATTGAGTAGGGGATCTGCCATTGGGCTGGTCAGTTTTCAGAAAGGGAATTTATAGGGGATGATTTGAAAGCCCACACCCTGTTGGTTAATGGGATTAAGACGGCAACAAGCACCTGCATTATGTTCCTGTCTTCAGGGGAATTAGCTTCTTTCGTGCCAGTGGCAGCGTGTTTGAGTCACAGAGCTCCACCACAGCAGCATGCGCTCTCTCTTATTTCTTCTACTTTGGTATTTACAATTTTGGATTATCCCTGCCTCTTGGATTACAAATCACAACTCTCCAGTATCACTTCACCCAGTAAAGGTTTTGATGATTAGCAACTCCGTGGTTCATAAGTAGATTAAGTTAATTTACCTGGTTATTTCTAAAGTTTATAGCCTGTTGCTTAACTCTGTTGCTTAACTCTGTTGCAAAGCTGAAGGGTTCATCTCACGACCCAAATTGGGACTGCTGTTTGTTTTCATGCTTATAGGAGTTTCCAGTTCGTTCCTCTGTATTCCAAGTTTCTGATTTTCTTAGACTGTTATTCTAATGCTTATTAGCATCCTATCGTGTGTGATCAACCTGCCATCGACCAGTCAGATGAACCTGATCATATAGCTTGGAAAAATAATTTTTGATATCTAATAAATCATATTAATGTTTTATCATATTTCTGGCTTATACGTTTGATCATAAACTACAACAAATACAAATTTTGCAGTGTGTGAGAACTACTAAGGCAGAGCTTATGAATTAAAATAGGGAATTCAAAGTAAATATTTAGTTCAAAATACTTAGCTTTTTAAATTAATATTATTTTAATTTAACAAATTAGTCAATCTTAATTCCCACAGTTCAATTAATAAAAATGAAATTTATTACATTCACTTTAAGGTAATATGAGATTTGTAAACTACTGCTATTAACATTTTTTTATGAATAGTAAAAAAAATTAGGAGATAACAGTACATGACGGTTTTCACTTCATAGTTCTTCCTCTGATTAAATGAAAATTGTCACAGGAGGATTTTTTTCTACCTATGGCAGAGCCCATAGCTCCCTAATTGCCATTCTGTGTGTTAGCCACTTGACTATTTCTAATTTCCAAGCAACAGTAAGTACTCTATTTTCAAAAGAAACTAAGAACAACATTCATATTTAATCTACTGAGTTGAAACTGTAGTGTTCTAGCACAACAGATGGCAAAATCAGTGATCAGTGTCTGTGCACTCCTACCATAATTTGCAAAAGCAAAGGCAAAGAAAAAATCAGAACCTATTATAAATTGGTCATTATTTTTTCAATTTTGTTTCTAGCTGCCTGTTCAAGTTGCAACTGAATAAAAGTGAAACAATCTATAAAAGAGCATTTATGCAACAAAAATATTGTATGATGAATTAGACTTCCTGTACAACACCCAGTCAGTTGCAAAACAAGGATGCAATTTCATGCCTTTATAGCTAACATTTTAAAAAAGGTATAATTTGAATTTCACACTTGTCAGCGGTGATCATGATCTAACTTAGTCTTGATTGAAAATGTTTTGCCTCTGGATTCCTAAGTTCATTTAAAAAACTGTGCTTCTGACATCAGTAGCTTCTGTTTTGACAGTCACTTCTGATTAACTCTGGCCTGTGAAAGAGTACTGGAGATAACCCTATCAATTTGTCAGACTGTTTCTTTTCAGTTTATGTCCTGTCAGGTAAAACAGTAATAACACTTATAGTTACCTTTATAAGGAGGTAATCCTGAAATCTTAATCATGACACTGACTAACGCTACTCATTTGGTTGAACTACTTGGCGCCCTATATTTTCTCAGCCTGAGTTAAGGTATTAGAACTTATGTGCTGGCTACTGTTTTACTTGGGGTTTTATATCCACTGTCTACATGTTTTTAAGCACCCATTATATTCCACGCTAATCCAGTCAATACAAATAATTTTATTAAAAGACTGAGAATGAACAAGTTATCTCAACAGAAATACGCAGTGCTCTTTGAGACACTAATGAATATGGACATTGACAATGGATTAGTAAATAACACATGCGTAATAGGAGTCTATCTGCAGCTACAGCTGAAATTGAGTTGGGCTGCCATAAGATGTGATGTGACACTGTGACCCTACATGAACTCACCTAGCTGAATCTTGTTCTTTATTAAAACTTCTTTGAGGTAACAAGATCACACTAAGAATTAATTTCACCAGTTCTGAAGATAAAGTTCTTCTCTAAGGAAAGTATAACCTCTACTCTGTATTTATTGAAGTATCATTTATTTTGATTGCTTCAAAATAATACTTATTAAATGAATGATTTTTTTTTAAGGTTATTTATTGCTTTGCTTAATGACTGGGATGTCCACAGACCTTGTCAATGATATTCTTTCATAAGTTTGAAAATAAAGGAAAATAAGTTAATTAAATGAGTCATCCCGTTCAAATACCAAACATGAGAAATGAACTAATTTTTATTCCCTCATTTGTGTCATCTCTTTAGATTTAAATGAGACCAAGAATATTTATTATTACAGAAAACAAATCATTTTCTTTCTTTACTAATTTAGCACTCAGTGTGTGAGATCCTGAAGGACATTTTTCTCTGCCATAAGAAAACCCACTATATTAACATTTGGCTTCTTTTCACATTTAACTCAAATACCTGGGAGGAGTTTATTAATTTTAAAAAAATAGCTTATTTTAGGTCATAGACAAAGACAAGGAGAAAAAGTGTATTGCTTGTAGGTTTCAAAATCAAAGAAAGATATTTGGTCTCAGGGACAAAATATGACTCTAATTTTTCTAAAACCATTATTAGAGACATAAATTCTAAGACTTATTAATTTTACTTGTATTGCAAGGATTTAATGCTTTTTCTGAAGCAACTGCCTTCTGTCTCTTTCTTCAGAGTAAACGTTCCAGGCTCAGACTACACAGTCTATACAAGACTGTAAAGATTGGTTATTTATCTACTGATCATCCATGAGAGAGTTTGAATTGATTTTATTAGTCAAATTGAAAAGTTTAGAATGGAAAAGGAGAGAGCAAGCAAATATAGGACTTTACTATATTCTTCTTAAAGACACATGGAAACGAATTTCGCAGGATGTAAAAGGAGGAGAAAAATGTTACAATTAGGCTCAACAATTATTATTGCTATATATTATTGTATCTTGCTATCTAATAATAGAATTATAATTATTATAATTATGTTGTTCTCAGTGCCTGGAAAAAGGGAAACACTTCACCCATTTCTAAAAACAGAAGTGAGGACCCTGAAAACTACTGACCTGTCAGTATCACCTCTGTGCCTGGGATGATCACAGAACAGATCCTCCTAGAAGCTATGCTAAGGCCTGTAGAAGACAGAGAGGTGATTCAAGACAGACAGCATGGCTTTGTCAAAGCCAGGTCCCGCCTGACCTGACTTAGGGGCCTTTTGTCATGGAGTGGCTACATCACCTGATAAGGGAAGAGCTAGAGATGTCATCTACTTGGACTTCTATAAGGCTTTTGACTCATTCCCCCATAACATCTTTCTCTTCAAATTGGAGAGAGATGAATTTGATGAGTGGACCATTCAGTGAATGAGGAATTGGTTTGATGGTCACATTCAGAGACTAGTGGTCAACAGTTCAATGCCTAGATGGAGATCAGCAGTGAGTGATGTCCTTCAGGGGTCCATACTGGAACCAGTACTGTTTAATAATCTTCATCAATGACGTGTATTTATTCTGTATTGGTAATAGCCTGCAGTTGCTAGCTTGAAAACATAGACCAGATTTTTCTTATTTTATGCACAGGAACCTGGGATCGTAGCGCCACATGAATATGTGATTAGGGTGAAGAACAGCAACGAAACAGTCTAGCAATATTGTGAGTTTTGGCTGATATAAACCACTAACCTTTCTATCATGAATAATTACAAATTTTGAAGTGTCCCTGCAGTAAAAATAGTGAATTTTATAAAGTTATCCAGGCAGTGTGGCTTTTCACAGCATATATGTAAGATGAGGGTGTTGGCAGTTGTCTTCAAGAGTTTACTTCTGTCATAGCCCAGTCCTCTATTGTCTCAAAACAATGCATGTTGCAAGGCAGGGCTGATAGTCCTTAATGAGTCTATTGTCTTAAGCAAGGTGTGACAGTACCTGGTTTTGAATAGACAGGGTGGTGGCCTTAATATCTCTAGAAGAGAGCTGCTGACTGGTCATATGGCTTGCTAATGAAAAGAGATAATTTCTGTGCAAGCAGGAATTCCCTCTTTAAATCCACTGCAGCTCCATAGAAAGGTCAATGGCACCTCTGTGCACGCCTCACTCACACACTCCTCTCTTTGTGACTTGGAGAGACTGCCCCCCCACTACCAAAAGGATATAAAAGGACCATAACTTCCAGGGTTCACGAGTTGCATCTACCACAGAAGACCATGCTGGAATGTACAACCACCAGCAAGAACTTGGACTACGCCCGTAAGGCCTTGTGGGAACCATGGGTGGTGATATCTTTCTTTTACTACTTAACTCTCTTCGCTTCTCCTCATTTTCCCTCTGCTCTAGTCAAATATGATTGCTGTTTGGTGTCAGTTCACTTTTATTAACTCCAAGGGAATTTTTTGAATCTTAGCATGACCTCTCCCTGCTGCCCAGAGTTGGTTCAGGATAATGGGCCTTGACAACCTCATGCATTCAAAGTTCTGTTTTTTTCTGTTATGAATGTCAGGTGGGTCTTCTGGCCAGCCAATAGTTCTGATTCAAAAATTCGCTAGCAGGCAATCTATCATCTAATATTAGAGCAAACATGAGAGAAGCCAAGAAAAAAGACTTGCAACACACCAACTTTAATTAAAATTAATTTAATTAATTTAACTTAGGAAGTGTTTGACTTTTTTTTTTTAGAATTGTTCAAATAAAATCATAAGTCTTTCACTGTCAAGTCTTACAGAGCTTTTTATATGCCCTTCACACATTTAAGTACAAATTTAGTATCCTTGATGTCATGGTTTGCATTTTATGTCATAATTACCAAATATATAAATCAAATGTGCAGCACACTACTTCTAAGTATAAAATAGCATTTCAGCTCCAAGTGAAGAAGGATAATGCTGTCGTAGAAATGCATTTATATTTTACTAATATTTCTGTGACTAGAAAAAATGTCTTATTGCAATTAAATTCCAGTCTGTTTGTCATACCATTTTATTAATATTATTTTGTATCTCTATGTCTTTTCAAAGCAAACACACACGGATGAGAGGGATTAGTTACCTTGTTTGAACAGTGAGGGTTGGTAGATACTAAAAAATACCAACAAATATGATCCTGTAAGATCTTAACATTTGTAAAGTAAGTTCTTTTATGCCTCATAATACTAATTTTATTAAAATATTTTGTTTTCTTTAAACTTTGACAAAGGAATGGAGTGATACAATGGAATGGATCTTAAATGAGGGGCAGCAATTTCTAAGGACTGGAATCATATTCTTCAGAGCAAAGATTATACTGAGGTAGACTTTTCAGAGTAGAAAGTGTCTGATAAAAAGGTGCTCTGGATTGCAGCTTGCACGAATCAACCACAGGAAAAGCTAAATATAGTGAGATATTTACATTTTAGTACATTCCTGGTAGAGGCAGAAATAGAGAAATATTCAGCTTGTAATGTATTTCTGTCTCACCCATTGTATGTTATGTTAAAATAACCCTCTAGACAAGGTTCATGCAGTCAGGTACATAATTTTGTGAAGATTATATGTCGAAAGAAAGTCCATAGAGTTGTTTTTTTACTACTTATTATGGTGGAAGAAGGGTGCAAGTAGAATGCTTTGACTTGCTGTTAAACTGAATAATCTACTATGTCATGTGACAAAATGTCATCTGTTCCTGCTTCTCCTGTCCATTCTTTCTGAGGATCCAACAGCAAAGTGCAGCAGATGTGGCTCTAAACCCATGACACAAAGGTCTGTTGTTCCTGCTCCACCTCAGGGTTTTTCAGGCTATTGCTTCCAGCTGTTTAACCTCTTTGGCCATCTTTGTACATATTATGTATATTGTCATTTGGCACTTTGAAATCACACAAAACTTGCAACGTTTCTTCTCTACAGTATTTGTGAACTCCAGTTTCATTTATTTGTAAACCAGTTGATTTAATTCTTTCTGCAGAGAAGATTTAATAGAAGAAAACTTCATCAAGAACTCAGAATACTTTGAAGTTTTGCTTCAGTAAGATGTACATCCCTGATTTATTAGCACAATTTACAATTATATTGTAAGTAATTAAAGTAAAACCTTACTTGTCAAAATTAATGAGTACAGTATATATTTTGCATGGAGGCAATCTTGATGGTTAATTGCAGTTGAATCCTTAGTCGCCTGCAAAATAAATAGATAAATAAATAAATAAATAAATCACTAAGTCTGTGATGAGTCTTGTAGATGTTACCATGAATTAGAGAATTTTTATTTTTCTGGACTGTTTTGCTAAGGGCATTTAGAGTTTCTTTTTGTTACATCGTCTTTCAGGAAGCAATTAACCCTGATGAAGTTCATAGCTCCCAACATTTTTGGCAAAGAAAATTCATGTATCCTAGAAAATCCTTATGTTCTACAAAATCCTCATGTTATGAAATCTGATATGAATAAGGAAATTTCATGAAGAATTTGGAAACTGTATATAGCTTGTTTTCCCTAAACTTGCTGTCTTCCAGTAATAAGTTCAGGAAAGTAAGAGTAATAGCTTGTGGAAAAACCAAACCAAACAAAACAAAATGTAATTTGTATCAGTCAAATCTTGGGAATCTTGTTCTACTTGGCTTTAGGCAGCGGGAGGGAGAATTTTTCTTCACCTTTAATTTGGTGTATGTCAGCAGTTTCTTAATGTCTTTATACACTGAGGTGAGCTTAAAGCACCTATGCTCATGTTTTTAAATAATGTTAACCTTATTACCTGAGGCCTTTGAAATCTATTCTTATGTAAGACAAACAAAATATTGTATGACAATTTTGTAAAATATTTATACAAGATTTTTATTAGAAATACATCTGGTAATGAATGCTGCGAGCATTCTACCCAAAACAATCTTTTTAAGTAATTTTAATTACTTTCTTCTAGCTAGGCTCTAGAACTGAAAGTCTGTTTTCTCCCTCTGATACAGCATTGATATATGTGTCATATTTGGTTTTACTGTTCAGTTGATACACATAAAATTACACATGAAGTTTTTCCCTATATATTTTTTTTTTTAATTGTTGCAAGTGGAAGAGGGAATGAAAGAATAATATAAAAAATATTTCATTTATTAGACTTCTAGTCTTAAGATCCCTGGTATTTATAGTATTCCATTTACTTTAGACAAATTTACACATAATTCTTACACTTGTTTATTCCCATTGCAGGACAAGGCACGTCTTCTCTATTATTAAAAAGAATATTTTTTAGACATAAAAATACTAACTTCAATTTTAGTATTAACTACCTTTTCCTGTATTAATTGGATTTACTATGTTGTGCAATAACATTTTAACCACCTTTGCAGACGTTCTCTTTTTTCCTACTTTCTAGGTAGTTTTTAGTTTGTTTTATTTCTTTAACTTCAAACTAAAGCTCCTCTTCTTTGGAAAACTATTTGAACTTGTGGACATGCCTCCCATTGTCTCCTTCTCCTTTTCCATTAATGGCAAGTTAATTCTACCTTTTTGGTTTCCTCTGTGAGAAGAGAATATACATTTTTATTTCCTTCTTCTCTTTTCTAAGGGTCAGTAAGTCTGTCCTCTGTTGAGTTTCTTTCCTCATCAAAGACTTCAAACATGATAATTCTACTCTGATCCTCACATCACTTCTCCCTTAGTAAAATAGGTGGTTTCCTTGTAGAATTAACTGTGAGACAAATGGACTTTTAGAATTCTAAATTTTGTTTGAGGGTTTCCTTACAGCCCCAGAGACATTCTCAAATTATTTCTGCTTTCTTTGATTTTTTTTTTACTTTTATTTTATTCTTAGCTACTCCAATTAGTGCATGTCTTTATATATATATATCCAATTAGTGCATTCTTTTGGTGATAGGAAACTCTTGCCAAATTTTTATGTCTGATTATTTTTGTTTTCTCTTTTTTCTGTGGTACTTTTGTAAATTGTATATATTCCAATAGTAATTTCACTATGAAATTTCTTCACATACTCCCTAAATTGGGATTTTGTAATTACTTTCATGCTGAAGTTTAATTCGTTCCACCCCTACTATGCAGCATTTAATCTTGTCTTTTTATATCTGGTTCTGCCACTGAAAGGTGTCTCATTTATCGATGTCCAGTTTGAAATGACAGTATCTGCCTTTAACCTTTTTACACCAAGTGAAATATGTGACTTGAATGATGGCATGGAACAACCAAAATACATATAATACAAACTCTTTCAATCTCTAAAACAGGTGAGTTAGTAGAAACTGTTGACTTTGAAATGATACCTGGCAATGATCACAATTCGTGCGTCGTACCCAGCAATCTTTTGAGAGACCAAGCACATACTTGGGGACATTTAAACAACTAGCTGTAGGGCTGATTGAATTCCAGTGCCTAGGGGTATTTACTTCAACTACACAAGGGAACAGCATGAACATGACCATTGCATACATTGCATTGGCGTTCTAATGCATTAGGGTATTTTTGTTTGTTTGTTTTTGGTTTGGTTTGGGGTTTTGTTTGTTTGTTTGTTTGTTTTTAATTTGGTTTTGCCGGATTTTTCTGGCAACCCCAGTGTTTGTAGGTCTATGTGGCCTGCTTTACCTGCCTACTGCCTGTCACATATTGGCAATTTTTAGCACATTTATGTGGTTCCTTTTCCCATCAGGTGAATGAATTAGAGAAATTTCCTTCAGTATGTTTTCCAAGTCCATTCAGCCTCCCTAGCTGCAGGTGGCTAAATGAATTCTAATGTAATTAAGAGCTTAAATTCCCATAATGTCATACCGAGATATAGAACTTTGCAGGACAGTACTGTTGCAGTGCTTAAGGCTAAGAAATTCAGAATATTACAGTGAAAATTCCTATTGAAGTTTAAGTGAATGTTAGGAATACAACTGTTTCTGAGATTTGTCATCTAAAACTGTTGAACCTATTGTATATGTAGAGGGGGGGGGGGGGGAGAGAAAAAACTATTTAGAGAATAATTTCTGTTACAGGCCTGTGATTGATGATCTTCTCTTCAAGAGCTGCTCCATTTTCCATCATCTATTCTGCTTTAAACCAGCCTCAGTGGAATCCAGTGCAGTAAATGGAAAAAAAAAAAAAAAAAGAGTCCATGACTACCCTTCCCAACCAATCAGGTTATTCCCATTGTTTTCAGTTTTCTCGTGTTTGATAAAGTTTGTAAATTGTTGTCTCAATCCTCTGGTAGAAAGAGAGAATGTTCCATCTTTCTCACCTTTACTCAATGAATAATGCAGTGCAGCTAAAAGAGAAGTCAACACAGGAGGTTCATGGCGATGCTGAACAAACTCCTCTGTCCAGAATTTGTCTGGATTCCATACCAGGCAGTTATCTTAAAGGAACAGGTAAAAGCCATAAGACTAAGGGTAGGGGTTAATCTGCTTTATATGCACATAATTTTAAAGAGGTAAGGTGCAAATAATCAAATCAAACAATCTGTTTACAGATAACAACCTTGGGAATTCAGCAATCAGGACCACTTTTAAACTACCACTGAAATTGTCAGTGCCACTAATTTCATTATACATAACTAATAAATGCTTCACAAAAATTTTAGAACGGAACTCTTAGTTGTCTAAGATAATATCTTAGTGGTAAGAGCACATGTGGGGATAAAATAGGTTTTGTTTAACATGTGAGCATTTCTATAAAGTGAAATGAAAAATAAGACACAGCAAAGAAAGAATTGGAAGGAACACACAAATGATGAAATTGAGTATTTTTTAAATCAAAGATGTTTTTGCTGATAAAGTATTTATATACATATACTGTGTATGCATATGACGTATTTGATGAGAAGAAGAGACTGTCAACTGTGTTTCAGCCGCACTACCTTCCAACAGACTGCTTAAAAGGCTAGCTTAACAGCCCATCTGTAAAAAGAGTACCATGCCCATTACTTAAAAGACTTAACTGAGAGAAAATCAAGTTTCATCCCTGAAAATAATACAACTCTTCTTATTAGGTATGACAATTTTTGGATATACAGCCAACATAAGAGAACAACAAATACCAAAAAAAGAAAAATCTGAAAAAGCCCCATTATTGTGTTTCCTTATTCTTTTTAAGAAAATAAAGATTAAAAAAAAAAAACAAACACAACACAAAAGTAACAACAACAACAAAAAAGAAAAAGAAAATATGAGGTAAGGATAGTCTAACAGCAGCAGTATCTGAAAAGTAGTTAGAAGGAAAAAAACATTGGAATCTTTTCTTTGCAAGAGAAATGGAGCTTCCTAACAGCTGCACTTACTATAACAAAGGATTGCAACAAGTAACAATGACTTTGCTATGTTGTTCTTCTGGTGAGTACGGAAGTGTCAGAAAGCTTGAAAGAGCGTTTAGGAAGTCTTGACAATTTAGTAAGTTTAAAAAAAAAATTATGGCAGAAACAAGTAAATCTTTATGGTATGATTTCTTTGTGCTTGCTGCCAAAAGCAGCATATCAAGGGGTACAAGGACACTCTGAATAAAATGGAGGAGAAAGCTGTCTTTCAATCATTGCATCTAGCTACACTTTAAGTATTGTAACTGGATCTGAAAGAAAGAAGTGTGACACATATAAAGCTGCTGGTACTCTTCTGCCAAGTGCAAGGAAAGTGGAATAAACAAGAAGAAACAACATCAAAAAGAGCTATTTAAGTTGCTTTGTGTCACCCTCTGAAATATTTTCCAGCATTATAGTAAAATGAAAGTGTTTGAGTAGTTCTAAGCAGAGCAGCAAAATTATTTATTATAAATAAAAAATAAGGAATTTCAATATCAATCTAGACACAGTTTACTTAAAAAAAAAAAAAAGTAGTTTAAATTATTCATTTGGGTACCTAAAACCTTTCTTCAATGCATTGATTTTTCTGATCAAATTAGTAGAACAGTATATTTAAAGATTCAAAATTGCATTTTTTTTTTTAAATCAGGAAGTTATCATTTTTCCATCCAATCATTTAGTATTTAGCCTTGCTACCAACTTCTTACTTACTATTTCAATATTGTGGACAGAATTTCTACCCAAAATTTTGGGATTGAAACAAGAATGAGTCTGGAAATGCAAGAAGTTGAATTTTAATACTATGGTCAAAATTAATCTGTCAGAAAAAAATGGCAAATATTTTTATGTGTTTATATACATCTAAAAGTATATGCACCTGTATTTGCAAATATTTTATAGCTATAAATCCACATACTAAATGCATATTTTAATTTATTACTCTGTAGGTATTTTATAGGAGCTGAGCAAGTGGAGTATTCCATGAAAACAGTAGATGATCTTTGAGTTATAGTAATATTATTATGCCAAATATACTTTGAGAAGATCTAAAATGGTATAAACATGTGTTGTCAGATTGGGGTCAAACGTCACCAGTATAAGTGAGAATCAGTTGTATCAGCCTCCAAAGTTTCAATGCAGATTTGTGTAGAACATCAGCCTATGTTATTACTAAGGAAGAAAACAGAACAGCCATCGTTAACATTAACCTATTGTCTGAAAAGTTTCAACTAACCATTTGATGTTCAGATGCTGGTTACAGCACTGAGAGTAAGAGATTGTTCAAATTCTTTCCTCAGTGCCTTTAGGTGGAGAAGTATTTTTTCTTAGTTAGTGCTTGGAAAGCTTACAGCAGAGGCAAATATGCTGGGATATAGGCAGTTGGGAAAAAAAAATCCTGCTCTGCAATGAACTGCTCTATTCAGTGAAAAGGTTGCCATTGTGCAGAACAACTATGAAAATAATCAAGTCTAAAGTAGCAAAGTTTCTGTTTTTATTTCAGGCTTCCTATACAAAGTAAAAAAAAAAAAATCAACCAAGCCAACCAATCAATCAATCAATCAAACAAACAAACAAACAAAAAAACCACCACCAAAAACCAAACACAAAACCAAAACTACACACCCATCACCTTTTAAGTTTGTTTTATATTTTGGCCTACATCTGTGCTATCCAAATTAACAGAACTGAACATTGGGTTGTTAAGCTATGGGACAAGAGGAATACAGATGTTGGTTAGTTTCTCTGCTAATAGAAGTTTATTATAATCACAGGTGGCTGGACAATTCTTAGAATTTGGTAAGAGGCGCTCAAAAATTAAGGATAGAATTTATCTAAATTGCTGGTCTGTCATGTATGATTTATTACCTCTGTTAATGAATGTTTCCTGATTCCTCAAAGAAAACATTAAAAATAAATGGGTATGATGCACCTACACAAATCAACAAAATTATACTCACTTTTGTGCTCTTGGATGAGTGGTTTTACGTAAGGAATGGAAATTTATTACTGCAGTTTGAGCACGCTATTATTATCAGCTGCCAAAATGACAGCAGATTACAGCTCCTTCTTTTTTTTTCTCCTCTAGGAGATCAGCAGGGCTATTGTGCAAATGCAAAATGAGCAGTAAAGTAGGGATAATCTAGCTCTGAATATGAAACATGCAGGAATATTTGTAAAGATCTACTCTTGCACCTTGGCTGCATTTTTAAAGTTGCAAGTTGGTTGTGGCAGATATATACGTATTGGCCTATTTCTACTAAATGTTGAGGAATTTTACTTCTATGATTTCAGCCAGAAGTGGTTACAGCAGTCACTCTGTTTTCTGTCCCCACATAGCTGGTCTCTTACAACATTCATTCATCACTATCATGAGGATACAGATTGGATCCAGGACCTTTCTTGGATGACCAGCGCTGAAGCAAAAAGGAACATTTTATACCACAGAAAACCTGAGAAAAAGAATTAAAATGAAAGTGAGGATTTAAAATACTAGTAGTTAGAGTTGCAGCAATTTTCAGGTATATGACTGGTGTTAACTGCATCACTTGCACTCGCTGTGGTAATGACCAATGTTTTTCTGCACTGTGGATATAAACAGGAGAAAAATCTGTTATCCTGTGAACCAGGAAAACGTGGCTCCTGTAGCAACTGCTGTTCACTGGGAAAAAATGAGAATATGTCATTAGCTTAACTGAAACAGTTTTATTATGCTTCAGTGAGACCCAGAATAGTCTATACATTTTCCTAGCCAGAGAGCTGCAAATGCAAAAGGCCAGCACTCACTTGCATGCATGCAGAATGAGATTTAGAAACGTGGAGTGGTGAGTGACTGTTTCTAGTATCCACACAAATTTGGTATCATAACATTGGCTTTGAAGATTACAAATTAAATATTTCATTAGAGTATTATAGGGTATTATTAGTTTTTGTTGTTTTTTTTTTTTTTTTTTTTTTTGGTTTTTTTTTAAGCTCTGGGTGAGTTAATTTGCCTGAAATGTTAATTATATGGAATGTGTGAGTAAAATTAGGTCTTTTAGTCATTGTCAAAGTTGCTGGATTTAATTAAATTGTTGTCACTAACTATTCAATGTATAACTTATTTGCTTGTTTCTGTGAGAATTTTTTTTTTTTTTTTGTCATCCATCTTGGAAGAGAAAATCACTTCCCTAAGAATGTACATACAATTTTGAAATTCTTTTCAATAAGACCATTACTGAATGCCTTTCTCCTCTTAGACAAAGAACTTTTACTGATTATCACAGTTTCTTGCAGCGCTTACAGCATTAAAAACCCAGTACAGAAGTCTCCGTTTTTTAGAATCTTTGAGACCTAATGTCAGGTTTATCAAACTGTAGAGTCTTGGGAATTAAATAGAAGAGCCTTCCCAGCTATAAACACAATGTTGATAAGCAGCTGGACTGATAAAGCAAAACCAGTACACTGTTTCCTTCTGTAACCCTCTATCTCTACTACACTTCAAAGAGGCACACTGCAGCACCACACATAAATTCTGCAAGTAGGTCATGTATAACTGAAATGTACAGGATCATTTATTGGCTAATACAAACATTAAAAATCTAAGACTAATCAGATACTATCTTAAGCATTAATATGACCAGCAACCTTATAAACAGTGATGAGTCCTTATTAGCAAGGCAAATATCAACCAGGCAGGAAAAGGTTTCTGTCATGTTCCTCCTTGCAAGAAGATGATCCTTGAGGTCACAGAATTGCTGGTTTCTGCCTTCCTGGTTTTTTGCTTGATATTTTTGCTTGCTTGTTTGTTTCTTTTGGGGTTGAGGGAGAGGAGAATTTTAGTCTTCTCTAAGCTTTTATATCAGTGTTTTCCCTCTGGAATTCTAAGCTACTAAAGATGAATGTCTCCACATTATTACCTCTATAAGCAGTTTTATTTTTCTTATCTTGGACAACTTCAATCTACAGAATTTTAACGATTTAGAAAATCACAGAATCACAGAATATCTTTGGTTGGAAGAGACTTTTAAGATCATCTAGTTCAATCTTCAACCCAGCACTGCAAGGTCACCACTAAACCATGTTCCTAAGCACCAGGTCCACATGCCATTTAAATGCCTCCAGGGATGGCAGCTCCATATGCCATGGGCAGACAATTCCAATGTTTGACAACCTTTCCCTTCCCTTCCCTTCCCTTCCCTTCCCTTCCCTTCCCTTCCCTTCCCTTCCCTTCCCTTCCCTTCCCTTCCCTTCCCTTCCCTTCCCTTCCCTTCCCTTCCCTTCCCTTCCCTTCCCTTCCCTTCCCTTCCCTTCCCTTCCCTTTAATACTATTTGCAAATAGTATTAAAAGGAATGTGAAATACTAGGAAAATGTAATTATGAGAAATTTTATGTATGAGAAAATCAAATTATAGTACATTAAAGAACTCTAAAACTGTCATTATGAAACTTATTCTTGCATAGTCTCTCTGTATAGCATTTGCTTGTACAAATTACAGTGTTTTTACTTTACAGTTCATGAAGGTCATTAATCTTTTATAGCTGTCATCCAGGCTTGAAATGAAATAAAAGAAAAAAAAGGGATTTCAATTATTCTAATTATGGCTTAAACAAAATGCTGTTGTGAAAACAGTGTGATTCTTTCTACTGATTTCAACAGCCTTAGGATCAGACCTTAACCAATATATATTCATAAATATAATGACTTGTCCTAGTTTGTTTTTCTGAAACCAGAAAGATTAAAATAATTCTAGTCCAAAACACATAATAATCCTTCTATTTGAATTCAGTAAGTTTAAATATATCACTTTTACCTATGTTGGGCCTACTAAGTCTTCTGCTACCAGATTTATTGTGAGGAAAAACATTTTGGCTCACATGCTGTATCTGAAAGAGGCTTATTCGTCTGTTACGAATAAAAGTGGTGAGGTGGGGAATTAATAAAAATATAAATCATTTATTAATTTAAACTCCACCACTCACGTAACTATGTATATAAACGTTATGAAATATTGTGTACAGGTTCTTATGTTCGGTTGAAGAATACCTTCAGAATATAGGAATGGTTAGACATAGTTTGAGAGACAGCATTTGGAAAAGATGAATCCAAAAGCAGTATGTTGCCCCTACAAACAAAAGGCAGGTATTTCCCAGAGACGTAGGAATATTCCAATTTACTCACAATGCTGTTTGCCAATTGTGGGAATTACCCTAGTGTCTCTTTTAATCAGGAAATCCTGCTGTAACTGCAGCTGCTTAATCCACACCTGGGGTGGGGAAAAACCCAAGAAAAAAAGCATGAGTGCCCTGCAGTTTACCTGTTTAACCACCTATGCTAATTTGTGTCCCAAAATGCTACCAGAAAAGTTGAAAAGGGCAGAAACTGATTACCATCAGTTCTGCTTAAACATAACCATGCTTGCCCTGGCACAGGGGTCTGCACATGGCATGTGGGCTGGAGGGAAGGGCCCCTGTGTCCATTGACCACAGCCTTGGGGAGGGGGAGGTGCATTCCCCCTGCCCCCTTTTCCCACTCTTCTCTGTTTTCCTCCCATCCCAGCTCAGAGGTCAGGGGAAAATGAGTGTGTGTTTGGATGTACTGCCACATCATCTACCCAGCACGACATATTATTAGCCAGCAACTAAGAAACTATACATTCAGGATCACCACCAGCAATCCAATAGATAAAACACAATCTTAGGCACTTACAAAGTGTTAATAAATATCTATACTTCTCTGAAGTCCCTTCAATATTGCACACATTTCAATAATTAACCCCAAAATATTCTACTCACCCGTAGCCCCCTTTCTACATTTAAAGTGGGATCACAAACCCCAGAGGTGAAGAGGTTACCGTAAAGGAGTTTCTTCTCACAAACCTCATGTCTGTGAAGAATGAACTTAGCTACTTTTTGTACTAGTTCAGAAGTATGGACAACGTGCTTCAACCTACATTAGGATTTAAAAAATGACACATTTCCCAGAAAATTCAGAACATCTCTTTCCTCAAGTAGTACTGGTCATTTTAGCAAGTGCTAAAATTCTAAAAGTAACCAGTCAATGCAATTTAAATAGAAAGTCTAAATTCAAGTTTAAATAAATTCTAAATTCACTACAAACAGAATGTCAGATTGTATCTGTTCCAGCTTTTAAGAATTAAACAGTTCACAAATATATGGAAATAGAGCAGATACTGAAGAAAGAGCAAAAATTGTCATGGTATTAAAATGAAAAATAAAAATTAAACCCCATATTTTCTTATGTGTGCTTTGACCTGCTTTATGAAGCAAAAATCAGTATAAAATATTTTCCTTAGATAAAAAAAAAATAGTCTCTGTTATTAAATTTATATAAATACTAATTTATAGAATAGATCATAAAGCAGGTGCTCATAGCAGTTTGAGAAATCTTTTTTTTCTTTCATACTTATGAAAATAAGTGATAGAGCTGATTTCTGCAGAAAATTCAGTGTTTGCTTGTATTTATAATATAGATATTGTCTATGGGATTTTTTTATAAGCCTGAGAAAATGTAGTTGAAATAGTTCTGTAACAGAAACCAAAAATTCAAACACAGGTTATAAAATTAAAACTTGCATGTGATTTTGAAGGGAGAGAACAACAAAAGGCACAGATTTTCTTAAAAAAAAAAAAAAGAAAGAAAGAAACCTAAGGGAAACACTTCACAGGACTTTGCTGTGTAAAAGTGATAAATGACAAACGGTCCTATCAGTTTGTGGTTACTCTGTTGTTGAAGAGACATTGGGGTAGTATACTGAATTCTGTTGGTGGATTTTTGTTTACCAAAGTTTTTCAGGTATTTTATTAATCTTTAAATTTTAAAATACACATTTTCCTGTAGAAAACTTCCTGAATCCCAGCCATAAATGCTGCCTTAATTTCAAATATGTGAGATCTGGACAGTTACAAAACCAAACCATGATAGCTTTTCATGCATCAATATCAGCCAATTTTAAGATTAGGAATGAATGAGTGTTCCACTGTGAATTCACTTTTTTTCAAATGGCATCAAGCCAACTTTTACATCACAAGAGTATAGAAAATTATAGTTTGAAATCACGAATCCTTACTTTCAGGTATATAAATGTAGTTGTGCTCTCCTAACTGAAGCCTAAACAATGACAGTGTAATATTGACACCCCAGTACAATCTGACAGTTGTGTTGTAAATAATAAACAGTACCATTGTTTATGAATGTGCATCTAAATATTCTCTGGGACATGAATTTATTTAACTTATTTTTCTATGCAGATTGATAATTTTATTTTGCAGATTATTTATTAACTAGGTAATTATTGATTGACTAGTGCATTATATTAATTCAACTGCTAATTAGGAAAGCTAAATGCATGTTGCATCGTTGCAAGCACCTTTTTGGCAAGAAGCCAGGAGGACCACAAAGTTCCTTAAACGCAAAGTTTTTCTGAAACTGGTGGGACAGTGAACTAGGGTAGAAGATGACAACCTGGCAAGGAGTCATGCTAGTGCCACACTCTGCATATCTGGTGAACTGTTGATAAATGGACTGTTGGATGCAACAAGGATGTTTCTCTCATTGTGTAATGAGGTCAGTTGCTGCACTTTTGAGTCCTGAGAGATCATTTAAATGTCAGATTTTACTCCCACTCTCAGTGTACCAGTGCTGGTGGAAGAGGAGGCAGATGGCTTCCGTAGAGCATGTACAGCAGCAAGAATGGCTGATTCATCAGTTTGGGGCTAGACAACATGTAGAAGAACATAGATTTCTTAATTTAGATCAGGTGTTGTTGCATGAAGATTATGACATGTTTGTTTGAGACATAAAGCAAATTTTTGATCATTTACACCGTTTGAACATGGTGATTGCAGTGAGATCCATCTTGAAGCTCTTTATGCTCATGGATTTTTACATTCCCTTGCTATTTATCTAAACAGTACACACACTGCAGAATTATTAGACTAGGTCAGTAGTCTGATAAAATACAGAAGAACTGTGTGTTGATCAGAGTTTCTGCCCACTTATCCTTATTGTAAAATTGGGAGTGGGGTACATGGAATACTGCAGCTTGTCTCCCATACCAAAGTTGTAGATATACGGCAGTGTTATTTCATTGATCTAAATAAAAACAAAAATAATCTGGTTTTCTTTTCCTTTTCTTAATTTTCATTTTCTTCTGGGAATCACATAGAGAATCTTACAATAGTGAGGGATCTTACAAATGCAAAAATTTTTAAACAGAGCAAAGGGCCATATAAGCAAGTGGGTTGTGTTAGCACAGGAAGGTCATGCTTTGTCACATCCCCTTGGTGAGGATCTGCTAGATGTGAACATACACAGCATCTAAGAGGAATAACTGTTGAGGTATGTTTAAGCCAAATAACAGTCTTAGGTATCTCAATATGTTTCACATTTTTACATGATGAAAATTATTATGGCATTAAGAATGTCAGGGAAGTATTTGGAAAAAGAAAATTTTGTGAGCTCATCATGTTGTATAAACATAGATATAGTAAATTTTGTTGCTGCTCTGCTTTTGTTATGACTATGCAGTTGCTGTGGACACACAAATAAGGTGCCACAGCTGCAGCCTTTATGCAGGTCTGAGAAATATTTACATAGGAACAAAGCTATGGCTATAAAAAACTACATTGCTGATTTATGATTTGCTATGAAGAGTGTAAGTTGTATGCAAAAAAAAAAAAAAAAAACAACCAAAAAAATGTAAAGTTTTCAAGTGCAGAATATGCTATGAACAGTTCAGCACCATGTTTCATGCCTGTGAACAAAATCCAGAAAAAGGGCAAGGTTACAACACCTATGACATTGGGTGTATATAGGAAAACAGAACACTATCCTGAAGTCTTAGGTGCTTGAAACTAACTGTTCGTAATCAGTCCACTTGACAAGACAAACAGGGCATGGGAGAAAAAGAAAAAAAAAAACTGAACCAAAACAAACAACCAAACAGACCAGTTTATTCTAGCTAACTTTGGGTTCAGATCAGTATCTCCTCCTTTTCTTTATAGCAGTTTTGGAATAAGCTTTGATAATTCAAAAATAGGCATCCTATATATGTAAAGGCACTTCTGAAAAACTTGGAGGGGGAAGAAATGGCACTTACTAATCTCTCTTTCAAATAAGGAAGATTTCATGTAACAAAAGTCCACTAAATAATTACTCTGGAAAAGATTTTAATGAACTACTCAGTCATAATTAATTTTTCTCCATCTGAATGTATGTAAAATTTTAATATTCACAACAGTTCATTTAAGGAAGATATTTAACATGCAATCTTCCATACTCTTGTTTTTCTTATGTTTTCTTGTATTACTGTACACAATTCTTGCATGATGAAATCAAAATAAGAGATCTGTTTGTTATTTGTTTGAAGACTGCATAGGAAGCTTGGGCAGAAAGGGGAACATGGAAATCTCAGTGCTGTAAGAAGAGATGCTAGTCAACTATAAGAATTTACAGAATCACAGAATGTTAAGAGCTGGAAAAGACCTCTAGATCATTAAGTCCACCCCCCCTGCCAAAGCAGGATCACCTATACCAGGCCACACAGGAACTCATCCAGGCAGGTCTTGAATATCTCAAGAGAGGGAGACTCCATAGTCCCCCTGGGCAGCCTGTTCCAATGTTCTGTCACTCTCACAGTGAAAAAGTTTTTCCTCATGTTTCCATGGAACTTCCTATGCCTCGACTTCCACCTATTGTCCCTTGTCCTGTCATTGGGCATCACCAAGAAGAGCCTGGCTCCATCCTCTCAGCAGTCACCCTTTACATATTTATCAACTTTAATGAGATCGCCCCTTAGTCTCCTTTTCTCCAAGCTGAAGAGACACAGCTCCTTCAGTCTCTCCTCATAAGGAAGATGTTCCACTCCCCTAATCATTTTTGTGGCTCTGAGCTGGACTCTCTCAAGCAGTTCTCTGTCCTTCTTGAACTGAGGGTCCCAGAACTGGGCACGATATTCCAGATGTGGCCTCACCAGGGCAGAGTAGAGAGGGAGGAGAACCTCTCTTGACCTAACCACACCCCTTCTAATGCACCCCAGATGCATTGGCCTTGGCCACAAGAGCACATTGCTGGCCCATGGTCAACCTCCCATCCACTAGGACCCCCAGGTCCTTCTCCACTTCACTGCTCTCCAGCAGGTCAGTCCCCAGCCTATACTGATACAGGAGGTTGTTCTTTCCCAGGTATGAGACTACACTTGTTCTTGTGGAATTTCATTCAATTTCTCCCTGCCCAGCTCTCCAACCTGAGTCTCACTGCAGCTCTGGTGTGTCAGCCACTCCACCCAGTTTTGTGTCATCAACAAACTTGCTGATAGTGCTCTCTGTGCCCTCATTGGGCACAGCACTGGATAGCACTGGTCCCAGTACTGACCCCTGAGGGACTCTACTAGATACAGACCTTCATCTAGACTCTGTCCCACTGACCACAACTCTCTGACTTAATTTAAGAAAATCACTATCTACATCTACCTATCTAGACACTGGAAGTACATCTTTGCTTTAGACAATTGACATTGAGTCTCAAATGTTTGACCTAGAAGATTATAATGTTTTCCTGGGTTAAGGATATTACATAATATATTTTTCTGTTTTTACGTATAATATAATACACACATATAATACATACATATAATTAATATATTTTTCTATTATTACTTGATATTTGATTACAATTATGCCAAAAAAAAGAGATGATCAATATCAAGCTGTAATACAGTGTTTTTCCATTCTTTCTCTCCCTATTTCATTTCTTTCTTTTTATTTTTTTTTTTTTATTTCCAAAAAGTCACAGAATCATAGAAAGTTAGGTGTTGGAAGGGACGTCCAGAGATCAAGTCCAACACCCCTGTCAAAGCAGGATCACCTTGAGAACACTTCACAGGAATACATCCAGGCAGGTCTTGAAAATCTCCAGGGAGGATGACTCCACAACCTCTCTGAGCAGCCAGTGCTCTGTCACCCTCACCATAAAGAAGTGTCTCCTCATGTAGAGGTGGAACCTCCTGTGTTCTAGCTTGTACCCATTGTTCCTTGTCCTATCACTGGGCACCACTAAAAAGAGACTATCATCTTCACCTTGACACCCACCCCTCAGATATTTATAGACGTTGATGAGATCCCCTCTCAGCCTTCTCTTCTCAGTACTAAGGAACCTAACTTCTTGTGTCAGGAATCAAGCAGCCAAGTAGCTTTGAGGTGGAAATCTGGCCTACCTTTCTGTGGGAAAACTGAGAAATGATAAATAAAGTAGGGAGACTTTATAATATGCGTGCACAGTTGAAAGTGATAATAGAGAATTGCTGCTCTTCTATAGATTTTTAGTGCCTGTGACAGTGTCAGAGCTTTGTTTATGTCCCCTATTGTGTTTCTAAATAAATCCAAGAACAGTGTATGCTTTGTTGCAGCAGAGGTGTAAACTTCCCCAAGCTTATCACAATATTAGTATAGTATCACCTTACATAATCACCCTTCAGTAATTGAAGGGGTCTGCAGGAGAGCTGAAGAGAGACTTTTATCAAATACATGGAATGACAGGTTGAGGGACTAATGGCTTCAACTGGAAGAAACTCTGTTTAGAATAGAAAAAGTTCTTTTCCATGAAGGTGGTGAGGCAAAGGAAGCAGTTGCCAAGTGGAGCTGTGGAGGCTCCAATTCTGGGAGTGTTCAAAGCCAGGTTGGACGGGGCGTTGAGCAAGCTGGTCTAATAGGAGGTGTCCTTGGAACTAGATGATCTTTAAGATCCCTTAATACCCAAACAAGTCAATGATTCAATTAAAATGTATTAGGGTCTTGGAAACAAAAAGTATTTTAAGGGAATGATATTTCAATATGTATATACGTATTGAATTTTTAAATATGCTCTACTACTAGGCTGATAATATTCTTATATTTTGAAAATATTTAAGAAAACAATCTTTCCTTTTCCATCTCAGATGTCAGTAAAAGTGCAAAAAGAAGACATTCTAAGAAAGTTATGGAAGTATTCCTTTCTCATTCTCAGTCTGGTTTTGATAGAGGACAAAAATTCCAAACCATCCTAAACCATGCCATCTACTTTCACATTACCATTTATTTAGTGCATATCTGTTCTTCTATCTATTTTCAGTCTCTCTGCTTTTTTTCCTGTTCATATCATCAGACCTTCTTATGACTTCTATTTGCAAGGAGTATTTGCTAAATCTGCTACTTTCCTACAAATTTGCCTTTTGCATACAGTTTTGATTAGCACCTATTACAGAGCATATGAGAGTAACATACCACTTAGAGTGCTTCAGAAAGCTATCATTTTCTTCACACAATTTCTAAATAAGCTAAACGACTTTCATTGTGTAAAGGAAAATATTTGAAATTTGTTTTCACTGTCTCAAGGTTTCTTTCTCCTATTTTGAACCTTATCCTGATTTTAATCTGTCGTTTCTGTTTAATAGATTAAAAAGAGAGGAAAAGTACCAACTGGAAAATTCATTCTGTCCTTCACTAGAAATCCCAGTCTCTCACAGTGCTGTCTACAGTTGTAAGCCATCAGATATTGCTCTGTCTGTGGTGTTCTTATTTATTCTACTTGAAGTGAATTACGTCTCCCTGGGAAATCAGGTGCAGTGATCAGAATGACCAACTTTTACTGAACCTCTGCTCTTGCTCTCTTTCCTCTTAAAACTAACTAACTGTACTGAAGTACAGTTTCATTGGATATATGTGGCAAGGCTTGGATATTGGGGCAGGCAAGCTGCAGGGGCTGCCTCTGTGAGGAGAGGACTAGTCTATCCTGTGTCAGTTCCAGATGGCTCCAACTGAGTACAGGTATGGGTTGGAAAACATATTTAGGAAGGGGCAAATCATTTCACAAGCAGAGAGGCATGAAGATAATAAAAGTGTGAGAAGCAACCCTGTGTACACCAAGGTCAGAGAAGAAGGAGGGAGAGGTGCCAGAGAAAAGATTCCTCTTTCTCAATGCTCCTCAAGTGTGCCTCAATGTCTAGTGAAAACATTGTTTTCTGACTTGATTTATGGGATGCACCACTACAAATGTCTCCAGAGAATGTCTAGAAGGCTGCATGCAAAATTTACCATCCAAAGGTCCTCCAGCATGTTAAAGTGGTATCCATGCAAAAGAAAGAAACCAATATTGTGTGCACCTTTCTGTTTGAGGGACTTACAACTTTTTTTACCTTTTTGGAGATCTCACCTAGAAGTGTGGAATCATTTTATATTTGTAGAGCAGAGATGTCTAGAAGGACAACACTTAGGATATGAAACCAACTTCTTTTCTGAATTTAACAGTCAGAATGCAGAGAGATGTACGAGGTAAGGGTTGTGACAGAGATAGCAGAAATAGAGAAAAAGCTAATGATGGAGATGAAGGTGGAGACAGGCAGACTCAGTGGAGTTCTCAGTAGATGAATACCTTATGCTCTGTGAAACCTTTTTATTATACAAATTCAGTGCATTTTCTTAATACAGGTGTTAAAAATGCAACATAAACGGGGTTCAGACATTGACATACAAACACTACAGGCTGTCCCTCCTCACCCATTACCTATCAATGCACATCACACTAACCAACAAAAAACTGTCCCTGGAAACCTGAGGGGTACTGTGAAACAAAAGAATACATTGTGTATTCATAAAGATTCAAAGACCAACAATTTTTTTTCTTTCTCCTTTGCAGGTGTCCTTAACACACAGGACAACTAAGTTATGGTACTGTCACCTCATCCTTGTATTGCTGCAAGTAAGAGGCAGAGTATATGTACCATTCTACAGGGCCTTCCCTGGCACCTCAGTGGTAAGCTACTGCTTTGGAGTGAAGAGGATAAAGAAAAGAGAGGGATTGTGAAATCTATGATAGAAAGGTGTCTCCAGGATACACAGCAGGGCTAATCTACAAAATGTCAGGCAGAAATCATCTGACGCCCATGAGCCTGTAAGCCATATTCTCAGATAGCCATTTCCTAGAGTCTGTCCCATATCCAGCCTCTGCTTCTCTTTACAAAGTCACCGATTGCATTGGGTTGGAAGGGAGCCTCAAAGGTCATCTTATCCAACCCCCCTACAGTGAGCAGGGACACCTCCAACTAGATCAGATTGCCCAGGGCCACAACAAGTTTGACCTTGAATATCTCCAGGGTCAGGGCCTCAGCCACATCCCTGCACAACCTGTTTAACTGTTGTCAAGATTCTATCCTCTAAGCTACAGTCACTTCTTTCACAACCCTTGTAAAACTTGACTCTTTCTTCAACTTGTGTCTTGACAATTATTTGCATGGCAACAATCAAGACAATTTCCTTCTTCTCTCTCCCTTACGTGCCAAAAACTAACCAAAACCACCTTTGGATTCTCTGACATCTATGTTATTTTTACTATACTCTAGATAAGGCCTGAAATGGCAGTAGATGTGCTTCAGTAGATAGGAAATCATACTCAAACCCCCCAGTCAAAACCTCCAACTATACACAGAAACATAAAAATGAACATAAATGGACATACTTAGAATCATAGACTCAGTCAGGGTTGGAAGGGACCACAAGGATCATCTAGTTCCAATCCCCCCTGCCATGGGCAGGGGCATCTCACACTAGATCAGGCTGGTCAGAGCCTCATCCAGCCTGGCCTTAAACACCTCCAGGGATGGGGCCTCAACGACCTCCCTGGACAACCCATACTTCCTAAAGTCTCACTTAATATTTGACAGTTCTTCTATGATGGGAAATTATAGACAATGAATCCTTCTTCTCAGCATCTATCAAGATGTCTATCATATGTCCCTCAGGCATTTCTTCCCAAACTGATGGATAGTAACCAGTGTGTGATCAGTAAACCATTTCAAGTTTCCAGTAATTCTTATTACTCTTCCTTACAGGTTTTACTCTTCAATCTTTATAGCAAGATACAGTGAACAGCATGTGCAGTACTGTGATACCTTGTGAGCTTGATTTAGCACTTCACACATCCAAACTCTTTTTTTCTCCATTTGAAAATGAATTTTATCTGCTGTTTTATTTCAAAATGACTTAGAATTGTACCATTCTTCCAAAAGTTTTCATTTGGGTTTGATTATCCAGAACTTCTAAATTTTATAACCTCATTATGCCTGCCTTCCTCAAGAAATTTCAATCTATATGCTTCCCTCATTATGAAGAAAAGAATCCTATCTTTTTATTTTCTATCTCCTAACCCATTATTAAATTATAACACTTTATGGAAGACCTTATTATCTTCACTTCACAGGGTGAAGTACTTTTAAAAGTTTTTTGTGATGGAGTCCATCAGTAGATACTTGAAAAACTTGTTTTATAGGATGCTTACCCAAATGTTTCAAATGCTTGAATGCATTTCAGAAGCATGAATATCTGCTAGAAAATGCATATCCCAATGTATATTAGCCTATGTGTTTATGTATTCCTTTCTCTACTTCTTTTATTTTGTTTTTTTTTCTGTTATGAAACTCAAATTTGCAAGTCTGTAGTTTCAACATCACTGAAAAGATTACAGTGTAAATCTCTATTTTCTAAGCAGTTTCTGTGACCAGAATGGATTTAAGCAAGTAGCTACATGTTGTAACTAGCTTTAAGTTTCCAAAGTTATTTCTTTAACTTTTTGGTATTAAATATAATCTTGTAATAATTCTTTGCAATTTTTGATTCTAACTCCTGCCTACTAAAATTAATTTGTAAATTTGATCATAAGACATTCCCGATCTTAATAATAGGTTTCAGGTGCAAACTTGGTTATACCTGCCTGCAATAAATATCAAAGCCAATAACACTTTTTAAATTTTTTTTAGTGTTTTTTTTCATTCTTGCATTCTCCAAGTAGATAATTTACATGACTCACACCCCATCTACACCTGTTATTTGCTGTGGTTATGATGAGTTTTATTGTGGGGATTTATACAGTGAGGAAATTACTCCTTCTTTGGATTGTCTTTTTGAAGCATTATATTTAATATAAAAAAAATAGTGTTCTTTTCTGTGGTCTCATTTTAATATGATGCTTGCACTTTCAGGATGTTGTCTCATTTTAATATGATGCTTGCACTTTCAGGATGTTGTTTTCTTCCAACAGACATCTTCATCTCCTACTTAAACACCAAGGCCCCATCTCTTATTTTAGGATTTTGTCTAACTGTTAGCATACATTTAATCTGAATCTTTAATATACTGTCTCTGAACACTCTGTACTGAGTCTGAATAAAACAGATTTTTGGATGTGCTTTCTATTTATCTCTTATTTATTTCTATGTGTTGACTTCTCTTAAACAACAAATGTTACAGTGAATGATCAGTATGATTGTTTTCCGGTGACTAGGGTAGGGAATTTGAGTACATTATGGCCAGTAGTATGGGGTAGAAGTTTTCAGATTTTTGCACTAGATCCCTTACAGTACTCAGAATGCATCTAACAGTGGTTTCTGATTCTCTTAGAAGTTACTTCAAGAAATGGTCATTTAAAAAGTCTAGAAATGTTTTATCTTCTTCAGAACCTGACATAACATTCACTTATTTTGCACAAGATTAGATTCCCCTCACTACCAGAAGGACACTGAAGTGCTGGAATATGTTCAGAAAAGGGAAATGAGGCTGATGAAGTGTCTAAGAGATAACCTTGTGATACAATATCCATTAACATTAATACATCTATAGAATATTTAAAGTTTCTGAATTGCACGTTGCATAGAACAAAGTAGTGATTATCTAACTAAATATATACGAGATAACCATTGTAATTTTCATGTAATATATAAAATATTTGAAACATACAAAAATTAATAAACAATTATGCTTTCCTAATTGTTGCTTCATGTTCATTTTTTTTTTTTTCCAAAATTCACTAATTCATAGTTCTGGACAAAGTCAAATACATTGGTTACTGTGCTGGTTTTGTCCCGGGTGAGGGCCAGATGCCCACCAAAGCTTCTCTATCACTCCCCTTCTTAGATGGACAGGGGAGAGGGAAAATATAACAAAAGCACAAGAGTCAAGACAGAAGCAATTCAATAAGATGCAAAGAAAAAGAAAAGGCCATGAGCAGAAGCAAGAGCAAACAAAGGTATTATTGTCTAGTTCCCATCAGCAGACAATGTTCAGTCACTCCCTGGGAAGCAGGGCTTCTCTATGTGTAATGGTTGCTCTGGAGGACAGGCACCATTAACAAATGTCCTCACACTTCCTCCTTTCACTTAGCTTTTGTATCTGAGATGATATTATATGGCATGGAATACTCCTTTGGTCAGTTTGGGTCAGCTGGACCAGTTGTGTCCCCTCCCAAGATCTTGTCCATCCCTCAGCCTACTGCTGGGAAGGGGAATGCTGGAAAAGCACAGCTTTGGTGCTTGGTTTAGCAGTAGCCAAAACACTTGTGTGATATTGACACCCAGCTACAGCACTGCAAAACACACCACTAGAAAGATGCTCTGTGGAGCATTAACTCTAGCTCAGCCAAACACATTACCTGAACAAATAAATCTAAACCTAAGAAATAAAAACAGTTAACAATAATCTTCTACTGAAAGGGAAAGGAGCTTGAGGAACAAAAGATGACACAACTGTTTGCACCAATGAATGCTTGATAATCTTTGCAGTGTAGACTGCCATTATTTGCTAGGATACCAATACAGGAAATCATTGTAACTTTAAATTACTTTCCTTTAAATCTCCTGAAATATGTTAAAAGCTTTGTGTATTAGAAAGGAAAGCAATCATTTTCTAGATGGAAAAAATAAAAATAAGATTGTTTTCTGCAGAACAGATAATATTTGTCAAATAAGATCTTGCTACAGGAACGTGATAGAGAGACTACAGTAAATATGTCTTTTCAAGATTAAATTGATGCAATCTATTATATTATTTTGATTGGGAAAGTCTTCAAAGATGTTTATGTTGGCTTTCTCATCTCACACAGAGCTGAAAGACTTAATTGTGTGAAATGGATTTTAGGGAGTTTTTGAAGAAGCAAATAATAAAATTGTACAATAAAGCACTGTTGTTATTGCAAACCCATTGTTGTTTATTGGGGGGTTGTTTTGTTGGTTGGTTTGGGATTTTTTACTTGTTTGCTTTTATTTTTATCTTTTTTTACCTGGTCCTCAAAAAATTTTGAAGTTAAATTCACATAAGAAGGCATTTTATTTCCTTCCCCACCCCATCTATACCAGTGGTCTCCAAACCTGGGTGAAGGCAGAGTTGCACAGCATGAATCATAAGGGGGTGGGAGGAAACTATTAGAAAGAGAAATACACAGGAAAAAAACCCCAAACACATAATTTTTATCTCTTGAGCTGACAGAACTGCAAGTGCATCTTGAGACAGGTTTTACATTTAAAACAAACAAAACCAAGTAGCAGTGAAATTTGCTGACACTGTATTTCAGATTTACAAAATGAGGTCTGTATGATCTTAAAGCTTCTAAAAAAGTCTCTGAAAATCCATCCAGTTTATCTATGATGTTTAAGTCAATGCTCAATGCCTTCAAAAAACCTTCAATTAATTTGTTGAAATGATCGGTTAGTTAACTCTCCATTTTATTTTGCTGGTTTGACTTTCCATCCTTGGCTTCAAAATCAGAGTGAGACATATTAGGGAAAAAACATGTAAGAAGAGGAGAAGAATCATATCATATCATTCATACCAATATTCTGGTCAAAAAGTACTAATGTCAGAGGTGGTAAGCACCTGACAGGATCTAAGTTCCAGGCACTAAAAACCAGTAAATCCTTTATCTATGTTGTAATTGTAGTTTGTCATAACAATGAGCCATTCTTCAGACAATGAGATTAGAAAGAAAATAAACTCTTTCTGTTTACTTTAGCTGCCAACCTTCCTATAGTGTCAGAGCAATTAATTCTGGGTTTTTTTATTGTCTGTTTTTCAAAAGGAATCAAAATTTCTCAGTCATGTATGAAAATGGGACCAGGATAATTAAGGCTGCATTTATTCCATTTTAAAGGGAAAGTTAAGTCTCTTTGTTCTAGGTAAGAAATACCTCATTGGATTAACAAGGAGTCAGGGTTGTGTTTGACACACTGAATCAAGATTCTTAGCATGAATATTATTTGATAATCCTATTACAGAAAGTAATTATATATTATTAAGCAAATTACTAAGTATCAATAATTTCATTTCCTTTAATTTGCCCTGTAATAGAGGTGAAGTAAGGATCTTCTTCAAGTATTGCTGGCTCTGTCATTTTCTGCCCATTCTTGAAAAGCATGCTATTAAAGTATCAAGTAGTCTGAAGTAGCATTCAAAACATTGTATCTTAGTAATTAAAAACTGTACAAAAATAAGATTTAGAAGTTACATAATTAGATTGTTCATCACTTTTAATACAAGTATTGTAATAAGTAACTTCAATATACATTTTAACATAATAAGTAGTTAATATTACTTCACACATTATTTAATCTAGGAATTTCTCATCCTAGGGTCTGTGGGGTTTTTTTAGACATGAAATATTATTTTTTCACAGTTTTATAAGTTGCAAAATAATGTCCTCATTGTTGAGGAGGCATCCACAAAACAGACAGCAGTAGTTACCCAAAATGTTAATTTATTCTAACCAACACTTAACTGGCACACTGACAGACCAAATTAAATTACAAATTCTGGTGTCAGGTGGCAGTATATTACTACACAACTAGTTCCTAGGTTTTGAGAGCTTATAGAATCATAGAATCATGGCATCAACCAGGTTGGAAGAGACCTCCAAGATCATCCAGTCCAACCGATCACCCAGCCCTAAGCAATCAACTAGACCATGGCACTAAGTGCCTTATCCAGTCTTCTCTTGAACATCTCGAGGGATTGTGACTCCACCATCTCCCTGGGTAGCCCATTCCAATGGGCAATCACTCTCTGTATGAAGAACTTCCTCCTAATATCCCTCATAAACCTCCCTTGGCACAACTTGAGACCGTCTCCCCTCATTCTGCTGCTGGTTGCCTGGGAGAAGAGACCAACCCCCACCTGGCTACAGCCTCCCTTCAGATAGGCTCATCTGCCAGCTGTCTCATCATCCTAGGATAGATCCCATCAGGTCCCATGGACTTGTGAGGATCCAAGTGGGTCAGCAGGTCCCTTACTGCTTCCTCCTGGAATACAGGGGTACTATGCTGGTCCCTGGCTCCATGTGCCGTTCAGGACGCCAGTTTACAAATTACAAATTCTGGTGTCAATATTGGTGGCAATATATTACTACACAACTAATTCCTAAGTTTTGAGAGTTCAGACATGCACTCATACAAGGGTGCCCAGAAAGGGGGTCAGTCAACTAAAAGAGGCAAGAGCTCTTTCAAGGATGTATATATCACTAAATCACAGCATTGTCAGTGTTGGAAGGCCATGGGCAGGAACACTTTCTATTAGATCAGGTTGCCCAGAACCACATTCATTCTGGTTTTAAAATCTTCCAGGGATGGGACTTCCACCACCTCCTTGGGCAACCTGTTCCAGTGTCTCACCACCTTTATGGTGAAGAACTTCTTCCTAACATCTAATCTAAATCTACCTTCCTCTAGCTTGGATCCATTTTTAAGTACTTTAGTATCATTTTAGTAAGTTACCATGTACCATAAACCACAAATTCAAGACCTCCCCCTATAATAAATAACAACGTAGGGCTTGACTAACAATGCAAAAGAAATTATAGTGAGAACAAGTTGTCAAATATAAAGCAGAATCTGAACTGAAAAGAAGTAAGTCAGTTTTACAGAGAAAGTAAGTAGATAAGGTGAAACTGAATAACAGAAAATACAGAAAATCTATAGATAGATAATATCTAGATATGTATATCTGTGTGTAGATATCTAGATTTGTTTTGTTTTTAATTTGTTTTGTTTGGTTCTTGTTTTGATAGAGCATCAGTACATTTAGTGAACTCAAAAAGTTAGAAATCTGAAAAGCAAAGATCCTTACTGATATATAAGACAAAAAGGAAGATACCTGCAGATGCTAAGCTAACCACAATTCAGATTATATATCTCAGTCTAAAATAACTTACTTCACCTCCATTGAATATATATAGAACTAAGGTAAATTTTAGAACAAGGACTTCAGTGTTTTACCTTTTGAAATTTGTATATATAGATTTCATTGTTTATGTTTATCCATATAAAATATATCTTCTTGAAAGTCTTGACTTAGAACTAATTTTACCAGGACATTCCCCCCCCATTTATTGATAAATATTTTTAAATGTAATTATATTTAGTGTTGCATTGTTAAGAATTTACAGCTGTTTAGTTTTCTCTCAACAAAGGTTAGTAATTGTTAGATGGAAGAACGACATATTGCAGTTATAAGTAAGACGTTTGAAGACAGACAGCTATACACAACTTTCAAAGGGTTACTTTTCTTCTTAAATTTTTTTCCTTGTGCTGGAAAACCACTTGTTGTAATTATGTCTTTGGTATGCATAATTTTATACATTTTAGTTTAATTATGTTCATTTTTCCTAAAATTAGTGAACTGCATGCATGTGCAAATCACAGTCCAATGCCAGCATAACAAGGAATACTCAATAATATATGGCAGAAAAAAAAAAAATCTTGAATCAAACCAAGCACCAAAATGTTCTATTTACAAAAACGCATGTTACACCTTCCTGTTTTGTTTGTTTGTTTCCCTATTATATCTGTTTAATTACTGATTTTTTTTTTGTGTTACTTAATTTTATTTGTTGATTAAATAGAAAATTGCATAGTAGAACCTGTTTCTCCCTCGTGAATAAATAAACAAGCCCATACATCTTCCATTTAGGGATTGTAGCCAAAGGTGACAAATCAGCGCACCTTGGAGCACAATTCAGGGTAAACATTCATTTAGTCACACAGAAGGGAAGTTACTTCTAGGAAATACATATTAAAAACAAGCAAACAAACAGGAAAAAAAAAAAAAAACAAACCAAAGCAAACCAAAAACATAATAGTCACTCATAAATAACATAGCTGACATTGCAAAAAATCCAAATAATAATTTAAATTATTACAGCCATATCTAATAATGACAACAGCAATATTTTATTGTCATGATTACATAAAAAAATAACCAGATATATGGGATATAACAATTTCATTGTGGTCTTCATTTAGCAATTTTTTTTTATAACCAAGTTGTTTCCAGTAACAAAGCATTTGGTATTAAAATCTTTGTTAGATTGGTTCGTTTTGTCCTTTAAGCTGATGCTACTCAATCAATAGGAGAGTGATCTATCTAAATTACATTTCACAACTTTTTGTCATGGGGAAACTGAAAGTTAAATACAAAACTGATGGTTCTCAAGAGATTTTTTTTAAACAGTACATAACCAATGAGTTTCTTATCTAGTTCAATTCTGATAACACATCTCTCTGAGAAAATGGATGTCAAAAGGACAACTTAGTATCCAGTAGATCCTCATGCAGATAAGCTGAATTGGATGAGACATTGACCTCTCAAAGACAAATAGATAATGTTCACTATAGCCATTGTTACTATTGTACGAATTTCTGAATGTGTTTAGAGATTAGCTTCGTTGTGCAATTATTTCATTAATATTTCTTTTTGTCTTACTACTATTTTACTTGAATTAATATAAAACATTGTTTTATAATATTTATTTTATTATTATTTATGGAGATACCCTTTTCTACTAAATTGTATGCATATAATAGATGTTTAAATAGTAGATTTTTTAAAGGTCTGCTTAAAAATAAGCAAAGAAATAATTTCAAGTTATGTGGTAATAAATAAATCCCATAACTCCCTTCCACAAAGAAGTTGTATTTCTAGATCTGAAACAAAATGCCATTGGAGAGAGTTAATTATTTTTCTTTTAAACAAGTGAAAACACAGAGTCTTCCATCAACTTATTTAATTAGGCTATAATTATTCATCTAAATATACTTGAAATAATAAAAAAAAATGTTCCCTCCTCAAAAAACATTTTTTTGAAAAGAGGAAGAAGAAAGAAGTTAGTATCTCTATTAAAATGTTAATATTTCATGTTCTGTCATATTTTGTTAGATGTAATAAATTGTAACTGTCTCTTACATTGGCTAATGACATCCTGTATTATTTTCCCCACTTTTCAGAAACTTTCATTTCTGCTAGATCATTAGTAGAAACTATCTCATGCTAATCCTAGTAGTTTAAGAAAGCAATCAGGAATTATCTGTGGATTTATTTTAAGAATAGCATTAGACATTTTTAAATTGTAATAGTTGTAAAATATATTTTCTTTCATGCTTATGAATTAATGCTCTGATACACTATGTAGGACTGTTAGAGGACATCCCAAAGATATCAAAGAATGGAAAACAAGTGTAAATCCTTAATAACTTGCCCTTGTCTGTGTGTAGATGTCATGGTAGGGCCATAACATGGCCCAGTACAAACCCAGACAGACCTTAAGATGTCTAGATAAGGTCCCTTTCTCTCCCCTCCTTCCTGCAGAAAAACAGAGCAATGCAGATAAAAGAACAAAGGGGACAGGACCCCTGCCTGTCTGGTAAAGAAGTTGCTTACCTGAGATAAGAACACACACGCTGACCATTGCTCCCCCAGGAACAAGGCCTTTGTTTCTGCCTTTTATGGTTATAGCCTGGCAGAACGCCTTTCCATTGGCTACATATTAGCTTCAATATCCCATTGGACCAATCGATCACTGGCCAGGTATATATGTAGGTTGACTTGGTAGTCACCTTTACCTTGCTTCAAACCTTGCTTCAAACCTTGCTTTAAGCCTTGCTTTCAAGCCTACTTGGACCCATCTTATAGAAGCTGCCTTTAGCTGCTCTGCCCTGCCTCAAGTGCCTGGTCCAGAGCCTGGGATAAAGCCACGAGCTGATACATAGCAATCCGGAGAAGCCACGAGCTTAGAAGCCAGATCTGCCTAGCCTGCTTCCCCTTGTCATTAGAATCATGCCGTGCCTCAGTTTACCCAGGAACCAAGCAAGCGTCCTTTGTGAAAAGCGTCCGTAACTGCCTGCCGTCCACTGAAACCAGATCAGCCTGGGACCACGCGGGGAAACTCTCATTGCCGGCAATTGCCATGCCAGCGCCGTACTGGAGAGCCCCAAAGCTCCATTACTAATGTAGCATCCCCCATGTGGGTAAAACAATCTGTGAGTAGTTAATTAATTGCCCTTTGGGTTTAAATGTTCTTACTGAGTCTCCCCCTGCTGTATTTGAGCGCTATCTGCTCTCGGGAACCTTCTCTTTCCAAGTTATTGCCTCCTAATTTGCATCTAGTTGTTTGTATTTTGCCCTAAGACTGTATACTCCCATTGTAAATATATGTTCCAACCATACAATGATCCTATTTAACAAGTTTGGCAATTTTCATATTAATAAAGGGTTACTAATATTTTTATTAATACCCGTTTGCCATATAATTTATTATTGTTGTAAGGGTAAATAATAATTCCCCTTCGCAACAGAAGAATGAAATAAACAACCTCCCCAAAAGCCCTTAATTATTAAGGAGTAACATCGGTTGCTATTATTGAAACAATCACAATCTTCTTGAAATTTCCACTAACATAGAAAGCTTCTAATTAAAAGCCTTAAATATTGATTTAACTTTTTTCCTTGAATGAAACATATAGTATATCCTCCCTCACCTTTTACCCAGAGAGAGTATCGAAAACTGGGTGAAGATTCAGATGCCTTTATGTATTGCACCTCTTTTCACAAGACTAGAGTCCCACAGGATATCTTATAGTCATGCTGGTTGATGTTTCTCCTCATTGTATTCAATTTGCACAAGAAATTGCTCTGTATCCATCCAAAAATATTATTTCCAGCTTCACCCCTTGTTTTAAGAGATGCTATATAATCATAGGGTCCAAAGTGGAAATTAACTATTTTTTTACAGGGTGCAACAATAAATTATCATCACAAAGTCTACTGTTACAGTCTTTGAATCTGTATTATTATTATTCCTTCTAGCAACAGGGATTTGTTGGGTATTAGGCAGAGGACATATAAACAAGATTTTACCAAGCAGGTTATTAGCACTGCCACACAGATTAATATCTAGGTGGGTGAAAAGCTCATAAATACTAAAGTAAAGCATGGCTAATAAGAATTGCTCAGGAGGAAGATACAGGTTTATACTAGAATCGCAATTCTTGCACTTGACAATGCTATAATTGCGGCTGTGCCAATGATTAAATATTTTCCCTACACTGGATGTGAATAGATTTTTTTAATGGTAAAAATACAGTAATCTATTTCAATTGTTTTTCTCCCTGTGATGGTTTAAAACTGTCTTTTTAATTTTTCTTTGCAAAGTTCAAGCAGAGAAAGCTAAAGAATGTAAATAAGTCACTATTGGGTGTAAGAAAGTAAAATAATGATTGTTCTAAACACTTCCATTGGATAGATAGAAATGTTTAAGGACCACTACTCAAAACAAAGTTGGGGCAGTCGGAGTCTGAGTTCTCAGCTTGCTTGCTGGGCTGTCTGGCTGCTTTTTCTTCTTCTTTTCTGGCTGAAGATAACACACTGACCTTGGCGAGCTAAGCTAACAGCCTCTCTGCTTCTTAACTCTCTGCTTTCTGCCAGGGGAGTCTGGGGGGGAGGAGGCCCCGGGAGAGAGGCCCCTTGGGAAAGGCCCCTTTGGGGGGAAGCAAAGGGAGCTTGGTTGTGCTTTTCTGTTGATTATATATATTTGTAAATGTTGTGAATTGTGTATATTTGTACATATTCATTGCATTTCATCATAGATTGTAGATTTGCTTGCAAATACATTCATTTGCTTCCAGACTGAGCTAGCCTGGTTATTGTCAGTGTGGGGGAGTTTCAGCTCTCACACTAATACACTTCCATATTCATTTCCCTCTCTTGTTTCCAGTCTGTCTCTTACCCTTATGACCAACACTAGACTAAGAATTTCTTCAAAAGATCCTTTCTTTGATGATGGTGAAAGCTTCATTTGTGGATGACTCAACAAGACATGTCACATCCCCAAGGTATAATTCACAGCCAACTGAGAACATGGCACCTACCTTGAAAATTAACGGAGTAAGAGGATATAGAAATTCATTAATAGTTCAAGTTAGACACCTACATTCCAGATGGCAGTCATGGAGTGAAATTAATCTCATCCAAATTACAATTCACTGTGGAAAGTTGATATTCAAAATAGCAAAATTCCTCAAGACTTTCTTTACAAGCAAATGAAAATTTTCCTGAAAGCCACAGATCAGTAATATCATATCTCCTTTAGGAAGTAATTCTTTAAACTAGGCTATCTATTGATTAGGATTATTCAATATAAAACCAAGTACAGCATAGTTAGTAATTAAATTGATCTAGAAAAGCAGATTCACTGTGAAGTGACATTGCCTAAATTTAATTTTGAGATCAATGGTATCAGTCATCCATATAATGTTCACATCAAGATGATTACAGGAATGGAACACCTCCCTTATGAGGAAAAATTTAGGGAACTGGGCCTCTTTAGCTTGGAAAAGAGGAGACTGAGGGGTGACCTTATTAATGTTTATAAGTATGTGAAAGGTGAGTGACAGGAGGATGGAGCCAGGCTCTTCTCAGTAGTGTCCAGTGATAGGATAAGGGGCAACGGGTGCAAGCTCTCTCTGGCAGGAGGGGTTAGACTAGATGATCTTTCAAGCTCCCTTCCAACCTCTAACTTTCTGTGGTTCTGTGAAGTGAAATATTAAATTCTTAGCATTTTGCAGAAATTAATTCATAAAGGATAATTTAATTCCTCTTTTAATATCCCAGCTTTTAAAGCATTCATAAGTAAGTGAAAACTCAAAAGCATTTGCAAAAAATAAAATCAGAAATCCTTTTATCTGTAATTAATTATTTAGGTAATATCACCAAAACGTTTGCATTGATCACCATCTGTTCTGTTTTATTTTTACTTTTTATCCTTTCTTTATACCTTCTATGTATTAATATTCAACTGAAAGACATGAGAGTGTCCTAGTTACAGCTGCTCCTTGACTGGTTCTTTTCAGACAGAAGGAGTTATTGCTTACTTTTCCTCCACCCTGCATGTGACACTGAGTAAAGTCAGTGCACTAATTTTTCAAAAATTGGAAGTGGGATCTCCTTCACCAAACTCTAGCTTTCCAATAAGCAGCAATGACTATTCTACGTTCTCTCTCTCTCTGGCACTTCTGAAAGACCTCTTGCTTGATTTTCAAGATATTATCTAAGATGGAATTAATCATACTGTTAGCATTTATTTTGGGAACAGATACGTCATGTTGTAGAGGTGACTATCACACCGGATTGATTAGGAAGGAGACCTAGCACGTTGGTATGTAGTGTCACCTCAGATTTGCTAGGGTATTCTGACTGAGAATCAACTGCCACTCCAGAAGAACACATTTTTTTTTACAATTTTACATCTGTTAGATCCCTCTGGATATCTCAGTATACCTGCTACAAGTTTGCTTGGGTTTTGTTTGGGGTTTTTTGTTTCTTTTTTTGTTTGTTTCGTTTCATTTCTTTCTTGTTTTTCTTTGATTTTGTTTTTTTTTGTTTTTTGGTTGTTTTATTTTTTTTTTCTGGTTACTTCACAAGATAGAGCACAATTTGCTGTTGTATCACTGTCATTTTTGAAAGGCTATAAAGAAATTTCCAAATTAAGATTGTGAACATGTCTATCTCTGACCTTTGCCTTCTAATTACCTGTTTTCTCTATCTGATAAGGCAGTGAGTAAAATTGAGTTAGAATTAAGGAACATATTTCACAAAATACTGTAAAATAATGTAATAACATTTTTTATCAGAGTTAGAAAGGACTATATTAAAGATAATGTTGTTATCAGAAGGGAAACTTGTAAAGCTGGGGAGTAGAAGTCTTTTGGATTATAAAACCAGAATAAATTACTCCATCAATAAACCAAGGAGAATCGTTTTATGCTTTATAAAAAATACTCTACTAAGTACAATATGTATATGTTAAACAGTTATATTCACAAGGCATCTTCCATTTAGCTATTGAGTCCCTTTTTCCATGTACTGAAGAAAACCGGCATGATTTTTTTTAAAGCAAAATTTCAGCCAGTGTAATTCTTTTTCATACTCTCCATTTTTGTGTTCTGTGAAATGTATGCACCATAAAAGGTATGTGAAAGGAGTTTTTTACAAGTTATATAAAAATTGCAGAAGGAGATATACATAGTACCTTCTCTTCTCATCTCTCTTTATAGATAGACTCTACTTCTCTGCCCACAAAAGTTTTAGAAAGTATTGGGTCAGGAGCGGCTTTTTGTGATGGTCAGTTTGGGAAATAAATTTTAGTTAAAACTGAATCTCCAACAACAGTAAAAAGGAGAAGTTATAAAGAAAGAATTACAGATGTAGGAGAAATGAGGATAGGGATGCTTGTGAAAAGAAATGCTTGTGTCAACAGTATTTTGATGTGAAGTGATTAACTACATTTCAAAATATATGAGAAAAAGAATGGAAGGAGAGTTGTCTTTGGTAGAAATACAGAAGCTCTGAATAAGAGTTCACTAGAAAAACAGAAAAAGAGGGAGAATACTTTGGGCAAAAGGGTCATAGAAATAATAGCCTTGATTTTATCTCTTACAGTCCTTAGGAATATGAAGGTTTTTGGCTGAGAGACTTGAAGATAACTGAAGTTCTAATTAACGAATAACATAGAGCATGAGAATTTTACTTCCAAATCCTTTCCTCCATCTCCTCCTCCATTCCTATGTCATTTTGCCTTTTTTTTTTTACACCTTCAGAAAAGTATGCAACAACTGGTGAGTGAGCCAACCGGAGAAGGTGTCCTCCTGGTTCTGCTTCTTGTGAACAGGGAAGAGTTTTTTGGGGAAGTAAGGCTTCGAGACAGTCTAGGGCTCAGTGATCATGAGATGATTGAGTTCTCTATCCTTGGGGAAACAAGGAGAGGGATTAGTAAACTTGAACTTCCAGAGGGCAGACTTTGACCTGTTCAGGAGACTGATTGACAAAGTCCCTTGGGAGGCCACCTTGGAGGATATAGGAGTCCAGGAAGGCTGGGCGTACTTCAAGAGGGAAGTCTTAAAGGCTCAGGAGCAGGCTGGCCCTGTCTGCCAAAAATTGAGTCAGCAGTGAAGGCATCTGGCCTGGCTGAACTTCAAGAATAAAATGAGAGTCTATGGCCAAGTTGAGGAATGTATAATTTGATTTATAAACAATATTGCAAACAGATATTAATAAAAATATTAATAACTTTTTATTAATATGGAAAATTGCAAAAAATGTGTTAAATAGGTTCATTTTATGTTTGGAATACATATTTACAATGGGAATGTACAGTCTTCAGGCAAATACAACAATAATTCTATGCAAACCAGGAGGAAATGGAAGGAGAGGAACCCCGGGAACGAAAATGGTGCTCAACCACAGTGTGGGGGGGAAACTTGTTAAGAACCTTTAAGCCAAAGAGGCAAGGAATTAGTTACTCACAGCTGATTCCACCCAAGTGGGGAGTGCTGCTGCTGTATATTAGCTGATGAGGCTTTGGGGCGCTCCCGTGTGCCAGGCATGGCAGGTTGCCATCCACGTGGTCTCAGGATGGTCAGGCTTCAGTGGACGGCGGATGGTTTTCAACAATTTCTTCGTGACGGGCACTTGCTTTGTCCTGGGTAAACTGAGGCATGGCATGATTCCAGTTGCAAGGGGAAGCAGGCTTGGCTTCGGCTCCTAAGCTCGTGGCTTCTCTGTTATAGAATAAATTCAAGAAAGAAAAGATGATAGAAGTAAGAATGATCCTAAACCTGGCCTCAGTAGCAAGAAGGGATATGATTGGCCTTTTTGAATAATTATTAACACTAGGAAAGGCTAAGAGTAACACTAAAGGACAGCAATAAAAGTTTATGTCACTAGAAAAATTGTAGGAACAACCTACCAAAGACATCAGTGGGTTAAAAAGTCTATAACATTCAAGTAAGTTTCAATAAACATGACATAATTTTCTGAGATTCTAAAGGACAATGCTTATGCCCAGGAGATCTCCTCTAAATTAAAATAATAATAACAATTTTAAAAGTCTGATGCAAAACAATTAACAAAAGGTTAGTAAACAGCAAACTAACTTGGAGCAAAACTGGAGTGATAAAAATCCTATATTTTTACTGCCTTCTGGAAAGAAACCTCTGTCATTGTTTTATTTTTTTATGATCTTCATTTTATCTTGAAACATTAGATTCTGACTTTTTTTTTTTTTTTTTTTGTTATTCCCCAGGAAAATCCCCTGAATGCCTAATTAACTTTCTTTTCTGTCATTGTTGTAGTTCAAAGACTAAACAAAAAAAAAATTTTAATTATCAGTTTCAGCTTCATGAGAAGTAACAATTATAAATAGATCAAACGGGAATTGGATTTTGATATCTGTATTTAGACTTACAGGATAAATACAGGTACCTTTAAACTACAAATTATTTTAATTTTTTAATATACTTTGGTTTTATTAACTTATTCTGTGCCCTGTATCTAATGTTATATATTAACAAAAGAAAAACGGATGGCATTCTGCACAGCCTGTAAGGGTGTTTTAAGAAGATTGTGGAGTAAATGTAAGAATAAGCATTAATTTCAGAGGAACTACAGAATTTAAAATGTTTTAGCAAGTTTTAGTCTGATATTTTTACAAAGTGTATTTCAACTACACAGATTGATATGAACTTATACATTTGGTTATAATATTCTGATCTTCCTTTCCACAAGCATCCATCTGTCTATCGATTGATAAGATAGATTAGATAGATGATAGATAGATAGATAGATAGATAGATAGATAGATAGATAGATAGATAGATAGATAGATAGAGATAGAGATATAAAGACCTGGATATCCAGGGATGTCCCAGTTGATGGGAAGCTAGGAAATGTAATGCCCTTCTACAAGAAGGGCTGGAAGAAGGATCCTGGGAAGTGCAAGCTTATCAGTCTGACCTTGATGCAGAGAAGGTTATGGAGCAGGTCATCTAGAGTGCCACCACACAACATACACAAGAGAACTTGGTGATCAGACCCAGTCAGCATGGCTTTATGAACAGCAGATCCTGCCTGACTAACAGGATCTCTTTCTGCAACAAGGCCTGCCTAGTGGATGAGGGAAGGGTTGTGTACATCATCTACTTTGACTTTAGGAAAGCCCTTGACACTGTCCCACACAGCATTCTCCTGCAGAAACTCATGGTGCAAGGCTTGGATGAGTACATTCTGCAACAGATGAAAAACTGTCTGGATGGCTGGGCCCAAAGAATGGTGGTGAATGGAGTTAGATCTGGCTTGCGTCCAGTTCACAAGTGGTGCTCCCCAGGGTTCAGTACCGAGGCCTGTACTCTTTAATATCTTTATTAACAATCTGGATGAGGAGATTGAACACACCCTTAGTACGTTTGCAGATGATAACCAAGCTTGGTGGATGTGTCAATCTACTAGAGGATAAGGAAGCCTTATAGTGGATCTAGATAAGTTTGACTGATGGGCCAACATTAATTGTATGAGGTTCAACAAGACCAATTGTCAGGTCCTGCGCTTGAGTCACAACAACCCCCGTGGTAAACTACAGACCTGTGTTTGGAATGCTGTAACCTTAGAGGAGACCTGAGGGTTGATAGTTTACTTAGTGTTGACTGGATATTAGGAAATATTTCTTCACTGAAAGGGTTGTCAAACATTGGAATAGTCTGCCCAGGGCAACAGTGGAGTTTCCATCCATAAAGGAGTGTAAACAATGTATGGACCTGGTGGTTAGGGACATTGTTTAGTGTTGACCCTGCTGTGCTGTGTAAAAGGTTGGTCTAGACAATTTGAAGGTCTCTTCCAACGAAATACATTCTGTGATTCTGTGACAAGTGAATCAGAGATGGCTGTGGTTGGAGTGTCTAAAAGACAAAAAAAATTAAGTCAGTTTCATAAAGTTTTATCAAAACAAAACTTAAATAAATGCATTCATTAGAAATACCCTTCTGTGCTGATTATTAGTTCTTCATGATCATTAAATACTCACTATGTGTTAAAAGCTATTAGTTCTTAAGAAGCTTACAGTAAATTAGCTGTGAGTATGTAATACTCTGGAAATCATGTCATACAGTTAATACAGATGGCTACAATTCCTGATTGCCCTTAATTGGTGAGGCTAATGAGACCAGGGTTAAGAGTTTCCCACAATAAATCTAGAACTGAAGTAGACTTCTTTCTTCACTTTTTATCTTCCTGCTTAATAAATTTATCCTCCTTATCCACTGCTACAAAGGGACTCTTGTCTGTCCCTAATACTGTTTATATTTGTGTCTATTTCAGCAGTCATAATTTCTGTGTATTTGGGAAGGTCTTCTACCTGCTTGCATTTCTTTGTTGTTACCTAGTTCCTCCATATGGAATTTGGGTAATCCTGCATGGAACTACATGTCTGTTTGCCTCTTTGGTAGTCACATTGTTCATACTCTTATTGAAAAGTCTTATATTGTATGTCACCACAGTTGTATGAAACAGTTATATACCCTTTTGTTTGCACTGTTTTAGTACACTTGTATTTGAGTTCAGAGAAATCTATGAATAATTGTATCATACAGTAACATATAACTTTTAAATGTCACAGGCCTCTGCAACAACAATACATGTAGAAATAGATTGCAAGACCTACATAGTAACCCAGGTATTTTAAATTTCCTTGTGCTTTTTCTTGCCTTTATTTAGGAATTAATTTACTCTGATATTTGTCAGTTGAGCCAGTACCCTCTTAGAAAGAGTGTTCTACTGAAATATTTTGAAACCCTTCCCGTTTATTTGTTTCTTGTCTTCTCTGATGCATTTTGCTTCCTATTCCATTCCTCACATTTATCTATTTTTTTCTATGTATGATATCTGAAACTGTATTTTCATTGACATTTGTTCTGGGTTCAGATAGGAGAAGTTTTTTGCTTTGTTTGTTTGGTGTTTTGTTTGTGTGTGTGTGTGTGAGTGTGTAGTGGTGTGTCTTGGTAGAGAAGTTGGGAAAGAGAAGCAGTTCTTTTGAACACTGTCATGAGTGAAATTAAGATACAAACAAAGTCATATATCAAGATGAGACTATTTATTAGAGAGAGAGAGAATGAAGCAAACAAACTGGAAAAAGGAAGAAAAGGGAGAGAGAGGGAGAGAGAGGGAGAGAGAGAATGGAGAAAGAGAGAGCAGGAGAGGTAATTACCACCCCATGGTCCTTCTTTGGTGGTGGGGGAGGGAGAGATGTCCTGTGTTGCTGCCTCCAGCCTGAGATGTCCCTGGTGATGTTTCCCTCAGTAAGGTGGTATAGCCCAGGGCTTTTATTATGTTCCTGGTTCATTCATCATAGCTCCACCTGGCTCACATTAACAATGCATATGTGGACCTCCAGGGGTGACTTCCAGGGGTCTTTCCTGTGTGCTTGCAGGGGTCAGCGCCAAGCAGCTTCTTCCCCTGTTTACCACCAAATGTCTACCACACCCCCTGGGCAGTTGCTGTCTCAGTGGGCAGAGATGATGTATCAGGTGGGTCGTTCAGGCTGATCTTATCTTTGTTGAAACACTTCTCAGTTCTTAATGTAATCATCACAATCACAAGATGACTTACATGTTCAAGAGAGGATTCCTTCCAGGGGTCGTAGGTTTTGTTGTTTTGTTTGCTTTTGTTCTGTATAGGGTCACTTATTCTGGCACAGGCTGGTTCTCTGATGTAGTTCTAGCATCTTCTATTGGAGTTTGAGTAGCCACATTGCCTGCCAGCCTGTCTTTAGGCCTGAAGATCTTCTCTTCCCCCTGAAGGCACTGAACAGTGTTGAGAAGAGATCAAAAGACATGGGCCAGGTGCCAGCACCGATTTGCATCTCTTGGGAATTGTCAGGTTGAAAATATTTTGTTTTCCAAATATTTTACTAGTTTGTCAGGATTTTTCACTTGTTCAGGCATGAAATTCCAAAACATCAGGGGTGACCACTGTCCTAGGCACATGTGCATACTTTCCCTTACACCCTAACCACTTGTAAGTTCTTAGCCTTGGGACAGATCTCTGGGTGGTGTTCTTGGAAAAGATTTGTGTAACTTTAAACAAAACCTGGAACACATTTAGGAGACACAGCAAAACAGCACAATGGTTTGGATGCCCCAAGGATATTCAAAATTCTGAAAGGATGAAAATGTGTTGTTCACTGCTGTCCTGTTCATACATAGGGTAGGATTAATAACAAAAAATAAAACTTCATACAAATACCAGTTCAACCTAGTGACTGGTAGTACAATCATATCATAATTTGACATTACTCACTATAGAAACATGATAGTCCTGATCTGTTTCCCTGAGGTGATAAACATCACCATAGGGAGCACAGAGAGACCAGGATTTGTATAGTACAACCATGAAAGCAAACAGACCAATATTGTAGACATGCACCATTCAGCTACTTTGCATACTACAGAATTATTTTAACAGGCTTTGCTAGAATTTCTCCTTATCTCAGCCCTTCGTGCCCCACATTGGGCATCAAACAAGACTGCCAAGGTTGATGCCCACCCAGCAGCTGAGTCCCACATGACTGTCCCAACCCTGGTAGGATGGGAAGGAGAATCAGGGGAAAAAGTCAAACTCCCTGTGATAGAAGGAGTGTTTGACAGAACAGCACAAAGAGATAACAATCAGGAGAACAGTAATACACTGAAATAGTACACACAGCACTGACCACAATGGCTTGGGCTGGCCTGGCCTGGCCCAGCCAACTGATTCTGCAATTGCCACATCATAATCATCTGCTCAAAGCATCCCTCTTGCTCTGGCCAGCCTTTCCCTTACATAACAGGCATGACATAGTACAGTATCCCAGGTTTGTTCAGCTGTCTGTCTTGGCTGTGGCACCTCTCAGCTTCTTGTGAGGTAAAAAAAATAAATAACAAAACAAAACAACCAGAAACCTACAAAAACTTAACCCTATCTTAGCTGAACCTGTAGCAACATCTTAAATAGACTATTAATTTTCTGTGATTTAGAAAGCAAGTTATGTCAAAACAGTTATTTACCAGAGAGACAACAACTTTTGTGTTGTTTAGACACATTATGATACAATCAAGGGAAAAAAAGCTATGAAACATCAATGTGCAATTAGACATGATCCAGGAATTGCTGCATGATTTTTACTCTTTCTTCCCTGATCTAAACTCCTATAAGTTAGATCAACCAACTCCCCAACCCAACATTAAAGAAAAATGTTACCATGGAATAACATTTATTAGTCTGCAAAATCTTTTATTTTTGCAGAATAGCATATGATAGTAATATCATAAAGACATTACCAGCCAACTTCTCTTTTCAATACCACAAAAATCACGGAATGTTAGGGGTTGGAAGGGACCTCCAGAGATCATCCAGTCAAACCACCTTGCCAAAGCAGGATTACTTAGGGCAAGTGTGTACACAGAATTTTTGAAAGACATGGTGAAAGTGTCTGAATTTTTCTTAGACAGCAACAGCAATGATTTATTGGTTTAGACTTTGCTTTTTACTCGTAGCATGAAGTTCATCATAACAGCTTTGCAAGGTGGAAAATAGTGGCAGGGGCTTAGACCCGATGATCTCTTGAGGTCCCTTCCAACCTCTGATATAGTGTGATACTGTGAAAATAGAAAAGCAGTATGACCTCATATATACAACTTTTCTAAGGGGTTCTCAGATCAGGAACAAATAGACCACATATGCCACTGTCTTTTCTACTGGAGATACCCTCTTTAATTGTGAAATACTTCCTATGGCATAGGTGGAGATAAGCAGAAAGCAACACAGGAAGATGTTCTCCACATTTCCCATCTGATAAAATGATTTGTGGTGAGAAGAGGGTGTACAACTAAAGTGTTTTGATAACTTAGTAACTTTTAAACTTTCCTCCCTCCAATACAGACAGAGGTTAGTCTTATATTTATCAGTGCTAAAATAAGACAGCATTTTTAAAAAGTTTAAACAGAGTAAGCTATGCAAGATTAATGAGTTCTGACTGGTTAGCAAGTTTTCTGATAGACTATGCAGAACACGATTCAGAAAAAGAAAGACAATATATGGTGCTGAGTGAAGGACATATCTTGATTTACACTGTAAGCACATAGCATGAAAACGTAGTGTATATTTACCTTTTCCTGTGTAAATTGTCTCACTTTACAGTGTAACCCCTAGTGCACTGTGCCAGGTTACACCTAGCCCAAAAGGGGGTGGGCTGAAAAGAACCTAGCTCCAGGTGGGTAAAGAAACCTGTCCCAGGTGGGCAGAGAAAATTGGTCCCCCCTCCCAGGAGGAGGGGTCCCTGGGTAAAAGTCTCTTCCACTTCCAGTCCCCAGCCCTTTTAAAGGGGAGCCATTTTCCTGCCTCTTTCTTCTCCTGCTCTTACCTGCTTAAGACCTTGCTCCTGCTGTAACCATGGGGTGGGGCCTATTCCATGCTGCTCCAGATTCCTAAGGACTGCATCTAAAGAAAATCCAACTGGCATTCAGAGAACTCTTTGCCAGCTGCTATCTGGTTTTGTATATATTTTTATTTTCATTTGCCATTTTTCCTTATACCTTTGTAATCTTCCTTCTACTCAAATGCCTTTTATATTTTGTTAAGCTTACATTTTTACTTCCAAATCAATTCAAGACTGTTTCTTTCAAAATTTTACCTTTCTTTTCTCCTGCTTAATTTGCTTTTCCCTACCAGGAAAAAAATGAGAGGGGATGCAATCTAAATCTGTTCCACTTGGGCTTTTGGACTTCAGAAAAACTTAAACTACAGCATGTACTCTTATGATCTTGAATTCATGCTCTTTTTAAATGTACCTAAAGAGAGTTGTTGTTTTTTTTTTTTCCAGAGAAAGACATTGTATGTTTGTAACTTGTATGCCTTTATACTTTCAACTCAAAACACACGAAAGCAAAAAAAGGCATCTTAATAATTTTGAAATATTATATTAATCTTCAAGATTGCAGGTGTCAATAATGCAGTATGTATAAATTAATGTATTTTCTGAACAGCATAGAAAGGGCATAAAACTGATATGTTGTAAAAAGGAGAGGCACAATAGAAGACAGGAAATAACTAAGTGTTTTTATTTTGAAAATGCTGTGTTATTCTTGATATATCCCCCACTGACAGAGACTAAATTGTGCAGTAAGTGAAAAACTCAACCTTAATATAAAACTTCCGGTGCCAGCTTCTTAAGAAACTGCTGACTGTATTTCTCAAATGGCTATGATTTGGAAAGAGACACAAGATCTGAAAGATACACCCTTACTATAATAAAGACTAAAGAGATCTGTGCAAAACAAAAAAAAATCAAGGCATGCCAGAGGCTATCACAGAAGAACTTAGTCATTGTTGTTAATAACAGATGAAAAAAGATCTACTTGTGAAGCCAGAGGGAATCCTCAGATTCAATAATTACCTGTTTTTTCAATGTGAAAGCTAACTATCCCAAAGTGATCATTTACCAATACCTTTCAGCAAAGCAAGATGACAGAAAAGCTTTTATTGTTAATACACTGAAAATATTTTTTTCTTGTATTTTAAGACTAGTAGACACTATAATATTCTTGAAACAGAAGTAACTAAAGATTTGTTTCTTTGAAGCTGATTAGCCCGATAATAAATAGACACATCTTTTCAGAGACAGCTGAAATACATACAGTTAAAAATAAATGTATGTATATATTATTATGATTAGATTTGAATATTCCAAGTGTTTATTTTTTAAAAGAGGAAATAAGAAAAATATTTTTGAAAATGAAAAAAACCTGATAAATTTATTTTAAAGTTTGTAACAGAATAGTTGAAATTAACATTTTTGTTTAATAGCAATGACCTCTTTAATTTTGAAAATTGAGTGTGAAAACATAGCTAAGAAAAACATTTTCAAGTAAATGATCCTTAGATAAATTTTGTCAAAGAAAATGTGCTAATTTATTTTATTACATAGGGAAGACTGAAAAAATTACTTATAAGCTTAGTAGGCTAGATATTCCTTGATGCTCAAAGGAAAAAATAATTGTATTTTATTTTTTAAATTTTTATTTAATGGACATTGAATTGATATCTCACATATCTCTCAGTAGAATTTAAATAAATTTAGTAATGATGAATTCACAGAATGAAAATACAAGTTGCTGCTTAGATAAATATATGAAAAATGTAATTATGTATTGAAGTTAGAAAATGCAAGATGATGTATATTCAAAATTAACTCCAGTAAGCATTTCTGTTTGAAATACTGATACTATGCATGAAATACATTTTTAATGCATATGAATGTGCTGGTATTTTTTCAGACACCTGATTCAAAGCAGAAGACAATGCACTGAAATTTAAATGCACACTTCTCAGAGACAAATATTTTTTTTTTAAACTGACATATTACTGGATTACTAGCAAGGGCATAGAACCCTGTATTTTGTGCTTAAAAAATGGATTCTATTCAACATGAACTCCTGAAACACTCAGACAGCACACCATCAACAAGGAAAAGAGGTTGACAAGATCTTTCTTAGAAGCTGCAGCTTCAAGAGAGCAAAACTCCAGTTGTAGTAGAAGAGGAGGAAGAGCTATTGCCTGCTAAGTCTGAGAGTTGAAATTCTTGCCATGATGAAGGCTGGAAGCTGATGACTTCTCACATCAGGAGGAAGGCTCCTGCTTCAACTGCTAGCCTGCAGGTACAGAATCATAGAATCAGTCAGGGTTGGAAGGGACCACAAGGATCATCTAGTTCCAACCCCCCTGCCATGGCCAGGGACACCTCACGCTACATCAGGCTGGCCTTAAATAGCTCCAGGGATGGGGCCTCAACCACCTCCCTGGACAACCCATTCCAGGCTCTCACCACTCTCATGGGGAAGAACTTCTTCCTCACGTCCAGCCTGAATCTCCCCACTTCCAGCTTTATTCCATTCCCCCTAGTCCTGTCACTACCTGATATCCTAAAAAGTCCCTCTCCAGCTTTCTTGTAGGCCCCCTTCAGATACCGGAAGGCCACAATAAGGTCTCCTTGGAGCCTTCTTTTCTCCAGACTGAACAGCCCCAACTCTCTCAGTCTGCCCTCATAGGAGAGGTGCTCCAGCCCTCTGATCATCCTGGTGGCCCTCCTCTGGACACGTTCCAGCATGTCCATATCCCTCTTGTAATAGGGGCTCCAGAACTGGACGCAGTACTCCAGGTGGGGTCTCATCAGAGCTGAGTAGAGGGGGAGAATCACCTCCCTCGACCTGCTGGCCACACTTCTCTTGATCCAGCCCAGGACCTGGTTGGCTTTCTGGGCTTCAAGTGCACATTGACAGCTCATGTTGAGCTTCTCGTTCACCTGCACCCCCAAGTCCTTCTCCTCAGGGCTGCTTTCCAGCCAGTCACTGCCCAGCCTGTATTTGTGCTTGGGATTGCCTTGACCCAGGTGCAGGACCTTGCACTTTGTCTTGTTGAAACTCATGAGGTTGGCTTGTGCCCACCTCTCCAGCCTGTCAAGGTCCTTCTGGATATCTGCTGCACCACACAGCTTGGTGTCATCAGCAGACTTGCTGAGGGTGCACTCAATGCCACTGTCCATGGCACCGATAAAGATGTTGAACAAGACTGGTCCCAGGACTGACCCTTGAGGGACTCCACTTGTCACTGGCCTCCACTGGGACATGGACCCATTTGACAGCCACTCTTTGGGTGTGGCTATAACTTCATTCTGTTTGTAACACTGGTTTGTTTTTATATTGGGAACAAATTAACAAGGTGGGAATTATAAAAATGTAGTTATCTTTATTTTCCCAAAACTCCCTCCGCAAAATTATGTACAAAGCTGATTTAGTTTTATTTACGGGTTCTATTCGGTTGTAAATTCTACAAGTATGCTTATGTGCAACTTTAGTACAATTTAGAGAATTCAGAAAATGGAAAAGGCTAAGCTGCAAAATAATTTTACCAAACAGAGGCAACCCAGGACCCTAGGGGCAAGCTGATGAGTTGGATTTTACTCATGAGGATGGAGTAGGAATTTGGAGATGGTTCCTGGATCTCTCCTCATGCCAGCCTCCAGAACTACAAGCTTTATAATCCAATTTGTGAATCATGCAGCATGAATCCAAAGGAAAAAGGGACCCACCAAAGTTAGAGTCCTTAGACATGGCTCCCATGAGGCAAATCTCATGGAGCAGTGCTGTCTTAGCAGCACAAGAGAAGCCGCACAGCTGGCAAATTTCCAGGGAACAGCCACAGTTTACGGCAGGCAGGGTCACTCCAGCACGGGGCAAGGAATGGGACCCCAGGGTAGGCAGGTCCGAGGAGACGGCAGGTCTGGGTGCTACTGGTTAATGTCGTGAATCTAGCTAGTCCCAGCACAAATCCCAGGAAACTGAGTCCAGAGTGAGTCCAAGACCACTTTCTGGTCACTAAGATTTCACTAGACAGTGTGTCCAGTGCCAATATATATTGGACATGAAGAACCCAGCTAATCACAATTCCAAATCCTGGCACGTGTGAATACACATGTGAATACACACGGCTGGCTTCAGCCACCAGTGGGAAGAAAGGTGCCTTCTTTTTTTTACCTTTCCCTGCTCAAGCCTCCAGGGGGATGGGAAGGCAAGGCAATTAATTTGGTGCCTTTGTTTTCCCCCCATTCATACCTCTGCAGATGGAGGTGGGGGAAGGGGATTTGGAGCACCCTGCAAGGTTGGCTTTCAAGAGCCCCAAACCCCTGAGACTAGAAGGAATATGGAAGACTATTTAACTCTTTTATTAAGTGATCTGAACACTGTGACAGAAGTTGCAGATGATGCAATATTGGAGGGAGTGACTGAGAAAACAGATGGTTGTGGCACCATTCAGATCAGTCCCAACAGTTTTGAGAACATGGCAGGCAGGAAACTCAAAGCTGCAACAAAGGTAAATGACAAGTCCTGAACCTCAGAAGAAATAACTACAAGTATGTGCCTGGAGCCAAACACCTGTAAAACAGCTCTGCACAAAGGATTTGTCTTGGGCAACAATTTGGCCGTGAATCAGCAATTAATCCTTGTGGTTTCAAAGGTGGTAAGCCTGGGATACATTAGAAAGACCACTGTCAGCAAGCTGGAGGAGGTGATGTTGCTGTTCTTTTTATCCATGGTGAGACTATTCTGAACTACTGGATTCCTCAGTAGAAATAGGAGTTTAACAAAGATAGAGCCAGACTCTACTCAATAGTTCTCATTTACAGGACATGAAACAACGGAGACAAATTAACATACAGGAAATTCAGTCTCAGAACAAGACAAGATGTTTTGACCTCTTTGAGGACGGTCAGAAAAAATGTAGAATATCCATTGATTAAGATACTAAACCTCTCTGGAGAGGGTCTTAGGCAAGCTGATCTAGCTGATTCTGCTTGAGATGTGGTTTTGGACTGAATTTCCAGAAATTCATTCCAACTTTAATGGTCATGTAATTTTGTAACTGGAAATACTATTTTTTTTTTTCTCTTTGGAGTTTAAAAGATATGAGGAGAATCTGATTCCCCCTGCTACCAGTATTTCTCTCTATATACAAGTGACCTTTTAGCTTAAAGAAGTGTCTAACTCCCTAGTGTTGCTCTGGAAAACTCAGAATGCTCATTGGTATACTAAAAAGCTTTTTTTATTTATGCTAAAGAAATAATAACTAAACACTAATCATGCATAGCATGACAGAACAAAAAATATCACTTCATCTGCCTTCCATTTGGTTTGAATTATAAACTACAAAATAATATTGCACATCTCATAGGAAGTGTAAGAAAGATAGGAGTAACAGCAGAAGTGGGAAACTGTGGGTAAATTCTGGAAAGTGAGGAACGCAGAGAACTTCAGATTCCTCTAAGACAAAATTACTATATATATAGCAATATATAAGCAGTAATGTTTCTGTTTAGTGCAAAGTGAACAGAAGAAACCCAGCAGTCTGAGGTAGAGCAAATAGTGGAGGACATCTTGCAGACAATTTGTTTGTTGTGAGTTTTTTTTTATAGTTGAGGTATATACTGATTTGTACTTCCTTGATGTTGTTGATATGATTGAGATCTATTTGTAAGATCAGGACTAATTATTTTCTTTCAATATTCTTCAGAAATTCTCAGCTGTCCAAGCACCAGACAATTATTACTCTTTTCATATTAAGTTGGACTCTCAGCAAAAGGAGAAAGAAGTTTAAAAGACATTTAGAGAAATGGTGTGATACAAATATATGTCTAATGTCTAGATGGGCTGTAGAAAAATTGTCAGTTCCTTAGTCAAAGTGGTTTATAGCACAAATTATTTAAAATTTAAATACCCAGGAGGAATGTTCATGCCAGGAAGTAAGCTGATCTGATCAACACTGGCCAAAAAATAGACTGGATTGCTATCTGTGCCAAAACTAGAATTTTAAGTTATCATGTCTACAATGTAGATTAAGTGCATTGTTATCATGTCTACAATGTAGATTAAGTGCATTGTAAACAAATTATTTCCCAATGGTAGAAATATATATATTTAATAAATATTAAGTAAATATTTTCCATATTATACAAAGGTAAAATGAAAAACTGAAAAAAAAAAAAAACAAAAAAACCAAAACCCACAACTATTTCAGCAGACTTTGCACCACTTAAATGTCATGACATTTTGTCATCTGAGAGCCTATATTCATTAGTCAAGTCAGGTGCACGGCATTAGATGCTGCACTACTTCCTTGTAAGTCTCTGATTGTGAGCAATTAGACTTTGACTTACTAATATCTATATAAAGCACCCAAGCCAACAGTGTTGCCAAGAAGGCCAACAGCACCCTGACATGTATCAGAGATGTTGTGGTGTAAGGAGTTAAGTTTGTTTGTCTCATGTTTGTCTCAACATTGTTTGTCATGAGATGTTTGTCTCATCATTTTCCCATGAAGATAGCTGACTGAAGCAGCTAAGCAGGATATTCCCATCCTAAAATTATCTACAAAACCACAAGCTCTGCAACTGTAGCACGAGTTCCACATTCAAGAGTCTTGTAATGCAAACTGGGACTTGCTGTGCAACTGCACCCAAAGATTATGGAATAGGTTGACAGTTTGATGGAGGGGATCCCCAAAGATGACTGACACAACAGTTTAAAGCCAAAAGAGTGCACAACTAACCATGAGATGGTGCTGGCACAAGTCAAATATGCTATAGCCATGGCAACCATGACCACATATGAAACTTGAAAAGCTATAAAACCTCAAAAGTAACAGAGAAGTTTGAAGCTTCCCTATTGGTTGAGGCCTTCAGAATCTCTGAGATGTCACAGAATCTGCAGTGGTGACTATCTCTTTGTTTTTGTGATTCCTTGCTTTCTCCTCCTTTTCTGTATTTCTAACTATGAGCAATTTAACATTCAAGTGCTTCTCTTAGCCAGCTACTCATTTCCTTCTTGGTTTCATTCAGGGGATCCATGAAAGAACCCTCTCTTCTGCAGAAGTGGATAAAGATATGTGGCCTGCATGAGTAGAGAAGTGATCATAATCTACTTGGCCCTGGTGAGGCTGCATCTCAAATACTGTGTTCAGTTTTGGGCCCCTCCTTACACAAAAGACATTGAGTTTCTGGAGTGTGTCCAGAGAAGAGCAACAAAGCTGGTGAAGGGCCTAGAGAACAAGTCTTGTGAGCAGCAGCTGAGGGAACTGGGATTCTTCAATCTGGAGAAGAGAAGGCTGAAGGGAAATCTCATTACTTTCTTCAACTACCTGAGAGAAGGTTGTAGTGAGGTGGAGGATGGACTTTTCTCCACACTATCAAGTGATGGAATGAGAGGAAAAGGCTTGAAATTGTGGCAAGGGAGGTTTAGCTTGGATATTAGGAGAAACATCTTTGTGGAAAGAGTGCTCAGGCATTGGAATAGGTTGACCAAGGAGTTCGTGGAGTCACCAAACATCACCTTCACCTCATTATCCACTGACCTGTAATTTTATAATTTCTTTTGATAAAAGATTTGTAGGGATCAGATTAACTAATTAAAGTGACACTCCTAAGTAATCTATACTGTCATAATTAAAAGAATGCTATCTTTATGAATCTTAATGAATCTACAAAATCAAACATCTAGCATGGGTCTCTGATTCTACAAAATTTTATTTCAGTTGAAAATACAGATTGCTAAATTGTGTTATCTCTGTTTTTTTTTTTTTTTTTTCAGCTGTAAGAAGAATCTGGAAGACCTCTAAAATATTAAATGCCTGTGTTTCTTCTGAGAAACTGCCCATAACCAATCCACTTAAATGGCATGTGATAGGCAAGTATATTAAAAGAACAGAATTTGAAATATATGTAATCTTGACATAAGTCACTTTCATCTATTTTTTGTTAGGTTTTTTCACTCTTTAAAGAAATAAATTTATTTATTTCCACAATATGTAAGGTGAAAGTGCATGTAGAAACACATGATGTGTAAGCATGCTTAGCAATAATAAAAACCTTCTATTATCAACACTGTTTTCAGCACACAATTAGAACACCCGGAGACCATATTCCAGCTCCTCGATACCCTCAAAAACAGGGGACCTTGCTAACTAGTTCCTTGAGCTGTATTAAGTTTGCTCTACTAAAATCCAGGACAACACCGCTACTGACAGACTTTTTCTCATTTTTCCAAAGATTTTAAATCAAACAATTTCATGGTCATTATGGCCCAGATGACAACCAATTATCACTTCACCCACACAACCATCACTATTTCTAAACAACAGATCTAGGAGAGTACTTTTCCTAGCCAGGTACATCACTTGTGGTATGGGAGAACACGGACAATGCTCCTGCAGCTATTTAGACAGATGACTGATTTTCAAGAACTTAAATATGACAGCTTCATGTATGCTCAGAACTTTGTAAAATATAAAGGAAGTAAACTTGAACTATTAAAAGTCTTTCAAAATCAGTTCTCTATTAAATTCTCTGTAGATATTGATGGCTAAACTGGTAAAGTTTTAGAAAGAACGGACTACATCATTGTTTATTTATTGTTTATGTATTTCTCAACAGTTTATATGTGTATATATATATATACACATACATAAAGTTAACCTCAGTGTTGTCAAAAACCAGTATATATCTTTCAAATTATGTATTAGCTATATTTGGAGATATATTTTCTTCAGTATCTAAATGAACCTGTATGTTTCAAAATGCATTCATAAAATACTGCCCATGAATATCTAAAGCTATTGAAATATGACCATAATTTCCATTACCTAAGTTGATTCTTCTATCAATGTTTTCTCTTTTGCACATTTTTACATTTTGATTACACTCTTCTGAATAACACAGAATCACACAATGATAAGGGTTGGAAAGGACCTCTGGAGATAATCCCAATACCCTGCTAATGCAGGTACACCCAGATTAGGTTGCATGGGAATATGTCCAGGTGCATTTTGAAGGTTTCTGGGCAGGCTGTTCTAGTGCTCCAGCAGTGGAAGTAAAAGAGTTTTTTCTTTCATTCGAGTGAAACCTCGTAAAATTCTAGTTTGTATCTGTTGCCCCTTGTCTGGGCACCACTGAAGAGAACCTAGCCACACCCCCATGACCTTTACCCTTTAGATATTTATATGCATTGATAAGATCCTGTGAGACCCCATGTGTTTTCATTGTCTCAAACAGCGTTACTGAGGGGTGGGTGTGCACACGCCACTCTGTAGCCCTGGGGGTGCTGCCATGCCTGGTGCCTGCTGTGAGTGACAGAGGGCAGGGGGAACAGGGGGACCTCGGGGAAGCAGGATGGGGGGCAGGAAGCTGGAGGGAGCCACTCCACTTGGCCTGGCATCTCAGCAGGCCAGTCTGCCCACCTGCCTTCTCAAACACAGTCACAGAAACCACCTATTTCCCCCAGAAATCCAGATGTCCACCTAAAACACTACAAAGAACAGGCATCCTTGAAGATAAGGAAGACAGGAATCCCTGAAGACAAGGAGAGGCCCTGCGCTTGCATCAATCTGCTAAGCTGAGGCAAGAGCAGTCTAAGTCACTTAAGGAGGACTAAAGTATGAGTTCATCATCAGCCTTCCTCACTCGACCACTATAAAGCAGCCTGAGACCAGCACCACATTTAATAGGACATGTGCAAACAAGGCAGGACTTACATATACAATTTCCTAGAATCTCCTACTCCTTTTCTAAAGAACCTGTGCATATGTATGTGCTTTACCTGTATTAATCAGTGATTTGTAGTGGTGTGGGTGCTTGGAGGAAAAATCCCCACCCACCCAGTGCTGTAATAAAGAATATCTGCTTGATAAACTCTTAATTGAGTCTTATGGAGTTTCTCCTTTTGTCAATACCTTTGGCCATCTTGACCATGAGGGCACATTGCTCTCCCATGGATAACTTGTCCAGCATGACACCAAGGTCCTTCTCCACAGACCTGCTTTCCAGCAGGTCAACCTCTAACCTGTAGAGATTCATTTCTAATAATAACTTACATCAGTCAATGCTATACTCGACAGTGTCTCATATTAGCAACAAAAAGGTTTTCTTTCTTGTCTTTTTTTTTTTTAGACTGAGCAAATAATGCTATTACATATATTTGAGGAAAAATATGAGCATTCTTGAATCGTTTGCATTACAAAGACCCATAAAACTGGTAGTAAAGTAAATCTATTGTCACAATTCCAGTGATACTTAAGCTGTTTACAGATGGGAGAGTATATTTCCCTCAGAATTCTGTTGTACTTGCCTGCTTGCACTCCTTTATCAACTACAAAACCAGTTTTGCGCATAGAAAATTGTCTTTAAATTCTTGTTGGACTCTTTTAGTAGTTATTTTTCTATTACCTGTGTCCTTTTAGATCATTGGGAATATGACTTGGGCAAGTATGTGTGACTTGCATCCTTTTCTTTCTTTTAAATTAGAGATGGTCTCAAAGCCAAAAGAAATTATATCAGTGTGAGCTGAAATCTCTCCACACCGACAATAACCAGACTAGCTCAGTCTGGAAGCAAATGAAATCTGTATTTGCAAGCAAATCTACAATCTATGATGAAATGCAATGAATATGTACAAATATACAAATTTCACAACATTTACAAATATATACAATCAACAGAAAAGCTCCCTTTGCTTCCCCCCCAAAAGGGGACCTTTTCCAAGGGTCCTTTCTCCCAGGGTCCTCCTCCCCCCCGACCCCCCTGGCAGAAAGCAGAGAGATAGAAGCAGAGAGGCTGTTAGCTTAGCTCACCAAGGTCAGTGTGTTATCTTCAGCCAGAAAAGAAGCAGCAGCAGCATCCAGACAGCCCAGCAAGTTGCTCTGACTGCCCAAACTCTCCAACCCTGTTTTGAGTAGTAGTTCTTAAACATTTCTATCTATCCAATGGAAGTGTTTAGAACAATCATTATTTTACTTTCTTAAACCCAGTAGTGACTTATTTACACTCTTTCAATTTCTCTGCTTGAATTTTGAGAAGAAAAAATTAAAAAAACAGTTTCAAACCATCACAGAAATGAAGACACATGATTTCAAAACATAAGAGGCTTGTGTACTTCTTTGGATTTTTTTACTAGCTGCCTACTGAAAAGTTGTAGGTAAGCAGAAAACTACATACACCAATCTTAAAGACTATTATGTACTTTTGGCATGATTAAATGACAGTGTAAATAAACATCATCTGTCAAAAACAACTCCTATAATGGAATGGCATATTAAAAATCAGTTTTCTTCCATGGGTGAAGGGAATATAACAAAGAAAATAACAAAGCAGTCTTTGAAATATGAGAGTTAGTCTGTATATTCAAGAAAACTGATGAAAACATGAAAGTTAATATTATCAGCTAGTCTATCAGTGAATAGGTCATGCTGCACCTGAACAGGTCCTATAAGTTACTCATAGCACTTTTACTTCTATATAAAAATATAAAGACATTAAATCTGTACAACCAATTTTAAATCAATATCAAAATGCACATAATAATTAATCACTTTGCTAGAAGCTTTTAAAATTCAAGTTTAAATAATTTGGTTCTATTAAGCAAGAACAAAAGCTATGCTCTTCATTAAGTGGCAGAAAGATAGGAGTGCAGATGCTTATACAACATGTAATATGGTGAAGGATATGAAAACTCATGGAATCCAAACAACATGTGGAAGGTCTAATCATAGATTTCAGAACTGCAAAATATTAAGCTTCTATGTATGTCTTATTTTTCTAAAAATCCTATTTAACATCTTTTATGAAATAGTTAATGTGGACTTGTCTTTTTCCTTTATTGTTTTTGTTTGTTAGGGTGTGGTGGGTTTTGTTTGATTTATTTAGTGATTTTTGCATGTTCACAGTATCACAGTATATCAGAGGTTGGAAGGGACCTCAAGAGATCATCAGGTCCAACCTCCCTGCCAAAGCAGGATCACCTAGGATAGTCCTCACAGGAACACATCCAGGTGGGTTTTGAAAGTTGCTTGCGTTGTACATCTGCACAGGCTGAAAGATACCAATGTTAAATTTCAAGAAAAACCATCTTAACTTGATTGATAAATGTATAGAATGGTTAGGGTTGGAAGGCACCTTAAAGATATTCTAGTTCCAACACCCTCGCCATGGATGGGGACACCTTGCACTAGACCAGTTTCTCAAGGTCTTGTCCAACCTGGCCCTGAACACCTGCAGATAGGGGGCATCCATGACCTCCTGTTCCCACTCTCTCACCGTCCTCACTGTAAAAAGTTCTTTCTAATATTTGTTCTAAATCTACCCTCCTCAAGCTTCAATCCATTCCCTCTTATCACTACAAGCCTTTGTAATGATTCTCTTCCCAGCTTTCTTATAGGCCCCCTTCAGGTACTGGAAGGCTGCTATTAGGTCTCCCCAGAGCCTCCTTTTCTCCAGGCTGAATAGCCCTGACTCAGACTGGGGAGACCACTAATCATCTTCATAGCCCTGTTCTGGACCTGCTCCAGCAATTCAATGTTCCCCTTATGGTGGAGGAACCAGAACTGAATGCAGTATTCACAAGAGCAGAGTAGAGGGGGAGAATAATTTCCCTTGTCCTGCTGGACATACTTCTTTTGATGCAGCCCAGGACATGGTTTGCCTTCTTGGCTTCAAGTACACATTGCCAGCTCATGTTGAGTTGTTTGTCAACTAACACCCCCAAGTCATTCATCTCAAGACTGCTCTCAAGCCACTCCTCTCCCAGCCTGTATTTTTGCTTGGGATTGCCCCAACACAGCTGTAGGACCCTGCACTTGGCCTTGTTGAACTTCATGAGGTTAGCACCTCTCAAGCCTGTCCAATTCCCTCTGGATGGCATTCCTTCCCTCCATCATGTCAACTGGACCACACAACTTGGTGTCATCCACTAGTGTCATTTAAAATGTGCAACTGTAGACGAAAAGGAAAAAAAAAGAAAAAGATAAATTGTTTTAGAAAATGACATTGATTTTCATCTCTGTAGAAATTTAATATAGGAAGAATTGGTTTTAGCATAAGTACCTAGTGCTTTTGAGGACTTCTTGATAATTGTATATGCTTTGAAGCATAGAATGAAGCAGAGCCAAGAGAGAACCAGGAACAATTCAATCTTTTAACAAAAGCATCAGATATCCATACAAACTCCTCCTTTTTGTCTTCTCCTAATTATGCTTATTTCTAATTATATAAATTTATTTGTATAATTAAAACTATAGTTCTTTTTAATTCTATTGATCTTAAATATCTTAATTTGAAACCTAAACATAAATTTGTTGGAGTGTCTTTAGAACAAATATCTTCATTAATATTCTCAGAAGGAAGAAATTATGCTTTCAGTCAGAAAAATAAGTATGAATTAGATAATTCGTGGACTTTGCATGTGCCCCTAATAAGAACTGAATTATATTACTGAGGTAGCCTATGCTAAAGTAAACATTTCTCTGTTTTGAACTTTGCAAGGAAAAATTAAAAAGACAGTTTCAAACCATCACAACATTAAAGACTCTTCCTGAAATCTTATTTTTGAAAAGTTTTTTTTCCGTGTTCAAAGAGTGTAAAAAAAAAAAGACTCAAACTAATTTGCTTCACTTTCTTCTTTGTGCTGCCTTCTTTTTAAATCTTCAGGTTTGATTCCAATGTTGGCTGTTGTACTCATTTTTCATTCCATTTTTATTAGATAAGGAATCAATACATAGTGCCCTGACAAATAATTCAAAACCCAAAAAAATCTTGGTAAAAATTAGATGCTGTTTTCTCATTTTATGAAACTCTGTACTTCAGATTTTTTTTTTTATTGCATATATGCATAAAAGCCACACTAAGTAACAATATCTATTCTCAATTTATACATCATCTACCTTTGAAAAGACACTGACTGAATTGGAGAATGTTCCAAAAGTAGCAGGAAAATGTTTCCTTATCTGGTGAGAAACTGAATATAAAAAAACTGGTAGATTATAGGGAACAAAAGGCAAAGGAATGAAAGGGAGGGGGGGGGGGGGGGGGATAAATCACAGGAAAGGACTGGAAGTGTCCCTTGAAGAAAAGAAACTGCTAAGAGGAATAGAGCCTATGCCTATCTTTTAATGAAGGATTCAGGAGGTGATCCTGAACATCCTGCACCACACAATTCCTCAAATATCAAGATACTTAGCTATTAGACAATAGTGATGTCTAAAAGCATAGAAGTGGAGATTATGAACCTTGACATGGAAAATAAGTATATTCAGCAAAACCAGATAGCTTCTCCATCTTGAAAACATGTCTTTGAAATGGAGAGGAATTTAATGATTATCATTCTGATTTATATTTTATTTACATCTGGACTTCAAGATAAAAAAATAATAATAATAATTCTTGCCTTTTTTTACTAAACTCTGCATAAAGGAAAGGCCTTGCAGACAGACTAAGAAGCTCTGATCAGCTTTGAACCTGATGTTCCTTATTCAATGGGAGTTTCAGTGCTTTCTTGCAGGACAGATATTGTAGAAAGTTGATAGAAATAGAGAATTGTGGATGTGGAATAAGAAAGTGGTCAGACCACTTACATTAAAATATTCCAAATCACTTCTAAATGTAATACACAGTTGGTCACAGGGTATAATGTCAGTATGATATTGAATATGGTTTTGTCCTTTTTATACTCTGAAGTCAATCCCCTCACAGTCGTACTTTTATTGTTTTGTTTGTTTCTCCCATTCAGGCTTTTTGATATCAGAGACACATAGTATTTATCACATTGCACTCAGATGACATTTATTACTACTGGCGTGTTTTAATTTACTCTCAGAATAGTACAATGGCTGTAAGTTGTACCCTTACTTTTGACATGAGTTATTTTTGTACAGAACAATTTGGTTAGTAGGTCAGAAAACAACTGTTTATCATATCAATCATATCTGCTACATTTTACCTCTAAAGTTTATGATACCCAGGATGAAACTGCCTGAATACAAAGTCTTCAGCAAACCAGAATAAGGACTTTGTTCACTGCTTCCCAGCAGAAGACAAGCACTAGCCATCTCCAGGAAAGCAGGGTTCCATTGCATGTAACAGTTTTCAGAAGAAAACCACCTGTTAATAGGAATATTATCCCTTGATGCCTTCTTTCTCCAGCTTTGTTTTTGCTGAGAATTATGTCATATGGTACAGAATATTCCTTTGGTTGGTTGGAGTCTGCTGTCCTGGCTCACTCCAACTGCCAGCTTATTGTGTGCTCCCAGTCTACTTCTTGGTGGGATGGGGGTGATGTTAGAAGCAGAAAAGGCCTTGAATCTACGTGAGCACTACTCAGCAACAACTAAAACATGAATGTGTTGTCAACATTGTTCTGATCCTAGATTCAAAACATGGTACTATAACAGCTAGTAGGAAACAAAAATAGCTCTCTTCCAGCTGAAACCAGGAAAAAAGTTTATCTCACTTGTGGAGGATCATATGCATAGATACTTTGTATATCATGCAATGATTGTAAAATGAAGCATGTATCAAAAAATACTGGAATTATGGGGTTTGGGGGGGGGGGGTGTTGGTTTGTTTGTTTTGTGTGTGTTTGTGAAAAGTTTAAACATTTGCTGTGAGATTCAGTGAACATATAGTCTTACATAATATATAAGGCTTATATTTTTAGCAGCTATTCTAAAATCTCTCATTAACTTGAGAACAGAAAAAATGAATTTTTCTTCCCAGGTTTGTCATTCCAAATTAGTTAATTAATCAGAATACTTCCTGGAAATACCTGTTTTCTCATTGACTCTGGAAGAAATCTGGGAAACTATTTTAAATTAAATATCTGCCTTTTAGATAAAATCATGTTGATGCAATTAATCACTCCTTTTACCTCAGGGTGCTTTCAGAGAAAACTTATGGTAAATAATTGCAGTAAATAATTATCACTAGACATTCATGTTAGTCTTGTTTAGGATAAAGAGTCTGTCAAAACAGTAAAAAGAATGAAGAAATTAACTTCTGTACCTGCCTGACCTCTAGCTGACCATGTTTATAATTTCACAAATACCTGTAGCAAATAAATTTAGACAAGTCATAGAACCGATCAAAAAAATACCCAGTGAGAAGGGACCTCAAGGATCAATTGATCCATCCTTTCCTGGGAAAAGCATGGTCTAGATAAGATGGCCCAGCATCCCATCCAGCTGAATCTTAAAAGTGTTCAGTGTTGAGGTATCCATCACTTCCTTGGGGAGATTATTCCAATGGCTGACTGCTCTTGTGAAAAATTGTTCTTTTCTCTCCAGTTGTAATCACCTTAGGGGTAACTTGTACATCTCATATTTTCCATACGATGCCTTGTAAAAATGAAGTCCATCTTTTTTGTAGCCACCCTTTAAATATTGGAACATGGTAACAAGGTCTCCTATAAGCCTTCTTTACTCAAGGCTGAACAAACCCAGTTCTCTCAACATTTCCTCATATGGCAGGCCATCTTTGTGACCCTTCTCTGGACCCTTTCCAGCCTGACCTCATCTTATTTATATAGTGGGAACAAAATTTCACACAGTATACCAAGAGTGGTCTGACAAGTGCTAAGTAGAGCAGGATAATGACTTCTTTATCTCTGCTACTGATGCCTTTTTTGATACAACCCAGCATCCTGTTGGTATCTTTGCCACAGAAGCACCCTGTTCACTCATATTGAATTTGTTGACCACTAGGACCTGCAGGTCCCTTTCCACAGAGCTGCTACTAGCTGAGTAGATACCACCCTATTTTGCACCACTGGACGACATTTTCCTGTGTGCAAGACCTTACCCTTGCCCTTGCTGAACTTCATCAGGTTCTTATTAGGCCACTGTTCAAGACTATCCAGGTCTTCCTGCAGGATGGCTCTCCCTTCTGAAGTGTCTACTTTCCCAGTCAGTTTGGTGTCATCAGCAAACTTCATCAGGATTGAGTTGATCCTATCATCCAGTACACTTAGGAAGATATTAAACAGTGTTCAATCCCTACATGACTCCAGGCAGTTGCCAGTTTAAAAAGGACCTATTTACCATCACCCCCCAGAGTCAGCCAGTTTCCCACTCACTGCACAGACCACTTGTCTAGGCTGTAACTCATCAGTTTCTCTGTGAGGAGGCTATGGGTAACAATATTGAAAACATTGGAGAAAAGGTTTGTCAAGCACAATTTGCACTTGGTGAATTCACGTCTTAAATTAATCTATTTTCTACTTTTATGCAATTTTGCATGACACTATTAATATCAGAGTATTTTATTTTCAAACAGTATCCATTGAATAAATAATAAATCCAACATATATGTGAGCTGTAATTTGTATTTTTAATCTTCTATGTAAATGCAATCTTCAAATGCCATTTTTCTCTTCCTAACACTCTTATGATATAAATATATGTAAACATATGTATGCATGCTGAATATTTGTACTGAACATCATAATTCACTTAATTCTATAAGCAACAATTTAAATCTAAGGAAACATGTATTGTTTTATCATATTGCAGGTTTTTTCCTTACTGCTTATAAAGTGATTAATTTTTATATGCCTATCAATGACAAAACTAATTTGGGTAAATTTCTTGTTAATGCAGAGAAATATTGTTTGCTAGTATGAGATCAATTTAAATGCAGGAAGCATTCAAAATCTCTAATGAACCTAAACAGGACATTTTGCTCACAAAGTGATTTCAAGTCTCTTTTCATTTTGTCATGGATCTAGAAGTTATGCTCCTTAATGACTGAAGCAGATTATCTTTAAAGTCTATGGGACCAACAGATTCCCACAGTTTTTAACACTCTGTTATTAGCAGTTATTAGCTGTTATTTGTGATTTTATTCTGTCTATCTTTTACTCAGGCATATTTTGTAGTATGGCTTGGTACAATCATGTAAGAATAGTAAGATCAAGGTAACAGTACCCAGCCTATAGCAACCATCGAGAAACAAGGGACTACCACCCAGCTGCAAAGACCCATCTGAATGAGCTGATGCAACAGATCCCAGAAATCAGAACTATCTGGGTTTTAACCTATGAAAACAGCTAGCAATTCTTCAGAATAATCATATTTTGACCTGTGGAAAATTGTATATGAATACCAGTGATACACACCAGAGTTTGAGGCACAGAGAAGAGAACCCCTTCAGTTTTGGGTTCCTTCAGCCTAGCTTCCATGAGTTTGACTCTCTCAAATGGAAATTAAAAATCAGCAAGGCTGCAACCATCAGAACCAACAACCTATCATGTATTTCGTGCTTCACTAGTGTGTGTGCTTAATGTTTGATTCTTAGTTGTTCAAGATAGATTATGTATTAATTAAATGCAACAAATACATGTTTATTTGAACATCTGAGATTTTGCTTGTGTCTCAGTTGCTCAGACTTTGTTTTCATCCCAGTGGTCCCCAGTTCCCTGACAATGACTGTCTCAATGCTGGCAATAACATTGCTTGAGCTACAGGCCTACAATAGTCTTATTCCCTACTGTGCATTTTGTGAAGGAATACTGAGTTACAAAACATAAATAGCCATCACGGTTGATAAGAATTAGGCTGTAGGAAGAACTCTTCACTGTAGAAATAGTCTCCTAAGGATCTTGCATCAAAGATGCAAAACTTGAATGAACACTGTGTCTATAAACATATGTCCCATAGAGATATTTTGTGTGGTCCTTCTGCTTCTATTTTTTTCCTGTTGATTCATTTCTGCTTGGTAGAAAGCTATGACTCTTCTGCCTGCTACCAGAAAACAAATATCAGCTTTTCCACTTACAGGCAGACAGAAATGTTCTTATGAAATTTCTAAATCAGGAAATTGTCTAAGATATTGTGACATAGAGCAATCCATGTTAATTAGAACCTTCTCTTATATCTCAAAAAAAGCATTTACCAGAATAGTGATATATACATAAGCAATATATACTAGAATGCTAGAATTCTGCAGCCATAATCAGGGTTTTCTAATAGATAAAGAAAAGGAGCAGTGAATTTAAAGACAGAGGTTTTACTTTTTTTTCCCTTCTTTTTTTTCAAAGTAAACAATATGCTATAACTCTTTCCAATGTATCATGCTCATCTTTCATTACAAAAACTATTTATGTAGCAAACATCTCCAGCAGTCAGCATGTACTTTCCTTGAGATGATTTTTTTTTTATTTTAGAAAATAAAATATTTTTTGACTCTGACTGGAAAATAATTCTCTAGGCAGTCAAACCTAAAACTGATATTGGATGTAAAATAACACTTTAGTAGGGCATAAGCAACATGAGGAAAAAGACACAGAAGTGAAGCTTTAGGATGAGATGTCCAGGCATTTATTTGACTGATTTTTTTTTTTTTTTTAATATATGTTTAATTTTATTTGCGGAGATCATTTCTCTTAGCAGAAAAAAATGCTTCCTATTTTTATAGGTATCACAATTTTTTCCTGTGCTCTTAGAACACATTGCAGTAACTGTTACAAGAACAGGGATCTAAGACATTTTGGTAATAATAACTGAAACATTAGATGAAGATTAAATAAATTAGACAAAAAACCAACATGGTCTAGGGGGCTTGATAGCAAATTGACTGTTTAGTATTAGGGATGGCGGATGTGGTATAGAGAGAGTCCAAGCCTACTAATTGCATATTCTGGTGCTAAATAAACTTGCTAACAATTGGATTAAGTATCTGTACCCATATTTTATCTCCTAAAGAAATTCCAAAGTCACTTGTAGTTTCAAGCACACTCTAGGACATGGCAATCCATGCAAACTTAATTGTACCAAGCTTTATATTAATCTCACATCTAATATCTATGTTATTTTTGTAGTATTCTGGCAGACAAACTGTATTCAGTCTGTTAATATATCTTGCATACATTGCCTATGATGATGATGTCAAGAAGCCTTTGATGAGAATGTGTTTCTGATTGTTGTTGCATTGTGCAATGAGTGTAACCCTGAAGTCCTGTACTCATGAAGTTTCCCTGGGTGTGTCGTAAAAAGATCAGCAGCACAGTCCTGCCTAACTTCAGAAACGTTTCTGATGCCAAATAATATGATATTTTCCCCTGAAGATTATTTTCAATGCTCCTGTAAATAACAATCTCTATATAAAGTAGCGAACTCTACTACTACAGAGAATGCATTCCTTTTAAATAGTTTGTGTTATCTGCAAGATATATTCAAGAACTGTCATTCAAACATCAAAATCTCATAGCATGGGGAATAATCTGGTCAACTGTGATTCAAAAGTGAGAAAAGAGAACTACCAAAATCTTCCACTTGAAAACCACCACTGAATTTACTAAAGAAATACAGATTTATTCTCTTTTCTTGTTGTTGTTGCTGTTTTGTTGTTGTTGTTGATGACAGGGGGTCATGTCATTCCAGCATATTATTTTGGAAAATTTCTGTTGAAAGTTATCTCTTGTTGACATTGGACTATGAAAACTAATATAAAATCCTTACTGAAATATCTTTATTTAAAGACACTTTCTAAACTGTGCCAGGAATACTTTTGCTACATTGAAGGTACCTCCATTCTTTATCTTTTGCTAAGAAAGCCAATGAATATGGCAAATTTGAGGGTGATTATTATATGAACAAAAAACATTTTGCAAAACTAGTCCAGGATGAAAAGAAACTAAGCTAAAAATGTGCATGATTATGCATGTTAAAAAGTTGTCTACCATTAAACTCTGTGGAACGAAGTCTGATAAATAATTCATCCTCAACAGAAGAGATAATGAACAAAATATTTTTTATAACGTAAGTACATTCCCTGTCTTTGCCTGGCCTTCTCACAGAAGTAAACAGTGACAGTCCTTTGCTTATGAGCCAAATAAATTTACAAATAAACTGAAACAGAACAACATACTCTTCATTTTCATTCTACTGTGCTTTCATCACTGCTATGAGTACACTACATTGTTTCCAGACTGCCATGAGATTAGTGTTTAATAAAATATTGGTGTGCCACAGTTGATCTTCTTACGTGGCTGGACCTTTTGAAAGCCAAGCAAAACTTGAAGGAACAACTAAGATTAAGCTTTTAGGGAAATTAGCCATATTCTTTTTTCTTTTTCCTTATTTTGTTTTCTTTGGAAACATGTGGGATATTTTCCTGCAAAAATGGATTTCCTTTACAAAATAAAGCATGTTTACTTTCCTTGGAGTTAAACAATCTCCCACATAACCATCTAAACCTAGATACTGAAAAGACAAATGTCTGTTACCTCTGATTGCCAATCTCAAATCAATTTGCAGTCTTAACTCCAGTTTCTCACACACAGGAGAAATAGGCTAAGAACCTCACGAAGTTCATCAAGTGAAAGTGCAAAATCCTGCACTGTGGTAGGAAAACATTATTTAAGTACACCACAGGGTTGTGCTGCCACCCAGAGGCACCTGGACAGTCTCAAGAAAGGGAATGACATTTCAAAATGCAACTCAAGAAAGGGATATGCAAAGTTCAGCACTTTGAGTATTAACTGGGGACTGCTTACAGAAAAAGACCTCAGATCCTGATAGTCAACAAGTTGAACATGAGCCAGCAATGTGCCCTTTTGGCAAAGAAGGCAAATGATACCCTGTGCTGCATTAAGCAAAGTATTTTCAACAGGTCAAGGGAGGTGATCCTTCTCTGTTTGGCACTGATGAGGCCATACCTGGAGTCCTGTGTCCAGTTTTGAGCTCCTCAGTACAACAGAGACATGAACACAGTGGAGAGACTTCAACAAAGGGCCACAAGGATGATTAAGAGATTGGAGCACCTCACATATAAGAAAAGACTGAGAGTACTGGGACTGTGCAGTCTGAAGAAAAGAGGAGTCAGAGAGAAACCCATCAGTGAGTATAAATTCCTGAAGGAAAGGTTTAAAGAAGGAGACAGGCTTTTTTCAGTGGTGTCCAGTGTCAGGACCAAAGGCAATGGGTACAAACTATAATGCAACATGTACCATCTAAACATCAGAAAACACTTTTTGCTGTGAGGGTGACTGAGCACTGGCACAGGTTGCCCAGAGAGATGTTGGAGCCTCCACCATTCTTGGAAATATTCATCAGCCTTCTAGACAGGGCGCTGTGTAACTGCTTTTGCTAAGAATCTGCACAAGATGGCCTCTAGGATTTAGCAAAGAGTTAAAAGTGTTGTGCAGCAGTTGTGAGAGAAAGCAGTGAGTACAATTTGAGAGAAACAATGCTGCAAATGTGGTCAGAGGACTTGGTGCATGAGTTCCAAGTACCACAGCAGAGATTCCCCTGCAGCCCATGGAGAAGATAATGTCAAAATAAGTCATTCCTCTGAATCTCAGGAGGACATCATTGGAGCAGATATCCATGCTGCAGCCCACAGAGGACCCCACACCAGAACAGGCAGCAAGTTTTGAAAGAAGCTGCAGCCTGTGGAGAGCTCACACTGGAGCAAATCTTTAGCCAATGGAGTAGGGGAAAAGTGTGCAAAGAACAATTATGAAATTGCCACAATCCCTAATTCTTCATACTCCATTCACTTTTCAGGGAGAAGAAAAGGAGGTAGAGGAGATGGGAATGAAGGGATGAAATTGAGCCTAGGAAAAAGGAGATGGGAAGAGAAGCTGATTTAGGCTTAGTGTTTGTTTTTCACCATCTTACTATATTTTTAACTGGTAATAAATTAATTTTCCCCAAGTCGAGTCAGTTTTGCCCATGATGGTAAATGGTAAGTGTCTTTATTTTGACTCATGAGCTTTTCCATCTAATTTTTTGTCTCTATCCTGTTAAAGAGAGGGAGTAAAAGAGTGGCTCGTTGGGCACCTGGTAACCAGGAAAGGTCAATAAGAGAAACGTTCATTGCAATAAGAAAAATCTTCATTATCAGCATTATTTATTACTTGTTATTCATCTCTGTACACTAGAAGGCAAATTAACAAAGTGTTTGTAAAAGTTCCTCTTGCACATTTGATAGAGCTCTGACGTCTAAGGGAAACAGAGTACAGAATGAAGTAGACTTGAATTAAATGAAGGGAGGACATAGCCCTAGACTGTCACATACTACTGTTGGCTTTTTATGACTTTAACAAATGCCTCATGAGCTTTTCCAGTTATGTTTTTAGCTTTAAAGTTTGAATAATTATCAACTACTGACTCTATATATACTTATATATATATATGTTAAAGAGCTGAAGGTATAAAGAGCTGAATGACTACAGCTGATATATTTTTTCTGCTGAGCACAGAAGTCTTATGACTTTTGAAAAATGTACAGCTACTTATCTGTGTCTGCACTTCTTAGGATTTAAGCTAGAAGAAGTCCAACATATTTGACAGAGAAATATACTTACCTTTTATCTTCATTTCCTCTCTGTTGGCATGCCAGTCATAATCTTAATTATCCACATTTACACAGATACATAGTTTGCATCTTGGATAAGTCTTTAAACCTTTCTCTTTTTCAGCTATTTTCCTTCATTCTTGAGATGCATCTGTTATTTGTATTATGGGATATGAAGTGGTACATCTGCACAGTGAGGTGCTCAGCTGAGTCCCTCTGTGCCTTCCAAAGCTTTCGGGGTTTAACCTGCATAACAAAAAATCCCTCACATTTCAGTCACTCTAGCAGCAGTTTGCCTCCCCTTTTAATGAAGTACCCATAATAAAATCCAAATTGGGTATTACTCATCTTAATATCTACCAACCTCACTAATTTCCAAACAAGTCAAGAAATAGAGGAAGAAGTGTCAAGAGTTTCAAACCAAAAGATTGTTAATTTCTGATTTAATGCTCTTTCTGTTTTGTTCTTGTTTCTCCTGCAGGGGGCAAGATTCTTGCTTATGTTTTACTGAGACTAAATAGTTATTCCACTTGCTGAATACAGATCATCAAGGGGAAGATATTTCTTGTTTTCTGATATGTTCAGGTAAACACTAACCATCTCAGGTACAAGTGAAATTTAAATACTCTATCTTTAAAAAACAATTTCCAGGAAAAAAATACAAGCAGTTTTCCATATGCTTTCAGGTCAGTCTTAAGGGTAGGATTCACAATGTCACACACATTCATTTATTCATTTACCTTCCTCAGAGTGAAGTAGAGAAGCTTTACTCTGCAGGATTGACTTTCCTCTGACTTCAGCATAAATCCAAAGTGACTGATACTAGTGAAGTTTTAAGTGCTTAAAGCCTCTTTAACAGTAGGCTCTCACCATGAGGATGAAATCTGCTCTGAGATCTTAAGATCTGTTGGCTGTAGTCAAAAGAAAGTTTAATAAAGAACCAGCTTCTTTTTCAAATAATATTAAGGTGAAGATAATACAAACTCCATGACATATAGCTAATGTGACAAACAGTAACAGTTTATGGAGAGAGTTATATCCTTTCAGTCACTTGAGGAAATTGTTCATGCTGGCTTAAGCACAAAAGGTCATTGCTGTATTGTGCAGTTAGAAAGCTCACAACATTTATTGTCTTCTGTAGACTTGGTTCTTAGATTTTAGATTGCAATGCTTAGTATTGTTACACAGCTCTTTAAGATAAACTAAAGCTAAACATGCTTTGTGCATTTGTGATATTTCCCTTTAATTTGCGTGACTATCAAACAAATGATAGTTTAAAACATATCTTAATTTTTAGATTTAACTAAAATGGAAAACAAAAGACAGTAAGCAGCAAGCATATGAAACCAAACATCAAGACTGTCTCTGTCAATTCCAGCAACATGCTGAAGTAATTTACAGGAAACATATCAGACAGGTAAAAGTGTGCAAGAATAAGTTATTTCCTTAAATATACTTAGAAATAGTTTATTGTTAGAAATATGAAAACTATATTCAATTTTATTAATAGTGCCATACCCTTACGCATCTTTGAATAGGAGTTTGCTGAGAGATGAAATGTCCTCAAGGTAAAAATTTTAGATTTTTTTTCTAGATCTTATCCCTAACTGTCATACCTATGACTGTCATGAACAGTATAATATAAATTATTTATATGACTTTAAAGCCATCTTATTATTAAAGTCTCCACTTTGAAAGAAATGTAATAAATAATATTAAAATTATTTTTAAGGCTGAAGAGTTTCACAGGGATGGGGTAAAATGAAAAAGAAGAATATCAAGAATCAATTATATTGCTAAAAGAAAGATGATTCAAGTAAATAGAATACAGATGTCAAGAAAATGGTGTTTCAGTAGACAACAGGATCAAACAATTTTCTCTTTATTAAGACAGAGTTTTCTAATCAAGAGATTTCAATGTGCTATTTCCATGAGTAGTTATCTCTTGCAGTCCCAGAAGGTAAATGAATTGTGTGGTACTGTCAGAAATTTCCATAAACAAAAAAATATTTGCAGTTAAAAGCACCAACTCACAGTAACTAATGTAAGAAAAGCCTCCAGATTTATATTTATTAATCTGTGAAACTTCTGTTTTATTCCATTTTTATAACACACAGGAAGGAAATTGGTTACAGCCAAATAAAGAAATTATTTTAATCTAGTCATGTAATGTTTCTCATTCGTACATTCCTTGCATTCTGATAAAACCAAATTGTCTACAGACTTTGTTAATTTCCAAACATAATTTTTGCATCACTACAGATATCTTAATGACTTTTACAGTGCACTATCCTTGTATTGTGATTGACATTTGTCTAAAGTTCTAACTTCCTTTAGTTCAACCTGTCTTAAGATTCATGATTTTGATGCTCCTGTTGGATTAGAAGTTTTCCTCCTTCGTTTCTGTTCTGTTCTGTTTTGGTTTGGTTTGGTTTTGGTTTTGTTAATAACATTTACTGACAAAAAAGCAATATTTTTTTTTTTTTGTGGAAGAATACCAGAAAAATCTGTAAAGACTAGTTAGTCTGTTTTCCATAAAAACAAGTTAATTTCCACTATATTTTTGTCATTTAATTAGGTTCTATTATTTACCAGCAATGTGGACAGATAAACATCTCACGAAGTTGAATTAACTTAACATGTATATATGTGCCTAGAAATACTTTTCTCTTTACCATAGGGAAAAAATAAAACCAACCAACCCACCAACCAACAGCAAAACAAACCCAACCCCTCCAAAAAACCAAAGTAAACCAAAACAAACAAACAACAACAACATCAAAAAAAAAAAAAAAAAACCACACCCAAACCAAACCAAACCAAACACCAAAAATAACCACTGGGTCACAGTTTTCAAATAGATTAATTTAATAGGGTATGGTGAAGCCAATCTAAAATCTTAATTTTAGTGGAAGCTGTAACAATTACTATCCATTTATGAAAATTTTCTGTTTTCAGAAACATTAGGTCTCTAGTACAGGACTTTATATAATGTCTCATCTGCATAGAAACCTGTCTGTAGTTTACACTGTACCAGTCAATCTCTAAGCATTATTTAGATTTCTGATTAAACGTTTTATCAAATTACTGCGTAATCATGAGTTCTTCACTGCAGATACTGACAGCATATACAATTTTAAATGGAGCGTAATATGATTTAGTACATACCGTATAAGCAATAGCCAAATTATTCAAATTATTATGGAATGCTTTATTCATTTGATGTTACATTATACTGAATGATATATCTTTTATTCTTATTTTTTCTTGGAAAATGCTAGGTGTATGTTCATTTAAATAAAGCAATTATGTCAAGTAGCATTAAATTATGAGCATTCATTTCATATGTCTTTTAAACAAACTATATGGATAGAATTTCTAAAGTTGTTTGTTTGTTTTCCAAATTACTATGTCTCTTTCTATCTCTACTATTATCTATCCATGTATCTACCTACTGTCTTTTTATACAAATCCACAAATGTAACTCAATCACACATATAATTTGACATCAACTCCATGTGTCTAGTATACATTTGATTTAAAACTGAAGATAGATTAAAAAAAATTAAAACATTAATTAAAATACGAGCGATACCCCTTGTATTCACTTCTTTTTCCATGGTGTACTGGCACATACATGATCTGTGAGAAGGAAAAATAGTTCTCAGAGTTTACTTCATGTGCATTTTATCATCACAATCAACTGATTTAAAATTGTCACTCAGCAGTATTTAATAGTGAAACTGTTGTGAGTCAGCAAATTATCAGTACATATTTTTATCATATTTATAATAGTTAAAAAATAAATGCTCTCATTTACTTCACATTCTATTATCAGAGATTACTTTTGAAAACTTTTTGTAGATATACATGTGTACACTAACGTGCATTCATTATTTTTAGAGTGAGCTAAATATAAGGCAAAAGGCAGGTTAAGTTACTATTTTGTTAGGGTAATATTCAAAGTACATTCAGCTTCTTCAGTCCCTCTCATTAAATATCTTGTGCTGATCATGCTTGCATCTGACCTACCCATTCCCTCATAATTTCTTTTGTCAATGACACCTTGTAATATGTTGTCTAATTAGGAAAGTTACATAATTTAATTTATGCAACATATCACCACTGAAAGAGGTTTTCTCAAGTGTTTTTTTACCACTTCCAGATATTACAAGCTTAATATATTCAGTAATTTATATTATTTTGAAGAATGTTCTAAAACCAGTTTTATCCAAACATTGAATTATATTTAAATTAAACAGGCTTTGAAAAATAATAATTTCTCCCAAACATCCATCTTTTGTTGAAAATTTCATAAGCTACATAAATGGAGATAAAGGCTCTTTCTTAACGTACCAATAGAGGCTATTATTTAGTTGGGTTTGTTTCCTTTTTATCTATGATAGGTGTTACCTATCAGATTTGAAAAACACAAAAGGACAGGAAGGTTTTTAGCTCTACTTCTTATGAAATTTATTACACTCTGAAACAGCAACATATTTAGGGGAATCTGAGAAGATTCAGCTGTGTCTAGGCTTTATTATTGAAATATTTCTTAGGGCAAACCTTGAGTCAGCCAGTTCACAAAACTGCTAGAGCATATCTTTGTATTCCTCAGGCCTGCATGAATAAGGTTGGTTTGTTGGTTTGATTGGTTGGGTTTGGGTTTTGGGGTGTGTGTGTTTTGGTTTTGGTTTGTTTTCTTTAAATGGAAACAGGACGCAGTAGAAGCTCTGTCACTCAGACTCAGGGACAACTCTGGAAATTAAGGAGTCCATTTGCACAAATGATTGTAAACTTTGTTAAAACTATTTTGCGTCTTGATTTCCTCTTGAGGTAAACATAGGACAGTGTACATGCTTGCAGTAAGCTTCATATTATAACACACTATATAAGGAAAGAAAAGACTGCAAATACACAGCACTTTTGTAATAAACAACAGCAGGGGTTTACTTCAATAACCCAAAATTGTTGAGAAAGACATAGTTGAATAAGAAAAGTGGCCTGTAGGGAAAAAATGTGAAGATGCCAGTGCCTGTAACTTTAGCTATGCAATGAGGTGAGAATCTATTGCATTTTTTTATATGTACTTGTATATATGTAAGCAATTTCAATACTCCTTTTTACAAAGAAATAAGATGAAGATGTCTTTGTGCTGAAAAGTAAGTTCAGTAAAATGACTTTTGGATAAAAATCAGTAATGAAGCATCTAGGATCACATCACCCTGTTGACATTACACTTGTCAACAGCAAAAGCAAAACTGAGATACCTAAAAACGACTTGACACTTCAGCAGAAGTGGTTCTGCTGGCGGTTACGTTTGACTGCTAACATGTCTGTTGTGTTCCTTGTTTTCTCTTGTGGTTTTTGTGGGATTTTCTTGTTTGTTTGTTTTGTTGGGGTTTTTTGTTTGTTTGTTTTGTTTTGTTTTTCCGATACTGTATGTCATGAATCAGGTTAGAAAGACATAAAGCATTTGAAAAAGTCATAAAAATCCAAAGTTCAGTATTTCATAAGAAAACTGGAATTTTACTTTCTGAAAATCTAATACTGAAAAATTGAATGGAACATGCTAGTGAAAAATTCAACATCACAGGAAAGAAATAGCTAAGAATTAGGGCATATTGCAGAAGAATACTTTAGCATTAAAATATTATGCTTCATGTGAAGAAGTAGTATCCAAGGACGCTATCTGAGTCTTTAAGATCAGGAACCATAGTCAATATTTCACATGTTATCTAAGGATGATCCATCATTGAGATATTGTTACGTCTTCTGTGAATTTAAGGAGACATCAAGAACTAAACAGAATGCTGTTCAGCTGCATGTACATTCTTTATAGGGGTTATGCTAAGGGCAAAATCTCACAAAATGACAGATAAGCCTTGTAAATAAATCACAAGTGTTGATTTTTTCTTTTTTTTTTTTTTCCTATATGTTGCAGAGCAACAATTTCCAGGGTCCTGCCCACGTTCCAACTCTACACAGGAATTCTGTGACAAGGAAATCTGTGTGTAAGGCTAGCTCCCTGATAAAAAACAGCTGTTTGAGAGGCCCCAACTGGCCTTGAGATCCTGAAGCAAAAGCCGTAAGGAATCTCAGAAAATGTTTTCCTCCCAACATCTCTGCCAAGAAATCCCAGTGGAGGTTCCCTCCACTTTACCACAGGAGTAGTTTTTAAGCTGAGGCTGTCACTCTTAAAGCCTAAGTCATGTTTCAGCTGCACTGTGCCCCTGCTAGCCAAGTATCTTGATAATTCAAACCATTTAGCTTGATCAAAGGATATGACATTTTAGCTTGAGCTTGGACCTGTATCATAACTATAGGCTCACCTGTTGATCACAAGGATGTGGCTGACATGAACATTCTCTCTATGTCTGACCTTGATGTGAACTGTGGTCATCTCCCAGGCCTTCTCTGGTGATTTGGACTCCTGACTATTGTCATCAACCCAGCTCTGACTGGTTTGCTGAGGTGTTTTGGGACTTTACCCATACTGGTGAAGCCTTTTCATCCTACCTCTCTGTGGCAGGTACAATCAACCCCATGCCCAGGCAGGAAGGATATTCAAAGTGAGGCTTGCAAGGACCTGATCTTTATCAGGTGTCTGGTGCCTCTGTGTCTAGAGTCCTTTTGTTTGCTTGGAGAACCCACTAATTAAGAAATTGACCACAGTCAAACCAAATAAGATATAAATGGGGTGCTGCTATGGAAAGGAGTTGTTCTGACTCTCCACAGAAGGAGCTTTTGCAGTTGGGAACTTATCCTTGTTAACAAGGAACCTAAGGAACCTCACCCAACCTCCCCTCCAATATATGTCTGTGTCTGTCTGTCTGTCTATCTATCTATCTATCTATCTATCCATCTATCTATCTAAAGTTCAACCATGAGGCATCCATCAAACACCTAAAGACCCCTGCTGGACATTCACAGGAGGGAGATGAGGGTGCTTCACTGGCCAGCACAAAGCCAGATTTTGTTGTTGCAGGGTGTGGTTTTCTTCTTCAGTCCAGCTAGGTTGTCGCAGGACAGGGTTATGTAACTACAGAATGTCATAAAAAAAACTATGCAGGCTTTGTTAAGGCATGCACCCACTGCTGTAAATAAAATTCTTTGCTCCACTGACTTTGTTCCTCAGTGAAATTTTTAGAAATGTGAGCTCGTTTCTCACAATGGACAATTTTGCTGCCTTTTCCCCCACCACCCCCCCACATTGTACTGATTATGGATATATGATACAAAACAGTAAAAAATTTAAAAATAGATATTATTATTATTTTAATGTCAGTGAGTTGACAGCTCTTTAGAAAAACAATCTCATGTTAACTTCTGCCAAAGCAAGACAAGGTACACAAACTGACCTCTTCTGACTTATGGACCCTTTAATTCAAGAGAGACGTTGAGGTACTGGAATGTGTCCAAAGAAGGGCGATGAAGCTGGTGAGGGGCCTGGAACACAAACCTCATGAGGAGAGGCTGAGGGAGCTGGGGTTGTTTAGACTGGATAGAAGGAGGCTCAGGGGAGACCTCATTGCTGTCTACAACTACCTGAAGGGAGGCTGTAGCCAGGTGGGGGTTGGTCTCTTCTCCCAGGCAACCAGCAGCAGAACAAGGGAACACAGTCTCAAGTTGTGCCAGGGGAGGTTTAGGATGGATATTAGGAAGAAGTTCTTCATAGAGAGAGTGATTGCCCATTGGAATGGGCTGCCCAGGGAGGTGTTGGAGTCGCTGTCCCTGGAGTCATTCAAGAAAAGACTGGATGGGGCAATTAGTGCCATGGTCTAGTTGACTGGATAGGGCTGGGTGATCATTTGGACTGGATGATCCTAGAGGTCTCTTCCAACCTGGTTGATTCTATGATTCTATGGAGAAAGTCTGGGCTATGATAGTTATCCACACAGCAGATAGAGGCTCTGTTGAAGAATTTGTGTATTGTTTTCCTGGATGAATTAAACAATTTAATCAAATGTTATCTGATTTTAGGAAATTTTTTCTCAAGATGTGCCACTCTCAACTGTTTTAGAATTGACTATATCACATATCTTTTTTCAATCAGAACAATCCAATGGAAATAGTTAAACAACAAAATTCTGAAATTACAATTAATTTATTTTCATAACAATATCAGAAAAACAAATCTTATTCTCTCCTGTGGAATTGTGTTTCAGGAAGATAAAAGGTGCAAAAATGTTTGGTGAGCCATCAGAACCATTAATACAGAACCTAATGAAATGTACCCCAGACTTCAGCATCCAAGTCTGTGCTTCTCAGAAGGCTGAAGAACAGATGGGCATCTCATATTTTACACCACACTGTTAGATGAAGCTAAGTATCATATATCTTTTAAAAAGTGATCTATTGTGAATAATTAGCCATTTAAATGTGTGGTCATATTTTTCTGTTTTCCAGTGTACAACAATAATGTTGTCTTGTCTAACATTGCCTCCATATAAATCACTTGTACTGTTCTCGATTTTACAGTATTGTTCTCCTAGACCTCTATTGTGTTTAATATTTTCACACAGGAAAAGGTGTTGAGATCCTCATTATCTGAAAAAACATTAGATTTGCCACCAGCTGGAATATACTGTTGCAAAGGAGAACTGGAATGTGCCCTGGATTTCCTAATTTAGAATAAGCATTGATTGGCTCTCCGAATTACAACAATCAGTCAGTGTATCACTCTTACCGTCCTCATTGCTATTAGTGTTTAATGACTTACACCAAGTGACAAAGCTCAATAGGAGACAGTGCCCTTCCCTTACCTACAAGCTGAGTTATAGGGCTCCCCTTGTCAATGCACTGACAATCTAATCATATCTTAACTCTTCAGGACTATTCTGTCCTATTAGGTTTTAATCTCAATCAAAAGAGAGAATCATAAAGAAATCGTAAAAGTGGAACAATAAGTGCCTGAACGAACAGCTTTCTGTTAGAGTATATTGATAAGAAGAATCAACATAACCAAGACCACTGATGTTTGTCCATAGTGGATAGAATATTGCTACCAATCTAGATTATTTGTTTCAGTGTTTAGTGACACATGGATCAGGGGGAAAAAAGTGTTTGTTTCTTCAAAAAGAAGATAATTTGTGCTCCAGAGTTAGTCCTTAGAAATATATCAGATTAACTTCCTTTACAGCCATAAGCAACTCAAATGGTCCCCTCAAAGAAGTCATGGTCATTAGACAATCTGAAGGGGAGTAATGGTATTACTGAAATGTAGATTTGAGACATAAAACATACACAGACTTTCATGATGGTAGTTTACATATCCCGAATTTATGGCTTCTAAAGAGACAGAGAAATGGAGTGACATTTTTAATGCTGGGTAGATCTTGCTCTTAATTAGACAGTTAACTGTTCTCTAAATAAAATGAAGCATCTCTATTCTGCCCAGGGTGCTTTGATAATGGTCACACCTTAAAGGTTATGGAATGAATGAGTAAAGGAAAAAAAGTAAGGTTCATCTCTGAGTTACACTTATACATCAAATATCTGTTTACCACCAGTAAAATATATATAAGAAAAGAAGCCTTTGTTTCTTGATGAAAGGGAATAAAATACTTCCTGTGATGTAGGAGAGGAAGGAATTAAGTATGTGTTGACATGACTTATTCTTTAAAGAAAAAAAACAACTTTTTGATGATGACTTTCAACAAATAGGAAGAATTTCATTATATCGGCAAGCGTAACTCAAAGCATTCTAATTCTAAGAGGAAAAACTGTGACCCTTTCTGAAGTTCTCAGATTCTACATGCCTCCACAGCCAATGACAACGGATTAAATTGTAATTTAAATTGTAATTTGACAGTAATTAAATTTTGAGAAACACTATGTGTCTTTCCAAACTTGGCAGAGGGAGATACTTTCATGTGTGATGAAGAAGAAACAACAGAATGGGGTGTGCGTGTGTGTTAGTTTTCTCTGGTCTATCCAGCAATCATAAAAGCAGCATTTTGGTGATTTCTGTTATTTTTTTTAGTCTTGTTACTGCTTTTACAAAGGAATGTGAAAGGAATGACCCAGGAGGAAACACCTTCTGCACCACTTTCAAATATTGCAAAATTACCCAGTTGTTTCCATGTAAAACTGAACTGCAAGATGCTATTGGTAACTCTTTTCTTGTATGGAACTGTGAACTACAGTTGATTAATTATTTCATATTATGAGGCAGAAAACATAGTTCATGTGACCTTCTGACTCACCAGGTTTATCATCACAAGGCTTCAACTGTGACAGAAGAAATTCTGTCCCAAATAAAATCAGTACAAAAATTTCCATTAGATTTTAATGAGGAAGGGATTTCAGCCCTGTTCTAATAGAATCATAGAATCGTTGAATTGTTTTGTTCGTAAAAGACCTTTAAAGTCGAGTCCGAACATTATCTGACTCTACCAAGTCTGGTGCTAAACCAATCCCTTAACACCATGTCTATTAATCTTTTAAACACCTCCTATTCCAATGTTTAATAATGCCTTCAATGAAAAACCTTCTTCTAATATCCTGTCTGAACCTCCCCTGGTGCAACTGGAGGCTATTTTCCCTTGTGCTATCACTTGTACTATATGGCTCTTTCAGTGTCTCTACAGGGATTTGATGTTGAACATTATTGGAAATTCGTAATTTCTTTGTAGCTTGCAAAGCATATGGAACTAAATGTTGTAAAATCATCTTTTCTATTGCAAACTTTACTTAATTAATTTTGAATCTTTATTTTAATGAAATTCAATTTATATAATCCATACTTTTACAGCTAATAAAAATTAATTTAATAACATAATTTTTAAAGTGTTCAGGAAAATGAATGTTATATTTTTTAGAATGTGTACTCTACAGTGGGAATATATATTTCTTTCTTTTTTTTAATTCATAGAAAACAATTTACTTTTTTTTGTGATCCTTTTTTTTTTTTAATTTCTCCCATCTTATAAATTTGTTTTCAAGTAACAGAAATTACAGTTTATGAACCACAGAATCACAGAATGGCAGGCTGGAAGGCACCTCATCTGGTCCGTGCTTCCTAGGTAATAGTACATAGCTTAAATGAGACGGCCCAGCACCCTGTCAAGCTGAGTCTTAAACATGTCTAATATAGGGGAATACATTACCTCCCTTGGGAGATTATTCCAATGTCTAATTGTTCTCATAGTGAAATTTTTTTTCTGGAATCCAATTGGAATCTTCCCAGGAACAACTTGTACCCATCACCCCTTGCGCTTTTCATGTGACTCCTTGTAAAAATGAAACATCCTTCTTAGTAGCCGTCCTCTATGTAGTGGTACGTGGTAATAAAGTATCCCATAAGCCTTCTCAAGGCTGAAGAAACCCTGTTCTCTCAGTCTTTTTTTCATATGCAGGTCTTCCAGTCCTCTGACCATTCTTGTGGCCCTTCTCTGTGCACTTTCCAGCCTGTCGGATGAGTGATCTTTTACAATTTTTAATAAAAATGTGCATACTGATTTGTTAATTTAATCGGCAACATTTGTTATATCTCCCATGCAACAGAATTTTGTAAGCAAAGCATAAGAAACTGAAAGATTTTAAGAACATTTTGATCCAATTATACATACAAACATTGCCAGGATTTTATAGAGTTGAAATGCATGTCCAAAAGAGAAAAGCATTAATTGGTGGTATTTCATTTGTTTCCTGAAATAAAACTCTTGATGAGATTCAAAGCATTAGGCTGAACAGAAGAACTTACTCAGTGCTTGGCTTCAGCTATATTATAGCAAAGTGCAGTTCCCAGATTCGTGATCCTTAGGAAAGGGTCAAGTACTTCCTGTTAATTTATATTCAGAGCAGCAGTGTGTCATGACTAGACAGAGGCAAAATATATGCCTCAGTGTTCAGTACATATTCTTGCATAACTGTCCTGAAGGAACAAAAGCCTCAAAAATGCCCTGAACCAGACAATGGAGCAGAATCCAGGAGGTGGTTCTACAGGAGATTGCCCACATTGCCCAGGCTTGTCTGAACATGCCCTGGGGTCCAAGTGGTCTAGGTGTGAGTGCCTTTGGCCACATTTGGAGACAACTGATTCTATAGGTTAAAGTATCAGGTTTCTATCTCTTAATCTTTGTTGTCACGGGCCATCATTATCTTAGGAAATCTATAAATACTTGCCCAAAGAGTGAGTTTCTTGCCTTGTCTTGTCCAAGATCTGGGAGAAGCCACAAGCCATAATCCTGCTAGCCCAAGAAGCCAAGCCTTGCTCTTCTTGCAGTTTGGAATCTGAGCTGTGCCTCAGTTTACCCAAAAAGACTGCAAGTTCCCCTTGCAGCAACGGAGCAGACAGACATGTCCTGCTGGGCCGAGAGACAAACCCTGGAGGAGCCAAGATCCCGGGACAATTTAGTTTGATTGGAAGAAGCAACAAGAACCGCTGAAAAGACTGCAGCTGAAGAACCTTTCCAAAATAGGCAAAGCTACAAAGCTGACAAACCCTGCAAGCCTCGGCAGCAACCACTTTTCTGCAAAGCTTCCAGCTATAAAGCCTCCGGAGATAAACCCTGTGTGTGCTATAGCAACAAGCTGCAGAAGCCAAAGGAAAATGAAGCTATTCCTTCAGCTTCCAGTGTTTGATGCCATTTTGTTTTTTTTTAAATCCCCGTGAGTGCTGCATGGTACCACAATCTGTGGATTATAAATGTTGCAACTGAATATGCTGGACTAAAGTGATTTGTAGTGAGTAATCTACGAAATTTGATTATTATAAGCATCTGTTAAAAGGTCTGTTGTCCTAGAGAATTTTAGAGTTCCCCCTCCCCTTTGTGGGCAAAGCTGGCATGTTGCCGAAGTTATCTTGTTTCTTTATAGTTTAAATTACTGTTTGTTGTTTCTGGGGTTTTGCTAATATTGTTTAAATTGTTGCCTGTTCCTGCTGGTGAGGTATCTGTTCCATAACTTATTATTTCGAACCAATAAATAGGTTTTATTAATATTTTTCCATGGGATTTTTTATTTAATAAATTATGAATATTAGTCATTCTGCCTATTAAATATTAATAATAACTTTACATTCATAACAATAACCACACATAAACTTCTTTAGGCATCCAGAGCACACAGGTTTATTTGTTTTGAAGGTAAATATCTTCCTAGAAGCTGCAGAAGCAGGGGTTCTGACTGAATAATGGTGCATTGGCTTGGGTACTGTGCCAGTAGTTAGAGATTTGTTTCACTAGCCTTTGACAAGTATATCTGAAATAGTCACCTAGACTGACAAGTATATCTGAAATAGTCACCTAGACTCCAGTAATAACTAAGTAAGATAGACAGGAAATTCCAGGAAGTAGTTCCTTCAAACTGTTTTAGACAAATATCTCAGGAGGAAGTAAATCCTTCCCTAATACCCAGGCTGGAAAGTCCTGGGCCATGATTAATCTGATGAAGGAGGTCCAGCTAGGTGTGATTGCATTGTTTTCACTCATTTTGGTGAAACACAGCATCACTTTAAAGATTAATAATTAATCCTTAAGATTTATCTTGAGTACTTAGTAAAAATATTTTTACTGAGTTTTAGGGGGATGGGGCTGACTGGTAATAGAAGTAACATGTACATCAATAAAAGTTGCTGAAATATATTGGTTGTTTTGCAAATGTTGAATATGTGAGATATGTTCTACCAATCTGAAAATGCACCAGGAATTCATTCTTTATGTTCATGTTGGTATGTATTTGCATAGCTTCTTAATCATTTTAGTTAAAAAATTGTCTCCTAACACTATCATCTTTCATGTGTGTCTAGCAAACATAAGAAAATATTGTGAAAAATCTCTGGAATGATTACCATGTCAAAGATGCAACCAAGACCCCTTACTCACAGGTATTATGAACAGCCTTTGTGTTTCCATATAAGGTATTAATCAAGATTAGAGTCAAAGTGCTTGGCAAAGTGAAACGTCATCTCTGCCAAAGAGAGCTTATAACATAATTAAAGGACAAATACAACACTTCACTCTAACAGAAAAAGGAAGGAAATGGAAGCCTCAAGGAGACTATCAGTATTTGTGTTTTGCTCTTTTTCTGTGATTGATCGGTTGCTGAGAAAACCAGATCACAGCTATCTAAAAGCTGCATGAAGTAAGCCTTTCCTCCAGCCCACTGAAAAAGTTTATGCAGATTTTCTGAAAACAGGAAGAGTCTATTGTGTATAAATCACAATACGGCTTCAATTAGTAGAACAGATACTACTGATAAAATTAAAGCATTCCAGTTCTTCCATAATACTTACTGAGCAGTACAAGATTCGTTCAAGAATTAAATGATAATTGCTTTTATTAAAGTGCCAGATATTAGCCAGTAGGTGATTTATCCTTGACAGCAAAGACAGTTAAATAGAAATTTAAAATACGAGGATGTTTCTCAACTAAACTAGATTTTTTTGGTTTCGCTAATGGAAAAAAAAAATCTTTGAAATATATATTTCATCCAATGATTAAAATCCTATCAGTACTTGTAAAAATGCCTACCTAGATTTTCATCTGGAATCAGTAAGCATTCCAGGAAGGAAATATATCTAATCAATCTCTTGCACCAAAAGGAAGGGGCTGTGTCAGAATGGCAAGTGGACTTGATAGAAGGCTTGTTACCAAGAATATTTTTCAATACTTTTTTTGCACTTCTGACCTAGCTGACAAAAAGAAATAGCTTGAGGAAGTTTGACCTTTGTATAGACTAGCTGCCTGTAGAGCTAAGATATTTTGCTTTTAAATGATAGCACAACATGGAAAACAGTACTCACTATAGCTGAGTAGAACCCCAAATATTGTGTTGCTGCAGAGAAAAGTAGGATATAGTAGCTATTCTTTTAGTCACAAATAATGTAGGCTTATACCTTCTTCTAAATTTTAATTAAATATATGTCACTTGTAGTCTTTGCAAGAGGCAAATGGGGCATAATTCCAGATTAATTAGGCAGGTGCAGCCTATGTTTACCGAAGGTCTGAATTTGGCCTTTTTTAATAATTTGTGAAGGAAAATATGTATCTCTATAAAACTAATTCATTTTCTCCCAGGAAGTTTTGAAACAGAATAGTTTCTTCTGTATATCAAATGAAGATTAATTATTTCCTTATTTAGTCAGTACTTCCAGGTGGTCTGAAAATAGCATCTCTTCAGCAGTAGAGAACTACTTACCAGTTGTCTTCAGTGTTGTGGTATGTTTTTAACAGAAAATGTCAGCTGAGTATATTTCTAATCTATTTGATCTCGTATTTGCATTGCCTGTTGATTTCAGTACGGCATTTGACACTGTCTCTCACAGCATCCTTGCAATCAAACTGAGGCAGTGTGGTCTTGATGATCAGGTAGTGAGGTGGATTGTGAACTGGTTGAAGGGAAGAAGTCTAAGACTTGTGGTCAACGGGATGGAGTCTAGTTGGAGTCCTGTTTCTAGTGGAGTTCCTCAGGGGTCAGTACTGGGAGCAGTACTGTTCAATATATTCATCAATGACCTTGATGAGGGCACAGAGAGCACTCTCAGCAAGTTTGCTGACAACACCAAGATGGCTGGAGTGGCTGACACACCAGAAGTTTGTGCTGCCATTCAGCGAGACTTGGACAGGCTGGAGAGCTGGGCAGGGAGAAATTTGATGAAGTTCAACAATGCCAAGTGTAGAGTCTTGCACCTGGGAAGGAACAACTCCAGGCATCAGTATAGTCTGGGGACTGACCTGCTGGAGAGCAGTGAAGGTGAGAGGGACCTGGGGGGTCCTGGTGGATGGAAGGGTGACCATGAGCCAGCAATGTGGCCAAGAAGGCCAATGCCATTCTGGGGTGGAATAGAAGGGGTGTGACCAGTAGGTCAAGAGAGGTTCTTCTCCCCCTCTGCTCTGCACTGGTGAGGCCTCATCTGCAATAGTGTGTCCAGTGCAGGGTTCCTCAGTTCAAGAAAGCCAGGGAGCTACTTGAAAGAGTCCAATGCAGAGCCACGAGGATGATTAAGGGAGTGGACCATCTTCCATACAAGGAGAGACTTCGGGAGCTGGGGCTCTTTAGCTTGGAGAAGAGGAGACTGAGAGGTGATCTCATCAATGTTTATAAATATTAAAAGGTGAGTCCCAAGAGTATGCAGCCAGGCTCTTCTCAGTGGTGCCCAATGACAGGACATGGGGCAATGGGTGGAAGTTGAGGCATAGAAAGTTTCATGTAAATATGAGGAAAAATTTTTTCACTGAGAGGGTGACAGAGCGCTGGAATAAGCTGCCCAGGGAGGTTGTGGAGCCTCCCTCTCTGGAGATACTCAAAACTTGCCTGGATGTGTTCCTGTGTAGTCTGGTGTAGGTTATCCTGCTCTGACAGTGGGGTTGGACTAGATGATCTTTTGAGGTCCCTTCCAGACCCTGAAATTCTGTGATTCTGTTAATTTGAACCTTTCCCTTTGTTGAGGCAAAATATAAGCTATCACTAATTTTCTTTATCCAGAATAAGGTCAACAACAAGCTCTTTCACCTTAGTTTATACAGAGCAAACTCTTTTCAGCAAAGCAATATATCAGTCAAGCTGTAATACTCCCAAATTTTGTTACTGTTTCAAAATTTGTTGTGGCAACTTTATACAACACATTTGCAAAATCTGTAATAGAATCACTGAATGGAGTAGAAACAAACAATAGAGATTATTTTGCTGGTTAGCCCATTCAGGTTTGCTTTAACCTGTCGTTATGCAAGATTTCTCGTAAATAACCAACATTTTTTCAAAATATTTTCTGCTACTTGAAGACAAAGGAGATGAAGACACTCTTAAAGGAAGTCTGAAATTGAGATCTGGAATTCAACTGGAAGTCAGAAGACAACAAAATGTTTTCCCTCTAATGCTGATAGGATGAGATCTTGTTCTCTGCCAATTCAGTGCTCTTCTAGAAACATAGAAAAACTACAAATGCATGACTTGTGAAGAACATATCAAGTTTTATAGTCTTTCTCAGCTTGTCTTTGAGAAATTGCACAATCTGGTCTCTCAAGAAAATGAGTCAAATGACAACAGATTTTTAATACCCAGTGACACATAAAATCAGATTGTGGCCTCAGTCCACTTACTTTTGACCTTGGCTTTAAAATTCAGATACATGACAATAAAACTCTCCACGTACATCTGTCAAATATCTACCTATTGCAAAGTAGCTTCTTGAGTAATTGAATTTTGCTGATGTATACATACATATTTCAAGAAAGTGTTTAAGAATCTTTACTGATTGAAAAAAATGTGTAGATTCTCTGTATAGTTTTTAATTTCTCATTATCATCAACATCATGTAAAACATATGAACATCTCCACTTCAAGATAGAATTTGAAGTATGCTTTATAATGTAAGCAGTGGCAATAAATTTTATACAATACTGAATCTGGCAAAGAAGAGCAATAATCTCTGTGCCTGTATAAATCAAGATTAATCACAAGATATCACATGATCAAAGTAATAATCTTTACAGCAGTGGGTTGTTTGTAGGGATTTTGAGCCTGACTTGTGTCCTAAGAAGAGCCTAATTTATGCATCAGAACATCACTTTTCTTGTAACTACTTTCTACAGTTTTTTTCCTGTTCATTTGAAACTTATCCCTTCAATGCAGGAGAGCAGTGGATATTTACCTTGACTATAGCCAGGCTTTTGACAGTGTCTCCCATAACATCCTCATCGCTCAAGAAGTGAGGGCTAGAAGACAGGATGGTGAGAAGGATTGAGAACTGGCTAAAGCTTAGAGGGTTGTGATCAATGGTTCAGAGTCCAGTCAGAGGCCTGTAATTAGTGATGTTCTCCAAGGGTCAGTACTGGGTCCTGTTTTGTTCAACATCTTAACCAATGACCTGGATAAAGGGATAGAGCGCACCCTCATCAAGTTTGCTGATGATATGAGACTGAGACGATTAGCTGAAAGACCAAAAGGCTGTGCTGCCTTTCAGTGTGACCCAGACAGATTGGAGAGCTGGGCAAAGGGGAACTTAATAAAATTCAATGAGAATAAGTGCAGAGTCCTGCACCTGGAGAGAAATAACATCAGTACAGGTTAGGGGTTGACCTGCTGGAAATAGTTCTATGGCAAAGGGTCTTGGAGACCTGGTGGACAAGTCATCCATGTGACAGCAGTATGTGCTTGTGGCCATGACTGCAAATGGTATCCTGTTTTTTATTAAGAAGAGTGTGGCCTGGTGAGACCTCATCTGGAGTATTCTGTACAATTCTGGCCTCCCAAGTTCAACTGGGACAGGGAACTACTGGATAGAGTCCAACAGAGGGCTATGAGAATGATTAGGGGACTGGGTATCTCTCTTATGAGAAGAGCCTGAAAGACTTGGGGCTGTTGCTGTTTAGCCTGAATAGAGAAGATTGAGAGGGGATCTTTTTAATGTTTATTAATATGTGAAAGATGGGTATCAAGAAGAAGGGGCCAATCTCTTTTCAGTGATGCCCTATGACAGGACAAGCGGCAAGGGAGACAAACTAGAACACAAGAAGTTGCATCTAAACATGCGGAAAACCTTCTTCACTAAGAGAATGACAGAGCACTCAAACAGTCTTCCCAGAGAGGGTGTGAAGTATCCTTCTCTAGCAATTTTAGAAAACCATCTGGAGGAGTGCCTGTGTGGCCTGCCCTAGGTGATCTTGCTTTGACAGGGGGGTTGGACTCGATGATTTCCAGAGGTTCCTTCCAACCCCTACTGTTCTATGATTCTATGCATCAGGCAGATGTGAAATGTGACAAAAAATACAACCATGCTAAAATGGAATTAAAAAATGGGTTTATAGTTTTCTAGAGTATGAAAAATCATTGTCAGTTGGAACTTTTGTGCTTTGTTCGTGGACTTTATGGAATATGGTTATTTCAAGGAAAATAAACCGGGCACGATTGCTTTGTATAAGGTACTAATGAGAAGTTAAACTACAGAAAATGCAAACTTAAAATAAAATGTTTCTGATTTCTTAAGGAAGAAAATAGCATCAGTGATATTTGAAAAGCTTTTTCATCTTAACTGTGACATAAAATCAATTTGTCAAGACACAGTGGTAGATACTGAAGTTTGACTCCAAGTCTTAATTAGAGAGCTGTAGACTAGGTGTGATATGATGAATTAATTGATAAATTGATTGTTTGATTAAAGCATGATTAAACAGATTTATTTTTATTCTATATTCCATAAATGATAAATTACTCTAAAACTAGTTCTGTAATTATGTTGCACATACAGTAAATTAAGACATTAATGTTTAATTAACTAAGATCTTAACTATGGAACTTGAGGCTCTGTTCACTAAGGGAAATCTCCAGTAGCCTAAGAGGTTTTTTTATAGAATATTTGTAAAATGGAATTATTGTGCATGAAGTGTTAGACTAATTACTGAAATTACTGAAGAGTTACCTTTTTCCTTAAAGAAGTGACCTGTAGGTGTAAATAGGTGCTTCTTGTAAATTATATCTGTATCTGTACTGATTAAAATTTATTGTTTTGTATCATATGGGATTCTGATGCACATTAAAAGCTACTGGATCAAATTAACTTCACTATGACTCCACAACAGCTTGACTAAAGCTGGAAAAAAAAATAAAAATGGAAACTTAAGCATGGTTTCATTCAAGTTTGGAGTGAAACCTTAACATTCTTATATTCTCTCTATAAGAAATTTCCCTTGAGTTGCATATTTCACTTTGGTTTGTAGATTTTATGTTTGCATATGACATGTTCAAAACATGAAAGATAAGCAATATGTTTTGAAAGAAAAAATATTAAATATGAACTCTGGAAAAAAAGACCTTGTCATCATTAATATTTAGATAACGTGGTTCCATATATGTCATTATATTAGTCACAGAAAGTAGTGAATAAACAAAAATTAATTCAGAGGGAGGAAATGAAAAGGAAAAAAAAAAAGCAAACAAACAACCCAAAACCTTCAGCTAAAGATAACAGAAGATTTTAAAATTACTTCAGGCTTCTTTTCATTCACTTTCTTGCCAGTCAGAGAATAGGGGTTTAGATATAAGTAAATTTATTATGCATGTAAGTGGCTTTGTATCTGGTAGTGTCATCAGGCCTTTGGTTTCTACAATCACAAGTTCTTTGACTAATACAGGCTACTGAGGAGAGATGAAGTCCATTTATCTAGAATAAGCAGGAGAATCTTTGCCAATAGATTGGCTAATAATGAATTGTGCTTTAAATGAACAAACTTGGGAGCTGTGATCCAAAGTTGTGACACAACTGTATTCACAAGCAACAGGGTGGATTAGCACATGTACCAAAGTAAAGAATGCTCTCCAACCCCATGTCCAGCCACCAAAAGTGCTGGTGGTATATACCAATGCATATAGCTGAGGCAAAAAACCAGGACAAGGTGGAGTTCTATGATCAGTCCAAGAGTTAGGATGTCACGGGAAGCATAGAACCTCACATGAGTGGAGGACCACAATGGATGACTTCAAATTCAAAACATAATGCCATATATTAGCTACTATGAAGACCACTATACCAAGCTCCACTGATGATCTGTCTGGATTCAGAAATACATATTGAGCCAATTATTTTAAAGAAAATAATTTGGTGGAACTGAATTCCAGCAACAACCTGGAAAAGGTGAAGCTTGCATACTGTTGTGTGAAATATGTAAATTTAAATAGTTTTTACTAGCTTTACTTGTTTTTGTTACTCACAATGTTAAGCCAATGGTTTTTGGTTTTAGATTAATAAATGGGAAAACAATATAGCTCCAAAAATAATTTGCTTTAATTCATTGTTCTTGTATAGTAGGCCACATAGAAGTTCAACCTCTATCGCAGCACTGCTGCATTTTGGAGCTCTGAAAGTATTGTCATGGTTGCAGAATACAGGGTTTGAATTTAATGTTAAGTGTGAATCTTACAGTGGGGTCATGGTTTAGCAAGCTTTTATTCCTGTTGTCATTGGAAATAACAGCATAGCCAGAGTCAACGAAAGTTGTGTATCCTCTGGGATCTCAGGACAAATGTAAAATAATCCCTAATAGTGTTCCATATGTGATCAGCAATTCAAGGATCCACAAAAAGATTTCAACAACTGTATTTTTACACTTTCAATTTTCTGTTCAATACACTTGACAGTGTTAAGCTATTTCATGCTAATGAGCCACTTCTATTTTGAACTCAGACATATCTGCTATTAAAATCCTGGTATTTATCAGCCCATGGAGAACTTCTTTTTTTCTCAACTGAGATGGAAAACAAAGACCTGATAACAATGTTAGCCAAACAAAAATTAGTTTTGTCATAAGATTACAAATTGTCATTGTATCATTCCCAAGCTCAGCAACTAAATGTATAAAATTAAGCCTTCCTCATCACATTATCATAAAATAAATTGACCATGAGTCACAGCATCAGCATGAAATTGACTATAGTAATGCATCTTTCCATTTTGTCTTCAGAATTATTTAAGAAAAAAAAATAGAAAAGGCTAGATGAAGCTGTCAGCTATATTTGTGCTGATATTTCAGTTCCATTATTTATATTTCAAATACATAAATACATGGAAATACATTAAAATAACTTGGCATCCTCCAACTGACTTCAAAACAGATAAACTTTCTTGTTTGGGAGGCTGACAAGAGGAGGGCATCTTGGGATTATTTGGAATCTTGAACTCAAAGGACATTTGCAGCAATACAAGATAATAAAGAGCTTTCATGTTGATTTGACTTGAATAATGTTTAAAATATATATATTTACTATTATATTTTTTACATTAATGCTCATTTATAGAACTCTTGAGTTGGAGTTTAATCCCTTTGCAAGTCTACATATACACATTAGGCTGCTATTTGTGAATCATGGAATCACAGATTTATCCAGCCATTGATCTAACACTACCAAGTCTGCTGCTAAACCATGTCCCTAAGCATCAGGTCTGCAGGTCCTTTAAATACCTCCAGGGATAATAATTCAACCACTCCTGTGAGCAACTCATTCAAGTACAGTGAAGAATTTTTTCCTAGTGTCCAATCCAAACCATCTCTGATGCAACTTGGGGCCATTTCTTTTCATTCCCTCACTTGATACTTAGGAGAACAGACCAATACCCACATCACTACAACCTCCTTTCAGGTAGTTAAAAAGAGCAATAAGGTCTCCCTTCAGACTCCTCTTCTGCAGACTAGAGGATCCCATCTCCTTCAGTTGCTCCTCACAGGACCTGTTCTTTGGACCCTTTACCAGTTCTATTGCCCTTCTCTGAACTTGCTGCAGCACCTTGATATCTTTCTTATAGCGAAGGTTCCAAAACTGAACACAGTATTCGTCTCATCAGTGCCAAGTACAGGGGTACAACCACCTCTCTATTCCTGCTAGCCACACTATTTCTCATACAGTGTTGTTGTATGCCCACCTGGGCACACTGCTGGCTCTTATTCTGCTGGTTGTCAATCATCATCCCGAAGTCCTTTTCTGCTGGGCAGCTTTCCTACCACTCTACCCTAAGCATTGCATTGGGTTGTTGTGACCCAAGTGGAGGATGCAGCTCTTTTGATGCCCAAATACTGTCTACAGGGAACACCACTTGTGACTAGCTGCCACCTGGATTTAACTCTGTTCACCACTGCTCTTTGACTCTGGCCATCTTCCCAGTTTTTTAACCCAGTGAAGCATATGGCCGTCCAAGCCATGAATAGCCATTTTCTCCAGGAGGATGCTATGGCAATTGTTGTCAAAGGCTTTACTAATGTCCAGGTACACAACAGCCTTTACCTTATCCCCTAAGAATGTTACCTTGTTATAGAAGGAGGTCAGGTTTTACAAGTAGGATCTGGTTTTGTGCTGACTGGGCCCAATATGCTGTTTGTTTTGCATGTGCTGCATAATGGCACTCAAGATGATCTGCTCCACAACCTTCCTGAGGGCAGACTAACATGTCTGTAGTTCCCTGGATCCTTCTTCCAGCCCTTATTGTAAGATGAGTGCCACATTTGTTAACTTTCAATCAACTGGGACATCTCTGGTTAGCCAGGACTGCTGATAAATGATGGAAAATGTCTTGTTATTATCCCTTAGCACTCAGGGTGACCCCCATCTGGCTGCATAGACTTGTGTGGGTCCAATTGTAGCATGTCACTAGTCATTTCTTCTTCTGTTATGTGGGTTTTGTTCTATTCCTTGTCCCTAACTTCCAGCTGAGGTAACTGAGTATCCAGAAAACAACTAGTTCTACTACTAAAGACTAAGGCAAAGAAGGTATTGATTACCTTAGTCTTTTCTTCATCCTTGGTCACTCTTTCTTCCTTCATCCAATAAAGGATGGAGATTTTCATTAGTTCTCCTTTTGTTTTTAACAAATGTATGGAAACATTTTCTATTGTCTTTAGTAGTAGAAGACATTAAGTTTTAATTGGTCTTTGCTACTTCCAATTTTCTCCCTACATAGTCTCATGACATCTTGTCATGTTTAAGAATATAGCCAAAGAATGGCATATAAAGTCATTATTAAAATCCTTGCAGTTCCATGTGCAGTTTCTGACAGGAACAATGCAGATGCTTAGGCAACAGCAAAAGAACAGGACACGTGTAATGGTGTTTTCCTAGATGCTTGCATTCTTCCAGCATATAATGATTTATGACCCAAGGTCTTCCTGACCCAGATGTGATTGCTTTCTGTTTAATGGAGTTTTTTCTATAAAAATCTGTCCAAAACTTCTTTTGAACACTCGTAAACTTGGAACACTCAAAGTGTCCTGTGGCAAACAGTTCAATGGGGTTTTGTGTGAAGAAGTATTTCCTTTTATTTGTTCTGAACCTGGCACCACAGACCTTTCACTAGGAAAGAGAGTAAACAACATTCTCCGTGACACTCAGGGTTTTATAGAGCTCTCTTTTAGCCTCCTGCAGATTGCAGATCAAAATGCCCTGGTACAGACTCAGTGCGATTAGTGCTGTTAAGACCTTCATGTATTTACCTCTGTAGTTACTCAGTGAAATAAACCCAAAATATTTCTTCTCATTTTCAGACAGAAACATTGTGTCACAAAGTGTAAAAAAAAAATCCAGTTTTATCCTATTTACAGTTCAAATTAATTCTTCTTGCTGTAGGTCACTGATAAGACAATAGAGAAGACTGGCTATTCGCTTTTTCTTTGTCTACAATGTCATACTGCATATAATTAAATGGAAAAACATTTTCAACATTTTCCGGAAGACAAAACAATAACACTATAGCCTTCACATGTCTTCATCTACATCTCCATTCTTAAATGACATTATATCTGCCTACAGATATAAAATACTATTAACAGCCTGATTAATCTGTTTTCTTATGTTTTCTCCCTTTTTCTCCTGTTTCATATTATTTCTGACTCAGAATCACAGAATCACAGAACGTTAGGGGTTGGCAGGGACCTCCAGAGATCATCCAGTCCAAACACTGCCAAAGCAGGGTCACCTAGGGCAGGCTGCATAGGAATGCATCCAGGTGGGTTTTGGCAGTCTCCAGAGAAGGAGATTCCACAACCTCTCTGGGCAGCCTAATCCAGTGCTCTGTCTCCCTCACCACAAAAAAAATGTCTTGTATTGAGGAGACAGGAACCCAGAAGCAGCAACCAGAACAGGAAGCGTCCCGTGCTGCAATCTGAACTTCCATCTCTGTAATACTTTGCTCCAGTCAGCACTTTCACTTTTGAAGCTGGCATGACTGCAGCATGGTGTGAATAACAGCAGCAGGTTCAATTTAATCTACAACAATTGGTCATTGCTGAATATTAAAAGCTAGCAATAACTTAGATCAACAGCACTTAACAGAAAACACCAAGACACCATTACTGCACATAGACAGGTTTGGTTCATGCTCTTTCTGATTTCCATGTTGTTTGATTTTTAATGTCCAATTCCAAAGTCCAATTCAGATTTTGTCAGAGCTCTCTTCAGCCTGCTTTTTTTCTACTGAAAACATAAGCTCACTCAAGGGGTTATCATAGCATGGGCCTTGCTTAAGCACTTGGAGTTCCACTTAAAGATAGTGTCTACACAGCATACAGAGGAGGCGCTCTCAGATTAGAACGAGGATCTTACTTTTTCTTAGTTACACGATTGTAGCTAAATAGTCTGATTGATCTTGATAGGTATTGGGTCAGTTGTTTGCAAAGCAAATATTGCTCCCTGTAACTGTGAGCTTGAAACAGACTTCTTCACTATCTTGAATATGTCAAGGCTGTGCAGAGAACATTAATAGCCTATCAAGAATGTTTTGATTGATTAAGAAGGATGGCAAGCTCCTCAATGGTATCCACACCTATAATCAACTTACAAAGAAAATATTTATTTGCAGAGATGTAATTCTGCCATTTAATTCATGAAAAGATGACAGAAAAGAGCTTATCAAAACAGTGTATGATATGGCTTATTGAAATTAAGAGAAATAAGAGATGACTTTGTACTAATTCCCTTCTGCTGAAGGGTAACTACAGTACATTATATATGTGTACCTTTTGTTGCCTAAATGCTTTTTCTTCAGTTCAGTTTCATTGTATTTTCAGTCTGAGATTTTAGAAGCTATGCTTGAATATTTCTTTCCTTTTATTTATTTTTCCTTTTCATTAATAGGTGTACAGGAAAGCAAGCTAAGGAACACAACACTAGCCATGAAAATCAGTTAATCTAATCATCAAGTAATCTAGTTTGCATTTCTGTGTAGGCAAGAAAGATAGACATCTCAGAGGCTGACAGTTTGGATGTTTGCCCTTTAAGAGAAGAGATAGGTCTGAGCAATCGTCCTCTGTTTATGTCACAGGCTACAAAGACTAAATGAGCAGTTCAAGTAAGAGATCTACTTTTTAACAGAGTGACTAGCAGCTCTGGCTATTAGAAGCAATATGAAAATGCACCATTGCTCCTCCTAGAATTTGAACAACTAAATTAAAGACAATTTCAGGTTTATGAAAATAAGAAATAAGGAATATATACCCTACATGGTAGCTATTATTTATCTTCAGGTTAATAATTCACTTTACGCTAAGAAGTTGGTCAGTAGATGCATCTGCTTGCAAGCTTCCATTCATCAAAATTCATCAACAAGTTAAAAATTCTCTTGTAGTAACTGCAATTTACAGAGGATATAGGAGGTGAACAAAAGATCTTATAATGGTCTAGAAATAGGCAGGATTTTAGCTACATGTTGTGGGTATATGGAAGGAGGAAAATATCTTTAAGGTAGTGGTAAGACTTGGTCCATTTATACAAAAAAGACTAATGGTATGATTAAATTATAAGCCAAAAGAATAATGAGAAATAATAATAAGAAACACATAGGTGAAAAAAATGAACATAAATAAGGTGCAAATTTAGAGAGAAGAGTAAAGGGGATAAAACTGAGATTTGAGGAATGTGTGAGGAGAAACTCATTATATGTACACAGATGAAAGGAGAAATTGCTTTCCCACCTCTTCTTTGGAAAGTGGAAACTGACTAAAAGAAGGAAAGCTGTCCTTTGCTGGCTTGTCCTAGCAAGCAACTAGGAAAAAAATCACAAAAGTCTTTGGAGGGTGAATTATTTGCTTAAATTTATACACATAACCCCTTTTCAGTTTCAATAAAACCTGCCTGTGTATAACAAAAAAAGTAGGATCCTATATTTGTGTTGTAAAGACTAAATGAGGTAAACATTAAAAAAAAAATGCTGTAAAATTTAGGTTGATTACATGGAACCACAAAAACATACACAGAAGAAAGAAATCATTAGATTGATACATTTACTTGCATGAGTTAAGATAATAAACATGTACTTGCATGAGTTAAGATAATAAACATGCTTTCACTTTAATTTAAATCTCTGTGAGTACACTTTCTTTCCTAATAAGAATGATCTTATCTTCTGGGTCATTTTTCCTACATGAGCTCATACTATCAAGGTGAATGGATTTCAGTTAAGGAGAACAAATATATTGCTTCCAGACACGCTTTATAAATGTTGCCTGGTGTCCTGTCAGTGTTTTAAAAGCCAAGTTATAAATAAAATGTCAAAGGTTGTTTTAACTGATGAGAACAAAATTCTTCCACTGTATTATACACTTGCAAATGTAAAGTTAATTCAGCTCTTTAGAGGATCTAGTAGGCTTCTATGTCTCTACAAAATAGCAGGAAATAAATGAAAAGTGGTATTTGAGATAATTTATTTCAAAGGAAAACTACAGGAATATTTACTGAGGACCAGGTAATCTTACTTAATCATATGTTGTCTAAATTATTTCATAATTGTAGATTTGCCTTGAAAGTGTCACAATGAATGAAACTTAGGACAAAATTTCTTCTTATCACCAAATAAGAAACCATTTTCCACAGACATGAATTTGTTAGATCATGTTTCTTTTAAACAGAAATGAACTAAACTTAAAATACTGTATCTTACACTGAGTGGTGAATCATGGTACATGACCATTTCAAAAGGTGAAAACTCCTTGATATTGAGATAGGCAAGAGGGAATTGATGGATGGGATTGGGACAAAAGAAATATAGGAGCCTAGGTCCATTTTAAACTCCATTACTATTTTTACATTTGCCAGTGCAATTTGTTTACTCTTGCTTTTTTTGAGCAAAAATTCGTAATAGCATGTATCCATGGAAATGAAGACAAACTGTATTGTACACATACACATATACACAGAGAAATGCTGTTAAGGACAAGATAGGATTTTCCAGAAATCTTTTTCTTCATGAATAAATTAAAACTTATGGATCAAAGTATCAATAATCTATCTCCTAAAAAAAAAAAAATCCTTCAAGATGGGATTGCTGGAGTTGAACAAACTAATTAGTTAAAAGAGCTAACAAGAAATTTGCCTGGGAGGAGAATGAGATTCAGGACTCTTACTTGTGGAAGGCAAACCACAGAATTAAATTTTCCATGTATTAACAGTGAGACTTTTGGGTTCTTCCACAGTCAAGAGAGAGACAGAGGCATTTCTGAGATATATTTAGGCACAATTTATAGATGTAGAAATATAGTTATCCAGTTGTAGAAAGATGGGGCAATAAGAAAAAAATTAAGATCCCTGTAAAAACATAAAAAAAATTCTCATACAAGCAAAAATGTTTTCTCTTTGTTCTGTAGGTCTAAAGGTATGTAGAAAATAGTTCTCGTGTTGAACTTAGATAAATTAAGAAGGCAACTCCATAATTATTTCAATGAATTCCAATTCACAGGCTAAAGACTATCTAATGTGTAAGTACTGAGGAAAAAAACTATCACATTAGTACAAGTTCTATCTTCTTTCTTTATTAAAACAGAGCTTGATCTAATGCAATTTCACCCAATTTCTTGAAAGCAATTTTCAGGTTCTTCAAAAGCGGATCTTCTAATCATCCCAAACAACACGTCTTCCAGAGAAATACAGAAAGCACAGAACAACATAAAGGGTTTACTGTTTTGTTATTTCTTTTTCATGGCCTGCAATAACTGTTGCTACTATGATTTGAAAAGGTGTTAGGCACAGTGAGAGATTTCAAGGGAAAAAAAAAAGCAATTGTTTCAATTCACAATGTAAAAATTAGATTAGCACATGAAATATTTTCTGTGAGAATGACTGCTAAGGGTGTAATAATAAATATTATAATTCAACAAAAGAAAAAAGAAAAGGACATTTGGGAAAAGGAGTACAGTGAGGGAACAGTGAACTACTGTTCAGACAAGAATAGGAAAGGACTACTAGGCTGAATCAGACTGAAACAAATAAAATTATTAGCAATAGATATGATATAATCTTGCTTCCAAGATCTGACACTTTATATTGACTAACTATATTAATTAATTAAGAAAGGACTACATAATAATTTCCTGGAAATTAATTGCATGTTTACCTTCACCTAAGTTTTATAATTGCTCTGTAGAAGGAATCTGGACAAGTCTACACAACTCAGATGTCTATGTTTTCATTTTATTAATCCACATTTCAAGACAGTTTCATGCAGTCTTAAATGGTCGTTAAAGAAATGTTTACTATCATGATCACTGCTTTTTGCTCATATACTGAATGGAAGCAAAAGAAAAAGAGGTATGTTTCTCACATCACAAAATCTTCTAGAATCACAGAATCACAGAAAGGTAAGGGCTGGAAGAGACCTTTGGAGATCAACTAGTCTAACCTTCCTGGTAAAGCAAGTCCACCTAGAGCAGTTTGCAAAATATTCTCATTCTCATTATAGGATTGCTATTTTCTTTTTAGGGCCTGTGATAAGCTGATAAATTACTCAGTGGAAAGTAAAGACAGAATATTCTCTCTGTGATGCTCTTTCACTTATGGTACAAATTGAAAAATAAGAAAAACTTTCCATACAATAATTTAATATGTTTGGTGGTATTTGTTCTTTTCCTAAATTAACCTAAGTTATTTCTCTGAAAATGGTGATAATATTTGTAGGCTTCAATGCAGATTTAATAAAATAAGTGCATTATTATCTGAGAAATACTTCTGTCCTGTAACAAAAACCTGAAAAAAAGAATCAATAACAGAAGGATATACATATAAAATTTTATAATATAGTTTATAATATAATATCATATATACATATTTATTTGTGTGTGTATATATATATATATATATATATATAAAAAATTTCCCTCCCCCAGAAATACATATATGTAAGGTCTTTTAGATCCACATGAGTCCCTGAAGCAAATGTGTTCTTGCTTCAGCTATTCCCCAAGGATTGTATCTCTGATTTTTCATTCTCATTATTTTATCATTCTAGAATAGTAACATTTTTATTATTAGGAATTTCTCTAGTATATCTTTTTGTTTCACATTTCTTATTTTGACATACACTACGGTTTTGTCTGACTTTTCTTTGTCTTCCCAGGGCAATGTCAGAAAGTGTACAATAATTAGTATAATGGATTTATCCACACTTACTTTGGTTGAACATAAGTTAGTTGTCAATTATTTCAAAGTTGAACTGAAATGAAAAAGAGTTGTAGTCTCAGTGAACTCTGACACAGTCTATAAGAGGCAAAGGTTTCAATCAAGTGTGATTGTTGTTTGCATATTGACTTTGAAAGCACTGCATCAAGTGAAAAAACTGCAGGAGCTTACTAAAACAAACACAGATCAGGACTCTCCTCAGAAACATAATCAATAAAGAACTCCTTGCTTGACTCTGTTTTTACATCTCTTGCAATTAATTGACACATTCAGATGAAAAATTCAGCAATTAATGACTTGAAATAGGGAGTCCTGAATAACCGAATTAGTAAGGAACTAAGGCTCCATATTTATATAGTTTTTAAAACCTTTGATGGATAAACTAATGATTAAGGTACTAATATACTTCACAAACATGATGAAATAAAAATTATTAACCAAAGTTAGCAAAGTAGTTCTGAAACACCGTATATGAAAGACAACAACAGAGGAAGGTGTTTAATACATTGTGCTGTTATGTGAAATCACATTTCTTAAATGGTACATGATTTCACATGTCAATAACTGACTACATAAATGCTGAGTCCTGATAAAATCTCTCAATTAGGGCAAATTAGGGTATCTCAAAGACAGCATGATAATGAGAAGGAGCATATAGTACTATCAGGCTACAGGTAATTCGTAACTGCAGCCATAAATTTTGAGGGAGAATTGGAAGTGATTTTTCTTTTTTTATTTTAATGGGTCTATCTCCATATTAAATAGTATTAAGTCACTTCTAATAGATACACCCTACATGAGACACATTAGAAACAAAAACAAACATAAAATTATATTTTGTTAACTTTGAATCATACTGGGTTGTACCAAGTACTAAATGTTGTCAAAGAATAATGTTGTGTCCCTGCTTTCCCCTGAGATCAGTGGTACAAGGCTGTATTATATATGTTGTATAACTCTTGGTTAAAATTAATAAAGTTGCATGGAAGAACAGCAACACTGAAGATTTATGTGTTTTGAGAAAAATAGGATAGGAGGCTTTGCAAGTGAATATCAGTATAAGGCACAATTAAACTGACCTATTTTAGGGGTCTACTTTAAAATGAAGTGATTAATGCCCTAGAAATGTCTGTTTATCTCAATTGTTTGCAAAGGGAACTCAGGGAGTCTAGCTAGGTGAGACACAGACATCTACACGCAGTCAGATGAGTCCTGCATTGTATAACTACTTAGAGAATATGCAGGTCACTGATACAAGTGTTTTAGGATTTTACATTCCAGCTGTCTCATCACTTTTCCCCCATAACATTCTCATAGAAAACCTAAGGAGATGTGGCATAGATGGTTGGTCAGTGAGGTGGATTGCAAACTGACTCCACAACAGAGTTCAGAGGGTCATCATCAATGGCACAGAGTCAACTTGGAGGCCTGTGGCAAGTGGAGTCCCCCAGGGATCGGTGCTGGGTCCAGTTTTGTTCAATATCTTTATCAACGACCTGGATGAGGGCACTGAGTACCCTCAGCAAGTTCACTGATGATACAGAACTGGGGGGGTTGGCTGACACCCCGACAGGCTGTGTAGCCATCCAACGTGATCTGGACAGGCTGGAGAGCTGGGTGCAGGCAAACCTCATGAAATTTAATAAGGACAAGTGCAGTGTCCTGCATCTGGGGAGAAATAACAACAGGCATCAGTACAAGTTAGGGGCTGCCCTGCTGGAAAGCAGCTCCACAGAGAAAGACCTTGGAGTGCTGGAGGACAGTGAGTTCTCCATGGAACAACAATGTGCTCTTATGGCCAAGAGAGCCAATGGGATCCTGGGATGCATGAAGAAAGGTGTGTCCAGCAGGTCTAGGGAAGTTCTTCTGCCTCTCTACTCTGCCCTGCTGAGACCACACCTGCAATCCTGTGTCCAGTTTTGGGCTCCTCAGTTCAAGAGAGACAGAGACCTACTGGAGAGAATCCAACTGAGAGCTATGAGGATGATTAGGGGACTTCAACATCTCCCCTTATGGAGACTGAGATCCCTGGGGCTGTTTAGTCTTGAGAAGAGAAGACTGAGAGGGGATCTGATCAATGTCCATAAATATCTGAGGGGTGGATGTCAGGAGGAGGGGGCCAGGCTCTTTTTGGTGGTACACAGTGATAGGACAAGGAACAATGGCTTCAAACTTGAACATAGAACATTTCACCTGAACATGAGGAGAAATTTCTTTACATTGAGGGTGACGGAGCCCTGGAACAGGCTGCCCAGGGGGGTTGTGGAGTCTCCTTCTCTAGAGACTTTCAAAACCTACCTGGATGTGTTCCTGTGCGGACTATCCTAGGTGATCCTTTGGCAAGGGCAGGGGGCAGGGGGGTTGGACTTGATGATCTCTTGAGATCCCTTCCAACCTCTGATATACTGTGATACTGTGAAAGACCTATTAGTAAATGTCAATTTACTATCTCTTTAATATGCAAAAATATCACATTTTAAGTAATTTTATTTTATTGATTTGGAAACTTTTTTCCTCTTCTTAATTAATGCTGTGTTATTTTACCCTTTTGCTTCCTGTCAAAACCCATGTTCTGTTGTAGTGGGATTCTTTGTTAAAATACTGGCAACATATGAATCTACAATATTTTTAGATGACTTATTTTTTCCCTGTGGAAATAAGGATAAAATCTTTGTATAAATGAATTCTTATAAGGGTTCAATGGCCCTGAGTATGTATACAGAAGTAAACTTCAAAAATGTTTATTTTATTATCTTTTAGAATTAATCTGGGTGGTTATATACTTTCCCTGCCCACTCCCCCTGCCCCTTGTTGTGTCCTCCCCCCCTCTCCCCCCCTTCATTTCTTCATCTGAATATCAGGATATGAAAAAGAAATTAATTTTCTAATCAGCTTCTCATGTCTCTGATCCACCAACATATTCCTCCTACAAACAATACCATTTTTTCCTTCAGCCTCATACTTCACTCTTTTGGTTGCTTAAAACTGAGTTTCTGATAGTATCTCATATTTAGCATAAAGGTTGCATTTCCCTATTTTTTTTATTTCCTTCCAGCAGTAATTCAACACTTCTTTCTCTATTTTCCCACCATTGAAAGGTCTCCAACACCTTTGATACTGTCTGCTTAGCAATTCAGCCTGAATGATTTATTGAAGTTAAGACTTACATGAAAATCTGCAAGCTTGAGTTAAAAGAAACTACCTTCCGCCCTGATAGTAAAATAAAAGAAAATACTTAAATCCTGTCATGGATTGAATTGAACCTGCTGCTGTCATTCATATCATGCTGCAGTCATGCCAGCTTCAAAAATGAAAGTGCTAATTGGAGCAAAGTATTATGGGTCTTGAAGTTCAGATTGCAACATGGGAGGCTTCCTGTTCTGGGTTCCACCTTCTTGGGTGTGGCATTTTTTTTTTTTTTCTGTAGACATGGCAGCAGAACAAGTGGGAGTTGGGTAGGTGCTGGGTTTGGTTTTCTGATTTATGCTGTTTTCTCCCCCCTGTATTTCACAGAATCACAGAATTAACCAAGTTGGAAAAGACCTTCAAGATCGTCTAGTCCAACCCATCACCCACCACCATCTAGGCAATTAAACCATGGCACTAAGTGCCTCATCCAGTCTTATTTTAAACACTTCCAGGGATGGTGACTCCACCACCTCTCTCGGCAGCCCATTCCAATGGGCAATCATTCTTTCTGTGAAGAATTTCTTCCTAACATCCAGCCTAAACCTCCCCTGGCGCAGCTTGAGACTGGGTCCTCTCATTCTGTCACTGATTGCCTGGGAGAAGAGACCAACACCCACCTGGCTGCAACCTCCCTTCAGGCAATTGTAGACAGCAATAAGGTCTCCCCTGAGCCTCCTCTTCCCCAGGCTAAACAACCCCAGCTCCCTCAGCCTCTCCTCATAGGGCTTGTTCTCCAGACCCCTCACCAGCTTTGTTGCTCTTCTCTGGACATGTTCAAGCAACTCAACATCTTTCTTAAACTGAGGAGCCCAGAACTGGACACAGTACTCAAGGTGTGGTCTAACCAGTGCTGAGTACAGGGGTAGAATGACTTCCCTGGTCCTGCTGGCCACACTATTCCTGATCCAGGCCAGGATGCCACTGGCCTTCTTGGCCACCTGGGTGCACTGCTGACTCATGTTCAGCTGGCTGTCAATCATTACCCCCAGGTCCCATTCTGCCTGGCTGCTCTCCAGCCACTCTGTCCCCAGCCTGTCATGCTGCATGGGGTTGTTGTGGCCAATGTGTAGAACCCAGCACTTAGATGTGTTAAATCTCATGGTGTTGGACTCTGCCCTTCTGACCAGCCTGTCAAGGTCCCTCTTCAGAGCCCTCCTACCCACTAATAGATCAACAGCTGCCCCCAGCTTGGTGTCATCTGCAAACTTACTAATGATGGACTCAATCGCCTCATCCAGTCCATCAATAACAATATCGAACAGGATAGGGCCCAACACTGATCCGTGGGGGACACCATTAGTGACTTGGTTTCTTCTACAAATAGGCTAAGCTAAGGTGATCATGTACTGCATTATTAGATTAATTTGATTATTAGCTAAGTTAATTACACATTGTACTTATGGTTATTAATAATTAATAGTGAAATGCTATTAATAATATTAATTATTATTTATTAATATAAAATGTATTAATAACTTCTTTACAGTATATATGCAGATTCTAGGGTACAGTTGTGGGAATAATTTCCATAAAAGGAACAGTTTAAAAATTTTGAACCAAATTAGAAAAATAGAGTTACTCAGTTAAGAGAATTAGGGTGCAGTCTGCCACTTGTCCACTAGGGGAAGACTCGACAGGCACCTGGCTGCTGAAAACATGGCTGAAAGTAGCTGGGAGAGACTAGGATCAGGCCCATACAATTAAAAATCCCTTTCAAAGAGACTAAAACCAACTTTTACTCACAAGTTATGACTCTGGACATTACCGGGGCCACCGGTACCCAGGTACACAGGTTACAATACCGCATGGGCAAAAGCAGAGGGATTTTAAACAGAACCAAAATTGATGTTAAACATGTGAACACTGGAAAAGATTTTATTGCCAAGCTGGTTGCTAAACTTGTCACTGACAAGGCATAGGGGCTCGGCAGGGCTGTGATTTGCTCCAGGGGTGGTCCCTTCTGAATGTGGTGGAGGCAGCTTTCTCCTTCTGCTGTGGGGGTGTGGCATGGGCTCTGCAGCGGTGCACTGGAGGCTTTTCCCTTGGTGCTAGCAGTGCTTCAGAGTTTGCAGGACACTGGGGGGGGGGGCAGTTCCTCTCCCAAAGTGGCTGGAGAGTGTGGGGGGAGGCAGCGTGGAGCAGCTTTTCCCCTGGCTTGCTGCAATGTGAGAGACGGAACGAGGCCTGATGCAAGCCTACTGTTGATTTATTGTACAAAGCTTTTTCTTTATATAGGTTAATGTAATATCAGAAGGCAGTTTGTAATTAGTCATTGGTATGTCCATACTACAGTTGTAAATTCATGATTGGCTACAGAGAGAAAGTATCACACGAACGCATATATTTTTTCCAAGGCTTAAGCAACCATCAAGCAAGAGATTCTGTCCCGAGCTTTGCTTTGTTCTTGTTGTCAGGTCACCACGTAACCTGACAGGTCACAGTGGCCTCTAGGGAGGCGACCTGTCTGTGTTTTCCTTCTAGCTGCGCTCTGTTCCCAGGGTTTGCCACCCATCAGGGTTAAAGCATCTCCTTCTATCAGTAAGACAGTGTCTGGGGTTCTGGTCCCTATATCAATTCCTTCATTTCCCCCTCCCTGTTGAATGATAAGGGTTCTCTTGAGTGATCGATTAATTAAACCTTGTAAGCATTGCAATATACAGGGTAAAAAAAGCAATAAATAAAGCAAAACAGCAAAAGCGTAAATGATTGTTTTAGTAAGACTGCGAAGTCAGCCAGAAATGGTTAAATGACCGAGACTGCAAAGTCCTCCTCTGATTTGTGAGGGCAGAGCTGGCCTGGCTCTATCCCCACAAATAAGGAAAACAACTACAGGCAGACAATGAGGATGGGAATGCCTCTTCACTTCTATGAATTCAGTTCAATTGCACCATGCAGTATAATTTCTGTACCTCTTCCCTGATGGAGTAACATCCTGAATATCTGTGGCCTTGTCTGATGTAGAATTAAGCACAACACAGTAATGCATTCTTACCAATGCTAACATACTTATCTCTTGAGGCTAGTCAGATTTGTCTTTTCAAATCCTTTACACCCAAAACTATGAAAGCTTTTAAGTGTGCCAGGAAGCACATGTAGAATGATCTTTTCAAGTTCAGTGGTTCAATTTTTTTCAGTGATGTCCTTTTACCCATTCACTGATATGCCCACCAGACAGGTGCTGAAGGGATTGGCAGGCGTTGATACAGAGAGGCACAACATGTCTCGTCCTATGGCCTTGGCAAGTGTGATCCACACATTTTGCTGTGGTTGCTTTGGGATCTGCAAGGCTGCTGCTGCAGTCAGCATCCAAAGAATGATGAAAGCACTGGGACCCAATATGGTCCAAAACCTGTTTAGACACCAGCGTATCCTCCACCCGAGGTTATTAATACACTGGTGGTAGTTAAAAAATTAAAATGACGTGTCATTGGGGTTTCCTGGGAATCATTAGGAAGCTGTAAAAAATTTAAATTTTAAAACGTAAGACATGTTTAACCAGGCCTCTGAAGAGGCCCCTACCATTCTCCCTCTTTAGTTTTTGCAAAAAGTCTCTTCAGTGTACTGTGTGAGGGAATAAGGAATACAGGGAACATGAGCGATACCCCACAATTGCAAGAACGAATTAATTTTACCAGATAGGTAGGCTGGGCTATTTGTCTATTCCTGGGTAACCACTGTTTAACTATAACATTCTGGTGAGTTAACATATAAATCTACATAAACATATTCCCTAATTACATAACATTAAGGCATTGAAACATTCAGTCCCGAATGAAATGTTTCCTCCGGGGACACTCGTGCGGTCAGCTTCAGATCGATGCTTCTGATCTCAGTTAAACAGGCACTGTGGTCAGACTCAGTGGTCAGCTGATTGTCAGCTTCACGGGCACTGCTGTTTGTCCCATCCTTTGAGTCTGGTGTTCTGCTGTGCTGGCATCAGGAAAAACCTGTAGGTGGGAAAAGGTGAATCCCTTTCCTAGCCCTGAGTTTTCCCTAGGGAAAACCTGTGTACCAAAAAAGGAAAAGATTTTTTTTTTCGCTTTTCATATTCTTATAACCTTATCTTAAAACCTTTATAAACACAAAAACCAATAGAACACTCTATAACGTTCCTAAAATAATCTTATGTCCTGCTAATATAAATAAAAGATCCTAAAAACTTAAAAAAACTACATAAAAATTAAACCATCAATATAATATACAAAAAAAAACCACAAAAAAAAAGATAATGCATGCTGGTCTCTAAATCAATTCCTTCACTGGCTTGGCTGGGATGAGTGAGTGTTGCTGCTTTTCCCACAGCTTCTTCCTAGGGCTGTGGCAGCTGAATTGCCCTGGCACTGGAGGCTCTCAGGTGGTGAAGCAGCAGTGACTTCTTCTTCCATGGCTTAGCAGCTGTCACAGGTCACCAGTCTGTGCACAGTTCTGGCTTTCACTCACAGGAGTGCTGCATTGTGCTTGCAGTGAGCATGCTTAGAACTGACGAAAGGGGTTTGAGCAAGTTCTTCCTGGCTGATGGGGGCATAGAGACTCTCACAATTCAGGCAAGGTCTTGCTTCTCCTTGGGCTTGGCCAACGGGGCTCTCTCCCTTCAGGGCGCAGTGGAGTTTCTTCCTACTGGCAGGACTGTGGGTACAATGCTACTCTGGCTGTAGTTTCAGTGCAGTTTATGTAAAGGACTCTTTGCTGATTGCCAGGTAAACTGAGGCACGAGGGCTCTTCCCAGGTAACAAGGCTTCTCTCTGGACTGCAGACAAAGCAGAACATGTTCGTGAGAGCAGAAGCAAAAGAGCAAAAGTGCAAAGTTTTTTACAGCTTTGGGTAATATTTGTAATTTGCTCAAGGCTTGAACTTGGTAAACATACCTGTTAGCCTATGGCAGAGCATATGGCCAGAATTCTCCCATAAAAAGAAAAAGGACAAGCACAGCATAAGCATCTCACAAAGTGGGCATCTGCTCTTGTTTACCCCAACAAGGCAGGTTGGTCTGTTTACCCAGGCTTGTTGACACCTGGCCCTTTGTTTTCTCAGCTCTGGGCTGAATACCCCCTCCAGAAGGGAGGGGGAAGGAAGTTTAGGCAAAACACTTAGTGACATGTTTTGGCAATATTTGGGGCATAATTCTGGGCATAATACATCCTTCACCACAGTTTATAGTATCTTATGTTACATTAAACTCTTATCTCAGCCCTATTTTCTTTGGTTGAAGGCCTGTATGATAATAAATAATGCTCAATATCCACAATAACATTTAAAATAAAATATTGGGTGGGGGAAGAAAAAAAAAAAGAAAAAAACCCCAAACATTAACATTGATAGATTATAGAACAGGCAAAAGGGAACAGAGATTGATTAGGGTAAATCTCTGATATGTATATTTGAATATCCTGTAACTCGCTGATCTTTTAAGGACAGAGAACATGTTTGAGCTATGAAACAGATCCTTAGTTACTCAAAACTACAGAAGTTAGACACAAAAGCTACACCACATACCCCATGATCCAGCATTGCACAGTTTCTCTGAGTCAGCTCAGAGCTTTCACTGTAGAATTTTTTCTAGTTGATCATGCATGACTTCTCCTTAGCAAATCCATGCTGAACACTGATAACTTTCCTGTCCTTCACGTGTCTGAAAATATTTTCCAGGATTAGCTGCTTCATAAACTTACAAGGGACTAAAGTGAGACTTTGGTTACTTGGTTCATCCTTCTTGCCCTTCTTGAAGATAGAAGTGTTGCTTACTTTCCTCAGTCCTTAAGAGCTTCTCCCAATTGACATGATTGTTCAGTGGCTATCCCAATTGACATGACCATTCAGTGATTATTTGAAAGCGCTTTGCAGTTACATTAGTCATATCCCTCAGTACATTTGTGTGCATCTCACCAAGACCAACATCCAGTTTGCTTAAGTATTCCCTGATTTGGTCCTTTTCCACCAAGTCTCAAGACTTTCTCCCCACTCTTTGGAGTCTAGCATTCCTGAAGGGCTGTCCTGCTAATAAAGATCAAGATAAAGAAGACAGTCGGTGCTTTTGGCTTTTAGACGTCTGTGTCACTGAGGTGTTTTCCCTATTCAGCAGCAGGCCTACTTTTCCCCTAGTCTTCTTTTTCTTTTCTGTGTACCTAAAGAAGCCACATTTGATTCCACATAGACTGACTTCATCTCTGCATACTCAGTGTCTCCCAAGTTATATGTTCCTACTTTCAACTTCTGTATACTTCCTTCTTACGTTTAGGGTTTGAAGAGGTCAGTTTATCCTTCTGAAATTCAGGATTATGAGCTTGCTTTCTGCCCTGCTCTCTCTGGATCTCAAACTCTACCAACTCATGGTCACTGCAGCCAAGGTTGCCTTTGACCATCACATCCCTAGTGAGTCTCTCCTTGTTGATATGTCTAGCAGAGCACTTTTCCTTGTTGGGTCTTCTATTGCTTGGTTCAGGAAGTTGCCATTGATGCTTTCTAGCAACCTCTTGAATTGTTTATGCCCTGTTGTGTTGTCCCTCCAGCAGATATAAGAATGGTTAAAGTCATCTATGAGGACCACAGTGTGCAGGTGTGAGGCTGCTCCTATTTGACTGTAAAAAGGCCTGATCCACTTCTTCCTGGTCAGGCAGCCTATAGCAGACCTCTACTATAATGACACTCATTTTGTTCTGCTCCTTGATAATCGCTCACAAGCTGGTAGCTTACTATTCATCCCCAGGCAGAACTCCATGTACTCTGAATGTTCTCTCATACAGGACAACTCCTTATCATCTTCCTTGCTTGTTTTTCCTAAAATTCTGTATCGCTCCATTACAAGATTTCAGTCAGGTGAGCCATTTCACCACTTCTCTCTGATTCTAACAAGACCATAGCTATGCAACAGCACATGGATGTCCAACCCACCATCTTTATTCCTCATGCTGTGTGCCTTAGTGTATATGCACTTCAGAGTGGTACCCTATCATGTTGATTTCCTAGAGAGAATTTTGAGGATTTCTCCATAATGGTGGCCTGTAGGTACTTTCTTGTTTACATGTAAATGCTGGAGGTGAACCTGTTAAAATCTCATTCTACTGATATTGTGATGCCTTCCTGCAACATCACTCGAGGTAGTTCGCTCATCAGCCTTGTTTGTTGTTCCCTCACAGGGTTGCTGGTACCTGTCTCCCTTTTCTGTCATTCCTAATGAAGATCAAGGGTGTCTCTACAAAGGTACATTTTGTCCAAAGATCAGATTGTAGTATTGGGTCTGAAGAATTTGTTGATTTTATTTTCTCTCTGAGGAGTGAAAAAACAGAGTCAGCTCTAGAGGTGGGTCATATTATGATGCAAATAATCATCTTCAGGGCAGAAATGTGAATCTCTTCTAGTAAACTGATTCTGTCTTTGTAGTCAAAAGGCAGAACATATACCATCAGGATGTTTGTTATTTGTCTTGAATAAGGAAGACATAGATTTTTTGACAAATTAACCATGCAGCTAAAAATTCCTATTTCTCTTTTTACTTAAGAAAATGTAAGATGAATACATATATTCCCATGGAAGTAAACATAAACAATTAGGCTACCTGTCCCTCATAAATAGAATATTATTTTTCTAATGTCAAAAATAATGAAACTGAAATACCTCCACCAATGTTTTGGATCAGTTTCCTCCAATGCTATTTTGTTGTAATTCAGCTTTCAGTAGTGCAAAATAATGTTAATAACATGATTTTATATAAGTAAAAGGCTCCAGCATGCATCGTTTACATTGTTAATATATATAAAAAAAAAAAGAAATGATGAAATAATGAATAAAATTAACATCTGAAAATTTCTGATAATAAATAAAACTCCTGGAAAAACTTGTGAATTTAAGTTTGCTAGTGGTGATTTCTTTAGTTTCACTTTAGAAAGTTTTATCTTTTTCTATTTGAAAAATACTGGTACATGAATTAAAGAAAAGAAAAAAAAAACTCGGTATGGAGCAACTAAAAAGTCAAAAGCTACAGAATTATTGTGTCCTTAACTAACAATACAAAGTGGAAAAAATAATAAATTGGTACAGAGAATGTGAAGAAACTTTTAATGGTTTTTGGTTTTAAATAAAGTTCTCTGATAAGTCATCATTTTACATGTTGTTTGAGAATATTTTAGTAAACTCCTATGACAACAATTCTCTTAAACGTCAGATTTTTTTTTTTTGAGTAGATGATATGAAAGACCTCAATGTTATAAATAACCTTGAAAGGAAAAATGTAAGTCTCATGAATTTAATGATTTTTTAAAATTAACAATGTTATACAAGTAATTTAAAAATGAATTAGTATTATATAATGTACATTCATTTGTCCAGGTTAGAGCAGGAAGATCACCATAGCTAATGAAAGTTTGGGTTTGAGCCAATCTGAAATCACTTCAGCAGCATCTAGCCCATGAAAATGATATAAAGTCTCTAGATTTCTCAAAGGGTGCTTTCAGAATCAATACTTTCCCAGAACTGTTAATTAAATTACACTAGCAGTGTGTTTCCCAACAACAAGGTCAGACGCTTCCCACATTGTTGTGTAAGGCTCCAAGGAACCACTCAAATAAGATTCACTTACACAGGAGGATATATCAGTTGTGTTCTCATTATTTCTTCAGTGTACAGGTTTTGATTTATTGCATGTAATATGCTTCTCACATTTTCAATTAAAAAAAAATCTCTGTTGTCTTTGTGGTATATAGTCATGGGAGATTTTCAGTGTGTCTCCAAATGCAAATTTCGGGATTCATGCCTTTGTATTCCCACCTTCACTTATGACAACCGTAGGCAAGGTCCAGTGGTTATGCTCTGTTTCTGTTATACGGTATTTATTTTGTTTTTTCTTTGCTCTCATGCAGTGTTTCTTTTTTTTTTTTTTTCTGTGATTTAAGGAAAATGGTGTCCCCATGTTAAAAGCCCCTTTTCCAACTTTTTTGATATTACTGGAGGACATCTGGGAAAAGGCATATATATATTTACACAAATATTTTCTAACGTTTAGGTTCTGTTTAAAAGCATCTGTTTGTATTTGACCACTATATCTGTAGCTAACTTCAGTATACATCCTCCAACTTTTGTAATCTCTAATCTAGATGCTGGGAGGAAAACAGCATAGTACATAGATGAAGGGAACTCTGATCTACTAAATAAAACATTCTCTTTGCAGGATATAAGAAATTAAGATATAATTCTGTCTCATATGAAGTCAATAGGACTTTATAGAACTTAACAGGAAGGTTGTGTAAGCTAGAAAAGAATGAATACTAGCTTATTCTACCTTAAATTTCTATCATCTGCTCTGTGAGTGACTTTCCCATAAGATACCACATAAATGTAACCAAAATCCCTCAAAAAGTAAGTTTCTGAAGAAGCAGGAGTCCTCTAGCTGAAGTTTTGTGAAGAATTTGAAGTTGAATGTTTGGTTCCTTCTCTTTATATTCCTGGTGAAATAATTTTGAGAGGGAAATACACGGAGAATTTAGTTCAATGTGGTGTTTTGTAATAGCCTTTATAATTATTTTTTTCTTTTTCTTTTTTTTTTTTTATTCTGAACAATGTTAAAAATGACTAAAGCAGATATCTACCACAAAGTACTAAATGTTCCCACCAGTCAAGACAAATAATTCTCCAGTACATTAGCATGAAAAACCTGATATTTTATTTATTTGCATATCTACAACACCCAGGAGTATGGGAATTCATTTCAGTTTGAAAAATGCCAGAATATATAATTTTTGTCAGACCTTTTATGGATTGACATAAAAGTTGCCTTTGTATTCAATTTTATTTTTATATCGAATAGATTTTTCTTCTCTTTTGTTGTTGTTTTTAATGCTCCGTAAGTGGCACAAGGACAATCATGAAAAACAATCACTATACAAGAACAATTTTGATCTTCAGAGAGATTAACTGAAGAGTTATATGAAACTATTTCTTTCAATATTCAAGGAAATTAAAGCCAGAAATGTTCAGAATACAAAACCTTACCAGTTATATCACCTTTTATCTGTCAAGTCTATAGGGTTATTAAGCCAAAAGTGTTACTACTGGTTTCTGCTAATGCAGCTGAGAGCAAAACTGGGTCTGTTAGCATTAAGTGCTCTGTAATCACATCACTTGGTGGTATAATTTCCTCTCATACTTACCTATACTGATGATATTGGTGATTTGGGGACACTGTGATCTTGTTAAGTGAATTACTGTATTTCTTATGTTCAGAATGGTACATTTCTGTATTTTTAACTGAGTTGGAGAGAAATGTAAGAATTTGTGCAGGTCTTGATCTTCAGTTGCTGATGGTTTATCTCCCAACTGTGAGTTCCTCTTCCTCAGAAATAAATCTTCCAGTGATCAGTCAGTTATGTGATTTCATTTTCAATAAAATGAAGTGTAGGGAACATTTCACTGTCCTGTAGAAGCTTCAGGCAGTCTGATTTCAAAATGGTGGGGTTTTAGAAATTGAAACTTCTTTGGTCCTCTCCAATACTTTACATTTTATAATGTCTCTTTTCCATACAGGATGGGAGTGTGCCTTGATATTCTTTAATGAATGTACCTTTCTAAGGACTATGTGACACCAATAAAAAAACCCAAAACTTTAAGATTTCACCATAATCATTAGTCTCACGTCTTTTAGGTTCACCAGCATCTACCTGAAAGCCTACTACTGTTAACCAGCTGGCATGGAGCAATAACATGCATTCAAACATTGAGGGCAAATTATGTTTTCAGACACTGATGACACAAATAAAGTCAAAACAGCAGGGAATTCTCATAACTGTTGGTCACAAATGATTGAGAAGTGTGTAGTTTTCTACTAGAAGCAAAGTCATTAATATGAGACGATTATTAGAACTTCTCAGATCAGTTGTTAGTTTTTCATTTAATTGAATTAGCAACAAAATACTGTGAAATTTCCATTTGATTTTATCTGTTTGCTTTTATATCTCAATAGTCTCCTCTTCAGCAAGATTTCTGGTTTTGTGTACCTTTGTTTTCTTACTTCTTAGAAAGACTGTCCTTCTGGCTGATCAAATGTTAGTTATTTTCCAGATGTTGGTTTGGTATTTTGTTTTGTTTTTAAAATAAAAATACATTCTGTGAAAAGAAGAATCATCATGTACGTTTTTTCTTTTTTGGTGTTTAAAGAAAATTACAACTTTCTAAGCAACAGCTGCCGAATCATTAACGAAAATGCCTCTTAAATAATAGACTAAAATATAAAGTACATAAAAAAGGGAGTAAAAAAACCTGTTGTTACAGGGTTTCCTCATCAAGGATAAAACAAAAAGAAAAAAAAAAAAGGAGTTTTTAAAGTATGTGGCAAATTATTTAACCAGTCATAAAAAGTAACCCTGCAGCAAAGCCACAAAATATTTAACTCAAGCAACTATGCTATAGGAAGAATCCAATAGAAATCAATGGCAAACTATTTAGTTTGCTCGCACACACACACACACACAAAATAACAATAACAATAATAACAATAATGTGAAAATAAAACAAGAACCAGAATCACAGAATCACAAAATTGCTTTGTTTGGAAAAAAACTTTTTAAGATCATTGAATACTATAATTGACCTAAAACTGAGAAGTCCTGGTCTAAATGATATCCCTGAGCAGTATATCTACACTACTCTTTACCTCCAGGGAGGGTGACTCCACTGCTTTCCTGGGCAAGCCATTCCAATGCCTGATAACCCTTTCAGTAAAGAAACTCTTCACAATATCCAGCCTAAACTTTCCTTGCGATAACTTGAGGCACTTTTCTCTTGTCCTACCACTTGTTATTTGGTCGAACAGACTGACCCCTACCTCTCTACAACCTTTTTTCAGGTAGTTCTAGAGAACAATAAGGTCTCACCTCAGGTTCCTTTTCTCTAGGCTAAACAACTCCATTTTTCTCAGCTGCTCCTCATAAGACTCATGCTTTAGGCCTTTCACTGACTTCGTTGCCCTTCTTTGGACACACTGTAGATTGTCCATGTCTTTGTTGTAGTAAGGGGCCCAATATTAAGTACGTTACTCCAGATGCAGCTCAATAAGAGGTATTGAACTGTTTTTCTTTTTTCCCTCTAGTTATAACAATAAAATGTCTTTCTTTATCTTGTAAGTTTCGGTCCTGAGTAGAACTTAGTAGCAGGACTATACCACAAAGCTCTACCAGGCTAAACAGGATTCAATAGACAGCACAAAATTGAATATGAGGCAAACGTAAACACCAATTGCTGCATGACATTTTTCTGAAAAATAAACCCAGGGAATAATTATGACATGGAAAACAAAACAATTTGTTTGCTACTTTTTAAAATAGAAAGTTACAGGTGATAGAGACTCGGTGGCAACAAATAATGTGGTTTGTTTGGGTTTTCTTTAATCTAAAAACTTGATATGCATATTTTAATACTAGAGGTTATCTTAAGTCAATGAAAAATTGAATCACTAGCAACCTAACAATGTTTAAAGAAACCAGACCTTCGCTAAAACCATCAAAGAGCATTTAAAATTCAATCCTCATTTTGGTAGCCATTTTACAAACTTCTAAATGGAGATGAAAACTCAGATTTTCATACTGAATTGCAGTAGGAAAAGAATATTATTAAAGATTAAATGATAACTTAAGTTTTCAAGTATATTTATACTGGTTTATAAGTTGTAGCCATTTGTCAGCCAGGGTCTACTGTTCTTGCATTTCATATTCACACTTCTTTTGATGCAGCCCAAGAAACAGTTGGCCTTCTGAGTTGCAAGTGCAGCCATCCAACATGACCTGGACAGGCTGGAGAGCTGGGTGCAGGCAAACCTCATGAAGTTTAATAAGGGCAAGTGCAAGGTCCTACATCTGGGGAGAAATAACAACATGCATCAGTACAGGAGCTGCCCTGCTGGAAAGCAGCCCTACAGAGAAAGACCTTGGAGTGCTGGAGGACAGTGAGTTCTCCATGGAACAACAATGTGCTCTTGTGGCCAAGAGAGCCGATGGGATCCTGGGATGTAACAAGAAAGGTGTGTCCAGCAGGTTGAGGGAAGTTCTTCTACCTCTCTATTTTGTCCTGGTGAGACCACACCTGGAATACTGTGTTCAGTTTTGGGTTCCCCAGTTCAAGAGAGACAGAGACCTGCTGGAGAGAATCCAACAGAGAGACACAAGTGTGATTAGGAGACTTGAGCATCTCCCCTATGAAGAGAGACTGAGATCCCTAGGGCTATTTAGTCTTGAGAAGAGAGGACTGAGAAGGGATCTGATTAATGTCTATAAATATCTGAGGGGTGGGTGTCAAGTGGAGGGGGCCAGGCTCTTTTCGGTGGTTCACAGTGATAAGACAAGGAACAATGGGTTCAAACTTGAACATAGAAGATTTCACCTCAACATGAGGAGAAACTTCTTTACATTGAGGGTGACAGAGAACTGGAACAGGCTGCCCAGGGGGATTGTGGAGTCTCCTTCTCTAGAGACTTTCCAAACCCACCTGGATGTGTTCCTGTGTGGACTACCCTAAGTGATCCTGCTCTGGCAGGGGGGTTGGACCTGATGATCTCTTGAGATCCCTTCCAACTTCTGATATACTGTGATAATGTGATAGCCAGCTCATATTATCAGCTGCCATCCCCAAGTCCTTCTCCTCAAGACTGCTCTTGAGCCACACCTCGTGCACATTACATTTGTGTTTGAGATGGCCTCGACCCACATGTAGGACATTGTACTTGGCTTTGTGGAACTTCATGAGGTTGACATGGGCCTACATCTCAAGCCTATCTAATTCCCTCTGTATGGCATCCTTTCCTTCTAGCATGTCAACCACACCACACAGCTTGGTGTCATTTGCAACCTTGCTAAGGGTGCACTCAATCCCACTGTCCATATTGCTGACAAAGATATTACACAACACTAGTTCATTACCAGCCCCTTGGAATGCTGCTTGTCACTGGTCTCCATTTGGACATTAAGCCATTGACTGCAAATAATTTCTATATGATTATTTTTTTTTCCTAGAGATTCTTTATGTCTTCATTTCAGAAACAATTTGAATACAACTTTGAAAGAAAAAACTTCTTGTTGTTAATTTATTATATAAGGGAACAATCTGCATAAATTCTAATTGGATTTCTAAAATTGTCAAGCTAGTAAAAAGAAATAATTGTTAACTATTATTAATCCAATTTCCACTGCTAGTATCACCTTTAATTGTAGAATAGTAACATATGCAGGGGTAAATTATTTCACTTCTTTGCATTATGCCAGAGAATTATTTGATCCAATATATGCAAAATCAAATATATTGAAAATGTTTTCTCCAGGAAAAGTAAGTCACTTTGAGAAAGATTAGGAAGGTGTAAAATACATGGGAATAGAATAATAAGCAACAATTCATATAAAATATTACTTTATAATATTAATTTTTATATTGGACTCTTATTGTTACTTATATGAATTAGACACTACTTGTGAGAAATTAAATACATTAGTTTGCCAAAAGGAGAAAACAAAGGGCCCCAAATCCATCTGTATTGTTTTTTTGTTCATTTGTTTGCTTAGGTGTTTTTCTGATAGTTTTAACATTTACAAGCATTTCTCTCTTGATGTGCCATCATTTACTTACTAGTGATGCAGCTCCTCTGTGAACAGTGAAGTTCTAGAAATTAAAGACTCTTGTCACCAATGCATTTTTGCCACTGGGTAAAAGTTTAAGCAGGTAGTCTTTGGGGTTTTTGCAATTACTCTGAGAAGGATTCCTCATAGTGTTTCAGTTCTGCTGCTAGAATGTGGCTAACATAAGTACTTGAGACCACAGATTGTTCTTATGCTTGGACAAATCTTACTCTTTTGTGACATAGGCTATATAGAAAAGACAAACATGGGAAAGTAAAAAAGGCAAAGACAAATTAAATAATTTGATCCCTTAATGAAAGGATAGAAAATTTAAATAAGTTAAGTTGCTAGCAAGGATTTTTGTTGGGCATGATTTCCAACATGGTGTCACAGAGATAGCACAAGCCTCCACAGGTTTGGATTTTTTTTAATTGTCTGCAAATAAACATGATAATTCAGCTAAAAAAATATGGATGTTAAGAGAAAAAAAATGAAAGCAAATATTATTGAAAGAAAGACTCACAGGATAGTCTGATATTCTTATGTTACTCAAGCAAAACATTTATTAAGGCAGTAAAATACAAGTTAACACATTTTTATGGAAAATTTTTAAGGAGTATAGTGAAGTCAGTGCAGCTGTTGTTGTAATCTCCACATATATAGAGAGAGAGGCAGTCAGCAGGAAAGAGATGTCACTACTCCACAGAATTCTGAATGCATATATCTAGACTGAAAATAAAAGCTGAACAACTGGAAGAGGTAAACATAAAAATTATAATATTCAGATAGACAAAATGCCTTACACTGAGAAATGAATTCTTTCCACATCTATGCTAGTTTTGTGACCAACTTTAATCTTACTCTGTATGGTGCTATCAATTATCTTGTAAAGTTGAAGGGTGAAACAGGAACACAACATAAACTGAGTTTTAGAATTCTAATTTACTTATCCTAATTATGTTGTCATTCATAATGTTGTATACATGGCTGCTGTTTCTGCAGCAGAGAAATGTGGTAATAAATAAAAAGTAGGCTTCCTCCTCTACCGGAAGGGAAGGGTACATACTGGCATTTAATTAATAACATCAATCATCTGAGGTGTCCCTAGCCAGTGTATGATTCAAACAAATGTCCTTCCTCTTTGTTTCCATTCCTGGACAGATTGTGACTGTTTGTTATACCTTCTTGTTATCAAATATGTTTTTACCATATGTGAAACAAATAAACATCAGAAACAGAAACATTACTCATCAGCTCATGCTTTTGACAGGCCTGAGCACATGTATTATGTATGTGTTCTTTTGTTGTTTATTAGCCTAGTGTCATAAAATGGGTACTAGCTGCTACTGTGTGTCCTGTTCTTCTCATGGGTGACAGCTGGTCTTTCTGTAGTCACCTTCCTGGCATGTTTAATTTACTATGATTTATCAAGTTACCAATCATGAGGTTGGCTGATCATGTGAAACTGGGAAGGGTGGCTGATACACCGGAAAGCTGTGGAGCCATCTCAACAGGCTTGGAGAACTGTGCGAAAGGGGACCTCATGAAGTTCAGTAAGGACAAGTTCAGGGTCCTGCATCTGGGGAAAATAACACCAGGCATGAGTACACACTAGGGGTTGTCCTGCTAGAAACCAGCTCCACAGAGAAAGACCTTGGCCTCCTAGCAGACAGCATGGGACATCAATGTGCCCTTGTGGCCAATACAGCTAATGGTATCCTGGGCTGTGGATCAAGAAAAGTGTGTCCAGCAGGTCTAGGAAGATTGTCCTCCCCCTCCATTCTACCCTGGTGAAATCACATCTGGAATGCTGCGTCCAGTTTTGGGGTCCTTAGTTCAAGAGAGACAAGGATCTGCTGGAGAGAATCCAATGGAGAGCTATGAGGGTGAATGGGGGACCTAAACATTTCTCCTGTAAAGAAATACTGAGAGAAATGGAGCTGTTTAAACTTGAGAAGGGTGAGAGAGAAGGGATTTTATTAATATCTATAAATATCTGAGGGGTGGGTGTCAAGATGAAGGTGATAGTCTCTTTTTGGTGGTGCCCAGTGATGGGGCAAGGAACAATGGGGGTAAGCTAGGACACAGGAATTTTCACCTTAGCATGAGGACAAACTTCTTTACTATGAGAGTGACAAAACACTGGAAGAGGCTATCCAGAGCGCTTGTGGTCTCTCCTTTGGAGACTTTTAAAACCTGCCTGGGTTCATTCCTGTGTGATATACTTTGGCAGGGGAATTGTACTAGTTGACCTCTGAAGGTCCCTTCCAACCCCTAGCATTCTATGATTCTACAATTTTGTGATTCTATGATTCTATGATCAGAGGTGGTTTCATCTTGTCTTGATTCAAGAACGAGATTCAGTTCCTGATTTTGATAGATATGGTAGAAGTTGGTTTCCTGTATATATACCTCTCTTATAATAGAAGATAATAATATCTGATTAATTAATCTGCAATTGACAGATACTACACTGAATGTCACCACTGTGGTGCCCCTCTAATTATAAAAAAATGGAAGAAACCATGGATGGATTACATATTTTATCAGCATTTCAAATAGCACAAGACATTATAGTGTGGTGGACTTCACTGAGCCTAAATGACAATGTTTTTTTGACCATCAAAAAATAAATAAGCAAAAAATTGTTTACAGAATCATGAAGTTATAGTATGGTCTTACCATGAAGAGCTAGAATTGAGAAAAGAAGGAAGGGAATGGGAGATGAGGATAGTGGAATGTTCTTACACCAGGATGTGTCCAATTATTCATCAGTTTCATTGTTAAAGCAGTAACTACCATCTATGGATATCTTTATTTTAATCTTTGCTATATTTTATATGTAAATAACATATTAGGTATTTGGAATAATTATATTCTTGTTGTTATTATTGTTGCTGTTACTACTATTACTGTCATCCAGTATGGTATTAGCATGTTGCACAGTCCAATTTTTATTTGGTTATTATTATCTTAAATATTTAAGATAAGAGCACAGTAGATTATGAAAATACTTCTTTTTCTTTGTTTTTTTGTTGCCTTAAACGTAAATTAGAATTGTTTGGCAAGTCGGTAATTAAAAATCTAATTGAAGCAGCCCTGGTTCATTAATAGCTTGCAACATCTCAAGAATTTCCTGTTTTTGAGCACATAGATCATTAGTGTGTCAAGAATGACAGCTGTGAGACATCATTATGATGTGTTGGCCTAGCAAAGATTCAGTGCTGTGGTATAGATGATACATTAGCTTTCTATTGTGCTGTAGGCTGCACAGAGATATATCAGTCAGGCATGATAAAAGACATAAAGCTAAACATCTATTTTAGCTGTTGTTTTGTAAGTGATATTTCATCAAACTCAGAGTCAAACATATATAACCTCTCTTTAATATATATAATACCTCTCTGTTACTCTATAGGGTAGCATTCACATGGCAACTGTGTAAAGCATGGAAAAGTCTGGTATCAACACAAGCCTGGACTAATCATTAGACAGAAGATACTAGTAAAGATGGTGAAAGCATTAGCACTGCTTAGGTGAAATATCTTTTTGATTTGTGGTGGCATATAGAAAAAAGCAGGAGAAGGGAACAGAAAAGAAATGGCCCTGTACATGCATAAAGAAACGTTGAGTAGAGGGAAAAGCAAATGGATTCATGGAAAGAATAGCCTCAACTGTAATCTTATGTCAATCTTCATACCAGGAGGCTGATCCTTATAAACATGGTCACAGGAATCACAATGCAAGATTTTTCATTCTATCTGGCATTCTATCAAACATAAACAAAAATCCAGCAGAGCCACATGTACTTTCCATGTTCTACAGGAAAACAATATAATCTACAGACATGTGAAGTGCTTTTAAAAGTTCTTTGCTTTTTCCCCAAAGTTACTATGAAAGCAAGCATTTATCTGACAAGCTGAAATCAGCAGAAAAGCAAAGATTACAATTCATACAGTTGAAGCATCACATTCATCTTATGTGAAAGTGATGGGAATATGAAAAAGACAGCACATGATTAATGTTGCTGCAGCTTGTTCTGTCCTTTTAATGCATAAAATGCAGAGTTGGAGATGGGTTTACATTTATGACTGATCATCATAGTATGGGTATGTGGGTATCTCTTCCTGCTCTGTCTTAGGCTTCTAGATAACCTAGCCAAATCACATAAACTGTTCAAATCATAGCTCTTATGGTAAAAATGGTTTCTTAGCTAAGGATGCCTGAAACTTTGACTAAAAATCTTTGGTTAGCTGGAAGTTAGGAATCTGAGTTCAAGTTTAGTGAACTATAATTATTATATAGATGAAAACTAACCAGGTTATTTACCAGTCTGTTACCAGAAATTAAAATTTAGAGTTGATCTATGCTCTGTACCAAATTTAAATTGAGATAATGGTTAGTTTCTAATGATTAGAATAAGAAAAATCTTAGTACAAAGTACTATACGAAGTACCAAACTGTGGGTTGTCCATCAGCAATATTCCACAGAATAAGTGAGAATGTGAAAGTCTACTCAGCAACTGGATTTGAGAACAGAGAAGGAAAGAAATCCTTTCAATCCTGTCGATGATGATAAACTCAATTCTGACTCATAGTTTAGTAACAAGTTACTCAAATTCTCAAACTTCATCAAGAAAATCCTGGCAATTTGTGCAAAGTAAGAATCATAGAATCAGTCAGGGTTGGAAGGGACCACAAAGATCATCTAGTTCCAACCCCCCTGCCATGGGCAAGGAGACCTCACACTACATCAGGCTGGCCAGAGCCTCATCCAGCCTGGCCTTAAACACCTCCAGGGATGGGGCCTCAACCACCTCCCTGGACAACCCATTCCAGGCTCTCACCACTCTCATGGTGAAGAACTTCTTCCTCACGTCCAGCCTGAATCTCCCCACTTCCAGCTTCATTCCATTCCCCCTAGTCCTATCACTACCTGATATCCTAAAAAGTCCCTCTCCAGCTTTCTTGTAGGCCCCCTTAAGATACTAGAAGGCCACTTATTGTGGCCATTAGTGGCCTTCCATTAGTATCTATGATGTGAAAATTAGCCATGTATTTTTATGTGCACTTACCAGTTAAAGGCTAGCAAAACATGGCATGTTTACTCATTGGAATTTCGCTTATCTTCACTGTAGGAAGACTGAATTGCCAAAACATCAGCTATTGCCTTTGTTCTTTTTTAGCGGATTCATTCTGAAAAAGAATCTACAGAACTGTTTCTATTTGGGTGTTGGAAAACCACACTCACAATATTGATTTCCCCTTTACTAGATTCAGTAAAAGCTATTAGCATTGGGAAAGAGATCCTAAAGTTCCTATCTTCTAGTTACCCATTGGGATATATATTTTCAGCCCCAAATTTAACAAAGGTTTTATATACTTAGCTTAAAGCATGTGCTTTCTGTTGATTTTCATGGTAAGTTGAATAAACCCTTCTCAGTGTTTAGATCCTGAGAAATAAAATTGTCCTTTCATTACAGACTTTTCACTACCTCTTTTAAATCTGCCCCCCTCAGTTAAAAGGTATATGTAGTGGTTCTAGTGGTGGGGATTTTTACCTCTTTTTTCAGTATTTTAGGAGATAAGAGCATAAACCAAGAACTAGGAAACCTAGATTCCAATTCCTCCCACTAAATTGGAGATTAAGAACAGGTTTTCATAATTCCGTTCTTGAATTTATGGCAGGCATTCAACAAAATATTTAGGAATAGGGAGGTGGGACACTCCTAGGGTTTAGGGATTTTTTTGTTTGTTTGTTTGTTTTGTTTGGGGTTTTTTTTTTTTTTTTGTCTGCCTTTTCTAACACAGTATATATTACTTTGGGAGTGTCTGAATAGCAGTGAGTAATGCTGTGTTCTTATTGCCCAGTGAAAATTTCAGAAGACAAATTGCTCCCTTATTGTGAAGATATAAATTAGTATGTGCATCTAATTAATGCAGGAAAACACAGAGAATTGACCTGTCACCATGGAACTCATGGTGACAAGGATTCTTTGTTTAGTGGCATTGACCTTCACTGCTAGCTTACTATAAAATATCATTACATCAGTGTTCATCAGGAGGTAAATTTTGATTCTAAGAAAGCTGTTTGGATATTAATAATATACCAAACATTAATCTAAATAACTTTTATGTTTGTTAAAAAGAGCCCTAGAACAAAAGCTCAATTACAAATTAAAGTGTAAGACATTATAGACAATTATTCTGAATTATTTTGACCTGTATTTCAGAGAAAAAGTAATCACGTATCAGTCACATTGTGTTATTCAGCTTAAATTTGTACCCCAATAAGCAACATCAGAAGGATGACCTGGATGGAAAGTAAATGCATTATTAACAGCTGAAACTCATTCTTTCTCAGTATCATGAAGCATCCAGGAGAGTAGAAGAAAAAAAGATCATATTCACAAGAAAAAAACTGCAGAACTGAATAGACTTTGCTGTCAGTGAGGGCTTCTATTACAGGAGAGAGCTAGCTTTTAGTCTTTAGGACAAGAGATGTTAAAGAAAAACTTCTTTTATTATACATGGGCAGAATGCATTGTTTATATAGATTGATTTAATTTGTCTCATGAGATATATGAAGGATTTCCTTATTTTCCAGCAAAATAATAATAGCTCAATATCATGAAAATATATGACACAGCCACTGCTGGATCTCATTTTAGGAATGAAAATCAGTGGACTGTATCCTATACAGATGGTGCTGATTCAATCACTTTTACCTTGGTGTTGTGTTACGGGACTTGTAAAGAACATGACAGCTAACAAATTGAACTATTTAGTTTACCTTACCTAGTAAAAATCCATTTCTTTTAATGAACTATTTAGTTCTGCTAAATATTTCAGTGTCTTCTTTCTGATTTCATTAGTTCTATGTTAGCAGAAGTTGTAATTTCTAGAAGATGTCACAGATTATACCTGGAGGTCAGTGGCAGAAATCAAAGAATAAAACATATGTTATGAGATAAAAATTTTCCATCTCTGGACATATCCACAGTGACGATGAGACAGAATTGCTGAAGTTAACCCCTTTGTCACTATAACACTGTCACAGATATTTTGGTTTTTCTACCATTGTAATATGTTGCTGTTAACTGTAGTATAATACAAAATAATTCCTCTGTATATGAAAAGGTGATATGACAAAAGACACTAAGAAACCAGGAAAGAACATCATTCTGGTTTTGGTTGAGGTGAACTTATTTTTTTTCATAGTAGTTTGCATGGTTCTATGATTTGGATTTGTGATCTAAACACTGTTGATAACACAGGGATGGTTTTGTTATTGCTGAGCAGTGCTTTCACACAGGCTTTTTCTGCTTTTCACATTGTCCTACCAGCAAATAGGCTGAGGGTATGCAAGAAGCTGGTAGGAGACACACCTGGAACAGCTGACCCCAAATGACCAAAGATTCCATATCATGTGGCATCATGCTTGGTAATCTGAGTTGGAAGAAGAAGGACAAAGAGGTTGGACTAGATAATCCTGAAGGTTTCTTCCAACCAGATATATTCTGTGATTTTGAGAGGGGATGTTTACAGTTATGGTGTCTGTCTTCTCAAGTAACCATTACATGTGATGAAGCCCTTCTTCCTGGCTGAACATCTGTGGGAAAATGGAAAGTACTGAATGAGCTCTTTATTTTGTTTTGCTTGCATGCATACCTTTCACTTTTATGACTAGACCATCTTTATATCAACCCACAGGTTTTTGTCCTTTTTTGCCCTTCTAATTCCTTTCCACATCCCACTGCTGGATAATGAACAAGAGTCTGTGTGGGGCTGAGTTGGCTACTAGGTTAAACCACCACAACAAACACTTCTGTTTTTTCATATTGTCAGAAACCTTACATGGTTGTCAACTTCAGAAGTGAAAACATTTTGAAATCTAACAATGAACAGAGATGTCATCAACAGTCTCTGCAAGCCCATTAGCACATACCCCAGTTTACATCAGTCACAGGTCTAGAGATCTAGTACACTCTCCAGGGTGCTGGAGATGTTCAAGTTAAGACATACTGGCTGATTTCCCACAGACACTTAACAGCCTATGAGATATTACATAAAGTTTGTTTGACAAAACATTTTCTTAAAGACACAATTTTTAACAATACCGTTTCTATGCCTCTGTTGATTTTTACTGCTGCATTACACATGAATATTTCCAAAATGTTGCTCTGGAGGTCAATATGCAGTTCCAAAAGTTGTTTAAGTTATTCCTGATCATTCTTTCTTGAATAATTCACAAAATGGACCTCTGCTTCATCCACATTATGTTATCCAGCATTTCAAAACTTGCACCTACATTCTAATAAATTTTGCAAGTTACATGTTTCAGAAAATTAAAAAAAAAAATGTTTTCAACTTAAAATATTTTGACATCCTTCTTCACTGCAGACAGAATAAAGAGTACTCTGTATCTCTGGGCATTTTACTATATATTCTATTATTTCCTCTGAATTATAGGTAAGGAGCATTTTTCACTTTCTACTGCATGACTCTAATCATCATTATTAGAATAATTCTAATGAGTGTAAAAGATTTTGGGGTGTGGGGTTGGTTTGTTTGTTGGTTTGTTTTGTTTGTTGTTGTTTGGGGTTTTTTTGTATGTTGCATATTTCAAGTATATTGTCCCTGCTCTGTTGACTGCAATACTTTTTTAGAATCATGAAACAGTCCAGGCCAGAAAGGACCTCAGGGAAAGGACCACACTTAACATCAGAAAGGAAGCCTAGGTGAGGTGATCTAGCATCGCACCCACCAGCATCTTAAAAACTCCAGTAATGGAGACTCTACTATGTCCCAGGGAACTATATCATGTTCCAGTGATTGATTGTTTTCACTGCAAAAAAATTCTAGATTATATCAAGGCTTGTACCCATTGCCTTTGTCCTTTCCGTATGGCTCTTTATGAAGAGAAAGTCACCACCCTCTTTATAGGCATTCTTTGAGGACTGGAGAGCTCATGAGATCCTCTCTGAGCTTTCTCTACTCCATGAAAAAGAGACCTAACTCTTCCTACCCTACTCACACAAAAGGTGTGGGATAGGTTCATAAAATCATGGAATGGTTTGGGTTGGAAGGGACCTCCAAAGGTCATCTACTCCAACCCCCTCTGCAGTAAGCAGGGGCATCCTCAACTAGATCAGCTTGGCCAGAGCCCTGTTGAACCTCACTTTGAATATCTCCATGGATGGGGCCCTGGGCAACCTGTTTCACTACCTTCATGTTAAACAACTTGTTCCTAACATGCAAACTAAATCTATCCTTCTCTACTCTGAAGTCCTTGTCCCTCTTCCTATCGCCACTGGTCTTTGTAAACAATCTCTCTCTGTCCTTCTTGTAGGTCTCCTTCAGATATTAGGTCATTATTAGGTCTTTCTGGAATGTTCTCTTCTCCATGCTGAACAACCCCAGCTCTCTCAGTCTGTCTTTGTAGCAGAGGTGTTCTGACCCCTTGACCATTTTCACAGCTCTCCTCTGGACCTACTCAATCAGGTCCATGTCTTTCCTGTGTTGAAGGCTCCAGACCAGGTGAGGTCTCACTACAGCAGAGTATAGTGGCAGAATCACCTACTACTGGGATAATTACTCAGCTTACATGGGACAGGAGTGTAACTTAATTGAGTATGCTTCAGGAAAAAGTTCAAAATGCCTGCAATCAAGCAGTGTTATCTCTGGAAATGAGATCCCTGAGGGTGGCCTGCCAAGCAGCTGAAGGAGGGACCCCTGCAAAGATAAAATGGCCCTGTTGCAGATTCAAAACATATTTTGAAGGCTGTAGTACCTCAATGAAGACCATAATGTAACTGCAAAATGAATATTGAAGCTGACACCCCTCAGTATGATAGTGAGCCAAATAGAGTATGTGCTAAACATTTATGATTATGCTACTCAACTCTCCACCCAAATCATGCTAAATGTCACCTAGAGGGCAAATACAGCCAGCATGAGGGTATAAGAACCAGAAAAGAAATGTTTTCTCTGTTGGGGGTAGGTGGGGAGAGATCATAACTTTGGCAGTGATGAGGACAGTTGATGGGCTCTGCTCCTTTTCCTCCACTTAAGACAGGGATGCCTTCTTCACAAAAACTATACATTCAATATATAGTTTAACTTTTGCTAGCATTATTACATTAGTGCTATGACAAAAATCTGCATCTCTCACTTTGTCAGATGATACCAGAATTTGTTAAGGGAGTAGAACATCTTATGAGGAGAGTCTGAGGGAGTTAAGTCTCTTTAGCTTGGAGAATAGGAGGCTAAAGGATGACCTCATGAATGTTTATAAATAATTAAAAGGTGTGTGCCAAGAGGATAGAGCCAGGCTCTTCTCAGAGTGATGCCCAATGACAGGACAAGGGGTAATGGGTGGAAGTTGAGGCATAGGAAGTTCCATGGAAACAGGAGGAAAAATCTTTTCACTGTGAAGGTGACAGAACATTGGCACTGGCTGCCCTAGGAGAGTTGTGGAGTCTCCCTCTCTAGAGATATTCAAAACCTGCTGATGCATTCCTGTGTGATCTAATCTAGGTGATCCTGCTCTGGCAGCGGGGTTGTACTAGATGATTTTTTGAGGTCCCTTACAATCCCTAACATTCTGTGATTCTGTGATTACATCAACTCAAGCTCGATCACTTGCCATTTATCACTAACAATCCTCTGTTATATCTGTTTCTTTAATAAATTAAATCTGTCAATTATTTTAACATTCTGAACCTGTGTCAGTGTAAGTCCTTACTAGGGCACTGGAAAAGAGAAAAATTGCCGCGATGTGAGAGACGAGACAAAGCCTGATACAAGCAAAGTGTCACTTTATTGTACAAAGGTTTTTTCTTTATATAGGTTAACATAATATCAGAAGGCAGCTTGTAATTGGTCATTAGTATGTTCAAGCAATAGTTGTAAATTCATGATTGGCTATAGAGAGAAAGTATCAAGCTAACGCATGTATTTTTCCAAGGCTTAAGCAAGCGTCAAGCAAGAGATAAAGGATTCCATAATTCTGCATCTTCAATGTTACAACTTTTACCGAGTTCCTGTTATCAGGTCCCTGCATAATTCCCTTAGGTCACAGTGACTACTGGGAGTCAACCTATCTATGTTTTCCTTTCTACACAGCTGCACTCTGTTCCCAGGGTTTACCACCCATCAGAGACACAATGTCTCCAGTGTCTGGGGTGCTGGTCCCTAAATCAATTCCTTCAGAAAATGTCAATTTTGTCAAATAGTAGTTTCTGTAAGAGTCCTGGGGCTCTGAGACAAGCAGACATGAAGGTCTTACCTGCAACGTGACAAGAACTCTTCCAGCATTTTGATCACCTTTATGATCTTCCTTTAGACACTCTCCAGCCTGTTCCTGTCTTTCTTGAATCGTGGGGACCAGATCAGGACACAGTATTCTGGGTGCAGCCTGACAAACTTGAATAAGGTGAGGTGATCACATCTCTATCTCTGCTAGTACTAGTAATGCCCCTACAGATGCAGCCCTGAATCAAATTTGCCATTACTGTTGCAGTGTCACACGCTGACTCATGTTCAGCTCATTATCTGCCAGGACCCCTCATTCTCCCAGGTCCTATCTGTTTACTGTTGAAACACTTGGGTAGTCCATGCAGCTCAGTGCCACAAGGCCCTGATATTTCTCCTTGTAAAGTCTTGAATAATAATTCTTGGTTACCCACTCTAATACAGCATATCTTACTAACTTGCTCCTGAAGGTTGTCCACCTGCTGCCTGAGTGATTCCACCAAAGAACGGGGGTGTGCACACGCCTTCTAGCATAATCCAGCCAGATGGCTGATTCCTGGCTGCTGCAGAGTCCAGCCCTTGCTTGATCTCTGCTACCATGCTTACAAAAGTCTCAAACCACTGTCACATAAGCTCTTCTAACTCCCTTGAGATCTCAAGCATACTGCATATGGTTGAACAGTCACCAGCTAGCTGGAATGGACATCGAGGCTGCAGTCTACAGTGAAGAAAACAAGTAGCAGTCTGTCAGATTGGGCTGCCCTTCTTGTGTTGCCTCTGCACAAACTGCTGTGCAATCTAATGACACCACTCCCAATACATGTTATGCCCAGATGATATTGCTTCCTGTTTTTGCTTTTTTCAGTAATATAATTTTCTTCCTTGGTCAACTGGCTATCTTTTTATTGTAAAACATAACTTCCAGATTTCAATGAGATACCATAGTTCTAATCATTATGAAATTAATTACAATTTTACTATCTGAATTAGAATTTTCCTCTACTTACATTATTAATTACACACAAATATAATTTAAAATGAAAGACAAATGTGCAGGGGAGAAGTGGTAAGCCTCCTGGGTTGATCGTATTTATAATCTTTATTAGTTATCAAATAGTGACAATATATGCTGAAAGCTCCTCCACTTGTAATTTATTTGTTAAATCTTTCCTGAATCAGCTTCAGCTTTAACTAAACCATGGTTTGGTTTCATCTTGGAAGAATCAAATAGTGAAATTACTTTTAAATTTATTAAGGAATTCATTAATAAGCTATAAAAATTCATAACTTTAGTACTGCAAGAAATTCAGCTACATAGTGTTCTATGATCCTAGAAAGTTTCCTCCTAATATTTTTTTCAAGTGTTACAAGGTTTGATGATGACAGGGAAATTCATATTCCATAATCGCATCTATGAGATCAGTTCCAAACTGAGATGGAAATATGCTTCTAAGAAACTTGTGGGATTTTACCCTCTCTGGTATAGGTCATATGCTTGTGTCATGTTAGGAGAATTTTACTTAATTAAATATGCACATTTTATGTTATATTGGAGGCCAGTATTTATCTATGACATTACACAGGGTGAACTACTTTAGCAAAGTTTACAAAAGCTTCCTTCCCTTCCTGGCAATCACTCAGGACTCATATAGCTCTAGACATCTGTGTCCACATACCTGAATACTTCCCAGGTTGTGTTCTTGGGGCTCCTAGTCCTTCCTCCAAGGTCTGATATAGCTATTGTAGCTTCCTTGTTGGTTCTTTATATTTTGCTTCTGGCTGTGTGTTATGGATGAACACTCTCTTATTCTTCTCACCTTTACATCCCATTCACCCCAGTGCTTTGTATTGCAGAGGATGTGCTGAGACAAGCTTACATGCACAACAAATATTACTGCAAGGTATATAGCTGAGGTCCTACCTTGATTCATCATGGCAAAAGTCATAAAAGGGAAAGGGAAAGGGGAAGGGGAAGGGAAAGGGAAAGGGAAAGGGAAAGAGAAAGGGAAAGGGAAAGGGAAAGGGAAAGGGAAAGGGAAAGGGAAAGGGAAAGGGAAAGGGAAAGGGAAAGGGAAAAGGGAAAGGGAAAGGGAAAGGGAAAGGGAAAGGGGAAGGGAAAAGGGAAGGGGAAGGGAAAGGGAAAGGGAAAGGGAAAGGGAAAGGGAAAGGGAAAGGGAAAGGGAAAGGGAAAGGGAAAGGGAAAGGGAAAGGGAAAGGGAAAGGGAAAGGGAAAGGGAAAGGGAGAGCTCGCCACAATAACCATCAGGGAACTGAAGTGGCAGGTATTTCTCATGCAAGTGTAGTCCTCTGGAGGTCCTCTAGTGCAGCAAGTGGTGGCCTCATAATACTTTTCTGAAAGTAAGTATACAGTTTTGACAGGAACTTGTTCAACGTCCCTATAGATTTTTCCCCATTAAGATGCTATTAGTGCTGCCTGGAGGATGCTTTGATCAGGTGCAGGAATTGCGCTCTGATTTGATGCTAAGCTCTGTGCGTATATATTACTGATATGCTTATCGCATATTTAGATGATAATTATCTGCTTTGCCATCCATTAACTCTTGATTTCTCTAGTCTGAACTAAGATCTACAAAAAGAGAGAGTAGGAAAGTGAGGGGCAGGAAGAGGAATCCTTATCCCAATTATAATTACTCCTCATGAAACCCCATCAAGTTGTGCAAGTATAAGTCAATGAAAACAACAGCAAAACAAAAATTACATGAGACAAATTTAAAAAATATAAAAATACTGACACAGCAAATTAATTGAAAGGATATGCATTTGCAGGTGAAAGGCAGATTGCAAGTTTGAAAGTGAGGGTTTCCAAATACCCAGGTAGAGACCCTTATTACAAAACTTAGGGTTTTTTAAGCCATAGTGCAACACAGGAACTAAAAGGAAAAAAATCTAATTACAAAATTAAATACCTTCTTTTGATCATAGAAAGAAATCAGTAAAAGTGGAGGACATCCTGGATATCTTTGCAAATCACTGAAGAACCCAGTCATACAGAGAATTTAATGCTTTGAGTCTGTGAATTGTACTGTCTGCGGTGCTAGTAAAATAAAATAATAAAAAAATATGTAAGCATCAGGAAAGTGGAAGATCTGTATGCAAGAGCCAGAGTGCCATAACACCAAGGAGATGGAAGAGCTGCCTAATCAAGTAGAAATGAGAGTGGTCTGAATCTTCTGCTTTGTCAGAAAGTTTTTATGCAGAACATAAATGCTAAGATGCTAAAAGATGGTAAGTACAACATGAGTAAGAAAAATCTCATGCAAAAGACACAAAGGCATTTAGGTCCAATGTCCTTCTCCTGTGAGAATGTTTAGATAATAGATATGTACAATGCACATTTTAAACAGAAGCATAACTTCTTAACGATAATCAGTATTGTAGATCACACATAGTAAATAAATGACTTATTTTAAAAGTGAAAGAACTAAAAGTTAAACCCATCTGCTGTAGTTTTGGCAATGTTAAATGTGTTTGTACATGTGGACCATTACACCATTATTACAGATGATGTCCTGTATCAGTCAAACCTCTAAAGGTTCATTACTAATTTCTCTAGGAAGCATGAAAAAATAATCTCCACTGCATTATTATTGTATTATAAGCATTACATCCAATAGACAGACCTACGTTTGGTTGGTCTGCTTTTTGTTTTGTGATGAGAACACAGGCAGTAAAACAGAAAAAAACTGGTTCAGTCTTTGAAAATATCTTATCATTTGCAAATATGAGCTCAAATCAGAGTTAATATTGTTACTCCCAGATCACAGTCATAGAATCACAGAATGGTTTGTCTTGGAAAAGGCCTTAAAAATTATCTAGTTCCAATCCCACTGTCATATGCAAGGAAACTTTCTACTAGATAGGTTGCTCAAAGCCCCATCCAGCCTGCCCTGAACACTTCCAGGGTGTTCCAGGATATCATATAGCCTTATTTCCACCTTTATCTGCTTGGACAAAATGTCTTTGGATGCAGATATCTTATTGTGTTTCATATAGTTTCTACTTTAAATGATGGTTCTGCAAGCAGGAACATTGCAGGACACTTTAGAATTCATTTAGAACTCAGAATTTTTCACTAAAAGACGGTATGGTAGAAAATGTAGGAGACTGAAGAATGCAGGAGGCTGATGATTCATGGAAGGATATTAGTTCCTTGAACCTGTACTTATGATTTTCCTTTAAATACTTATTTTGATTTTACTTACCTAAACCTGTTACTGCACTTTAGGATTTGTGAGAACAAACCCTTGTTACAAGTTAGATGGCTAGTAATACAGAACTGTGTAAGTCAGGAAGGGGGTGGGGGTGGGGGTGGGGAATAAATAGAAAAATAGACACTATTCAGCTTGATTTCAGAGTATGCAGCACAGAATATTAATGCTAATTAATTTCAGATGAGAAAATGAGGAATATCTTTTAATTCCAATTCATTTTGAAAGGGGGGATTTCTCCTCAGGAAGGCAGCAAACTTAGCTGCTGTCACTTGACTAATTGTTCTCTGATTCATGGTAAAAGCACCCTGTACACAATACAGATGCCTCTTTCCATACAGTGGAAAATTAAGTAAATGAAATATTCCTTACTATTAAAGCCATTCTTGGTTTGTATTAACAGGATCTAGTTGTAGAGCTGCAGTTTAATTATGGTAATAGACTCTATTAGAAAGACTGTGTAATATGCTTCAGTTGTGAAGTCAGCTGCTTCTAAGTAAAAAATGAGGATACAACATGGTATGAAATGACAGCTAAACTACAAAAATATTAACTGGCTTATTTTTCTTAAAGAAACTTTAAATTTGATACCTATTCAGTTACTGAGCTAGATCATGTTTTAAAAATACATTGCAATGCCCTAGGTGAAAAGCATTTCATATCAAAAGCTTAATACATCAGGCTGCAGGGCCTGGTTTCAGATGAATTACATCTGAAATATTTTAGTCAGCTGCTAGGGTTTTAAACCAGAGTTTTAATAAATTGATGTGTGACCCACTCTAACCACTGCTTTTCACACTGCATTAAAAACCTCAATTAAAACAGAGACTTTTTTTTTCCCCCCACTTTTTTTTAAAGCATACTACATACTGCATTCATAGTTCTATCTGTTAATTTACAATGAAGGAACACCAGATTTATATTTATCATGAAGTCTATTTTTGTGGGATATTGGCTATTTTAGACCAATATACTCTTCCTATAAGCTATATTGAAGTTATCAGTTCTTCCATTTGCCACTAGGTAATAGATGTTCTCATTTTCCATTGACTGAGATTCTGTGTGTCAACAAGATCAAATTAAGAAGCACCTCACAATTAGATGTTGTTGAACAATGGTCCAAATGCAATAATGGCCTGTGCTACACTTCACATTTCTTCAGATCCATGTGGAGGAAACCTTTTTAGAAGAAGGAAAATATGAACAGAAGGCAAGTGGATAAAGGGAGAGAACACCACAGAAGTGAAAAGGGGAATAAGTTAAACATTTCTGAAAACAGATAAGGTATTTTGGGGGAGATAGATGAAGGCCTGGAGTGGGGTGGTTAAGATTCTTGAAAATGAGAAGAAAATCATCTCATACATTGGAAGATCAGTAAGGCATGGCAAAGTTTTGAAGGACTGATATGAGCAAAACAAAAAAGGGTATAAATTGGTCCTGGTAAAAGCACTTCAGAGTGACCAGAAGTGAGGCCTTCCCAGATGAGAGGTTAACTGTAGAGTACAGGACTGAGACTGATGAAGTGGAAGCAAAGACCAATTGCAGGGATAGTAAGATTTGAAGAACAGCGGTTTGATGGCATCCTGAAAAAATGAGGAAGACATAGATATGGGTTAGTAAAAGACCAGGAAAAAGTGAAAAGTCAGAGTATCTAGGAAATTAAAAGAACAAGGACATTGTGAGGATCAGAACTTTTCTCTAAATGTATGATAGCAATTCTGAATACACTTTTAACTAAGGAAATAAGATATTTGTACATTGTGATTAATCTCTTGCTGATGTTATTCAGCTGCTTGTACATAGTGCACAGACACCTACTGCTGTTTGAGACGTGCTGGATGATCCAAGATGGCTCTTTCAAATCAGCGTAGAAGAGCAAAAGCTCTTTTGAAGTAGTATGCCACTGGATACCCCATAAAGTAGGAGATGAATAGGTATAGGTAGTTTCAGCAGGCTGAGATGGTAAACTTGACTGTGTGACACCAGGAGAATTGTCAGATGCTTAGAAACCTCAAACACACTACAGTAGCCTGTTTTGTCCACTGTTAATAAAAAGTTCTTAGGATAATAGCTCAGACTGTTACTTTATAGATATCTCAGACTAGGTGACATACATTCTATTCCTGTATCATGCTGCAAGGAAAGGCCTTGCAATTGTCATTGCTGCCCATATGCATGGAAGGAATGAAATGAAAATATTGTGTTCTGTCCTTGGCTGTAGGGATAGTTCTATACTGTCAGGGAAAAGTCCAACTTTAACATTTGTGCTTTTTGGTTTTTTTTGTTTTTTTTTTTTTTTTTTTTTTGCCTTTTTTTTTTTTGTTTTGTTTTTCTTATATTAGAAGTAAGTTTTTTACCCTGAGAAACATTTTAATTCTCAAAATAAAAAGTTTGTCCCTCATACAAAACTTCCATTTTTTTCATCAAAACACTTGAACACTCAGTTTTCAGCATTTGTCTGAATACTGTATTGACAATACAATGTACCCTGTAAAATAAGCAAGTAATTCACTAAAATGGAGCAAAGAAGCTCTTTCTAATTCCTACTAGAAAGGAAGTAACATTTTCAATTAAATGTTTCTTAGTGGAGTATTTGTATACTGTCAGGAACACAAACATAAAAGCAGTTTAACATGTGTAATTCTATTTCATTCCCTTGGGTATCTTGCCTGACAAAAATGCACAGCATATGGTTAAAAATGTAATTTTCTTCCCAACTCTTTAAAGAAAATCCTTATCCATAGTTATCAATCACATATGGTTACATATATAGAGGTAACCAAGTAATGTATTTTAGCATTTTACATACAAAATGTTAATCCATCAGTTCCAAAGTATGCCAAAGAGGACAAGAGACCAAGTAGTGTTAAACCCAAAATGTGATGCTAAAACACTTCCTGCACTAAATATAACAATTTCAGGATATGAGTCCTAAATGCTTCCCAACTCACAGACCAATTGTTGCAGAGGGATTTATTTTCTGCACTGTTCCTGCAAAGCAAAGTGGGCAGTTCAGACTGCACAGAACGTGACCTAGATTTCTGAAATTCATGGGGTACACTGGTTGTTTAAAAGTATGCATAACATGCACATTACTGCAAGGATGGGTGAGTGAGTGAGTGAGCACTTGAAAAGTTTGGGGTATGAAGAACACAGGCATAAAGTAAAGCATGGGAAAATATGCTGCAGTAGTCCTTTTTTTCACCCTGTCCTAGGTAGTTGACTCCAGAATATGACATCTTTAGGACTACATGCTTTTTTGAACCTATGTTTTGCTTTTGAGTGTCTTACTCAGGGTCCTCCAAAACACAGCAAAGGAACAAACATTTACACAGCATGGATAATTATGCATTTAATATTAAAATTATCTTCCTACATGTATTATTTTAGTAATATCAATATACCTTAATGTAGCTGAAATATAATATCATCCCTGATCTGATGGCGATATGTTTAGTCACCCAGACTAAGCTCATACTGCATTAAACACTTGCCTGAAAGAAGTCAATTGAAAAAAAGAGAGGCATCCTTTGAGAGTAAATAATGTCAACTCAGAAGTAAGTTAAAGCCTTTCCCACTCATGCATGCAGAAAAGAACAGACTTGTAATTTAGATCAGTTCCTCATAAAACTTATGTGCTTTACTTTAGGCTAAAATACCTTTTTATGTGTAGATTCACACTTGTGTGTGTACATTAAGTACACAAGCACATATGTGTATATACACAAAGAGTCTAATATATATATGTGCATACATGTATGTATTTAATACACACAGACAGGTATCTCGACCTGTATCTTATGTTTAGTTCTTCTGGGCATCTGTTTTTTTCTTATTTCACAACATAAGATTTCAGATTTAAGTAACTGTTCTGTATTTTCTTTCCATAACATCTACATAATATCAGCACATTTCAAGACACACTGAGCATTAAATTCCTAATTAATTTGCCAGCAAATATGATCTTTTCCCACAAAGCCTCTTGAGTTAGCAATATTTGGTTCATATAATGTTTACAAGTAATTTATTAATATTGTAAGTTGGTGAATACTTTATCCAAGCTCGTTGTCTTTTCTGAAGATGCAAAAAATTAGAGGTTTTAAACTTTAATGGAAAAAGCACATGCAAGCAGGATATGTACTTTAATGCCTACATTCCCACATGTTCCAGAAAGAAGAATATATTCTAGGGCAATATGGCCATGCGTAAGGCTGAGAATGCATCTGAGGGCATCAGAAAGTATTTCACAGATTGAACAGTTCTGAGAAATATAAGAATGCATTTTGCTGCAAGAACTGAATAAAATGTAACAAGGGATATAAATATTGAGTGTGAGGTGAAAAAAAAATAATTTTTAGAAAGTTTTCAAAACTCTGCAGCTGTTTTTACCTATTATTTTTCTGGTTAGTAAATTAAGATAGGACTACTTTACTCAAATTTATGTTTTAAGAAGTTATATATTTATACCACAACTGACCCCTTCATACTACTTTTATAGTCAAAAAGAAGAATAAGATTCTAAAATAAGCCATTAAAAAATATTCTTTACAGGTACATACTTCACTGCCTATGAAGAGAGCCTCAAATATCTACTTCTAATTTGAATATCTGAATTATTTCTAATGTAATCTTCTGTTCAGATATTTGTGAATGTAAAAACTGGGAATGTAAGAAGAAAAAAAAATAGTGTTAGACAAAGATAATGGGAGGGGAAAAAAATTTGGTTGGGAAGAGTAGAGAAATTGAAAGACCTACAGGGAAAGATGTTGCTATGAGAACATAACAAAAGAAATACTGGTTTCAAATTTTCTTTGCTTTCTTTTTGTGTGTTATTTTCTGTTATCTCTCTCATACTGTCATTTTTCAGTGGTGTTTATATGGAGAGGTGACAAGAAGGTGAAATGTTTTCATAGTATTCAACAAAAACTCAAAGCTCAAAATGTTCATGTTTGTCAGAAAGTGTCAGACTTCATGAGCTCACTATTTGTGGGAAAAGATCTGAAATACACTTTCACAAAAACCTTCAACAGAACATTGATTTTTTTTTAACATCTAAAATTCATCTGTACTGTAGCTATATGTAATCTATCTTAAGTACATGCAAATTTTCATAATCAGTAATTCAGTAATGGAGAGACACAAGACACAGTTTTTGGCAAAGTAAGAAAACCTACTGTGTTTTACAGACTCAAAAGAATTATTTGGAGCAATTCTTCCCTCTTTTCTCCACTGGACATTGGTGTAGCTTCCATGAAAGTATCATTGAAATAATGAGTGAAATTATCACTTGCTGAAATTAGATTCCTGAAAGTTGTTATGACTATATTTTATCTTAATCACAGAATCATAATCCAACTCTCATTCATCTTGACCTGTCATCACTTTCACCTGTTCTCTCCCAGCTCTTTTGTCAGAGCTTGAATCACACTCTTTCCTGTCTAAGGCTTTACTTCTGTATGCCGAGAGTCAGCACCTTGGCATAGCACAGGTGCCTAATCTTGGTTTAGACTGCTGTGAAGAAAACCTTAGAAAGCCTTCCCCTTCATTGCCCAGTTTCTTTAATTTGCAAGTACATTTAAGTCCAGGCCTTCTGGTACTTGACCTAGCTAAGCTGCAGGCATGCTTTCACTTGTCTATGTGTCTCTTAGTCAGTTTAAAAGGGCTTTCCATAAATCCTTCCTGTGGTCTGTGGATGTAAAGTGGACATGATCTCATAATCCATGCCATAGCTATTGAATTATGTCAAAACAACAAGAAAAAAAATATTTTTCCCTTTCCCAAAATATTTAGATCATTTGCTTGCTAAGCAGTTCACCTAATAAGTGATTCCAATCGTTCCTTCATCTGTCATCATCTTTAAACTTGAAGAAAAGAATTTTAAATGTTTTGTGACAACGTGATGTGTTTGTTAGCATGTGAAAAATAAAGAAGAAATTTGCACCAGGATGATTGGCTGGAAAGCAGTTTGATGGAAAAGGATCTGGGGGTACTGATGGACAGCTGGCTGAACATGAGCTAGCAGCATGCCCAGTGTGCTGCTACGGTATAAGAAAGACACTGGGATCATGGAGTGTGTGCAGAGAACAAGGCTGTTGAGGGGTTTGGAGGGCATGTCATACAAAGAGTGGCTGAGGGAACTGGGGTTATTTAATCTGGAGAAAAGAAGGTTAAGGGGAGAACTTGTTAGTCTCTACAACTACCAGAAAGAAGGTTTCAATGATGCCAGTTTTAGTGTCTTCTCCCAAGAAACAAGAAATAGGACAAGAGGAAATGGGCTTAAGTTGTGCCAGGGGAGGTTTAGGTTGGAGATCAGGAAAAACTTTCTTTACTGAAAGAGTTTTCAGGCTTTGTGTCAGGCTGTCCAGAGAGGCGGTGGAGTCACCACCCCTGAAGGAGTTCAAGAAGCGTGTACGTGTGGCACTTCAGGTTTAGTGGTCGTGGTAGTTTGGTTACATTTGGACTAGATGGTCTTAAAAGTCTTCTCCAACCTTAATGATTCTATGATTTTAGAAGTGTATGAATATCTGCAGTTAGATCTTGAGATGATCCTTTAAGGTTTGGGGAAGAAAGTGATTCACCTGACTTATTTTAGGTATCTACTTTAGGGTGAGAAACATATCCTAGATATGCTTTTTTTGTTTTTAATTCCCTGCTTATAAAGGAGTTCAGAGTAAACAGGTCAAAAACAATTGTCAAAACTGAACTTAATAGACTGTGTATGATACTAGTTAACTGAAATTCCCTTTGGTATCTGACTTGATCTTTATCTGCCATTCCAGAAAGTGTTATTTAACATTTGTCCTGTGCAATTTCTGCTGTTCCCATGTGCATTCTCAGATTATTGAGGACAACTCAAATATCCTTTTATACTTATATTTAAGCAAATTAATCTAGCTCAAGTTGTCTAATTTCCTATTATAGTAAATTGAATTTTAGTGCTTGGTTCTGATACCTAAATTAAAGTGTGTCCAATCTGAACATGAACATTACCCCCAAAGCAATACAGAACTGATCTTACCTTCATGAATGACTAGAATTTCAGGAATGGAATTTATTGTTGTGTAAATACTTCCTAACCTTTCTTTCATTTTCCCTTCATTTCAAATAACACAATACTAGTGGAAACTGAAAGTTTATGCTCTTATGCCTGTATCTGTTATGTTACTAGAATAATAAGTTTACTTAATACAGTTCCTTGATCAAGTCAAAAAAGAACTCTAGGACTCAATAAATCTCAATAATTCCTCAGAGTGAAATTATCAAATTATCATACATAAATTAGAAGTGTTTGTTATTCCTGACAAAGAAAGCTATTAAGGAGTGTATAACAGTAAGGAAACTACAGCAGTAGGAAGAAAGAAGCAATAGTTTATGCTAAAATATTGGGGGGGGGGGGGGGGGGGGAAGCAAACAACCAAACAAACTCTAAACAATATGTAAACAGAAATAGCATGCCCTTATAACAGAAAGGCAGAACACTTGAGTCCGGCTAGGCCATTGACACAGTCCCCCACAACATCCTACTTGCCAAGTTGGAGAGATATGGATTTGATGGATAGACAGATCAGTGGATAAGGAATTAGCTGGATGGTATCTAGAAGTAGTGCTCAATGGCTTGAAGCCCAAATGGAGAGCATGACAAGTGGTGTCCCTCAGGAGTCCATACTTGGACCTGTACTCTTTAATATTTTTATCAGCAATATAGACAGTGGGATCAAGTGCACTATCAACAAGTTTGTAGATGACACCAAGCTGCATGGTGTTGTTGATACATCAGAGGCATGGGATGTCTTCCAGAGGGACCCAGACAAGATGGAGAGGCAGACACAGGTGAACCTCATGAGGTTCAACAAGAGCAAGTGCAGGGTTCTGTGCCTGGGCCAGAACAATCCTTGCTATCAATGCAGACTTGGGGATGAGGTGATAGAAAGCAGCCCTGTGGAAAAGGATTTGGAGGTTCTGATGAAAGAGAAGCTGGACATGAGCAGACGGTGTGCACTTGCAGCCCAGAAGGCCAATAGTATTTTCTGCTGCATCAAAAGATATGTGGCCAGCAGATCAAGTGATGTGATTCTGTCACTTTGCTCTGGTGAGACCTTATCTGGAGTACTGTGTCCAGGTCTGGAGCCCTCAATATAGGAAGGATATGGAGCTGATGGAGTGGATTCAGAGGAGGGTCACAAAAATGATCAGGAGGTTGGAGCACCTCTGTTATGAGGACAGGCTGAGGGAGCTGAGGTTGTTCAGCCTGGAGAAAAGAAGGCTCTGGGGAGACCTAATAGCAGCCTTCAAGTACCTGAAGGGGGCCTACAAGAAGGATGGAGAGAGACTGTTTACAAAGACCTATAGTGATAGGACAAGGGACCCCATCCCCAAAGATACTCAAAGTGAGGCTTGCCAGGGCCCTGGGCAAACTGATCTAGTTGCTTAATGCAGAGAAAGTTGGACTATATGACTTTCAGAGGTCACTTCCAAACCAGACTATTCTATGATTCCATTTTGAAAAAAGTAAGAATAGAGAAAAAGAGAGACAAGTTATTACCTTGTGATAGATGAAAATAGACAAGCAGCTTCAGAAGTTAGATAAGCTTCAAAATGAAAGTCCAAAATGCCAAGATGCGCCTCTGTTAAATTAAGCAAAGATGATAAATAGCATTTATGATTTCCTGTCCAACAAAATGTCTAGCAGAAATGAAAGACCTTTCAAGAAAGCACACAATTTTTCAATTGTAACTCCTCTTCTGAAAAAGAATGTATTATATGAAGCAGTTACATAATAAGAAATCTACTATTGGATGTCTGAGATTTCCATGTCAAAGATATGAGATGTTACTATAATTTCAACTTTAACCTTGAGACTATGATTTCTAAATATAATTAATAAGAAGGCATTACTTTAACACTTGCTGAAAAGAGGGGTCTTGGCACAACTTTACCTTTTTATAGCTTTTGTGTAAACAGGAAAATGGTGAAAACAAACTCTTAAGATGTCATAGATATCTCAACATGTAAACTCCTTTATGAGATACAATGCTCAGATTTTTTTTCTTGCAAATAAACTTGTAAATTTAACCTGGGAAAAAAACAAACCAAAAAACCAAACCAAAACAAACAAACAAACAAAAAAATCAAACCAACCAAACAAAAAAAAAAAAAAAAACAAACCAAACAAAACTAAACAAAAAAACCCCAAACCAAACAAACAAAACTAAACAAACAAAAAACCACAAACCAAACAAAAACAAAGCCCCAAACAAACAAATAAAACCCCCCAAAACAAACAAAAACAAAACAAACAAAAACAAACAAAAAACCCCAAAGCAAACCAAAACATCATAGTGTTGTATTTATCAGTAATATGATTCTGGAAAAGCTGTATAAGAAAATAATTTATTTCAAGGTTTACAAATAGCAATAAATGGATTTCCCAATTAGTCTATAAGAAAGAAAAATCTATTTTTTTTTTTTTTAGAAATTTTAGTCCAAAGATATCAGAAAATAAACAACAGTTGTAAAAGCAAAGGCTTTTAATCCAGAGCATACAAATCAAGTATTTAAAATATTGCTTGTTTTTGTTTTTCTTTTTTTTCCCATTATTCTGTTTTTTTTGGGTTTGATTTGGTTACAAAATTTTTAAGATAACTAATCTCCTGCACAGCTAATATCTGTGAATTCAAGAGATTTAACATAGTTTTTGAAAATATGTCTATACATCTATAGGTACTATAAGTTCTTTTCTCATTTATTCATATTTTAAAATCTCAGGTAGTAGTATATTTGTCGTTTAATATATTTGTTGTGTTTCTTTTGGAAGATGAGCCAGCAAACAAACAACAAAATAAAATCCCACAACTATAAAATGCATCAAAATAGATGTATTTATATCCAACAGTGTCATCTTTGTCTCTCTTTTAGAAGCCAATATCTGAAATGAGTTTTCTATTGTTAAATAAATAAGTATCACCACCCCCATCTCTTCACATGATATGAATGTAGCTAGTACTTATGAAATAAAGAGAGGTGACTAGCTCAAACTGGTAGTCTTGATTTCTTCTCTATATAATGTGGTGAGAAAGAAGCACACAATTAATTCCTAAATTAGTTTCTGTTATCCAAGCTAATTGCTTTTTAAAGAAGCCACCACTGATAAAAAAGATAATTTTTACAATTAATTTAGACTGGACAGATACTTTTAGACGGTTAAACGATGATGAGAATAGTCCCCCACTGCACTAAAGTGCTCTGAAATCATCCAAGCTAACTAAGATACTACAATATGCAGGATAAGCATGAAGCAGCTTATCTAAAACAAGCAAGTAATCTGTACTTAAATTTTAATGCATTAATCCTTTTAAAAGAAGTGCCAAGTTTCCTCACACAGACAATGCACATACAGGTGCCTTTGAAAGTGGACAACTTTACAATATCAGATTTAATTTTCTCATTAGCTCTTCTAAAGCATCTACTTTAGGGCACTGTGAAATCGATTGAATTGCCAATACAATGAAGACACTGTATGGCACTCTGTACTCAACCTGTGGCACAGGAGTACCGGTATTTCTTACAAGTCCTGAGTGTCTAATAGATCTACCAAGATGATTTAAATTTTCTTAGGATGGATCCTGGGTGTCTGAAAGTTAAGCACAAATTAGATTCTTGAACAGCATGCATTGGATCTCTTTCTACATTATCATACCCTATCTCTGTCTAATACATGAATGTATATATTCCTATCACCCAATAAACTGATCCCAAGACTAAGAACCAAACTCTTGGACGATTTTCTTTAGTTTTCTAAGAATGCATCTCACTTAAAATTCTTACCTCTCCTCCCCACTGATGCTTGATGGGGGATATATATATATTGAGATAGATTGTAAATCTAAAAAGGCCAAGTAGGAATGACATTTAGTTTTATCAGGCTAACACAAACTTTGAAATTATACTAGTTTATTCCTGCATAAAACTTCTTAGATTGACCTATTGTGTCATTTAAGGGCTAGGTTTATGGATGTGTTAGTGAAGTTTTTCCATGTATTTACAGCTGCAAAAAATGTATAAATTCTATCAAGTTTGAATTATCTACTTTTAGATTTTAAGAGTCAGGGACTGATTTTGGTTTAGAACCAATTATTTGACATGGCAGATGACATATTAGCAAGCAGTAGGGAAAATGCTATGATTTTTTTGCCTCAAATTTCAGGCTTGTCCTCAGGTCTTACAGTTCTCTCTATATCTAAGCAGAATTTGTGGGAGCAAAGCAGCACCCATAGCAGGGGAAGAAAGAGTTGTGGTTCCCTTAATCCATCTTCATGTACATGCATAAGTCCATAAATTCGGTGACATCCCTGAAAGAGTTGGTTGAACTATTTTGAACGGGCCTGTAAGTACCCTTGATTGTTTCACATCTCTCAAAGCCAAGATAAACAGAAACAAACCCTTTTCCCAAACTCCCAAACAAGCCATTTCCTTTGTTTCAAAAAGCATTTTTTGTGTTTCAATAAGTTTCATGGGAAAGTCAAATCAAAAACACTGTACCTAAGAAATCTTCCCTGGGAGAACATACACTTTAAAAAGGCTTATTCTAAAATACTCTTCCCAGGAAAATACATAATAAATTTCTCAGGGGAGGTCACCAAAAAAATGGCCTTCTCAGGAGAGAGCCACAGTATTTCCTAAAGATAACACACACTTGCAAAAGCTTCTCCAGAGGGGAGAGAGACTCAGTTCTTTTTTGAACATTCTCATGATGTGAAATTAAAGGCACAACCAAGGCCAAATATCAAAAGTGAGGCTGTTTATTAACAGAACATAGTGGACAGAACAGAAGGAAGAGAGAGAGGGAAAAGAATTATATTACCACCCTCCCCCGAGACCCAAGGAAGGGTCCAAGGAAGGGTGCTGCCACTCTGGCTTGGAGGAGATGTCATCCTTGTTGGCTTATTCTGTCCTCCACTGGAGGACAGGAGGGAGAGATCCCAAAGTCCAAGTCCTTCTCTGAGCAGCCTCCAACATGCGGTGTCTTCAATAAAGATATTTTTTCTCTTCTCTGGGAGTTCTTCTTTTCTTCTTACATCAGGCAAAACTTAAGGCAGAGCTTTGCTGATGGCGGTGGTAGGGAGCAGGTTCTTGACTGCTTCCAGAATGGATATTAATGGTGATGTTTTTTCTCTCTGTGTCTTTTTTCTCTCTGTCTGAGCTGCTAAGGCTCAGTGTCTTTTATTCAGTTAATCGCAGCTCCCCCTGGCCCGCACTCTAGCCACATTAATGCATATGCAACTGCCAGGTGTGCTATCAATGGGCAGAGCTGACCCATCAGGCAGGTCGTTTACAACAATCTTATATTTTTGTTGGACGTTCCAGAGGGTCTTTTCACCATCCCCTCCCTGGGTAGCTGTTGTCTTGGGGGAGGAGCAAAGGTGATTTTATCTTTGTTAATTCACATCAAGAGAGACAAGATTTAGTCTCTTATAGTGGTAAAGACTCAGTTGGACGTAACAATGGGCAGCCTGATCTGATTACATCTGTTTTGAGCAGACATTTAACTAGATGACCTCTGAGGATTCCCTTCTGTGTGAATGATTATACTGCAGTTCTATGACTGTACAGCTATGTTGTGCTGAGAGTTGTCAGCTAACATTCTCTCCTCATTTAGAAACATGGTTTGTGGTCAAGCTGTTTTTCTGACCTTCTTAGTCTTCTAATTATAGGGAATTTCATCTTGCATGTTAGCATTTAGCAAGTACAGAGTACAAATCATTCATTTAACTATTCTTACCCCTTTGTGGTTCTTTTATATCTTTCTGTTGCTTCTATATATGGTCTTAATGAGATTGTGATCTTCTGCCTAGTAACTTCACAATATTTGTAATCACAGCAACCAAATTTATAAACTGTCACACACGCATGCACACACACAAAATATGTACCATGAAAAAATTTTGTTTAATATATATTTGTTATGTTTTTAATGTAATAATATATAATTATTAATATGCTTAAATGTAGATATTTTACTTTTCCTCGAGACAATATTTTGCTAGAAGGAGATTTCTAATCTACATACTACTTCAAAAAAAAGCATATTAGTTTCAATCTTTAATGCACTCGGCTATTCCCTGAAGTTTTGAAAGAAAGTATTCTGGTATCTAATTAGTTCTGGCAGCATAGGCTTTAAGAAAAAAAATAGTTAATATGCTTGTCACAACTACTAAATTACTTCATGGGAGCTGGAACTAATCAATATATCAATGACACCTCCCCAAAGATATACAGATCAGTTGCCTCTATAAACAAGGAAACAAGCTTGGATTCCAAGTCATCTAGAGTGACGACCTTGTTTAACTCAGCTAATAACATTAATCCGAAGATGGGAAGGTTTATTTTTATTCATTATTTGTTGTTCCCTTAATTAATTTTATATATGCGAACACAGCTTCAAGTATTAATGATGTGTGTGGTTGCTATAACACGAAACAAATAATTTACCTGTACTTCATGCTTTCCTATTAATCCACTTCTTTATATAGATCAGGTGTAAAGTAAAACATTCCTTCCATTGGCTTCCTCTCTGATCCTGATTGTTGTGGTGTGGGGAGCTGTAATCCCTCTCCCACATTAACAATAACCAGGCTAACTCAGTTTGGAAGCAAATGAAGCTGTATTTATAGACAAAACTACAATCTATGATGAAATGCAATGAATATGCACAAATATACACTATTCACAACATTTACAAATATGTACAATTAACAGAAAAAACACAACAAAGCCCCCTGGCCCCAGAGGGGCCCCACTTCTTTCCCCCTGCCTTCCCCATACACCTCTGGCAGAAGGAAGAAAGACAAGAAGCAGAGAGATGTGTTAAACTTAGCTTTTCAAGGTCAGTATGCCAGTATGTTATCTGCAGAAGAGAAACGCAGAATCGACAGACTGAGACTGCTCCTACCTTGTTTTGAGTACTGACTCTTAAATAGTTCTCTCTCTCCAATGGAAGTGTTTAGAATAATCATTATTTTGTTTTCTTACACCCAATTGTGATTTATTTACATTCTTTCACCTTTCTGCTCAAACTGTGTGAGAAAAAAATTAAAGGTATAGCCTTAAAACCGTCACACTGATCCTCAAACTTTCAGCCAGCCTGTTGTCCATCCCATATGGGAGCTTCCTATAGACAAGTTGCTCCTTCACACTGAAGATAAAACTCTCCCCCCAACCTTCCATATTTACTGAGAAGCCTGCATTTGCCCATTGTGCCATTACTATTCCATCATGACATAGTTCATTTAACAACATTGCAGCCTCCTTCCGTTTGTTTCCCAGCATGTGCACATTTGTGTACGTACCGTTGAGGAAGATTTTCTTCCACACTGTTGCTGAGACCTTTTTTTGTTCCTGTTGCCATGGATCTTTGGTTTTCCATCAATATGCAATCTCTCTCCTCTTTTCTTCCCGGTTTGGAAATCTCTTCACCAAGATGGCAAACTTTCTGACTCTTACCATTAGCCACTTCCATCTTTCTTTGAGCTGCTGGATGTTTTCTTTTGCCTCATTACTCACTTCTCTGAACTAGTAAAGCTTTTTGAAAAGAATTAATCACTTATCTTTTTCCCTTTTAATATTCTTCAGTCCTTTTGTCACTTCATTCCTAAATCAGTCTCTTCAGAGAAACTCTTCACAAATAACTTCATTTTCAGGGCATATTTGCAGTGCAAAAGTTGGTTAGTCTCAGTAGGGATGTGCTCATCTTCCTGTACACTTATATTTGAATAGAGGTATGTAATTGTTTGAGTGTGAGAGCAAATAAAATCTCTCCCATTTCCCCCATTCCCCCTCACAGCTCCTTCCTCCCTTCTTACCAAGAGATAAGAAAGGGAGGGAAATAAAAGGCAGAGGGAGAGTTCTTAGTTGATTTACACAGAATATTTTAGTCTTCCCCTACAAAAGTATCACATTATATAAATATATAAAAATAAATGTGTGCATATATATATATATAACCAAAAGAAAAGGGAAAGGAATACCATCCAGAACCTGTAAGAAGCAAAGAATGCACCCTCACACTAAAGACCTGGAAAAGCAAGAGAGAGTCTGAGAATCTCCTGTCCAGTCATAAAATGTTGCAAATTCATGATTCTGATAGTGGGGAACATTATGTAGTTCAAACCACTACAACATAGTATTCATTTAGCAATCATCGATTGTGAGGTCTGTGTTATTCTTTTTTAGGATTTCAGTTAAATTTTGAGATAAAAAGACAACAGGAAAATAAGAATATCAAGTGGTGCTCACAGTACAGTTTGTTATTTAGAAAATGATAAAGAAACACAGTCTATAGCCGCAGACAAAATTCATAAATTGTGTAGACAGATTCTTCAACTTGTCATGGATTTTTATCTCCAAAAAGTCCATTTAAATAAGTAAGAAAGATGTTCTTCTCCCTTCTGTTCTATTATGCAAGAGAAAAGTAATTAGAAGGAGACTTCGCTGGATCATCAGATGATATATATGCAATCCATATTTCAGTAGGACAATGATGATCATTACTCTCTGTTGGACTTTCTGAACCATCTATTAGATTATATAGAGAAGAATAAAAAAGGATTGATAATATCTTTCATAATAGTTTTCCTCTTTTCAAGGGGTACAATTTTTAGCCTGGACTTAAAGCATACCTACAAGCCACTTAATACAGATTTAACCTATGGAGGATGCAGTATTAGGGGACTTAATTTCCCTAGATGTCTTTGAAACTTATGCTGTTGATGTACAGATTCCTATACTGTTCTTCAAAGACTGTAAAATAATTCCTCTGTAAAGTAAAATTACAATAAAAAATAACAGGAAAGAACTTAGAATTTTAGTGATTTGTAAAGGGACTACATAGAAGTATTCTACTAAAAGAGGAAAATCCATTGATTATAATTTTAAAATTTAAAATTATATCTTACATCGTTAATCTATTTTTCACTTGGACAGTTCTAATGATGTGGATAGTACAATGTTCAAAGAGCTGATTAGAGGAGGGAAAGAAGGAAAACAGGAAGAGGGGAAAGAATTGAGACAAGAAGTATGGATAGACAGGACAAAAATTAGTATAGTTTGATATCACAGTCCATGTAACTCTTTGACAAGGAGAGTGGTGCTATAAGCCACCATAGCAAAGGAAGCCTAAGACACAGCTCCATCAAGTCCCCCTGGGAAACAGCCACTTTAAACTCAGACAGCAGCAGGGACACCAGAGTCACAGAGGAAAAAGCCCTGATCAGGGCCACAACCAACATGAACCCGTTCTTATCAGAGGTTTGAGACACCATGGGGGCTCTTGCCTTGGCAGGTATCTTGAAGGATTGGTGTGTGTGGAGGCATTACTGCCTTGGCATAGCCAGATGTCACAAACGTGAGGCATCCGATACATGCTGCTGGGGCAGGTGTTAAGGCTGCTGAGAGCTATGACAGCCCTAGCAATTCAGTGCCTGGGAGGCAGCCTTTGTGCCATTGCTGCTAAAGCAACATTACTAAAAATTTCTGTCTGCAACTTGAGCACTAGTTTTTATCTCAAAACCAGGATTAATCTATAAAAAAGACAATTCCAGAAGTGCAGCTTCTTGAACTATAGAAATGTGAAATACAAGTAATTAAATAAGTTTGTTTTCAGAGTTCCAAAGCCTTATAGAAAATGAGTGAAAAAATTTTCTTTATGAGAAAATAAAGCAGAATTTATTAGAATAGAAGAAAAAGCTTTACTTCTTTTAAGCAGATGGTTATTAATAAATGCTAGGGAATAAACAGTTGTTTACAGGCAGCATTCTGTTGCCTTATTTGAAATTAATATTTTATGAATATGTGTTTTCACATTAACAAACATATAAAAAAAAAGAATTCCTGAATTTTACTACTCGATATATGCAAAATTAACCTATTGATAATGGAATAAAAGTGACTGTGGGAGAACTATTTCCAAAGAACAGAATGCTACATAACATAAAATAAAACCTTGAATTAATCCACAAAAAGATAAATATACAAGTATATATTAACAAATTTTCACATTTTAAAATCTATAATCATTGAATAATTAAAACAGAATAGAACTTTTTTATGCTTTTATGTTCAAAACAGAACAAACTAGAAAACACAGTTTTATTTATCTTATGATTGAAGAGACAGGAATATCCCAACCAAGTATCTCTTGAAGAGTCAGTTTCTCCTACCAAAAAATAATTTAAAAAAATAAAAGCCAAAAATTATTCTTAAAAAAATCACACAAGTCCTTATTTTTAATCCATTCTCTTGATTTTCAAATGCATAAAAGTAACTGGAAAAATTGTTACACTAAGTCCTTTCTAATGTGTCATGTTGAATATGCTTAGGCAACCTACAACGCTCCTACTTGTTGTTCTGAAAAGACATAAATATTTTATCATGGTCAATAAAGAATAATATAGCAATTATTGTGTCCAGCAAAATGATAGTATAGTTGGATCCAATTATTACTGACTTTTCTTGAACTTTTCCTTTCTGCAACTGCCAAGAAGCACTGAGAATTAATATGAGAAATATAGTTTCTAACTATTTAGAAGACAGTGAGCATTAGCTGTTCAAGAAAGTTTTTGTATGGCAGATGCAATATCCAATGACAAAAACCATAAAGAAACTTGAGGGTTTAACCTGTAAAGTTATTTTGAAGTGTCAAAAAGAAAAGAAGCTATTTTAAATTGCCTTACTATCAAAGTTACATTTTCCTTTTCCCCCTCATTTTACTGCATTTTCTTCTTTCTTTCTTTTTTTAGACTCAGTCTGCTTTTCTTCTGTTTACCTGCTTAGGAAGGTTGCATGCATATGTGTGTGTGTGCATAGCATACCTCTAGGCATCCTCTGCTAATCCTTAAAGTACTAATTATACAAAATTCTTATCTGACAAATACACACTGAGCATATTTGTCTTTTGGATTACCAGTGTTTTAATACTGATAAACTGAAACTCTTCCAAGAGTCGTTAACTTCCATATTTTAATTGCATTTTACTGTATTGTTTGCCTGTGATGCTAGAAGAATCTTTTCTGAAGCATGAAAACTGTTTAGGAAACAGGCTAATACCAACAGGATTTTTAAGGGTACACAGAATAAGATGCTTTTAGTTGGTCTTTTTAAGCTATCAGCATGTCATTATCAATGATTGAGTGTTTAGATCTAGCTTCACTAACTTCAGATTTCAAATTACCCTGAATGTTGATATTTTTTGAAATGGCTACTACAGAAGGTTAAGTTCCTGTCTAGAATAAAATTTTTAGCTAACAAAGGTTGTATAGGGAAGTTGATTGGAAAGAATATATTGTGGTATACAAAAACAGTCAGTTGAAAGCCTGAAACATGAAGCTCAATACCACTTATTATAAATATCTATTATTTTTTCTCTTAAAATAAGTTAGATTAAAAGTAAAAAGCACGTACAATTTCTATGGAAGAAGGATCAGGCCACTCAGGAATACTACAAAGGTATCTTAAGGATATGCAGGGAGAAAATTAGAAGGGACAAAGCCCATAAAAGACAATAAAAAATGGTTCTATATATACTTTAACAGAAGGAGGACTAAGGAGAATGCCCATCCTTTATTGTATGAAACACGAAACATACTTACCAAGAATGAGGAAAGGCTGAGATACCAAATGTTTTCTTTACCTCAGTCTTTAATAATAAGACTGCTTGTTCTTTGAGTACCCAGACCCCTGAGCTGGAAGAAAGGGCCCATAAAAGATGCCCCCCATTAATCCAAGAGGAAATCCTTAGTGACCTACTATACCACTCAGATGCACAGGTTTATGGAGCCAGATGGAATCCACCCAAGGGTACTGAGAGAACTGGTAGAATTGCTCATCAAGCCACTTTCCATTATTTTTCAGCAGCCCTGGCTAACCACAGAGGTCCCAGATGACTGAGGGTTAAGGCATGTGACCAAACTATAAGAAAAGCCAGCAGCAGTATCTGGAGAGCTACAGCCCTCTCAGTCTGATCTTATTGCTGGAGAAAGTTATGGAGCAGATCATACTGAGTGCCACCCTATGCCACATACAGGACAACCAGGCAACTAGGCCTAGTCAGCATGGGATTATGAAAAGCAGGTCTCTCATGACTAACCTGACCTCCTTCTGTGATAAGGTGATCCACTTAGGGGATGGGAGAAAGGCTGCAGGTGTTTTTTTTATCTGGGCTTCAGTAAAGCTTTTGACACCATTTTCCACATCATTCCTCTGGAAAAACTGGCTGCTCATGTGCTGATCCTGACATCTGCTTGCCTCAGAGCCCCAAGACTCTTACTGAAACTGGCAAAATTTAATGTTTGCTTTTTCCAGTAACCCAATAAAGCCTTTCACTGAAACAGGTTCAGAAAGCTAAAATGCAGATAGGTTTCATTTATTAAAGTGTCAGATAAAACAGATTCAGGATTAGTAATACCTGTCTAATATGTGATGAATCTGGAGATGCAAATTTTTGCAATATTGTTAATGTCTCTGCCTTCTCTGTGACATGTAGCATGATTTAGATGGAGAGTTAAGTAACATAGTCATATATGTTTAGCATGTACTGTCTTTGGCCATTGTCATACTTCTGGGTGTAAAGTTTAATATCAATTTTGCTGTTATTTAGGGAAAGGTCATCACTCAGCCACTACAACCTCTTTTAATGTTGCAAGATTTTGTTTGCCTTCCCTTATAAGTTTAGCTGAAACAGCAAGACTCCCTTCTTCAGATGCTTGGCAGGCCAGTTCTTTGAATCATCATTCTCAGAGATATTGCAAACACCTCTTGGTTGTAGGCATCTTAACCTTCCTCACAAAATGCACTGAATTAACCTGCATTCTGGTCCCATGGCAAGCTCAGCAGCTATCTCCCACCTTTTCTGTGAGGAAAGCTGGAAAAAGTATCTGAAATGGTGTATACAGCAGGACTAAAGAAGTGACTGACTACCTGTACTCAGAAGTGGTGAGACCACACTTCAAACACAGTTTTGGGCCCCTCACTACAAGAATTAGAAGGGCAATAAAGATGGTGAAGGGTCTAGAGCACAAGTCCTGAGAGAAGGAGCTGAGGGAACTGGCATTGTTTAGCCTGGAGAAAAGGACATTGAATCTTAACACTCTCTACAAGTACCTGAAAGGAGGTTGTAGCAATGTAGGTGTTTTTTTCTCCCAAGTAACAAGAGCTACTACAAGAGACAATGACTTCAAGCTGTGCCAGAGGCAGTTTAGATTTGACATTATGAGAAACCTCTTCACTGAAAACGTTGTCAGGCACTGGAAAAGGCTGCCTGTGGAAATGTTGAGTCACCATCTCTGGGTGTATTTGAAAGACAGGTAGACGTGGTGCTGAGGGACATGTTTTAGTAGTGACTTGGTATTTCTAGGTTAATGGTTGGACCTCATGATCTGAAATGTCTCTTTCAATCAAAATGATCCCATGATTCTGTAATTTGTTTAAGCAATATTTTCCATGCGCTGACTACGTGCTCTTAGGGGAAGTATTTATTTTTTTCTCTTGTTTTTCTACTATGAATGTCAGTACAGTGAATCAATGTGTTTTGCACACTCATTAATCTCATCACTACATTCTCTCTACACTTCAAGGAGAAAACACTGCTTTGCCTTGATGATTTTAGTTTTGATCATTTGGGGTTTTTTCCTGTTTTTTTTATTCACCTATATTATCCTTCAGTTCTTTTAATATCAGTTTTTCAATCTGATTAAGGATAAAAATGCAAGTGGATGATCATAATTTTCTCTGTATTCAAAATGTTTAATTAAAACTAATTGAATCCATTTATAGGAGGATCTGATTCAAAATTTTTACAATATATATCATATAATTTTTAATTTATTTAAACAGTCAACTTCATTACTACAGCTGTAACACTCTTTCATTGAGTTATATGTAATGACTTTGAGATATTTTTATTTTAAAAGACACTGCAAATTCAGAGGATATCTGATTTTTTTTTTAAAGTCACATATTTTTTGTCATTTGTCTTTTATTTACAATACATTAAAAACACTTCATATTTTCCTATTTGGATTTGTTAGCATTTTTATTGTTTGGGGAGTTTTTTGTTATTTGTTTGTTTGAATTAAAAAACTCTAAAAATTGTACCAGGATCTGTGTCCCCCATGAAAATTTGATATTGGCATGTAAGATAAATCTAAAATGCTCAATGTATAGTAAATGAAACTTTTCTATCTGATTATAAATCAATGATTTTGTTTATCTGGGTAACTTAGAGAAGAATATTGGTCTGGTTTCTTGGTGGTGTTTTCTTACATTATTTTATAATATTATGATCCTAAAAAATGTCTTAGATCATATGGTGCAAGCAAACATATTATTTATTTATCTATGGGGATTGCAGCATATTTGCACAAAGAGTTTTTCTTTAAATGTGTAATAGAAGTTAAAACAACAAAACCCAGGAAAAAATTTATTTCCCTTCTCCTGTTCATAGGATAACAAACTACCACCACCACCACCCCACCCCACCCCCCACCAAAATAAAAATTATCAGACCTTAATTTAATTTTTCAACAATGTATTTTCCAATTGGAGACATACTTCAAAATTGCTGATATAATTTTGGACAGATGTGCCTGCTGTGTTCAGTATTTTCCCTGGTGTTTCCACAGATGGTCTTTATTCATTCCTTGACAATCATACATGATATTTAACATACAATGTTGCTTTTACTTCTTTTTTTAATTGATTGTTTCACTTGTCATTTGTTCTAGCCAGGAGGTTTCTAAAAAAAAAAAAAAAAAAAAAAAAGAAAGAGAGGTGTTTATTAAAGATTTGAGCAATATTTCTGTGAATGCAACTTTCCTTAAATCACACAGTATTATGGAGATGCCATCCTTCTACCCTCACTACTTCCCCTTAACCTTTTTACATGTACTCTAGAATTTTCTTTATACACAAAGTGTATTATACCATATTTTACATCTATCCAATATATTGCATCCATATTGTATAATAATAAAAACCCAACTGTTAGGATATAGAAAATGTTAGTAGCTTTTATGGTTTAAAATTAGTTAATCATGTATAGAATTACTTCTGACTTGTGAAATGCAAAGTAGAATAGTTTAGGTTATTTCAGACCACCAGACAATGTAATTTATTTAACCAGAAAGGTAGCCAGAAGAGCACTGAGAGATCCCTTTGCATCTATTAATGTCTTTGCTTACAAGCCAGGTGTCATGATGGGATCTGTTATAGAACACCCAACCAGGACGAGGTGGTTGATGAAATGCTTTATAGGTGCCTGGGGAAGGTCTCAGAATTGCTAGCCCTTGTTCTTGTAGCGGTCTTCAATTTACCAAATATCTGCTGGAAATACAGCACAGCAGACCAGATGTTCTTGGAGTGCATGGAAGATAACTTCTTAACACAGCTAGTGAATAAGCCAGCAAGGAATGGCTCACTATTAGACCTGCTGCTTCTAAACAGAGAAGGAATAGTAGATGTAAAAGTTGATGGACATCTTGGACAAAGTGACCTTGAGAGGATGGAGTTTGCAGTTCTTAGTGAAGTTAGAAGGGAAGTCAGTAGAACTACATCCTTGGACTTCCAGAGGGTAGCTTTCGACTTGTTTATGAGTCTTGTTGATGCCATCCCCTGGGAGGTAGTCCTGAAGGACAAGGGACTCCAGGAAGACTGGACATTTCTCAAGAAGGAAATCATTAAGGCATAGGAACAAGCTGTCCTTGTGCATCAAAGGATGAGTCAGCAGGAAAGAAGACCAGCCTGGCTAAGTGGAGAGCTTTGGATAGAACTCAAGAAAAAAAAAAGAAAGTCTACTAGCTGTCAAAGGAGGGGCAGGAAACCCAGGAAGAATACAAGACTCTTGCAAGGATATGTAGTGAGAAAATTAGAAAGGCCAAAACTCAACCAGAACTCAATCTGGCCAGTGCCATTAAAAATAATAAAAAGCTTTTTAAAGTATGTTAACAGTAAAAGAAGAGCTAGGGAGAGTCTCCACCTATTACTTTATGTAGGAGGGAACCTGGTGACCACAGACAAACCCATGGTGCTTAGGGCATTGTTTAGTGTTGACCCTTCAGTGCTGGGTTGAGGGTTGATCTGGATGATCTTTGAGGTCTTTTCCAACCGTATGTATTCTGTGATTCTGTAAGAGCACTCTTAAAACTTATATCAGAGAGACTCAGAATCACAAAACCATTTAGGTTGGAAGAGATCTTTCAGATCATTGAGTTTAGCTGTTAACCTAGCCCTACTAAGTCACCCCTAAAACATGTCCCTTGGCACCACATACACCCATCTTTTAAATGCATCCAGACATTGTGATTCAATCATTCCCATAGATAGCCTTTTCCCAATGCTTAGCAACCCTTCTGATGAAATTTGCCCTAAAATCCAATCTCTGCCTCTCTCAACTGCTCCTCACAGGACTTGTGCTCTAGAGTGTAAACTATTTTCATTGCCTTTATTTAGACACGCTCCAGCACTCAATGTCTTTCTTATAGTGAGGGACCCAAAAATGAACACAATATTAGAGATGTTGCCTCACCAGTGCTAAGTAGATTGGAATGATCACTTCCCTGATTCTGCTCATTACACTATTTCTGATAAAGCCAGGATGCTGTTGACCTTCTTGGCCACCTGAGCACACTGTTGGATCATGTTCCATTGGTTGTCAACCAACATCCCCAGGTCCTTTACTGCTGAGTAGCTTTCCCTGGGGAAAACCACTTATGACTGGCCACTATGTGAAACAAGTTTCTCTAGGAGAATGTTGTTGGAAATGGTGACAAAAACTATATTAAAGTCTATGCAGACAACATCCACAGCTTTGTTATGTGATAGGATCGCCTGCATTTGATTTTGACGGGCAAAACTTAAGACTTTCTGTCAGAGACCAGAATGCATCCTCCTCATCTGACCCAGGTATTCGGCTGATGATGGCCCAGGACAGGGTTACAGGGTGTAGATAAGGGACCTTATATCAGGATGCTGGGAAGTAGCAGAGTCATAGAGCCTCTTGGCTAACCATTGTCTTTATGGCCTCTGTCAAGCATTAGGATTGGGTCAGTCAGTTAACAAATAATCAATGCACTCTATTTAATCCTCTTCCTTCAAGAGAAACATAATAAGGAAAAGAGACTTAAGAACTAGAAAAGAAAACTAAACCAGTTTTAATGAAAATAATAAAAATAAAACAAAATATATAAAAAATATAGTAAGCCAATTATATCATTATCACCACTGATGCTGTGGGGCAGGCATTGGGGAAATCCCAGACTGGAATTGGCAGCAGATAGGTACAAGATTGAGAGGCTGGATTCTGGAACTGAACTGAGGAACACTCATTGGGATTGAAGGCAGAATGGACAGAGTCATACTCAAATGTTGGCCATCAAAGAAGAGGGTTTGACCCTCGTGATCCCTCAGCTTTAAACTATGTATGATGTATATGAAATGGAATATACTCTGGTTACTCTAGTACCATCTGTCTTGCTTGATCCTCTCTAGAGGTGCAGCCTTTTACTTTCTGCAACACCAACATAGTACACAAAATTTAGCAATGACCTCAGTCTGCATAGTAGAACCAGATACTGTTTGCAAAAATATGTCATTAACTTCAGAAAGTGCAGTTACTTAGAAACTTAGCTGAAAAGTAAAAATGCTGAACAGAAGTTCTCTTCTAACTCAAACCAGAACATAATCCCTTGCCCTCAGCTCTCAACCTCTTTGAAAGTTTCTGTCAAAACTTGTTGCACGATATTTCATTGTGTATGCAAGGATGCAAGTATCTAAGTAACAACAATACTTAAATATTCTGAACAGATTTCTGTTGTACAATGGAGATGGACTAGATATCCTTATACTGTGCTCCTCCTTCAACAGCCCACTTCTGTTTATAAATGTAATATGGACAAGGTCTTCCTGGATATCTGGATATATGTGTTTCCTTCATTCTCAGATGTACAGAACAATGCCTCGGTAGTTTTGATGCATTCAGTTCATGGAGTAGAGTACTTCAGTCGGAACAAACAATGAACCAGGGATAACAATTGAACTTTATATACTGGACAGGTGCAGTGCAAAAGAGGAAAGAGCTAGAGTTAAATTTTGATTCATAAGCCCAGAATTTCTGCAGTGCATGATATTGGCCATGAAGCTTTAATTCAGTTTCCAGCTCAGTGTGTGTTCCATGCACCTAAAAACCAATATGAAATAGTTGTCCTTACAGCTATGACAAATTGCTTCCATAAAATAGGGTTCCAGTCCACTTATACTGAGCAAATCACTTAGAGACTTCTGGAAAAATGCACTTTCCTCTTGTGGAGGGAGGAAATTTACCAAGTCCAAGGGAGTTAATGTGCATCTTGGTACTGCACAGTTAGACTGAATACAATCTCTGATACATCAATAAAGTTATGCCAAAGACAACTTATGTTATTGGTTAATTAGCTCAAGATAACTGTGGATAGTATGGGGGACTAAAGAACAGACAAGCAGAGCTCACCATATGGTAAAATCCTTCCTGCTTGTTTTCCTGTTCCTGGTGATTCTTTACATGGAACAAGACTGTCAGCTCCCCTGGATGTGTTTGAAAGTTCTCTTTTCCACCAAAGCTAAAAAAAGAAAATAGAACTTTTGCAGTTTATTTCAGAGAGTTGGGGGGCGGCGTGTTGTTTTATTTTGTGGTTTTGGGGTTTGAGTTTTGGTTTGGGTTTTTTGTGAATTCTTTGGGGGGGGGGGGGAACTTGCCTTTTTTTTTTTTTTTATATTTATGAGAAAAATAACACAAATTAAAATATTGTGAATCTGTGAAAGCTCGCCAGAAAGAAGAGTCAGACTTTCAAAACCCATCTGGATGTGTTCCTGTGTGGACTACTCTAAGTGATCCTGCTCTGGCAAGCAGGTTGAACCTGATGATCTCTTGAGGTCCCTTCCAACCTCTGATATACTGTGATACGGTGAAATTTCAACTGGGACAGTCTGCCATGGTGCCCTAGAGCATGACTTCAGCTTGATCCCACAGTTTCAAGCACATCCTAGTTTCAGAGGTACTTCCTGATTCATAACAAATCATGAATTCACCTCTGCACAAAACCTCTATCATGCATTAAGTTAAATTAATGCCCTATATGAAAAGTGCTAATCTCTGTAACTTAGACACACTCTTTTCTGTGCAGTAAGCATAAAAGCAAAATAAGGCTATCAAAATGTAGTGATCTTGATAAATATTTCATTTTAAGAATTAAGAGGAAAAATCTTATAATGGAAATTATATAAACACCTTTTTATCAGAGAAAGAAAATGTGTGCCATATGAATTTGATGTCAGCTTTACCTATCAGTGATTATAACTTTTTTTTTTTTGGCACAAATAGGTGACTTTTTTCTTGTGCACACTTTCTATAATTTGAACATTTAATGAATGTCCTTTAGGATATATTTGAATTCCTTCAAATACCTAAGACCTTAAAAATGTGATAGATTTGATTATGAGAGCTGCTTCAGGAAAAAAAAATGTATGTTTATTTGCATTTCACTAGATGGGAATCTTGTAAAAGTGAGATTTCTAGATAAAGTTGATCCCTAACCATTATACTATGAAATAAAATTTAAAAAAAATCTAACAAAGCAAAAACCACTTGTTTCTTTTAATATTTTCTTTAATATTTCTCTTCTGTCTCTCATCCAAAAGATTATATTAGAAAAATCTACTGTGGATGGGATAGATGTGTACTGAGGTGTCCACAGCTTGTATACTTCACACCCTTCATTTAAAACACTGTCTTGAAAAATAGATATCTTAAATGCTCCTCAGGCTGGAGAGATTTGAAGCTGTACCTGTAAAGTACCTTAGGAAAAAAAATCTGGTTTTTTGTTTTATTTTGAAAATTAATGTCATAAACCCATGAATAGACAGTTTGGGGTACATTGTTGTTGTTGTTGTTATTATTTTCTTTGTTTCCAGCTTTTCACATTTCTTGATTCAGATTAGCTTCAGATATTAGTGTCAAGCAATTTCCAGACTAAGAAAACTCTGGACTAAGTTCTCCAGTTCCCTTGAGATTTAGTATAAGAAGTAAGGATTACAACACTTATTTTCCATGAATATTTCTAATTTAACTCAATTAGTATTCTTATCCATAATCAATTTAGTTTTGTATGAGTGTGCCCATAACCTTGCTCTTCAACGCCTGTTTCAAAAAATAAATTCTGGTATCACCAAAGCAACATCGAATTCAAATTTAAGTAATGGTACAGTCTGCTTTACAGCCAGAGCGATGTCTTGGACAGAGATTGGGGCAGATTCAAACTATATTTAAATTAGGGTGCATATTGTGACTCTGGCCTTAGGTTTCAGAAGTTAGTAGTTTCAATATATTTTCACTTTCAATGTGTCTTGTCATTAATGTAAAGATCTTTAAGAACTCCTTAGAAGAAGATTCTTTGAATGTTAATCATGTGAGATCGATATTCATAATTATATTTTTTATTAAACTGAAAAGCCAAAAGGAAGTTGAATTCTATACAGACATTTCTGCAAAGTCTGCATAATTATTAATTTCTTTGATCTATCCAAAGTCTTATCTGTTACACATCATTAGCTGAATTTCTTCTATTTGGAAATTGCTTTTTAAAGAAAAATAAGAAATTTTTTTTATGGGAATGGATTGCTAATAACAAGGACCAAGTTTGTCAACTTGATGAGCCATTAAAAAAAAAAATCTAATTTCTTGCTTTGAAAGTACTTTAGAAAGTAATGTAAAAAGCAAAAATATAATGCCAGCTTCACTCTGATGCTAGGCTTAATTTAAGACATCATTTTAAATTCCAGCTCATAGGAAACTGACAATCTGTTATTGAGTCTTTCAAGGCACACGCTACAGAAATCATTTCAGTACTCTGAGAGATGAGCTTGCATTCCTAATAAACCAGAGCTGCTGCAAGCTGTTTCACAATAATGAAAACTTCACTGAGCAAATTATTTCTATATTTCAATGTGCCTTAATTGCCATTTCCCCACCTGATTTTCTTCACATCAGGAGCCTGGCCAGCACTGAATAGGTTCAAGCTGATAAAAAGTATAATGCCAAGAACTTCAGAATGCACAATACCTACAAAATTTTCACAAGAGTTTTTCTTTTTTTAACAAAAGAAAGAATGAGGAGCCATGGTATTACAGAATGATTTAATAACTCAGTATTCTCTTACCAGAAGCAGATTCAACCAAAACAAAGGTGAATGATGTTGGGAAAAAAAAAAAAAAAAGAAAATGAAAACCCACAGAACACCTTAAAAAGATCAAAGCTTGCAATTATGGCAGTAGGATTTTTTTCCCCTTCTTTTTCCACCAGTTGCTTCCAAAACAAATAGAATAATTGGTTCAAACAAACCAATGAGTTTTGTGCAGACAATAACTTTTTTAAGCTCACTGTCATTCATATGCAATCATACTAATCTTAAGACATGGCTTAGAGTGTTTACTATTTCTTCAACATAATTCAGGCTCAATAATGTTTGGAGTTTTTTGCTCCAGATATTTCCCATCTACTTTCTCTGCCTCAGTGTTGTTGTGATTCTGTGATACCTTTTAGGGTCTCATATTTTTTGTTATCCTTTACTCAACTCTTTTTTCTCTCATTTCAGACTCCTGCAACCAAATTATTGTTCACTAAACCCAAGAACAACAGTGTATGTGATATCTTCCTTTCTCTAAGATCATTATTGGGATATCATAGCTAGGTGGAGATTTTCTTCCTCTTGTTCAACCCCAGAACACCCCTATGACAGTCTATATTAGTTGTTTCCAGAGTCTAGCAGACCTCGTCGTGTCTGCAGAAGCAGTAAGTGCATTTAGGTTTTTTTAGGGGCGTGTTAATTGAAGAGGTCCTTATCTTTCCACAGAAGTCAGTTACTAAAAATCCATTGATACCTATTTTAACAATCTCTTCTTGAAAATTATTTGAATTTCAGATGGCTCTATTCCTATAACATAATTTATGTTTAATAAGTCATTAACTTTCATTTGAGCATATGTCTTGAATAGATGAAGAATTAGGAAGAGTGGGTGTCCAGAGTTATGACTTTGGTTTTCCCAAGTGACAGTTATGCATGATAAAGTATTGCTGTATTTCTGGATATGATACGATATTACAAACCTCCTGTTGGTCAGAGAGTACTCTTGTACTGAATTGGATAAGAGGAACCACACAGAGATACAGAATGAGAGTTCACAATATTTGGCCTATTATATAAACCAAATTGGTCATCATTTTCAGCTGCACAAGAAAACTTCTAGTGATCCAGTTAGACTGAATTAGAAACCTATTCCACTCATTTCATTTAGCTTAGCCTGAGTAACATGTGATTGTTACATGAGTTCTGGGATCAAAACATGGTTTTCTCTTCTTGAAACAACATTATTTTAGGGTTGCTCTTACCTAGGCAGCACACCTCCAGACACAAGCAAGTCACAGGCTAAGGTGAATACCATACTTCCACCTTTTGTTTTCCATGGCAACTACATTTCTCAGAAATCTTCTGAGGTTTTTTTTAAGACAAAAAAAAAATAGATCTATATAAAAATAAAATGTTAGTGTATTTTATATAAGTAGCATATCTATATAGAGTGCTCTAAATTCTCTTTGAATATGTTTTGCTTTTATCTTCAAGGTGCAAGGATAAATAGACATACTTAGTGGGAAAGGTGTGGGTGGATTTTCTCTTTACAATCTAATGAATCAATAAGTCTGCAAAATCCATCTTGTAGGATAGAAACTCATAAAATAGAAGAAAGAATTTGTTTGGTTGTTATTGGAGTTTTCTTTTGTTTTGTTTCTTTCAACAGAATTAGTGTTTATGTTCCCTTCTGGGAATGTAGTGCAGTGCAGAATTAGGCTGTTTATGTTCCTTTGTTCTCAAAGAAATCCTTTACAAAGCCATATAATGCCTTCCCAGTTGAAGGACTGAGGACTTAATTCTCATCTGTAAAGAAAAACAAGGTATTATTATCTTGACAGATTGTTTCTTCAGTGCACAGAGCTTATACAACAATGCATCCTGAATTTGCATACTTCTTATGAGAGATCCACAATTAGTCTTGCTCTCAAATTTATAGGATTTCCTGAGATGAATTTAATCAAAGAAAAATGTTATTCAAAAGATAATTGAGCAAAGGAGTAGGTCCGGATGAAACTGCTTTTTGTCGTTCCACAGGGACAGAATACACTAGAAAACTATCAAATTGTGTGGGGTAAAAAAAAAAACAAAACCAAAACACCAGAACCTTATGTTCTCCATTTGGTATTTTACTAATATATTATCATTTTGTGTCTGCAAAGGAAAAAACTAGGACAAAACACAAAACCCCCTCAAATGTAATTTTCTAAGAGAATGAAATAACTGTTTACTGCTTTTCAAAAGATATGATGCTTTTCTCCTAAGACAGTTAAATTGTGTTTTGTTGCATTGTTTGTTTGTTTTGGTTTTGGTTTTGTTTTAAATGGAACAACCTTCATGTCTTAGCAGTTTGTATTTTGGGGGCTTTATAACTTAATGTATGACAGCATCTTACTGTTTGGTCATATATAGAATATCTTCATTATTGGTTTAGATTTACATGATGCTACTATCTAGAACCCAATATAAAGAATTCACACAGACCCATTTTCATAAAATATTTTTGAGAAATATTTGGGTTAAAGAGTTTATTAGTGATCAGATTATCATAAATATTTTTCTTCTATGCAACCAAGCACTTATGGCTTGTTAGTGTCTATACTTGTTTAAAGAATACCTAAATTCTCAGATTGATGGAAAATGTGAAGTTTTATCAGATGGTATCTTTTCTTAAGGTTTGAAGAGAGTTATTCCAGTAATGGTTATACAGTTGTTAGTGCTGAAGTCATTTACTGGCTTTCATCAGATACCTAACAACACATACCAAAATAAATCTGCCAGGAAGGTATTATGCAATATTATAATATTGTACTATTTTACAAGTATCTTAGTATTTCTTTAGTTTTAATCCATTTACGTATCTGTTAGGCTCTGAGTTAAGCTCTTAAATGCAAGAAACATGTTGTAAACTTTCAGATAAGAGAGTCTTATATTTTGTAATTTTACAGATGTCTCAGAAGGAGCCAGCTACAGGACTTCATGAGGTAAGTAAGTGAGAGGTAATTTGACATCTCTAGCTTCAAAACCAGTTTAATCTGATTAGCAGCAGTCTCTGTTTCAAATGTTTATGATCCTGTTTTGGAACACAGTGTACACAGTTCACCAGAACATAAAAATTACTGCTATTGTATCATTATTTGTTAGAAAAATGAGTGCTGTTAGGTGTAGCACTGAAGAAATATGTTGTTTTGATGCCTGATCAAAAGAAATTTTGGATTGTACTAACATAAAAACAAACAAACAAACAGGATGCATATTGTAAATCCGAATTAAAATAGTGCTTAAGATTAGAAGTTACTGACATGTATACCCAAACTAAGTACTTTATCAGGCCAAAGGACAACACTAACTTTTAAGCTGTAATTGAAACTACTTTTCAAGAATGACAGATTCGTGCATCAGAATATACTGGGAATAAATGAGAAAGAGCTTTGAGAAAAGAATCTAGGAGCCTTGGTGGACACCAAATTGAACATGATTGTTTTGGTTTTAAATCCAGCTGGCAACTAAACACCACATAGTTGCTTACTCTAATGGGATGAAGGTGAAAATCAGAAGGGCAAACTTCAGGGAACTCAAGGGATGAGATAAAGACAGTTTAATAGTTAAACCAAAAGCTCTACAATGTGAGGAAGAAAGGACAGCTACAATGGGGGCCATATAAGGAAGCTGCCTGAGCAGCAGGAGACCTGGTTAGAAAAGCTAAAGCTCAGTTAGAACTGAGGATGGCCAAGGAATCAGGCCCAGCCAACATGGATTTAGGAAGGGCAGGTCCTGCCTCACCAACCTGATCTCCTTCTATGATCAGGTGACCAGCCTGGTGGACGTAGGAAAGGCTGTGGATGTAGTCTACCTGGACTTCAGCAAGGCCTTTGACACTGTCCCCCACAGCAAACTCCTGGCCAAGCTGTCAGCCTGTGGCTTGGACAGCAGCACTCTGCGCTGGGTTAGGAACTAGCTGGAGGGCCGAGCCCAGAGAGTGGTGGTGAATGGTGCCACATTCAACTGGCAGCCTGTCACTAGTGGTGTCCCCCAGGGATCAGTGCTGGGCCCCATCCTATTCAATATCTTTATTGATGATCTGGATGAGGGGATTGAGTCCATCATCAGTAAATTTGCAGATGACACCAAGCTGGGAGCAGGTGTTGATCTGTTAGAAGGTAGAAGGGCTCTGCAGAGGGACCTTGACAGGCTGGACAGATGGGCAGAGTCCAACATGATGGCATTCAACAAATCCAAGTGCCAGGTGCTCCACTTTGGCCACAACAACCCCATGCAGAGCTACAGGCTGGGGTCAGAGTGGCTGGAGAGCAGCCAGGCAGAAAGGGACCTGGGGGTACTGGTTGACAGCCACCTGAACATGAGCCAGCAGTGTGCCCAGGTGGCCAAGAGAGCCAATGGCATCCTGGCCTGCATCAGGCATAGTGTGGCCAGCAGGAGCAGGGAGGTCATTGTACCCCTGTACACAGCACTGGTTAGGCCACACCTTGAGTACTGTGTCCAGTTCTGGGCCCCTCAGTTTAGGAAAGATGTTGAATTGCTGGAGCATGTCCAGAGAAGGGCAACGAGGCTGGTGAGAGGCCTTGAGCACAAGCCCTATGAGGAGAGGCTGAGGGAGCTGGGACTGTTTAGCCTGGAGAAGAGGAGGCTCAGGGGTGACCTCATTGCTGTCTACAACTACCTGAAGGGAGGTTGTAGCCAGGAGGGGGTTGGTCTCTTCTCCCAGGCAACCAGCACCAGAACAAGAGGACATAGTCTCAAGATGCGCCAGGGGAGGTTTAGGCTGGAGGTGAGGAGAAAGTTCTTCACAGAGAGAGTGGTTGGCCATTGGAATGGGCTGCCCAGGGAGGTGGTGGAGTCACCATCCCTGGAGGTGTTCAAGAGGGGATTGGACGTGGCACTTGGTGCCATGGTTTAGATAGTCATGAGGTTTAGGGTGACAGGTTGGACTCGATGATCTTTGAGGTCCCTTCCAGCCTTCTTGATTCTATGATTCTATTCTATGATTCTATGATTCTAAATCTAGCCAGGGAGATCAAGGGGAACATTTCTATAGGCATATTAATGGTAAAAAGAAGACAAGGGAATGTGTGGGCCCCCTCAGAAAGGAAACAGGGGAGCTGGTGACAAGTGACATGGAGAAGGCTGAGGTTCTCAATTACTTCTTTACCTCAGTCTTCACTGACAAGGGCTTTAGCCACACTTGCAGAATAACAGAAGATAATGGCAAGGACTGGAAGAAGGAACTGCCCATTGTGAGTGAAGATTAGGTTTGTGACCATCTGAAGAACCTGAAAGTGTTCAAGTCCATGGGACTCAATGAGATACACCCACAGGTGCTGAGGGAACTGTCAGATGAGGTTGCTAAACCACTCTCTATTATATTCTAAAGATCATGGCTGTCTGGGGAGGTTCCCACTGACTGGAAAAGGGGAAATATAACTCCCATTTTCAAAAAGGAAAGAGGGATGACCCAGGGAACTATAGACCAGTGAGTCTCACCTCTGTGCCCAGTAAGATCATGGAGTAGATTCTCCTGGAGGCACTACTGTGGCAGAAGAATAAGGAAGAGGTGATTGAGTACAAGCAGCACGCCTTCACCTGCAAATCCTGCCTGACAAACCTGGTGGCTTACTATGACAAGGTCACAACATTAATAGATGAAGGCTGAGCAACTAACGACATTTACCTGCACCTGAGCAAAGCCTTCAACACTGTCCTGCACAACATCCTGATCTTCAAGTTGGTAAAGTCTGGGCTTGATGGATGGACCACTCAGTATATAACTGGCTTGATGGCTGCACCCAAAGAGTGGCTGTCAATGGGTTCATGTCCAAGTGGAGGGCAGTGACAAATGTCCCTCAGGGATCAGTACTGGGACCAGTCTTGTTCAACATCTTTGTTAGAGACATGGACAGTTGCATTGAGTGCACCCTCAGCAGGTTTGCTGACAACACCAAGCTGTGTGGTGCAGCAGACATGTTGAAGGGAAGGGCTGCCATCCAGAATGACCTTGACAGGCAGGAGAGGAGGGCCCAAGTCAACCTCATGAGGTTCAACAAGATCAAATGCAAGGTCCTGCATCTGGGTCAGGGCAATCCCTAGCATCAATATAGGCCGGGCAGTGACTGGCTTGAGAGCAGCCCTGAAGAAAAGGCTTTGAGGGTGCTGGTGAATGAGAAGCTCAACATGAGCCACCAATAGGCACTTGCAGCCCAGAAAGCCAATCACATCCTGGGCTACATCAAGAGAAGCATAGGCAGCAGGTTGGGGGAGGTGATTCTCTCCCTCTGCTCCACTCTGGTGAGATCCCACCTGAAGTACTGCATCCAGTTCTGGAGCTCCTATTATTGGAATGTGTCCATAGAAGGGCCACAAGGATGATCAGAGGGCTGGAGCACCTCTCCTATGAGCACACATTGAGAGAGTTGGGGCTATTCAGTATTGGAGAAGAGAAGGCTCCAAGGAGACCTCATTGTGGCCTTCCAGTATCTTAAAGAAGCCTACCAGAAAGCTGGGAAGAGACTTTTTAGGGTGTCTTGCAATAATAGGACTAGGGGGAATGGAACCAAAATGGAAATTAGTAGATTCAGATGGGATGTTAGGAAAAAGTTCTTCACCATGAGGGTGCTGAGATGCTGGAACAGGTTGCCCAGCAAGGTGGTGGAAGCCCCATCCCTGGAGGTTTTAAAGGCCAGGCTGAATGTAGCTCTGAGCAACTTGGTCTAGTGTGAGATGACCCTGCCCACGGCAGGGGAGGTTGGAACTAGATGATCCTTGAAGTCCCTTCCAACCCGAACGATTCTATGATTCTATGAAAAGCTATGTCCTCAAGCCAGGTAAAATAAGGAATTTATTCACTACTTCCCATCAGCAGTCAGGTGTTCAGCAATGTCCAGGACAACAGGTCTCTATCATGTGTAGTGGTTACCTGGGAAGACAATCATCACCACTCTGAATGTTCCTCCTTTCTTCTTTCTTCCCCTAGCTTTATATGCTGAGCATGACATCATACTGTATGTAATATCCCCTTGGTCATTTGGGCTCAGCTGCCCTGGCTGTGTTCTCTCCCAGCTTCCTATACACCTCCAGCCTCCGCACTGCTGGGGCAGCCTGAGAACAAGGAAAGGCCTTGACCTTGTGTAAGCACTGCTCAACAATAACGAAAACATTCCTGTCTTTATCAACACTGTTTTGGTCACATATCCCTAGCATAGCCCCATACAGGCTGCTATGAAGAAAATTAACTGTCATCACCAAAAGCAGTAACATAAGCCAGAAATATATCCTTGTAGCAAAGAGGCCTAAGAATATATCCCATAATTTTACTTCAATCCCCAAATAAGGACTTCAGAACTTTGCACATAAAGTTTGCAATGACTGCTAATGATAAGATAGTGCCCACTTTTTTTCAAGAATGCAACAGATCATGAATTAAATCACTTGGCCAAAGCAGGAAATGTTAGAGTAATACCTTCCTCAGCCTGCAGAGATTTGTACCCAAAAGACAGCCTTGATTATTAATTAGATCATTGGATATGATGGAAAGGAAGGAGAGACAAAGAGTTGTCCTCCTTCCTTGATAAATCTAGACTCCAATGCAACATGATTGCTGTTGGTTGAGGTAGGAATTACTTATACAAGTTGCACATTACTTGTCATATAAGGCTCAATTTAACTTCTTTAACTTAAGCAGCAGCAGCACTGGAAACTTCAAACTTGGGTACCTCTGTAGCAGAATTTAGACCAATGATAAAGTACTAATTAGGGGCAGTGAAGATGGATCTAAAAGTAGGGGGGAAAAAAGGTAGAAAATGAAGAAGGGGTGAAGTCAAGTAAAGAGCAAAGGAAGGCATGATCTTCCAGTGCGAGCAATAAGAATCCTCATGGACAGCAATGAAACTGACCTGCAAACACAAGCCCAGTGAGATTTTGAAGGGAGACCTCTTCAATATCCTGCTTGATTCTCCATCAGATTAATACATAAAAGACATTGTCTTAGAGGGTATAGTAAAGAGGAATGTGTTTTCATCCTGGTACTAAGTGATTTGGGGAGAACATATTATAGAACTATAGGTTTATAGTAGCTTCCATTCTGGTTTTAATCACTCTATTTCTTATTTATTGTTGCATTTCTTATTTATTGTTGCATATCTCTCTAAGAGATAAATTTATTCCTTCGATAAATGACATAACAGTTTGGTGATTAGGGTGTTTCTGTGGAATGTGGAATAAAACAGTTCAAACATCTTCAGCTGGGAAGAATTCCTAACAAGGTGAATTTTAGTAAGATTATAGACACCCTAAGGGTAGTTTTATTTAGAAAAAAAGAGCAGTCATGGTCTTTTGTTTCTCATTTCAGAAAGTCCAAAAGCAGAATTCAGAGTAGATTATCTCTCCAAAGTGTATTGAGTATTCCTTCACTGACACAAAATTCTTATTTGTCCACAGAGTGCACTTTGTGCCAAAGCTGTCTGTATTAGATTCAACAGTTTTGTGATACTCAAGGTTGGATTCACTTTGGACTCAACACCACCTGCCACATTCTATTTCACTTCAAAGCTTTTGGGACCGCTCAGTTTCTATGGTGAATCTGGGCATGAAAGCACAAAAACTATGTAGTAGAGAGCCAAAATCAAATTATGATATATAAGTCTTCATTTCTCAGCACTAACTTCATTTCTAAGCAATGGAGTACTGGGAAAATTGAGGTGACTCATTCCATTGAAATGACAAAGTTAAGCAGGCAGAAAGCCAAGCTGAATCCTATATCATTTTAGACAAACTCAAGAACTGACATGTGAGGAGCTCTTTGCCCTGGCAGCAGAAAAGACTGAATATATGTTGTTGCATATATATATATATGTTGCATTGTGGTACTGAGTGTACTTTACATCAGGTGTAACTTTATCTTTTGCATTATCACCAGTGATCTGCCTGAGTCCTGTTTTCCAATTGTATAAAATGATTCCAGACTCCTTTTTCTATAACATACTTTGTCGTTAATTGATTTGATTAATTTCTGCTTTCACACAGTTTGAATGCAATCTCTGTAATTTACAGTGTCCTTCTCCAAGTGCTATATTAATGGATTATTTCTTTAAGGATGCTAAAATGTCATTCTTCAATATTTTAGGCCACACATCCAGAACTTCATCCTGTCCTATTCATTTTGCCTCGTGCTATTTGTTGTAGGTGAATTGAATACGTGTGTATATGTATATGTATATGTATAATATATGTCAGTTTGTGAATTAAATATTGGTGTATTTGGGTTATTTAGAAGCTTAAAACTCAATTTCAATATTTACAGTTTTGCTCTATCAACATTAATTAACAACATGGTTCATGCATGTTAATTATTGTTACATATTCAGAGTGGTCAGTCCTTAATAGTCATATGCTATATTGGCTGTGAGCATAGTGAAGTGCTGTCCAGTTGGTATTTATAACTGGTCAGTGATAGTGTTGGTTGTTGAGGTAATCAGACTTGGGAGCTCGTCAGCAAGGAGAGCTCAGACCAAAGTGGGCTCCACCCACCCCACTTCCTCCACCCTCCTTAGTCTGTGTCACCAATAGAGAAGGGAGGAGTAGAATGTGAGGGAGGAGGCAGGCAGGCATTCTACCCAATACTTCCATTGTTGTTTTGTTTTCTTGGAGGAATTTGTGGTTTATTATTTTTTTTTTATTTTATTTTGGTTTTTTTTGTCTTGTTTTCTCCTTGCTGAGCTGCTGCTTCTTTCCTTAAAGCAAACATCATTATTTTCCAGCTTTCACATTTGTGTTTCCACAATAAGGTGATAATGAGGGGCCAGAATGGAGACTTGTCACAGTTAGTTTAACTCAGAGCTAGTATAGTCTCAGAGGCAGCCTTCTTTTCAGTGAAACTTCCTGGGTTCAGAATTTCTTATATAGTTACAGCTTATTAGTGTGCTTATTTCAGATCATAACAATCAAATATTGAAATATGCTTGGTATACTACCCTCTTTATGAATGGAACATACTTCTGCTTTAGCTGTACAATAATGTTACAGATAAAATATTTCTCTTGTTCAAAACAGTTCAAAAGAACTTAGTTCTATTTCAAGGTGGATTTTAAATTCATCAATTTTGCCAAGCTTTTAAAATCAGAATCCAATGAAAAGTGTTTCATGGGTTGCAATCTGTGTAAATTATGTGTTCAATAAATATGATGGAGGGAAACATTTCAATACATCAGTACTACTCCTGTAAGCAATTTTAAAGTAGCTGACCTGCGGTTGATGTTTATTAAAATATTGCATAAATAGGTCTTCCACATTGTCATAGTTGTGGATATTATGACATTATGAAATATTAATAATAATTTTAATTATTTTTTATTAATATAAAAATTATGAACCTTTTTAACAGTATCTTTGCAGATTCTAGTGTACAGTCATGGATATATCCCATAAACTGGTACAGTTTAACAATTTTGAACCAAATTAGAAAAATGCAAAGCAGTTATTGAATAAGAAACAAGGGTGCAATTCTGCCACTTGTCTGACTTGACAAGACACCTGGGACCTGAATTCAGCAGTGAAGCTAGGTGTCAGAAAGGAACCTTTCTTGCTCACAAATTATGGCTCCAGGCATACCAGGAACAGCTGCATTATAAACCACATATTGCAATACCACACAGGCTAAAGTGCAGGGATTTTAAACAGAACCAAAACTGGTGTTAAACGTGAGCACTGGAAAAGATGCAGTTTCACTTGCGGTGTGGAGCAGCGCAGCTTTCCCCCAGCTCAACTCAGAAATAAGTGAGTGTCTGGGACACAGCAGGGCACAGGTGGTGCTCTGAATTGCCCTGGCATTTTGACTTACAGGGCTGTAGAGCAGCAGGTGGCTCCCTCTCCTGCTCCCTAGCAGCCGGCACACTGAAGCAGCAGGGCACAGTTCTTGCTCTGTCAGTAGCGCACGGAGGGTGTCTTTGGCTCGCAGTTCTAAGTTTCATGCTCACAGCAGACACTTAGAACTGCTGAAGGGGATTTGGGCAAATTCTCTCCAGTTGGCAAGGTTTTGCCCACAAGGCTTTCTCCCTTCAGGGTGCAGTGGCAGCTTCTTCCTGCCAGTGGGACTGCAAGATACAATGCTAAGCTGTAGTTCAGTGCAGCTTATGTGAAGGACTCTTTGCTGGTTTCCAGGTAAACTGAGGCATGATGGCTCTTCTTGGATAGCATGCTTCTCTCCAGACTGAAGACAAAGGCAAAACACAGGCACGAGTGCAGAGCACATGCAAGGAACAAGACGAATAGAGCAAGAGCTTAATAGCAAAAGAGCAAGACCAAAAGATTGAGTTGTTTACAATTTGGGTAATATTATAATTTGCTCGAGGCTTGGATTAGCCAATAGTCAAACTTTATTTTCATGCCTGGGATTACTATAATTCAGAAATAAAATATATTACATTGTGAATTTCTTTTATGATTCGTTTGCTCAGGAAATGACTTTAAGGAAAAGTTTATAGGAAAGGAAATTCCTATTGTCTTCTGTCTACGTGTTACTAAAAAAATCCCTTCTTGTCAATAAAATTACACTGCTAAATGCACACTGCTACAACACATTAAGTAAAATACTATCCTCAGAAGTATGTCTTTTGTTTTGCTTACTTTGTATGTGCTTTTACATGGAGCATAATTACTCTGCCATTGAAATAAATTTTTTACCATGGCCTTAAAGAGAATAGCAACAAACGAAAGGGTACTATTTTAAAGGGAAATTTTATTGAATCTGATTTTGTTTTCTGATTCCAAGCTTATTGATTATCTCTGGAAGATTGTCACATTATTTAGTAAGTAGGCTTAAATACCACACACTGAACATTACAGATACATGAAAACTGAGGTTGATAGTAAAGAAAGTCAAGCTGGAACACGGTCACATAAAAATATTAGACCAGAACTATAAAATCATTAAAGATTTATCTTTAAAGGCAAGTACAACAGACAAATTACGTTATGAGAATGGAATGGAAATTGTTGGGAAACTAGTGCAGCTCAAAATGAAAGAATATGAGAATTCAACTAAAAATCTTTTTCTAATTTCAGTAATATATCCCCAATCTTATAAATTAATAAAGTTGGTGTAAGTTTTCTCTGTGTAGGTAGATCTCACAACTTTCCTTCTTCTATATGTAAAACCTTTTACTCTCTTTTGTGAGAGCCACATTTCAATGTATCTTTGATCTAGATAGATGGAAAGAGAGCAATTTCATTAGCATGAAGCATTTATCATTGTGGTGATATGAACAGCCATAAAGGTGACCTGGCTAGAAAGGACAAACTACTGAAGAGGAAAAAATGTCTGCCAGTCTGGGAAATAGGTCTGGGAACAAGAAGCATCCATGAAAAGTGCAGCTGACATCATAGAATCATAGAATCATAGAATCAAGAAGGTTGGAAGAGACCTCAAAGATCATCTTTGAAGTACAGCTAGGCACCTAGAAACCGGAGACATCCTGAGATACTACCAATAAATGCTAAAATAAGGACCTGTAAAGGCAATTTATCCTCTGAAAAGGTGAACTGTAGTCTTGGAAAAAAACGGAAAACAGTGTAGAAAAATAGGCAGGATACTGTCTCACCATTGATCTTCATGGACTGTAAAGACTCAGTCATCCATTTCATCAAGATCTGAATGTAAATATCTGCTGTGATAATGTACTTTCCCACATCCTTCCTCAGTGTCCTGCATTTTTGCACAGTTATCTCTATCATGTCCTATTCCACTCAAAAAAAAAAAAACCCAAACCAAACCAAACCAAAAACAAAAACAAAAGGTCCAAAATCCAAAGGAATCAGCCCAACAGAATTTTCCCCATTTAAATATTTTATCACAGATTCACTAATTAGCTCAGCCTTGGCAGGATACAGATCCAACTTGGATCCAGGGGAGCTTCTTAGAGAAACAATGACAGCAGACCACTCCCCCACTACAGCACTTCACCAGACAAACCCACAACACTTCCCCTGTCCAGTTGAGGAGAGGGAGTGATAGAGCTGGTTGGTGAACACCTGGTGTCCAGACAAGATCATATCACCACACCAAAACAGACTGAATCTGCTTCACAAACACTCCATGACGTCTAGGACTTTGCTGGGCACACTTAGCTAAATTCAACCTTCCTGATGTGGATCATCTTTGAAGTGAGACTTTGACTTTTACTTTATTAGTTGATTCCATTTGTTGTTTCACTTGTGGTGTGGTTGGTTCCCCTTGTGTTATTGATTTGTCCTCCCCTTTGGGATGGTTTGGATCCTTCTGAGATCTGTTTCATTTGTTTTATGCCTGTATACTATATACCCATACAGGAAACACAAGTGTGTCTGCTCTTATATTGTTGTTAAATTTGCATTAACTTGCAAAATTATATCATTATAGATATTTTGTTGTCACTGTTTTCGATTTTGATTATTTTATCAATTGTTGCTGTACTATTGATTGATACTATATTACTGAATAGCAACAATAACTTTTACTAGCTTGATATACATATATTCTCTTTATTAATCATTTGCTAATGGTGATTTTTGTGGTAGCCTCTTGCTGTCATGGCAATTTTTCTGATATGTGTGGTAATTTGTAATGAAGTAGAGAAATTGAGAGAAGAAAACATCCATGTCTTTTTGTATCATGAAAGTCTTCATACCTAAGGTCATGATCTCTATACACTTGTAAAGAGTACAGCACACACATATAACAGGTTTTTATAATGGTGAAACTTCATCCATACTCTGAGACTTAACCAGGTAACCTTTGTGTGAAAATAGTGCTACTGGCACTCATATTGATTTTGTCCTAGGCAGCTCAGCACAGCTACCATCTTGTGTTGGTTCAAAGTAAGCCAAGCACTGGATACATGTGTCGTTATCTGAAGATATTACTTGTCCTCACTCTGCCTGATGGACATCAGTGATTGTGTTCAGCTCAGTCTCTGGCCCTGTTTCTAGATGGATTTGGCCCAGTTCTGTCATGATCTCATGTCCTGGATGGGCTCAACAGACCTGCACTGCAGCTCATCTCCAGCCATTCCTGATGGGTCAAGGTACAGCGCCAGACTGAAACTCAAAACCTCTCTGTAACTGTTTGTGAGTCCTGTTGCTGTTCACCAGCTCCACCTTCTGTGCTGTCAAAGAGAATGCAGCTGACCTTAACCCCAGGGAAGGTGCTAGCCCACTCTGTGCACTGTCAACGTATTGAGAATATCGTACTTTAGAAGGGTGTCATCCACCTGAAAAGAACACTGTTGGCTATTTCAGAAGCCATGGCAGAAGAATGGCTAGGTTGTCAGAGAAAATAAGAAAAATAACTCAGGTGCATGTTTTGATGTCCTTGAACATCTTGGATAATTTTCTTTCTTTCTCATAATTGTCCTTTATTTCCTATACTTATTAAGCCCGAAACTGTTTATGGAGAGGATGACCATCTCTGCACAGTGCTTAATCAATATTACCTTTTCCATAGTTTTTCAGTAGCAGTAGCAATGAACAGTAAGTTATTGTAATAGTAAAATATTAACCTATCAGTAAACAGTAATATTAATATCATGATGTCAATGGTGTTTATAGAAACAGAATAATGGAGGCTGGAAGGGACCTTTACAGGTCATGTCTTCCAATCTGTCCCTAAAAGCAGATAGGCACTAGATTGGGTCTGGCCTTGTTTAGCTAAGCTCTGAACAAGCCCAAGAGCAGAATTTATACAATCCTTCCTGGGAATAACAACAAATAATTTTTAGGTAGCTATTTTGATGTACTGTGAAATACAATAATTTCCTTCCGAGAAAAACAAACGAACAAAAACCAGAATTGATCATTTTTATGTTAAGAACTAAAGAGTTAACAAACTAAACGAGCCAGAGTTACTAACTTAAAAGTACTCTTGAAGGAGTATTGTGAAGTTACATTTATTGTATTTCATGCATTATTCCAACAATTTGATTAATACATAATTTGAACTATCTTGGCAATCATCTTCACTGAGGCTGCACAAAAGGAAAGAAGGTAGGATAATGATGGAATTTCTCACTGATTCAAAGAAGGATATTACCTTGTAATCTCAGTCCATTAATTGTGCTGATAGCAATGTGCAAAGCACAAAATTATCTCTGTCATTTTCCTACACCTATAACTTTCCTATTCTACAAGGTCAAGAAAAGTAAATGTCTATCCTGTAATTACTGTTCCAATATAACACAAGTAAATGCATAAGAATCTGCCCCAAAAGAGAACAAATTGTTTTGGCACATTGCAGTAGGATATATTATTGAAAAGTTTGCATAGATTTTAGCAAATGTCTGCACTTCTTTCTTTTTCCTTCTTAATTTTTGGCTTTTGCAGACAATATCCTCTCTATTTAGACTGAAGCTTAACATTCAGAAGAAGCTTATCATTCACATATGTCCAACAATTCATTATGAGACCTTCATGCATGATGTAATATTTGAGATTTCTACTAATCACCATATTATTTTAAGCAGGGGAAATCTGCAGTGATTTATTGCACATACAGCTGTACTAGGAAACCCATTGCAAAAAAAAAAAAAAAACAATATTGAACCTTCAGTTTTCCATTTGAAAAATCCTGGGAATCCCACATCCATGGAGTTGTTGACACAGCATCCTGCAAAATGCATTTAATTGAAATTTTCAGAAAAGGAGGCATTATGAGAAAAAAATATTCCTCACAAGTTTTTGAGGTTAGTAAACTTCATTTCTTGTATGCATGAAAACACACAATTATTGAAAGTGTTATGATCTGCTCCATTGATTTACCTGGCTTTCTTGTAGAACTAATTGGTAGATAACAGCAGATAACATGCCAGGCAGTATAAAATTTAGTATAGGTATGTATAATTAACACATGGTAACATGTTTTTGTATAAGAGAGCATGAACCACATTCAACATGGTGGTCTGTAATGAAATCCTGACATCTTTGAACTAATAAATAATGTGGTCATTGGTAAAGAAAGCAGAAATAAATTTAAGGTAAAGTGTATAAGGGGACAGTTAGCAATGAAATTAGTGTATTATAATAAATGAAGACTCTGAAATCCAAAAGGGTAAATTCTATGTTGGTGTAGTATGTCTTTCACTAATTCTTAATTTCATCATTTAAAGCATCTACTACAGTAATGGTAGAACTCTGAACTTGATTAAAAACTACTTGAAACTTCATTAACTTGTGGTACAAATAAAATCAGTTAAGGTGAGAGTCTGTATAATCTGTCACATTGAAGTTACATAAACAAGAAAATATTTCTGAGGCGATCTAATTAAAAATTTTGGTTTAAGTATAACTCTACAGTTTGAATCATGACAATCTGTCTGTGTTCTGTGAGAAAGCAAAACCTTCCAAATAAAAATTGAATCTCCATCCCAAACATTAGCCGTCCTGCCATTAATGTAACACCACCTAAGTCAACTTCTGCCCTCATCTCTATAGAACATCTTCTGTGTGTTTCTACTACCTGCATGCTAGTTTGAACATTTTTAAGGGTCAAATAATGTTATTTTAATAAAACTATATGCTTCAACTGCTTACAAATAGGAATTCAGAGAACTGTGTTTTCATGTGTCATAACAATCTTTTTGTTTCAGTTAACTATACATTTCCTTACTCAGTCCATACATGCCACAGACTGTTAAATAACCTTGAGGACTCAAAAATTAGCACACAGTCCCTGTGGTCCTTAAAGTCTTGATTTCTCCCTTCAGTAGGGAGTTGATGCCCTCCTCCTTCTTGAATCCCAGATGTTCTCTGCGTAGGAGAGGACTCAGTTGATTTATACCAAATATTTTGGGTGAGAATGTCCTACCAAATGTTTTTGAACAAATAAATTCCTCAATTTCAATTGCTTCAAATATGTACCATGGGAATTTCAGAATTTATTTTTATTTTATACAAAGAAAAAACAACTTTCTATGTTTAAAAGGGAGGAGAAATTTCCTGTGCAGTTAGTTAAAATGGAACATATGCCCTGGATCTGCTTTCAGCCATGTAATGTATTGAGATTAAAAATCCCTCAGGTGTGAAACCCTCTTTTTTTTTTTTTTTTTTTTTTTTTTTTTTGAGTGGGACAATAAAAAATTGTATATTATTTGTTTATTTTCCTATATTCTCACTAACACAGATGATAAATGTGAGTGCTGTACACCTCTCGAACAACGTGTACCTTGAGATATAGCTGAGTTCCCCAAACATTGTTATATGCTTCATTTGGGATACTCTAAGGTATGAGAGATAGCAACACAGGCTAGTAGATATGATGAAGGACCCACAAAGACCTATGTTAATCTAGAGGAGCAAAATGTGGCTAAGTAGCAGACCTTAGAGCATATCAAAGCACACCAGATTTTACTAGTCATCTGAGTTTCACACTTAGTTTGGAAGAAGATTACTTTCCTTAAGAAAATAAACTAATTTGTATTTCATTCAGTCATCAAATTGGTGACACAATCTCTTCAAAGGCTGTGAGATAGGAGAATGTAAATCAGTAGCTACAATATGTTTAAACAGGCTATACCAGGGAGGATGAACAGTTTACAGCCTGCAGTTAAAGTAGTATTCATAATAATGAAACATAAATCTATTTTATTGCTAAAAATATGTTGGCCAAATATTGAAATCATTACACACTGAGCTATAATCTTAACAACATTACAGGGATGACAGAAGTTTCTTGGTGAGAATCTAATGTATATAAATAAATCTGACATGAAAAACATGACAAATTAGATTATGCTTTTTTTTATTTTAAATGTCTGACAAAAGAACAAGGTCAAAAGATATCTACACCTCAGTCCTTGCCAAAAACTTAATAAAAGTAAATAAGGTTCATTATATTTAGCAAGTGCCTGCCACCCATTTCATATCTGGAAGACTTAAAACTCAAGTCTGTGAAAACAAAATGAGAGTTATAAATTTCAAGGTGAACATTGGACTGACAAATTGGTAACAGAACTGCACAAGCCATTTCTATCTACAATTTTTGCAGCAAGAATGCTTTTTATCTGTGATATCTTTACTACTTCAGTAATTGAAGTACTTCTGGGTACCCAGTGATAAATGATAATTATTATGGCAAGTTTTTTTTCTGAAGGAAGGGATTTTGGGGGGGGATGAAAGTTGAGTAGTCTGTTAAAAGTGCTGTGCTGACTGTAGAACACATGCAGATGTTTGCATGTGAAGAGAAAGGGTGTTGTTGGCTTGGGAAAATGGAAATTTAAATAAGCTGTTAAATAGTACAATGCAAATGGTTGGTAAATGACAGAATGCTTCCATATAAATTCAGAAATTATCCTTGTCTTTGCAGGAAAGTCAGAGTTTTTATACAGGGAAGTTACCAAAATTATGTCTATAGTTAGAAGCACATGATTTGAAACAAATGGAGTTCTTTTGCTAGTGTGATTTTCTGTACCACCCCATGGTCCTTCATTTTAAATAATTGATTGAACTGGGACTAGGGGGTGCCTAGGCAATTGGAAAGAATTATCTTTGTCTGAACAGTAATTATTTTAATTACTCCAAACAAAATTACTGGTGAGGGGTTTGGATGGCATGTCATATGAGGAGCGACTCAGGGAACTGGGGTTGTTTTGTCTGGAGAAAAGAAGGCTAAGAGATCTTATAGATCTCTACAACTACCTGAGAGGAGGTTGTAGTGAGGCTGGTGTTGGTCTCTTGCCTGAAGGAGCTAGGGATAGGAAGGGAGGAAATGGGCTTAAGTTGTGCCAGGGGAAATTTAGACTGGATATTAGGAAAACTTTCTTTACTGAAAGAGTGGTGAGGTGTTGGAACAGGCTGCCCAGGGAGGTGCTATCCCCGGCGATGTTCAAGAAGCATGTACACCTGGTGCTTCAGGATATAGCTTAGGGGTCATGGTAGCTGGATTATGGTTGGAATCAACCATCTTAAAAATCTTTTCCTACCTTAATGGTTCTGTGATTAACTTCCCAGCCCTCTGGAGACATTTTATAGTATAGAATCTCAGGGAGGTTTGAAGATTGCAGTAATATCATTTCAATACATCATTTTTTTGGGTTTTTTTTTTATATTGACAGCTCAATAGGTTTGTGCCCCTCAATAATTTTCCCTTTCCTTACAGGCAGCATTTAGGCACACTTAAAACGTTTTACAAATTGTACCTCTGTTCTTTCCAACTTTAGTAGAAATTCTGGCCTAAGTTAACTGTTTTCTATCAGTTTTCTATCTCTTCCAAGTTATGTTAATTTTTAAAAGCACAATCCTCTTGGAAGCTGAGGTTTGGTTAGATATAGTGCTGTTATAAACATTTGGTGATTTACTTGTTATCTTGCTGATTACGCAGTTTGTCACAGATAAATATTTTGACATAGCTATATGTGAATATGATTCCTGATTTCTCCTAAAAGCAACAGTTGAGAAAAAGAAAAAAAAAAAAACAACACAACCAAAAACAAAAGACAAAAAACAGGAACAGGCCATCCCCATGTGCTGAAAGATGAGTCAGGGGGGAAGGTGGCCAGCCTGGTTGCTGCTTATGGCCAGTCTATGATTTTTGGAAGAAGGGGCAGGCCACTTGGGAGGATTACAATAGTCGTGAAACTATTCAAGGAGAAAATCAGAAAGGCCAAAGTCCAACTGCAAATCAGTTTGGCTTCATCTGTTAAAGAGAACAGGAAGTGCTTCTACAGCATGAGTAGGAAAGTGATCCTGTCCCTGCTCAGTTTTGGGCCACTCAGTACAAGACAGGCACTCAGTTGCTGCTGGAGTGTGTCTAGAGAAGAGAAATGAAACTGGTGAAGGTTCTGGAAAACAAGTCTTGTGAGGAGCAGCTGAGGAAAATGGGTATTGTTCAGTCTGGAAAAGACTGAGGGAAGACCTCACTACTTTCTACAACTGAGAGGAAGTTGTAGTGAGGTGGGGATCAGTGTCTTCTCTCTAGTGTCAAGTGATAAGACAAGAAGAAAAGGACTGAAGTAGGACCAGGGGAAGTTTAGGTTATATATTAGGAAAAAATTCTTTAAGGTGGATTGGTCAGGTATTGGAATATTGGAATGCCTGGGGAGGTGGTGAAGTCACCATCTCTGAATGTGTTCAAGAAATGTCTGGACATGGAGTTTCAATGGCCATGGTAGTCTTAGGTTGATGATCGGTTCCAATAATCTTAGAGATACTTTCCAACTCAAATAATTCTGTAATTCTACAAAAAAAAAAAAAAAAAGATGGAAATTTTATCCATATAGCATATTTTAGCCATAAGTTTTCTAGTGTAGAAACTTGAGGAAATTATGTAGCAAAAAATAGTGAATGATGCAATTGAGTATTTGCTTCTAACTGGAAAATTAACACTTATTCTGTAATTAGGCAATGATGACTAAAAGTACTCTTCAGTATAATTACAAAACAAAATGAGAAATATCATAGGATGGGAGGTTAATACCTGAGGGTTATTTTGTACTTGTGTTACTTGTTTATACATGCTACCTTTCAGTCTCATTTTATAGTTATCATAGAAGAAAAAAAGCTTAGACAGAAACTGATAAACTCCAAGAAAATGAAGGAAACGCAACGTCTACTCTCCACCAGCTGTGCCAGTGGATGTGGGAGCCAAATTAGAGGTTACACTGAAAATTTACCTGTTGCTGTTTTGCAGCACAAAACCAAGTTACCCAAGCTATATCAAGTACTCTAGATATTGACTAATCCAGTTTCCTTGTTCAGAGTTGGGACAAGTAGGACAGGTTGTTAAGAACTGAGTCCAATCAGGTTTTGAATATCTGCAAGGACAGAGACTCTATCACCTCTCTGGGAAATCTGTTACAGTGTTAGACTATTCTTACTGTAAAAGAATTCTTATGTTCAGGTGTTTTTTCCAGTATCACCGTTTGCACCCTTTTTCCTGGACACCATTGAGAAGAGTCAGGGTTCCCCACCCCCACCCCCTTCCCAAAGCTTTATCATCTCCAGCTTGAACAGTTACAGCTCTCTCAGCTTCTTCTTATGTGCAACATAACCCAGTCCCTTTATTGCCTTAATTCTCCATTACTGGATTTATCCCAATATGTCCATGTTTCTTTTGTGCTGGGGAGCCAAGAACTGTATACATCACTCCAAACGTAATCTCACTAGTGCTGCCTAGAGAAAAAATGTCTCCCTCAGTATGCTAGATTTTCTAATGATGGTCTGGTTACCTCTGGTTTTTTTATTGCAAGAGCACATTGCTGCTTCATTTCCGTGATTCCAAGAGACTTTAGCTCTCAATGCACATGTAAACTTCAAATTCCTCCTATTTACTCCACATACTTCATATTGTAGTGTTGAAGAGGTTCAGAGAGACATCCGGCCAAGCTGATTTCGCAGAATAAATGGAATAACTTTCCCCATAATGCTGTCATTTCATCTCTTCCTTATTGGTGTACCTATCCCTGAGGAGAAGACCTGTTCTGTTGATTAAAATGACTTCAGGCTCACTCTACACCCTTTGCTTTCTCAGGTGGTCCTCTACTTTGTCACTTGATAGTAGGTCATGTCCACTCCAATCATTCTTAGTTTAAAGCTGTTCTCAACAGGTTAGTCAGGCTGTCAACAAAAGTGGGTTTTGTTTTTCTTTTTTCTGTTGTTTTTTTTTTTTTTCCCTCACTTGGTAAATTGAATCCTACCATTTCTTAGCTATCCTTCCTTGATCATTAAGAAAAATGCCTTGATCATAAAATCTGTCTTTGTTATCAGCACAGATAGCACAGCAGTTCAGGTTCAACCTTCTTGGGTACACCCCTGTACACAGCTTCCAGTCCCTCATCTTCTACTAGAACATTGAAACCCTTTTAGAGTTTCACCTGCATGGTTGTACAGATTCTTCTACAAAAGCTATTCTAGATAGAGCAGGAGATTTCTTCCTTGTGCTGTTAAGTCACAAGCTTCCAACCTTTGCCTGTATAGGTGTCTCCATTTCCTGCCCCACTCTGCTCTGGTGAGGTGACATCTGGAGTGTTGTGTCCAATGCGAACTGGGCTGTCCAAGTAAGAGGGACAGGGAACTTCTGGAAAGAGTACAACAGAGAGCTACATAGATGATTAGGGGACTGGAACACCTGTCTTATGAGGACAGGCTGAGGAAATTTGGGCTTTTTAGCCTGGAAAAGAAAAGATGGAGAGGGGATCTTATCAATTGTAATGTTAGGGCCATGACATGGCCCAGTACAAACCCAGACAGGCCTTAAGATGTCTAGACAAGGTCCCTTTCTCTCCCCTCCTTCCTGCAGAAAAACAGAGCAATGCAGGAAAAAGAACAAAGGGGACAGGACCCCTGCCTGTCTGGTAAACAAGTTGTTTACCTGGGATAAGAGCACACACGCTGACCATTGCTCCCCCAGGAACAAGACCTTTGTTTCTGGCTTTTATGGTTATAGCCTGGCAAAACACCTTTCCATTGGGCAGCTACACGTTAGCTTCAGGTGCCCCATTGGACCAATCGATCACTGGCCAGGTATATATGTAGGTTGACTTCGTAGCTGCCTTTTCCTTGCTTCAAACCTTGCTTTAAGCCTTGCTTAAGCCTTGCTTTGCTTTCAAGCCTACTGTCGTGGAGAGGGTGAATAGGGATAGAGGCTGGTGATTATTAATTATGAAAATATGAGTTATGAAATTATCGTTTATTATTATTAATATTCAATTAATTACTTTATATATATTGATTCGGATGCACGGTTGTAATAATATAGACCATAACTGATTTAGTATTTACAATTATACCCAATTATAATATTTACAGTCAATTTCTAATTGAGGGAACGAAAGGGTGCAGTTCCGCCGCTTGTCCACTAGATGGAGACTCGACAAAGAGCTTGAGGCTGCGAGCTATATAAGAGATATTTATAACGTTATCACGAGGCAGGTTAAGCTGGAAATATCACGCGGCTATGCGCGGGCGCTTTGAATAAAACGTTACTAAATGTTATACACATGAAAGATACATGCAGCGAGACAAATTGCCGGATCATGCGGGCTCGATGGATATCTGCTTCTGCCCCAGGTTGGCCCCCTTCGGGCGGCGCTTTCTTTCTCCCTCCCGGCTCTGTTGGGGGGGGGGGGGGGGGGGGGGGCAAGGTTGGCTTCCTTCTCCCGCGGTCTGCGGGAAGGGCAGTTCGCTTCTTTGTCCTCCCGCGGTCTGCGCGGGGGGGGGGAAGGGGGGGGACGGGGACTGTCTCCCTGGCCGGAGGACGGCTCAGGAGGGCCAGGTCTTTTCGGTGCTCGGCCCCTCTTTGGGGGCTTCCCGTAGGCAGGTCTCCGGTGGGGGGGTGCTGTGACGCGATGCTTCCTCCCCTCGGCTCGGCTCGGCTCGATGTGAGCTGACTGCCGCTTCTCTAGGCGACTGCTTCCATTTAAATTATAATGGTACAGTCATTGCCTTGACTTCAATGGAGAGGCTAATCTTTGCTCTCTCTTTTCCCTCGGGGAAATCCCGAGTGTTTCGCCCTGATACGGGCTGCGGAGCGGCTACAGGGGGCGACTCCTTTCACTCCCGCGGTCTGCAGGGGCCACGCAAGATGCGTTTCTGCTTATTTGGCTGCTTAATTAGCTTGCAGCGTTTCTGGACAGCCAGGCTTGGGCTAGTCCTTCCCCCTTTGGGTTACAGCTTACCCTCTTTGGGGGCTTCCCTCAGTCCTTTTCGACTGGGTCTACGTCGCCTCTGGCGACGGGGTCATCCTTTGCGGGTCCTCGATACACACTCCGTGGGCTGGCTTCCATGTTCGCAGAGACTTCCATTACGCTTGCGTGAAAGGCTTATAACTTACACAATCATGAGTTGCATGATGGATGAAAGCAGAAGGAGAGAGCAACGTGGCACCAAAATGGGGCAATACTTATAGACACTTGAGGCTGGACTTAGCCAATGGGCACACTTGCCAAGAACCTGCTTCCACCTATGGAAAGGTGAAGCTAGAATTATGCCCTTAGGAGACAGGCGCCTGAGCCTTTTTTTTCCCTTCCTGAAAGGAGGGTGGATGGGGGACTTCCCAGGTCATGTTGGGACAAGTTAGCTGGTATCTGGGGGCATAATTCTGGGCATGTGATGCCTTCACGACACCTACTTGGACCCATCTTGTATAAACTGCCTCGAGTGCCTGGTCCAGAGCCTGGGATAAAGCCACAAGCCCATACACAGCAACCCGGAGAAGACGCGAGCCTAGAAGTTGGATTCACCTAGCCTGCGTCTCCTTGCTACTGGAATTGTGTCGTGCCTCAGTTTACCCAGGAACCAAGCAAGCACCTGTCGCGAAAAGCATCATTAACTACCCGCCGTCCGCTGAAGCCAGATCAGCCTGGGACCATATGGCAAACCCTTCTTGCTGGCAATCTGTCGTGCCAGTGCCATATGAGAGCACCCCAAAGCTAATATAACAGCAGCAGCAGCAGCATCCCCCACGTGGGTAAAACCAGCTGTGTGTAATTAATTCATTACCCTTTCAGTGTAAAGGTCCTTACCGAAGTCTCCCCCTGCTGTAATTGAGTGCTATCTGCTCTCAGGGACTTTCTCTTTCCAAGTTATTACCTCCTAAATTTGCATATAATTGTTTGTATTTTGCCCTAAGGCTGTATATTCCCATTGTAAATATACATTCCAACCATGCAACGATCTTATTTAATGAATTTGGAAATTTTCATATTAATAAAGGGTTACTAATATTTTTTATTAATACCCATTTGCCATATCATTTATTATTATAAGGGTAATTACTTAATAATCCCCTTCACAACATCAATGCATATAAATATCTAAAGAACTGAGGTCATGAGGATGGAACTGGACTCTTTTCATTGGTGCCCTGTGACAGGCAAACTAGAACACAGGAGGTTTCAATTGAACCCAAAACAAAACTTCCTTATTTTGAGGGAGACAGAGACTTTCAACCTGGACATGTTTCTGTGCAACCTAGACGTGTCTGCATTATCAGAAGGGTTAGACTAGATGATCTCGAGAGATCCCTCCTAACCTTTACCATTTTGTGATTTCCTAACTGCATCAGTATAGAATCTACCTATGCCTTTATCAGTACAGCTGAGCCTGCAGGCTTTTCTAACTGCATTGTCATAAAGATACAGACAACCTCTTTCATAGTATCTCTGAGGTGCAGTCCACTGAGCTTCTCCAGTAGCTACTTAGCAACACATGCTTAATCAGCACAAACCTGCAGGCAAGGAACACCATTTCCTCTCCAACAGCAAAAGGTGAAAGTGAAAAATACTGCTTCTGTTGACTGCACTGTTTTAACTATGCTGTAGGCTGGCAGTCACATGGGCCCCTCTGTAGCACCTCCAGAAAGGTTTCTTGGAGTCCTTTATTCAGGTGGAACAAAAGCTAAAAGAGCCATTTGATCAAGAAAAATTGACAGATTTTAGAAACTGCTAAAGCTTGCTGGAAGCCTCCTGTAGCTATCCTTACCTAGTTGCAGCACTGGGCACAGTGATCTTTCTTAAAAAGTTTCCAGGAGTGCCCCAACAACCCCAGATGAAGTTCCCAGAAGATCTAGATGCCTAAGCAGTGTCTAGAAATTACTATGCACATCACTGAAGCTATTGTTTGCTTGTTAGTTGGTGTTAAAATTTCAGAATTATGCCTACATGTGAACCTCAAAATCTGTAAAGATTTTGCACATGGTATTAGCGTTGCCTAATATTGACACAAAATTACGTTCACCCTAAATTTGCTAGGCTGTTCATAATCAACACTGGGAATGAAACCAGACCTTTGTTACATATTTGCTTGAGGCGATGAGATTTGCTCCTAAAAGCACCTATTATTCTACATTGTGTGTAAAGACATTTCAAAGTACTTTCAAATGTAGATTTCTGTATTCAAGATAACTAGAGCTCAGTGGAATTCACCTCACCTTTAATGTCTGTAATAATTTGAATTTAAGTAAGCTGTTTTCAGTTAAATGGAATGACTACACGGAGATTAAGTTTGGCTCTGAATGTGTCTGAAGCTCTGTAATCTCAATGCTTTTGACTTTGTTTTGGTTTTGCTTTGATGATTTGGGTTTAAGTGTAGACCTAAGGTTTGATACAAGAATATGGTATTTCCCAGTGTCCAAGACAGACATGAGTCTAGCAGGTAAGACCTCTGATCCATTGGAGAGCTTATGTGACAGTAGAGTGGGAGCTGGTGGTCAGATGGGATGTTAGCAAAACCGTATCCAGAATGGAAAAGAAATATTCATCTATAAAGATAATAAATAACCAAGTAAACTTTTCATCATCTGAAGAGCTCTCTAAACTCCACTGTGTTGCCTAGCTTAGCTATTGTCTATAATGTGAGCTTAATTAATACAACACATAATTTTAATTTAGAATACACCTTATGGACATCCTAGTATAAGTATCAGAATAAAATTATCCAAGAATCCAAATGATGAATGCTATGGATTATTTATGTAATGGAAAAAATTCTGTACTGTAATTATATCCAAGTGTCTTGTAGAAATTAATAAACAAGATGGTAGTGTCTAATGCCACATCTCACAACTCATTAATCAGAGATAAGAATGTTGGATCTCAAAACATATACTTTAAAAGAAAGTATAATTTATTCCAAGGCAATCTTATTCTGTATTGATAAAGAAATAGAAAGTCAGGCCATAATTCAGGTGATGCCTAAAACACACTATTATTTGTCAGTGTTATATTTCACTGTCAGGCTCTTCTCTGATGTACTGAAATTGCCAGAAAGAACCTTCTAACAAGTCTTCTCAATAAAACTCCATTATATATACACCTCTAACTTCTACAAAATTCTGTAACCTTTACTGTCAGTCAAGCTGTCAGGTAAAATTTTCAGCTTTGCTTTGTAGTATTTAATTGACAAACACTCTTGGAGAAAGGATAAAAAATCTGCCCTATAATTTAAATTTTCAGCTCCCAGACATTTGAAAACATCTTTAAAGAATATGGCTGAGAAACTTTTAAGTTCTGAAAAGAGCAAGGTTTGGAAAACATGCTATCTGGTATAGCACGCTTGCTATGAGTACTCAGCAAAATGACTTCTGGTGATCCTATGTTGTGAATTACATAAATTTTCCTTAGATAAACTCTGAAAATTTAAAAAAAAATCCCAAAACAACATAACGACAAACCACACACACACAAAACAAAGAAATAAACAAAGAACCCAAAACTCCACAACAAAACAAACAAAAAACCCACACCAATCCTTCCCCCAAATAAACTCCCCCCAAAATTAAACAAAAACCACAGAGAATTATAAAAGCTTTTCAAAGCTTCTAATTGCATTCAGCAGGGTTCAAATTATAAAAACTACTGTAAAGCAAACTCAAACTTATGAAAGTCTAAGATTGTGTAAGTATGAGAAATCCAGTGCTAAGAAAAAAAAAATGGTTAACAACTGGTTTGAGAAGAGTAAAATAACTAGGATGGGAAGATGGAATGAACATTAACCACATCCATCTTTTTATTTGTTAACCTGTATTTTTTTTCTCCAGCATTTAATAACTCTTTTCTTACTCTTGATGGATCTTCTTGAGCTAATGGAGTAGCTTGAAAAGTCCTGGGTTTTTTGAATGATAATAGACCCTCTTTTGCTGTTATTTTTTCAAATCAAATTTTCCTTGAGGGAAGAAACTTGTCACCTTTTCTGGCAAACTCACAAATTCTTTGACAGATGACTGTAGGAAAGAGTTTGAAATGTCATATTAAGTTTGTATGAAACAGATTTTAAAAATACAGAACAAAAGTAAAAATAAATTGCTAGCAGATACCTTTTGCAGAAACCATAAAAGCTAATTTTGACACATCTGTTTTTTTCATTAAAAAATCTGGAAAATAAATCTTTGAATTTTAGAATTAAAAATTTTATTTTGAGATTTAAAAAAAATAGAAATACTCAGATCTACAGGAATAAGGATGCTCATTTAGTACACATGATCTGAACCACCATAGCACTGATTGCATCAGCACATTATTCTCTACAATTCTAAATGCATAAACATTGAACTATTCTTCAAAGAGAGACACTAAGGTATACTACAATTTTGCTGCATCTGAAGAATTTTTTTTTTACTGAGGAAAAATATACTGAAAAAGAACACTGATGAATGCATTACCAACAGGAGTTTCAGATGCTTTGGCTATTTTGTCCAGCAAATTACACTAATCAAGTTTTGAAGTAACATGGAATATAAAAGTGTGCATTACCACTGATGTCATTACAGCCAGTTGCCTTCAGCCAGCAGAGACACTGACCATTAGAGAAAATAAAGCATAAATGTTTGACAAATCATACAAAGATGTGACAAAAAATATAAACAGCTATTTTCAAATTAGTGTAAATAACATCCATTCAGATAAATCTATCTGACTGCAAATTCAGGAAATAATTTGAACATGTATCAACGTAGAGTTTATTGAATACCAAAGCAAGATCCAACATGTGGATGTTCAATACTGGGCATCAGGTTGGTATAATTGCTATTTTCATCCTAATAAAGCTCATTTACTATTAAATTAACTTGCACTTTCCTTTTTATTGTAGGAAAGTTCACTCAATAATACTAAAAGAGAAGAGTTCTACTTCAAAACTGTGGCATATACTATATTAAAGTCCCTTCCAAAACTAGATTTTTTTTTAATTTGAAAGTGATAATAACAAAACAATAAACATTGGATTTTTCTTTTTTTTCTTAACCTATCTACATTTAGCCCATATCTACAGCACTTGCTGTAACACCTCTCCTCAGCACAGAAAGGGAATTAAGTAAAGAAGACCCACTGACTGAAACAAGAACAGATTTAATTAAATAACCAAATTAATACCAATGTCAGTACAAGATATGCATAGTTATACCTGGCCCAGCAAAAACACAGCAGCAGTGTTTTTGCAACACTACAAAGAAGGCAGTCCTCAAAAAAACCACAAAAGGGGTGAGGAGGCAAAGTAGAAAATTCCCCTTTATTCATCAGAATTCCTCCTTTATGCTCATAGTGTGGGACAGACCTGTGAGCCAACTCCAGTCAGCTGTCCTGGCTAACATAGACCTTCTAATAGCTTGCAGCTCATAATTGCCCTGTGATTTTGTCCCAGCAAAACCAGGACATATCCCTGGAAAACATTAGCTAGAAAAAGAGAAATTTGTAAAATCAAATGGAAAATTGTTTTGTGATGTCTGGAAAAAACAAAATTTTTACCAGGCCTGTGGAGTTTACCCATCTCTGCTTTTCATGTACACTCCCTGCAATCCAGTAACTTAAAACTTCAAAGTGCAATTGCTTTTTCTTTAAGAGACTTAACAGCTGAAACTCTGAGTGGTTTCTATTTTTTTTAGGGACTTCTATTTTCTTAGAAAACAGAAGTGTAATTTTTCTCCTTCCATGTGACATACTAATAACTTCTTTACACTGTAAGGAATTTAAAATATTTTCTACTCCACCATATTTGATGAAGGCACAATATGGATTAAAAAATTAATTGGTATCATATACCAGAAAAAAATGTGCAACTCAAGGTTCTTCAAATTAAGCTAGATTTAAACAAACAAACAAACAAAAAACCCATAACCAAACAAAAAAACCTCCACCAGAACCAAAACCGCAACATCATTTCTCTTTTATATTGTTTGATTCTTACAACTGGAATAAATTCTATATTCTTCTTCATACATATCCTCTTCAGAAAAAACAAACACACAAACAAGCAAACAAACAAAAAAACTCTTGGAAAAATAGTAAAATATGTAAATCCTTTACTATGTGGAGAGCTAATTATACATTCTGGGTTAAACAAAAATAACATAAACTGGTATTTTAAAATTCAGAGTTAAAAATCTCAGCTAATATTGTGGGCTTCCTCTGAAGATAATAGAGGATACAAACAAAAATGTTATTTGTCCCACATATATTAAAAAAAAAAATATCTTCCATTGCATTATGTTTGGATCACATGCTTAAATGTGGTATCTGGTATGATATTCAGTACACATCTAGTGCCACTTCAGGTTACCTGGAGCATCTTGGGGATCTAAAGCTCCTGCTCCAAAAAATCATGAATGTTCCATCCACAAATGCCATATAAGATTTCAGAAATAATAGCATTTGTTACATAACAGCATCAAGACACCACATTTTTTGTCCTTTATGGAAAACATAAAGAAATAGACACCTCAAAATCTTTGCTGTCTCATCTTAGTCTTAATAACTAAATGATAAGACACAAATCATGTTGTATTATTCTTCACTGACTACGGATGAAACGCGCATCAGAAACAGTTGAGTTGAACTTCAAGCCTTATGCTAGCTGACGTGAACCTAATAATTGAGAAAAGTCTTTTTCTCCTGAGGGTGAATGCAACTTTTATCAAAACTTCCATTATGTTTGCCTAGCAGAGTTGTCAGTCTTATGCTCAATGCTCTTTTAGGTATTTTGATCCCAGGACATACACTATAATAATGATGATGAGGAGGATAGGAATATTATTATTCAACAATTGACAAATAAATATGAAACTTATAAATAATTTTGTTGTAGAATATGGCCAAAACTCAACCTCAAAACTGTTACATACATTAATGCATTCTGAGATGCAGAAGAAAACTTCTTGGAAGAGATTAGATAATGATACTAAATTAGCATGATTATTTGACAAGTGCTTTCACTGTTGCTTAATGTCATTAAAGCCTCATGACTGCATGGTTCCTTCATCTATTGCACAACTACTGGATTAAGTAGCTGTTATCTACTATTAATTTCATATGTTCCCGTGCTATTTTTAGGTGGGTTTACACAGAAAAAAAAGTAAGCAAAATAAGTTCCTTACTGCTGTCAATTTATTCAGGAAAATCTAAGTGAGTCATCTGAATCAAGGTCATCTCACTTTAGATATATGAAATACTTACATTTATAATATATTACTGAAGATAAAGGAAAAGAATTCTTCCATCAGAAGCTATCTGATTATAATTCAGCTCCATAAACTTAAGATGAATACTGCCGTATGAGTCTTGTAGCATCTTCAAGACACATAGAGGGCTGGCAGACAGGACTCATACTTTTTAGGAGCAATGACTGAAGATAGATGTAAAAGCTTACATCACCTAGAATAGCCCTGAACTTCCATTTTTGAAAAAACTTAACCCTGCTATGTATATTGGCTCTCTTCAGTGCCTGAATCATCTAAAATGATTTACATTAGGCACTTCTCTTTTGTGCCAAAAATGGTTGGAATCATCCCGAGCCCGAGGCTATATATAAACATAGAATGGAAACAGTGAAACACTTATCATTTGAGAAACTCCATAATTAACAGATTTGGGAGGCAAATGTAGTGCAGCTATTCTAGTACTGAAGAAAACACATTTCAATATGCAAAATGATTGCTTCTAGCACTTCATATTCAGTGCAGTCAACTTAAATTACTGAATATAAGAAAAATTTAGGTTGGAAAAGGCATTTTGAGGTCACCTGGTCAAAACTGCTCTGTCCTTCAGGGAATCAGCAATTCCCCAATCTGATATAAGAGAGCCTATTCCTTTCAATCATCCAAGCTGCTAGTGAAGACGTGAAGTCATATGGCTTCAGTACATATCCCATAGGAATAATCCTAGTAGACAGCCACCAGCAGAATTTCAAAATATTAATCAGTGGATTTTCAACCTGATGGTCCAGTCAGTTTTACACTCAGCTAGCAGTCTAGCTCTCCAGCCTGTATGCCATCAGTTTTTAATCAAATACACGACGGGAGATCATGCTGAAAGCCTCAATCTGTTAATCTTTTCACTTTCCTTATATTTTTCCTCAATCTGTAAGAAAGTGGAGTGAGAGAGAGTCAAGGTAGTGTTTGACTGTTGCCTGTGGTCAACCTACCACACTGTTTTAATACACAAAATTCCATGCCTTTTTTTTGCTTGATAAAAAGTCAGGTCATGTTCAAATGCACTGCAGTAGCATGCTAAATATGAATTCTTATACTTTTAAAGATCCTTTTTTTTTTTAGTATACATTTACAACTATTTTCAAATGACTTACTGTAAAGCTGGACCTCAGCACAAGTAACAGTGGCTTGGAAAGACAAACTCCAAACCCACAACTGTCCCACTTCTTCTTTCCCTGAGCTTTTACTGATGAAACATGATGTCATATGGTATGGAATATTGTTTTGGTCAGCTGGAGTCACCTGTCCCAGCTGTGTCACTTTCAACCTCTTGCCCACCTCTAGCATACTCTTTTGGGAGTAGTTGAGGAAGTGTTGAAATGAAAGCTTTGACAACAGGCAAGCACTGTTCAGCAATGGCTAAAACATCAGTATATTATCAATGCTGTATTAGCCAGAGATGCAAAACATAGCACCATGTGAGTTGCTATAAATGAAATTAATTTAATCTCAGACAAATCCGGTACAAATACATTCTCCTTTCCTTCTTGTTTCATGTGATCAATTAAATCATATCACTGACAATAAAATACATAAAAGCCCATCTCCTCTTTCTGATAATGGTCACTGTCAGATATTAATGAAAGGTTATGAAATTATACTTTAGATAATAAAGCAATCTATACATGGAATAATTCTCTTTCAATCCTAATTCACTGCAGTTATACCATGTCTTCCATCCCTGTTAGTTTGCATTAAAAAAATGGTCAAGATCAAAAGAATTCTGGAACTACTTGTTGTCTGAAGAATATATTTGTCTGGGGAAAAGTGCAGATGGCTGAAACCTTTCTTGTATCCATTAACACATAAATGAAAGTTAATTAGAACCAGGAATTAATGCTTTATACAGCAGATGGTAAATTAAGTAGTTCTGGTTCAATGCCTGTAAAACTTCTGGGTTTAACTGACCACATTCATTCTAACAGGGACAGTATAGAAAAAAATAGTCAATAACAAATAAGATTTATCAGAGTCTGTAGAGAACTAATAGCTATAGTTTACACACATTGTGAAGAATGCATTTAATTGACATAAAGAGAAGGACTTGGGGGTTCTGCTGAATGAAAGGCTGGACATGAGCTGATAACGTGCACTTGCAGTCCAGTACAATCACATGCTGGGCTGCACCCAAAAGAAGTGTGGATAGCAGGTTAAGGAAGGTAATTCTGCCCCTCTACTCCACTCTGGTGGAGTACTGGACTACTTACCTGGACTACTGTATCTAGCTCTGGAGTCTGCAACACAAGAAAGACATGAACCTTCTGGAGTGAGTCCAGGAGAGGGCCAGAAAAATATTCCGTGGCCTGGAATGCCTCTTCTATGAAGACGAGATAAGAGAATTGGGATTGCTCAGCCTGGAGAAGCAAAGGCTCCAAGGAGATCTTATTGTAGCATTTCAGTACTTAAAGGAGGTCCACAGGAAAGATGAGGACAGTCTTCAGCAGGGCTTGTTGTGACAGAACAAAGATTAGTGCTTTTAAACCGAAAGAGTGTGGAATTAGACTAGATATAAAGAAGAAATTTTTTTACAATGAGGGTGGTGAAACACTAGAACAGGTTGCCCAGAGGTGGTAGTAGAAGCTTCATCCTTGGAAACCTTCAAAGTCATGTTGGATGGGGCTCTGAGCAGACAGATCAAATTAAAGATATCCCTGCTAACCACAAGGGGTTTGGACTAGATGTCTTTAAAGGACAAGGACTATTCAGGCCAAAAAAAAAAGATTTCTATAAAATCTTTAGTGGCATGAAAAAGGTACAAAAAGATGACCAAAACTAGGTTCAGAACAGGAAAGAATGAAATGTAACTTCATGAAAAGGTTAGCAAATACCTGGAAGTCCTTGCCAAAGGACATTGATGTGTATGACTCCCTAAAGATCTTAAGACACCATCTTAAGGCACCTCAATTACCATGTACAAAGTGTTAGGCAAAAAGTTCATTACTTGAGACCTCCCTGACGATAAGATGATTACAGAATGGCACTTACTGAAGCAAAAATATGATACTTTTTTTTTTTTTGCTATAGCAATGGGATGATGTAATGACAGTCTGTGAACAGAGTGCCGGCTGGTGTGCAGCTGAGACAAGAACTGACATTTGTCCCAAAGGGGAAACCCATATTTCACAAACCTCCATATTCAGAGTATGGCACAAATGGACTATGAAAGGGATGACTGACACAGGAAGGGCCTGCCCTTAGAGGTGCCAGGCCCTTCAGATCTCAAGAGCTCTGACCCGCATGGTCAGATGATAGCTGTTGTCCCACTCTAGAGAGAACCCAGGAGGAATCACAGTTCACAATAGCGCATGACACCTACCCAATGCATACCTGGTCAGAGGGCTCACTTGCAGGGATCTACAAGGGATTGTTGCTTAGGCAGGAACACATCTGCACTACATCCCACCATATGGGAGTGAACAAGGACCTGTGCAAGGCTGAGCTGTCAGCTGGGGTTGAACCACCACTACGCCATAAAGTGAGGTCCTGATGTTTCAATGGAACATTAAAAAGTACACGAACTGAGCCCTTATTTTATTCTATAATTGAATTATGCACATGCTAAATATTCCATGCCTTTTTTCTTAATGGAAGCAATTGTCCTCATAAATAGGAAAAAGAAAAAGAGCTACAGGAGCAGTTTTAGTGTTCCTAAATGGCCTAAAAGTATTCTATTATGACATGTAGACTTTAAACACTGAAATTGTCATCCCTGGGCTTTGCATATTGATTTTTCACTGCTGCTAAATCCCTACTTGCAGGAAAAATCAGTGAACCTCTCAAATAAAATTTTCTCTTTTTCATTACCATAAGAGTTTCTGCAATGGAAACTTAATCCATCTCAATACTGCAGTACTGCTAAAGTTGAAAATTCAAATACAGTCCATGGAAAAAGAAACCCAAACATGTTCTGTAATATGAGATCAAAAATTATTATTTCGGTAATATTAAAAAAAAAAAACAAAACCACCACCATCACCACCACCAAAAAAAACCAACCAAAAACAAAAAGAAAAAACAGGGAAAAAAGTCCACACCACCTCCCCCCCCAAAAAAAGAAAAAAAAACAAACACAAAAAAAAAAAAAAAACAAAAACAAAAAACCCACACCCCTTCCCAAAACTTATGAATGTATACATTGCAAAGAAATCCTCCCACAGTGCAATAAATGTTAAGTCAATAAGAATGATGGGATCCAAGTTTCTTTACCATCATTTTAAAATGCATTGTAAGAGAGTGAGAATGATGTTTGGATATTTATACTGTTTAATTCTCACTACTATCAGGTTAATGACAGAACTGAATCCTTTTCAATATATCACTTTCTTACTCTTTGCTAACAGTGGTCTATGTCTTTTTTCTTATCACTCTGTTTTAAGTATCCATAGTTTTTTTAAAATCTGAGGACCCACATTTTAATTGAGAACTTTTTTTCTTTAACTTTTCTTTTAAAAGATAAAATTTTCCATCATTGGTCTATCCTCTACTGTTCTTTACTTTTGTTCCCATTGTCTTTATTGCTTTTTTCTATCGTATTTTTTCCCATAGACAGATTATACTTTAGCTAAGCATCTTTGACAGTGATCAACTTTATCAGTAATAACTGAGCTGTCACACAGGATCATTTTATATTCTCTACCTACTAATGTTAATTGTAATTTGCTATGGATATTTTCTGTGTGTAAGAGAGATGAGAGCAATATGTTGTCATTCTATGTCACTCAAGAGAGGAATTCCATGACCGAACTCAAGTGACATTACTCAAGGTGAGGAATTCCATAGTGGACATATATCTTAGGGACTGGACAATGAATATTTGCTACCTTCATAGTAAAAATTTAGTCAATCACTTATGAGAAAGAAGTTCACATTTTTGCTTGCATCAGGAAGCAACCTCTTGATTTTGCAGCTTACCCTGCAGATCAGTCTTGGAATGTATAAACTGGATTATTTTCAGGTGAAACTTCACTGGAAGACATTTTCCATCCTAATGAGTTACAGTCACAAAAATACAGTTTTTTTTTTTTTTCTTTTTTAAAAATAATTTTCCTACCTCTCTCTATTTCTCTGTGTATATCTAAAGTTTGTGTCTTTATTTCTCCCTAATGATCTAATTTTATTATTTTAGCTACAGCTGTGTTTTCTTTGGCTAATACTAATTCTTACTATATTAACTTCTCCAGGTGCCAAGTTTGTTGCTGGAATTGCGTTCTGAAAACATTTTCTTTTATGTCAAAAAAAACCCCCCTTGTTATTACCGGATGCAAACTGTAAAATTACAAACCTAATAATTTCCTCCTTTAAATTTTAGTCTATTACAAACTTATGTATCTGTCCTTTTTCAGTTTTTAAAGTCAACATAAAATTGTTTCAAATGTTCTAAGGACATTTAAGCATTTTCATATTTTTTTTTTATTCTTTCCCTTTGCTTTCTTATCATCTATAATTTAACATGCATTACATCTGACACATAGATTATGCATTTCTTACTCCTTCCCCTACTCTTTCGTAGTCATTAGTCATTCTTAATTTTAAAGATTTCCATGTAGATTCAGTTTTACTGCACAAGTTCTACAACAGTTTCTGTATTTCCATTATTCTGTTCCATTTCTATTACTTTCATTACACAGTCTACATTCTTTTTACATAGAATCACAAAATCATGAGATCAGTAGGGACCTCTGGAAGTTTCCTGGGTGGAGATCCCTAATCAAGGAGGTCCACCTAAGATCAGTTACTCACCACAATGTGCAGATGAATTTTGAAGGTCTACAAAGTAAAAGAGACCACGTCTCTGGGCAACCAGTACTAATGCCTGATCATCCTTGTAGTAAAAGAGTATTTACTGATATTCAGATTGCACATGTTGTGTTTCAGTTTGTGTCCTCTGCCCCTAGTCTTGTCACTGGACACTGCTGAAAAGAGCCTGGCTCCACCTTCTTTGTATCCTCCCTTCAAATATTTGTACACAAATATCTGAAACCTCCCCTCCAGCTTCTCTTTTTCAGGCTGAACTTTCCCAGATTTCTCAGTCTTTGCTCATGTAAGAGATGCTCCAATCCTTTAACAACCTCTGTGGCTCTCCACTGAGTGGTCTCAAAGATGTCTATAGGTATGAAATATAGCAGAAGCCCAGACCTAGACATACATGGTGTGGCCTCACCAGTGCTGAAAAGAGAGTAAGGATCACTTCCCTCAAGATATCCTCCCAATGCAGCCCACAATGCTATTAGTATTCCTTACTGCAAGGGCGCATTGCTGGCTTTTATTTAATTTGGTACTCTTCAGGACCTTTTCTGAAAAGCTGCTTTCCAGTTGATCAGCCCCCAGATTATAAAGGGAATTCAGGAATTTGTATTTCCCTCGTTTGAACTTCATAGCTTTCATTTCTCCAGCCTTTTCAGGTCTGAATGGCAGCACAAACCTGTGGCAGACTTGATGAGGGTACTCTGCTCCGTCATTCACATCATTAATCATTAATTGAATAATGTTTCACCCATTATTGACCCTTGGTATACATTGCTAATTACTGGGCTCCAACCAGACTTCATACTACTCATCATCATCATCTAGGCCCTGCTGTTGAGCCAGTTTTCTATCTTTTCACCATCTGCTTTTTTTTTCTTTTGTTCATCCTCCCCCCCTCCCCAGATTTGGTCTTTAAATTTGGATTCAGGCCAGTCATATAAAACCTTAAGATGTCTACAGCTTCAGTGTCTGCAGCCTCAGTGATATATAGCAGTTCAAGAATTCATGAAAATTAATATACAGGTTTATAGAGCAATTCACCTAAAATATTTAAGACATTAATCCAGAGGAAAATCAATAGATACTAAGATGGTTTGATTTGTATTGATTCAAAGAAAGAAATCCAGGTTAATAATGTGTCTTATGTAAGCTGACTTTTGTAATTCTGGGTGTCCCTTTTGCAGTTCTATAATTCTGTTTTCATTGTCTCTGTAACTGTTGACCTAAGCATTTGTGTCAAAGCTTTTCCAAACCCTCTGTGTTAGCATTTTCACCTTGTTTCTGTCAAGTTGCTCATTTTTGGACATCCAAACCCTTCTACTGCAGTTGTGAGATTTTCTCAATGGAGAATCTTTACAGTAGAAAGGATGAGAATAATCCCTGTCTCACCCTCAGTTTTGTTAGACATTTGTTTAGAGCTTTTAGTTTATGTTATAGGAAAAACATATGTTAGTGAATAACAAAACAGGTAACTGTCATTTCAATACCAACTATTAGCCTATAACACATCTCCAATAAGCTTAGCAACCTGTCATCAGAAAACACTAGAACCTGAACAAGTATGTTCAAATTACCTTTAACAGCACCATAACAGAAAAATATATGGGGAATTTGAGTAGACTGAGAAACCATGGTAGAGAATTATGCACCACCCCTCCCTTCTCCTCCCCTTCCTTCTCCTCCCCTCCCTTCCCTTCCTTCTCCTCCCCTTCCTTCCCTTCCTTTTCCTTTCCCTTCCCTTTTCTCTGTCTTTTCATCAGACTGTGGTACTTTCCCATGTAAATTCATTGATCTTAAGGTCAGAAAGAAGAACTCATATCATTATGTACATCTTGGACAGATGCTGAAGTTTCTCAATCTTTTTTTAAAGGGTTAGATGACAGAAATATATTTCCTCTGATATTTAATTGTACTCTTTTGCAAAACGTGTGTGTTTTATCTATGAATTGAATTGATCTGCAGAATGTTGTACAGGTTTAGTTGAACCTCTTTATTGTTTGCAATTGAGAATGATTTAGGTCTTCAAATGTGTAGAGAGGACCATATGGGAAGGTACATCAACTGCAAGAAAACTAAGCACTTTCAACGTATTTGATGCTTTTTTTCCCTAATAGTAGTTAATGTTTCATTCTTACTTCATAGATACTCTTCTAACTGTCCAAAAAATGTAGCAGCAAATTATTTTTCTTATTGAGTTAAATTAAGTAGATTACAACAATCTCTGTGCTTTTTGGACACCAACCAGAAGGGTAGTTAAACCTATGGTTAAGTGCTTTGTTGGACGAGGGCCTAGCAGCCTAAGAGGGGACTTTGGATTTTTTCCAAAATGGTTAATAGGTTTCCCCCTGGCCATAGTGGTGCTGTTTGCTGAATGTGTCATAAGATGTATTAGGGAAGAAAAATGCTGAGAATGTTAAAATATGTTACATGACTTTTGCTCTGAATATCACAACAAAGTAAATTCTGTAGGTTAAAAGAAGGAAAGAAAAAACAAAAATTAAAAGAAAAACATATAGAATTCAAGCTAAGCATCACACTGAGAATTATTACAAATACTTTAAATAAGGAATTGCTTGATGCCTCAAAAATATAGTGACTTTGGGGAATTTAAGGAAATAAAGTACCTTGCAGCTTTAGCATTACATAAATTAAGATCCAAACAAAATGGAAAAATGGATATCAATAAAAAGTATGACTCAGACAACCCATGTCTTTATCTGAAAAGTTACTGAATTAGAAACATTAAATTCCCCAATCAAAATTCACCTAATGTCTCTGAAGGCACACAGATGAGTTTTACAGAAATCTTCTACACTTCATTAAAAGAAAAAGCATACAAAAGGAACTTTCTTCTATCCTAAGACACATTTGGTGGGTGGATAACAGTTATATCAATGTTTTGATATAACACAAATCTAAATGACTTGGCACCCAAATTTTACACAGCTGAAATGATTCGAGCTTAATATTAATCTTACACATATGTCATATTTTTGTAGACATTAAGCATAGAATCATAGATTTTTTTTGTTGGAAAAGATCTCTGAGATCATTGAGTCCAACCATCAACCTAAGGCCACCATGGCCCTTAAACCTTGTCCCAAAATGCCATATCATGCACATGTTTCTTGAACACCTCTGAGGATGGTGACTTCACCACCTCCCTGGACCTGATAACTCTTTCCATAGGGATTTTTTTCCTAACATCCAATCTAAACTTCCCTTGGCACAATTTCAGGGTATTTCCTCTCGTTCTAGAGAGAAAAGACTGACCTCCCCCCTGCCCCACCTCACTACAACCTCTTTTTAGGTAGTCACATAGAACAATGAGGTCTGCCCTAAGCCTTCCTTTCTCCAGGCTACTTCCCTCAGCCCGTCTTCATAAGACTTGTTCTCCAGACTCATCACCAACTTTGTTGCCCTTCTCTGGACACACTTCAGCAATTGAATGTGCTTCTTGTAGTGAGAGGCCCAAAACTGAACACAATATTCAAAGTGTGGCCTCACCAATGCTGAATATAGGGGCACTATCACTTCCCTACTCCTGCTGGCCTTGCTATTTTTGATGCAGGCCAGAGTGTACTGCTGACCTGAGCATAATGCTGACCTGAGCATAATGCTGACCCATATTCAGGTGACTGCCACCTAGCACCTCCAGGTACTTTTCTGCCTGGCAACTTTCTAGCCACTCTCTCCTAAGCCTGTAGTGTTGCATGCAGTTGGTGACACTCAAGTGCAGGTCCTGGCCTTTGACTTTGTTAAACCTCATAAAATTGACCTTGGCCCGTCAATCCAGCCTGCCCAGATCCCTTTGCAGTTCCTTCCTACCTTCAAGCCAACCAACTCTCCCACCCAATTTATTTTCATCTCCAAACTTACTGAAGGTGCACTCAATTCCCTTGTCCAGATCATTGATAGAGATAGGAAACAGAAGGAGAAAGGAAGGGGAAAGGAAGTGAAAGGGAAAAGGAAATTAAGAGGAAGGGGCAGGGGCAGGCAGGGCAGGGAAAGGAAGGGCAGGGCAGGGCAAGGCAGGGACAGGAAGGGCAGGGATGGGAAGGGAAGGGACAGGAAGAGAAGGGATATCCAGTGTCTCTGCCTTGAAGACATTTACATTTTCTTGAACTCTGCTCTTCACTAGCTCAAGTGTCATAAGCATTTTCCTCAGCTACATCCTCAATTATATAAAGATATTTTAGTATCACACAGCCTGCACCAATTTATCAATGGCAACCGCTTATGCCTGTAGATAAGAAGATAATCTTATCTCAAGAAGTGCATGTACACTAGTGTTTCTTGTAATGATCAATACACTTGAGTTTATGATCATGGAAAATTGTACTTTGTATGCAATATTGGGCCAGTAGACTTCTCTATTTATTCCTTGACTTTCAAAGAAAATCAGTTTAGCAATTCCACTAATACATACTATACACACAAGGTGAATGCTCTACTTATCTTCTCTTCCCCCTTCTAGACTTTAGCCAGTCAGTTAAGCAGCAGTCCAGACCTGCTTTGCAGCCAGACACTTGCAGGTCTGCAGCAGATATAAGGAAAATGATCATCACTTCCTTATAGCTTCTCAACATGTCTTTGCTCACAGGATGAACAATGCACGGTTATTAAACCACTATATGTCTCACATGCTTCAAAACACTACCATTTGCCTTACTTAAAAGTACCATTCTGGGAGACCAGAATAAACAAAAATGTGCTCATTATTGTAAGCAAAAATTCTTTTCAAAATTCCATACCCATGCTGTTGATAATCTCACTATCAACCTGAGCAAGCACAGGATCAACAATTTTTTATTGGAGGGTAATTCTTCATCCTCATTTCAGAAACCTTATGCTGTAGGGGGCTTTTTATGTAGCCATGGCTATATCATGACTAAGAATAGCTGGCAACTGGGCAGTAAAATCTCATCACAGACCTATATTGGGACGCTACAATCTGTGTGCTGGATTCCTTGTGTTTGTGAAAGAGAGGCACTTTTAAAATGATGCATCAACTATGCAAAAACAGATAAATAACTGCCACTATACAATCCAAGATTTAGTGTGTTGGTGGAGGAGGAGGCAAAGACAAAGAAATACAGATGTAGCAGTGTCTAAAATGAAGTAATTCAGTATCAGTAGACATCTGGTTTTAGTCCGTTGGACCACATACACTGTATCAAGAGGTGTAAACAATTTGGCTTATATGTAGAACTATAATTTGCTATAAATGTATTTAATCATGTCATTGCAGAAAAAATACTTGCAGAAAGTTAGTCGCATAAGATGAATTTTCAGTCTTTGTTCATTGTTCCATCTCAATTCATAACTTCAACACTTATTAATAAGAGAAATATGATTTTGTATTCAGGGAGTTATGTTTCACAGAAATGACAATGGTACACTTTGGAATGACTTTCTCAGAAAAGCTATGATAAGCAGATCTTCAGCTACTGAGTTTTCATCACTTAACTCCAGTTGCTACTTTTTCCTTTTCCTTACTCATTTTTTAACAAACAACATACTAAAGTATTGTTTGGTAGTGCTGGCAGGGGTGCCTGTGGTGAGTGTTGCCCCCTTGGCCCAAGTGCAGTTTCACTGCAAAAAGCTTTGGCTGGGCTTGGCTTTAGGAGAAGCTGAAGCTCTCTGTTCCTACTGTCTCCACGTCTGGGGAAAAAAGAAAAAAAAAAGTATAGAGGTATATGTCATGGTAGGGCCATGACACAGCCCAGTACAAACCCAGACAGGCCTTAAGATGTCTAGAGAAGGTCCCTTTCTCTCCCCTCCTTCCTGCAGAAAAACAGGGCAATGTGGGAAAAAGAACAAAGGGGACAGGACTCCTGCCTGTATGGTAAACAAGAGGTTTATCTAGGGTGAGAGCACAAAAGCTGACCACTGGTCCCCCAGAAACAAGGTCTTTGCTTCTGTCTTTTATGGCTATAGCCTGGCAGAACGCCTTTCCATTGGGTAGCTACACGTTAGCTTCAGTGCCCCATTGGACCAATCGATCTCTGGCAAGAGGTATATATACAAATGACTTGGTAGTCACACTTGTCTTGCTTTAAGCCTTGCTTCAAACCTTGCTTCAAGCCTACTTGCACCAATCTTGTATGAAGCTGCCTCAAGTTACCCTGCCCTGCATCGAGTGCCTGAGGTAAAGCCATGAGCTGTACACAGCAAGCCAGAGAAGCCACAAGCCTAGAAGCCAGATCCGCCTAGCCTGCTTCCCATTGCCACTAGAATTGTGCCGTGCCTCAGTTTACCCAGAAGCCAAGCAAGCACCTGTGGCAAAGAGCTTCATTAACTGCCCTCCAGCCGCTGAAGACAGATCAGCCTGGGATCACGCAGTAAACTCTCATCCAGCAGCAGCAGCATCCCCTTGTGGGTAAAACTAGCTGTGAGTAATTAATTCATTGCCCTTTGGATTTAAGGGTTCTTATCAATCCTCCCCCCTGCTGTAATTGAGCGCTATCTGCTCTCAGAGACCTTCTCTTTCCAAGTTATTGCCTCCTAGTTTGCATAAAAATTGTTTGCATTTTTCCTTAAAACTGCATATTCCCGTTGTAAATATATATTCCAGCCATACAACGATCCTATTCAACGAGTTTTGGCAATTTTCATTAATAAAGGGTTACTATTTTTTTTAATACCTGTTTGCCATATCATTTATTGTTGTGAGGGTAATAATACTCCCCCCTCGACCACAACAGTATAGCTTTTTAAGATCTGTAATCAGATCTTTAGATCAGATTTCTGCTCAGCAAACTGAGTAACTAAAGCAGAGAAACGTGTGGATAAAGTGGTATTTAAGATGAAGGACTCTTGTTAGGAAAGAACAGAATAGGACATAATGACATAAAATGTAATTCAATAGTATCTAAAAACATCTGAACAAATTTGTACCTTTTTTAATAGTATTCTGAGAACATTTATGCAAAAATAGCTACAAATATACCTTTACTATAAAAAAAATACTGTTGCCCAGATCCTGTAGCTCTGTGAATTGTAAATAAGTAAAGAAGTTATTATTATTGCCATGGCAACTATTCTTGCACAGTCTGTCTAGGCATTTCTTTTACTTTAGCATGTTTTCTATGTGACTTTATGAAATACATAGTTCTAAAATAGTCAGCAGATTGTTCCAGAAGAATAGTATTTAATTTTTCTGAAAACATATTTAGTATTTCTCATGTATTAATACCATAGAGAAAAATCAGGCAGAATATTTGTTTCCTTTGTCTTTTACATGTGTTGCAGTGAAAAGGATGAATTGAAGAATGCAAGCAGACAAAAACAGCATCTGGCAAATATTTGCTTTCGAAAATTAAAAATCTCACTGAGTTATTAAATTGTTTTTTCTCCCTTTAAAAAACAAAATCAAAATTTGAATAAGCGAGGCTATGTCAATATGTCAAATATCTTACCTGACATCTTGAATTGCAAAATATACTGTGCACAAAATTCTGAGAAGTAAGGCCCAAGATGCAAACTCTAGCTACTGTGTAAATTCTGGACCATTATTGGAATACAAAACTTCATTAGGTCTGCATAATATAGTGTAGATTCATGAAAGAGTCAGTTTCATTTCCTAAACTGAATATTCTCCCGAACTTACTCTGCTTTTCTATTAAAAATATCACCTATTGACACCTCATTTCTAAATGATAATGAGTTAAACTCTTTGCAAAGAGTCAGTACTCTCTGTACCTTTCCACTCTACAATCTCCCTAAACTGAGTTTTCAGCATAAAGTCAACTGCAGCTAAGGCACTTGAAAATTGCAGTTACAAAAGTCATTAATTTTGTACTGAATGAACACAACCACAAAATCACAGAATGTCTGAGGTTGGAAAGGATATATGAAGGCCTTCTGGGTCAATGTCCTTGCTCAAGGAAGTTCAACTAGGGCCAGTTTTCCACAACTACGTGCAGGTGAATTTTGAAGATTTACAAGGAGGGAGGATTTATAACCTCCTTGGACAATATATGCCAGTGCTCAGTCACCCTCACAGTAAAAGAAAGTGTTTCCTGATGTTCAGATGGCACATGTTTTGTTCCAGCTTGTGCCCATTGCCTCTGGTCCTGTCACTGAACACCACAGAAAAGACACTGGCTCTAACTTCTTTGTACCTTCCCTTCAGATATTTGTACAATCTCCCCGAGGCTTCTTTTCTAGGCTGAATAGTCCCAGCATTCTCAGCCTTTTCTTGTGGAATATATGTTCCAATCTCTTAGAATTCATGTACTCTGAGAGTTTATTTGCATAGCTACAATCTGTTGGAGAAAAAAAAAAGAGATGTTAACAATAAACTGATCCACCTTTTGGACTGACCATACTGCCTCAGTTATTGCAAGATGCATTCAATAAAGCTCAAAAATGTGCTTTCTATCTGTATTAAGAGCAATGCAACTGGAAATCTCCCACTTGTGATATAGGACAGGAAGGTCCCTTGCACTTTTTTCTTTCACAGACTTTAAAAGTTAAAAAAAAAATTAAAAATACTACAGGCTATTAGTGTTGTTCAGTTTTAAATATTTAATGTTGACCTCAATTTCTGTTTTCCCTTGCAGAAAGATGGTATAAAGCAGTAAATCAACCTATAAAGAGCAGATATTGCCTTCATATAATTTCCTCTAATATTTCAAGTGAAGTTTAGCAGAAAAATAAAGTTTGATTTACTGGTATTTGGTTAAACACTAACTTCTGAAGTAGGAGAGAAGGAATTATTTTACCTTTAATTAAGCTTCCAACAGAAGTTGAGGTGGTTAAAATCCCCTAGCTGGATGAGAGCCTGTGATCACTATGTCTCCTTGAGCTGGAGTAAGAAGGCTTCATCAATAGCCTCTGCTTAATCAGGCAGCCTGTGGTAGACTCCTACCACAGGGCTCCCTTTGTTGTCCCAGGGTTAGGGTTGTTCTCCCAGTTACTAATACCTGCCCATAAGTTTTGACCTTCTTGTGGCTATTCTTTAGTGACAACTCTTTGCACTCTATCCACTTCTTTATATAGAGGGCAACACCTCCATCCCTTCTTCCTCTCCTAGATACTTAATCAAATAAGTATAGTTAACACTATCTGAATCAAAATATCTAAATGCAGAATATTCTGATTAAAAAGGAAAGAAATCGCTTGCTATGACAAAAATGTCAGGAGTAACACACTATCTGTCTATCTGAAGCTTTTTTGTTTTTTTCATTTTGTTGGTCTTTTCTCTGAGGACTGCCACAATGTTTAATGTATTAAATGCAAAGTTTCATTTTGCCAGAGACTCCTTCACCAAGTGTGTTCTAGTGCTGTCAAGCTTCCTTCACAGTAAAGTTCCTTATAAGGCCTGCTTTTGATTCAGCCTTACCTATGGCTTAAGTATATACCAGTAATAATAACCAAAATAGTGCTGATTATTATGAAGAGAACGTGATACTCATCAGTATAACTGTCATTAAAATAATTTTTTATGTACTTTATCTTTCCTTTTATTTGTTCGTGCATTTTAAGGTCCATATTTCATAAGTGTGTATAAAAAGAACACAGGGGGAAAAAGAAAAGCAAAAGGGATAGGAAAAGGAAAGGAAAAAAAAAAAAGGAAAGAAAAGAGAAATAAAAAAAGAAGTAAATTTAAAGAAAAAAAAAAACTTTATTGGTAAGTATAAAAAATAATGATTTAATCAAAATTAGAATTCAGTTTTAATATTGTGAAGTTTCCTGGTTCTGTGAACCATTTATGAGAGAGCAGAGGGTAGAGTGAATAAAGCAGTAGAAGAAGTAACTATTCACTTCATTCTAGTACCATAGAATACTTTCTATATGTCATATGGAAAACCTTGGATGATACATTAACCTCTTCCTACCAGAACATCTAGAAACAGGTATCATAAATCAACAACAGAATGATTTTGTCTTGGCAGCCCAAGAGGGTGGAAGGAAAACTTAGACCTAGATGGATGTATGGAAAGCAATATACATGAGTTAAAATGGCTGAAACAGATCATTCCCCTTCCCCCACAAAAGAAACAATCAAAAAAATTACCAGAAAAAGTGTAGTAGATGTATGTTTGTAAAAACAGTCACAAATACTGTAATTTTAACTTGCTTGAAGTCAGTTATTTACATTGAAATTTTCACACTGGCAACTTTCTTTCAATATGATGTTCTTTTCAATCAGTACTTTATTGTTTATGATCCAGGTGTTAGCAATTAGTCACTTATTGCAACTGTCATATTAAAAATAAAAGAAAATTAACGTCAGCAATTGTAACAAAGGCAAAATCATTATATTAGCAGTAATCAGGCAACATCTTTCTACAGTCTGTATAATCAAAAGCAGATGTATAATTCATTTAGGCAATTAAAAACACATTTAAAATGTTTTAAAAGTTCTGAGATGTCAAAGGTACAGTTAATATTCATAACGTGTTAATAAGTAGAGGTATAGATTACTTGTCATTAAAAGAATGTCAGCAGAAGAAGGACAAACAGCTGATCACTAATAAACATACAGTCCTAGCATCATTTAAGTTGGAAAATGTCTTCAAAGCCATACAGGACAACTATAAACCTAACACTGCTAAGACCACCACTAAAAAGTGACCAAAAATGCCAGATCCACACGTCTTTTAAATACTTCCAGTGATGGCAACTCCACCACTCCACTGGGCAGCCTGTGTCAAAACTTAACAACCCTTTCAGCAAAGACATTTTCCTAAAGTCCAGTCTAAACCTTCCCTGGCACAACTTGAGGTTGTTCCCTCTCCTCCTATTACCTGTTACTTGGGAGAAAAAGTCAACATCCATCTCACTACAGCCTCCTTTCAGGTAGTTGTAGAGAGCAATAACATCTGCCCTAAACCTTCTTTTCTCCAGACTAAATCCCAGTTCCCTTAGCTGGTCGTCACAGGATTTGTATTCCAGACTCTTCACCAGTTTTGTTGCCCTTTTTTGGACACAATCTAGCACCTTTACATCCTTGTAGTGAAGGGCCCAAAAATGAACACAGTGTTCAAGGTGCAGCCTCACCAGTGCTGAGTACTGGGGGACAATCGACTGGAAACATTAAAGATTTATTTGAAATAATACAAAATTAACAATGTGATCCAGTAAGATTCTGTACTGCTCAATGCAATTTGCAGTGAATTTATAAAATAATCTCTTAATCTATATTTCTCCTAAGCATGAGAAAACAAAATACATTAGTATCAAACTTGATGACATAATAATAAATAAGAAAGTATAGTGAGAATTTTTAATATATTTTTTAATATAAATATCAAAATTATGCTTTTGAATATGGTTCAGTTTTGGTGAAAATTTGTGAATAGATAGGTAACTTCCAGGCCCTGCCACTACAGTGCAGTAACTTTAGGAAAGTTATCTTTCAGTCTCTTTATCTGCAGGTGGACAAAGGCTAGGTCAACCTCCATTGTAAAATGCCATGTAACGTGCTGCTGAAAATATTATTACTTCTGCCATGCTGCTATTTGACATAGCTACTGATTTTTATAATAAAACAATCAATTAAGCAAACAGAGAAAAACATACATCACTGTCCAAAGTGAAAGAATTTGCTAACTTACACTTTATGAATTTGATACTAGTTTCTTCTTTCTTCTCATATTTAAGAAGAAATAGATTGCTGTGTTTTATAAATGTATTTAATAACACTTTGTTGCTCTATATGATGCTAGTGACCATGAAATGATAGAGTTTAGTATTGTTAGGGAGAGAAGTGGGGCAAAATGTAAAGCTTCCACCTTGGGCTGGTATGAGGGGCAATTTTGTCCTGTTCATATAACTACTTAAAAGTGTCCTGTGGGCTAGGGATCTAGAAGCTAAGGGCATCCAAGACAGCTAGTTAATATTCTAATTAATATTCAAACACCACCTCCTCCAAACACAAGAAAGATGTATATCCTTGGAAAAACAAAACCAACCAACCCAACCAAAAAAAACCACCAACAAAACCAACCAAACAAACAAAAGAAAAAAACAAAAAACAACATCCAGTAAAGAAGGCAGGAGACCTGCATGAATAAGCAAGGAACTGCTAGAAAAATCCAAATGAAGAGGGCAATCTCCAATAACTGGAAAAAGGGTCTGGTAAATTGGGAGGATTATGGAAATACTGTCAGAACCTGTTGAGATGCAACAAGGGAGGCCAAAGATCTTTTGAAACTAAAACTGGCCAGGAAAGTGAAAGGTAACAAGAAGGACTTCTTTAAATACATCATCAGTAAAAGGAAGAATAGGGAAAAATTTGGTCCATTTTTAGATGAGATGGGAGCCATGGTGAGAGATAATGCAGAGATGGCAGAATTAGAGAATGCCTTCTTTGCCTCAGTCTTTACTGCTAAGACCAGCCCTCAGGAATCTCAGATACTGGATGTAAGAGACTAAAAGTGGAGGGCAGAAGACTCTAATTGGTCAGTGTGGATTGGGTTAGAGATCTCTTGGATGGAATAGAAAAGCACAAATCCATGGGCCCTCATGGGGTTCATTCATGAGTGCCGAGGGAGCTGGCCGATGTTGCTGTACCATGACCCATCATTTTTGAAATATCATGGAGAACAGGGGAGGTTCTTGAGGACTGGAAGCGGGATAGTGTCACTTCAGTTTTCAAAAAGGGCAAGAAAGAAGAACTGAGCAACTGCAGACCAGTCAGCCTTACCTCCATTCCTGGAAAGGTGATGGAGCAGCTCATTCTGGAAGCCATCTCTAACCACATGAAAGAAAAGAGTAGCCAGCATGGATTCACTATGGGGAAATCTTGCTTGACTAATCTGATATCCTTTAATGAAGGCGTGCCCAGGTGAATAGGTGAAGGGAGAGCAGTAGTTATCGTCTATGAAAAAAAAAAAAGGGTTAGAGGATTGGACCGTGAGATGGATTGGTAACTGGCTCAACAACAGAGTTCAGAGAGTTGTGATCAGTGACACAGTCCAGTTAGAAGCCTGTGGCCAATGGTGTTCTCTGGGGATCAGTGCTGTGTCCAGTTTTGTTCAATATCTTCATCAACATCCTATTACAAGAAAGATATGGAAGTGCTGGAACATGTTCAGAGAGGGGCCACGAGGATGATCAGAGGGCTAGAGTACCTCTCCTATGAAGACAAGCTGAGAGAGTTGGGGTTGTTTAGTTTGGAGAAGTGAAGGTTCAGAGGAGACCTTATTATGGCCTTACAGTATCTGAAGCACAAGAAATCTGGTGAAGGACTTTTTAGGATATTGAGTAGTGATAGGACTAGGGGGAATGTATCTAAGCTAGAGGAGGGTTTCTATGATTATATGTTTGAAGTGTACCCTCAGCAAGTTTGCTGCTGATGCAAACCCGGGGGGCGTGGGGGCATGGATGAAACACTAGGAGGCTGTGCTGCCATTGAACAAGATCTGGACAGGCTGAAGAGCTGAGCGAAGGCAAACTTCATGAAGTTCAATAAGGATAAGTGCAGAGTCCTGCATCTGGGGAGGAATAACACCAGGCACCACTACACACTAGGGGTTGTCCTGCTGGAAAGCAGCTCCATGGAGAAAGACCTTGGAGTCTCAGCAAACAGCACATTCTCCATGGGACAGCAATGTGCCCTTGTGGCCAAGAAAGCCAATGGCACCTTGGGATGCGTTAAGAAAAGTGTGTCCAGCAAGTCTAGGGAAGTTCTTCTTCCTCTCTGTGCCCTGGTAAGACTATACCTGAATTACTGTGTCCTGTTTTGGGCTCCCCAGTTCAATAATGACAGTGACCTGTTTGAGAAAGTGCAACTGAGAGCTACTAGAATAGTTGTGGGACTTGAACATCTCTCCTGTGAATAGAGGCTGACACAACTGGGGCTGTTTATTCTTGAGAAGAGAAGGCTGAGAGGGGATCTAATCAATCCCACCTGGAGTACTGTGTCCAGTTCTGGAGCCCCTATTACAAGAGGGATATAGACATGCTGGAACATGTCCAGAGAAGGGCCACCAGGATGATCAGAGGGCTGGAGCACCTCTCCTGTGAAGACAGACTGAAAGAGTTGTGGCTGTTCAGTCTAGAGAAGAGAAGGCTCTGAGGTGACCTTATTGTGGCCTTTCAATATCTTAAGGGGGCCTACAAGAAAGCTGGGGAGGGACTTTTTAGGCTATCAGGTAGTGATAGGACTAGGGGGAATGGAATAAAGCTGGAAGTAGGGAAGAAGTTCTTCACCATGAGAGTGGTGAGAGCCTGGAATGGGTTGTCCAGGGAGGTGGTTGAAGCCCCATCCCTGGAGGTGTTTAAGGCCAGGCTGGATGAGGCTCTGGCCAGCCTGATGTAGTGTGAGGTGTCCCTGCCCATGGCAGGTAGGTTGGAACTAGATGATCCTTGTGGTCCCTTCCAACCCTGACTGATTCTGATTCTAATGTCTATAAATATCTGAGGGATGGGTGTCAAAATGAAGGTGTCAGTCTCTTCTCAATGGTGCCCAGTGATAGGGCAAGGACCTAGAACACAGGAGGTTCTACCTCAACATGAGGAGACATTTCTTTATACTGAAGTTGTCAGGGCACTGGAACAAAGAGGTTGTGGAGTCTCCTTCTCTGAAGACTTTCAAAATGCACTTGGATGCATTCTTGTGTGGCCTGCCCTAGGTGATCCTGCTTTGGCAAGGGTATTGGACTTGATAATTTCTAGAGGTCCCTTCCAACACCTAACATTCTGTGATTCTTTGATTCTGTGATTTTGCGGTTTTGCCACTTGATTAGACACAGGTGGGAAGTTTGAACTTCTCTTTTATTCCTTGAGAAATAGTCCTATCTGTCTTTATCACGTATAAGAGATGCAGTATTATAGAACAATATTTTGCTGCAAGATGGTATTTTCTTCAAATAATCTTTTCATGCAACTTCCATCTCATAGTGCATCAGCATGGAATACACATGAATACTGAGGCAGATCAACAAAATTTCTGAATTTGACTCTGTGGAATAAAATTAAACATTTTTATGAAGTCCTATTTTATTTTTTCCTCTTCTCCTTATTTAAGATTTTGAAACCACGTAGATGAAACTGTTCAAGTTTTTTGGCAATTTTGGGCCTCTAACTAGAACAAGAACATTGAGTTGCTGGAGTGTGCCTGGAAAAGGGCAACAAAACTCAAGAAGGTTCAAGTTGTGCCAGAGTAGGTTTAGGTTGGATATTAGGAAAATTTTCCTTAACCAAAACAGTGGTCAGACATTGGAACAAGCTGCCTGCTAGGCTTGGTTTACTGGGCATGGTGCTGTTCAGTTGACAGTTGGACTTGATGATTTGGAGGCCTTTTCATTCCTTAATGATTCCATGATTCTAACTTATACAACCATGTCCTTGCACTACTTAATTGGGTTTTGTCTTTATCAGGGATTAATATACTCTTTTCTAAGATTAGAAAGGAAATTATTTGACTAAGATGAGTTGGCATGGTTGTTTGGATTTCATGCTGTTGACAGTCTCCCGAGGTTTAGCAGAGTACTTCATTTGAAATAAATGTCATAATCATTATAGCTGCTTTTCAAAGCTTTGGAAATGCAATTAGGTTTATTTCCCCAAACTCATTCCCCAATTGGTTTTATTTCATTTGTTCTTTATATTTGCTTTCATTACTGAGTGTGTGTTCATTTGAAACAGATGTGAAACACCATAGAATAATATATTACAGATACATAGTCATTTTACTGCTTATTTCCACATTTTAATTGTAAATACTGTTTTTTATTTATATATTGATGTTCCAGTGTGAACACTCAGATTTTTAACGACATGTGAAACATTTATTGAAATAATGATATCTAAGGCTTTATAAAATTGGGTACTGACAGTTTTACAAGATTAGTAAAACTGAACAAAACCACACCATTAGAATCATAATGTTAAACAGGAGTTCAAGTTAACTGAACATGTCCTAAATCACACAAGTCTATGCCTGTTTGTATCTTAAAAAAGAAAAAACAAACAAACACACACCCCCCACAAAACCATAAGAAACACCAATGTATTATGTTGGCAATACACATTAAAGAAATGCTTCAATAAATACTTAGTATCATTTAAAGGTACCTTTTCCAGAAATCATCTCTGTATAATTTATATATAAACATGTCTACGTAGGCAAATACAACCTATTTATAGTTAATTGTTAATTCTTCACCCATAGAATTTGATACATTGATTGCCTCATTATCAGAGATTCGGTATGAACATGTTGAAATTTGCAAATTATGCACTAAAATAAATGCATTCAAGTCTACAATTAGTGATGCAACATAGGAAAAAATGTGGAAAATAATCTGGTGATTATTTGGTGACAAAAAGAGAAAAATAGCACATACAAAACCATTAAAAAATCAGCTTGCATTCATTAGTTTAATAGACAAACTTTATGGTGTTCAGAGAAAAATAAGAAAATTATTATCAGCAGTAGAAGTCAAAATAAGATGACATTTAAGAAGGCAAATTGTTTATGTAACTAGTTAAAAAAAAGAATGGGTATTTATCAGCAATAATAAAAAGTGCACTTGTCCTCCCTCTATGGGAGAACACAAATGTGTTTTCTTACAGAATCACAAAATCACAGAATGTTAGGGGCTGGAAGGGGCCTCGAGATACCATCTAGTCCAACCTCCCTGCCAAAGCAGGATCACCTATACCAGGCCACACAGGAATTCATCCAGGCGGGTCTTGAATATCCCCAAAGAGGGAGACTCCACAACCCTCCTGGGCAGCCCCTTCCAGTGTTCTGTCATCCTCACAGTGAAATAATTCTTCCTCATATTTCCATGGAACTTCCTATGCCTCAACTTCTACCCATTGCCCCTTGTGTGGAGATTGGAAGTTATGGTCTTCTAAGCCTTGTCAAGAAGTGCTTTTGCATATCTGAAATCCTAAAATCAATTTGCAAATTAAAAAAAAAATCATTGTGGAATTAGTAGGTCATCTAATTTATGTCTTCATGCTTGTATTATACCTTCAGAAGTTAGGGAGGGCTTACTATCACAGAATTGCTGTCAGAATGAATGAATTCTTTCACAAATTTCTTGTTACAGGAATACTGTCCTAGACCATCCTTTATTTAAATGGTGATTTACAATCTATTTCTTATGTCATAAAAGAGTAGATTGCTGTTCATTTTTATGTGTTTTCATTGTCATCTTTATCCCTACAAATTCTTTCCCTTTCATCCATTTTGAATCTTTTGTTTTGGAAATATATGTTTATTTTCAACTGAGGTTGCATAAGTTTTTTTTTAGTGTTATTGTTATAATATTTCTCTATCCAGTTAGAAACCAGATACAAAGCTTTGAAAATGAAGATAATATTTTATGTCAGTTATGTTTTCAGAGCTCATGCAGTTTAGTCATGTATATGGCAGGAAAAGTAACAAGCACTCTATGGAATTGTATTTTCAAAATAAGTATTTCACTCTGAAAATGATATAGTATGTTGGTTTTCTAGGGTTTGTTTGATTCTTTTCATTCACCTTAAATTGTATGAAATTGGAAAACTCTGTGTTAAGTAAACTTCTAAGATGAATCTGCATACTAAGTAATATGTTTACTCTTTATTCTGTATGACTGTATAAATTTTTCTTTAGTACACTATGCTAGAAGACACGCAAACAAATTTTCTTCCTGATGTGTTGACTTCAAAGTACTAGAAGGTGTAGTCAGCCTGAAATATAAAATACAAAACTTAGGGCAAGATTTTATTTCCATTTTCTTGTAATCAGTTGTGCCCTGTTCACGAGACTGTAATCCCTACATGTTAAATGAATATAGGCAGAACAATATTCATGTGCCTGAAATGTTGCCTAACTGTACTGGAAAACAGGCAAACAACAAATAAGCAGGAGTATGAAAATTTCCAGAATTTCTAATCATCTTCCTCTAAGCAAGACTTTTGGTGTTCTCTTCTTGAACTGCTTTTAGTATTGTCTTGAATCAACTCTGCTCTTGAGTAGTCCAAATTGTTCTCACCACAGAGCAATGCTTGTAACGAAATTTTTACCTGGTAACGACAGAGCTTGTATATTATATTTAGGGGTAATATAAGAAAGATCTCTGTTTTTTCTTTCAAGTCCATTACATTCAAGCACTTCTAGAGCCTAATTCATTTGTTCTAGCAGAAATCTTTGAGACAGTACTAATCTTCCTCTGACGAGGTCTATCTCTCTTCACTAATTATTACTCTGATTAGATAACTAGTAAGGGCCAAAATGAGACAGAATTAATTTCATGGTGACCACAACCTGGTTTTATATCTTGATTAGTGACAAAATTAACTAAAAAAAAATAGAAAGTATGGAAAGAAGTACTGAGGATACAGAAGAAACCTGAAAAGGTAATCTGAATTTGGAAGCTTGGGGAGTAAAATGAATAAAGCAAATGGGAATATTGTATGCAACAATTGAAACACTGTCATTTTGAGACTCGAGGTTAGTGAAAAAAAATGATCTTAATATCTCCTCAGTCTTCATTTATAAAATGATGATAGTAATAGGTCTATTTACAGCTTTTGAAATTGTGTGAAACATATGCATCCTATCATAGCAACATGTACAAGAAGAAGAAGCTTCAATTTCTGGAACAGTGTGGATAGCATGCAGTATATAAAATGTGAAATTATGGATATACAGTAACAAAGAGCTTGAACTAGAGATTATTTTACTAATTAAATGAAACATCATTATATTTGTGTCAAGAACACAGACATAAGATTTGCATATGGTATCTGAATTTGGTCATTCTTAACTCATGTATTCAACCTTACAACTTGGTGAAATTTTAACATATGGTCTGTTTGAATGAGAGTGGTACTTCACTCATGATTGTATCACACCTTTATTTATTTCTATTTAATGACCCAAAATTGAATTCAGTGCCCTTTTTTTGAAGTGTATTTTTGTCAGGACTTATGGAATACAATCATGAAACTGTCAGGAAAAACAGTGTAAACTGCAGTTGTCCCAAACCCTAAAATAGTTGAAGTAGCTGAGTTCTAAGAAGAGTTGACATATTTCATTTATAGTTCTCTACAAGCGTAGTAAGTAATAAAACCCAAAAGAAACCTCAAACAAAACAAACAAATAAGCAAAAACCCAACAACAACAGAAAAATTTATCAATGAAAAGATACCAATTAGTGACACATAACAAGAAGAATATTTATAGTATAATGTGGATTTGGGTAATATCATCCAAATGAAAACAGCTGTATGGTAAATGTTCTCTAAATATTGAACAATACCACACAGAATTAAAAAGAAAAAAAATCACACAGTAAATATCAAGAAATTGTGAGTGTTCTGAGAGAAACAAGTAATGTCTTCACCTGTTCTACATATATTACATCCAAATGTCCAGATTGTGGCATGTGAAAAGTATTAAACATTTATCTATAAAGTGATGTGGTTTGGTTTTTTGGTTGTTTGGGGTTTTTGGGGGCTTTTGTTTGGGTGGTGGTTGTTGTTGTTGTTCTGATGAGATTTAACATAATAACATAAGCTGAAAACATTGCCGTTCCATGAACCTTATGAAGAGGGAGTGAAAGGCAGTATGAGATTTGATGAATGACCTACACTAAAGTTTCAAGAAGTGTTCCTACATTTGACTCCACAAAAAAAAAAATCTACTGTGATCTTAGAATACATAAGCAGCTTTGCAGAGGCTTGGTTTTATTTAGCATTTGAAATTTTCTTTTAATTGTCTGAATGACTTGTGAACCATGTGAAACCATTTCAGCTTGAAGCTGTTACATATATGTGACAGTTTAGGCTGGGTGCCCCCTGCCACTGCTACATGAGATACGTCTCTGGTGTCCCAGGTGCCCACCCAATAGGGGTGGACACAAGAAATGGCGTATTTCTACCCATAAATCCTGTGCCCTTGTCGTGAAGGCATCACATGCCCAGAATTATGCCCCCAGATACCAGCTAACTTGTCCCAACATGTTCTGGAAAAGTCCCCATTCCACCCTCCTTTCAGGAGGGGAAGACAAAAGGCTCAGGCACCAGCCTGTCTCCTGAGGGGCAAACAACTACAGGCACCCATCTCAATGGGATGCCTATGCTCTTGCCATCTACGGGCATAATTCTAGCTTCACCTTTCTATAGGTGGAAGCAGGTTGTTGGCAAGTGTGCCCATTGGCTAAGTCAAGCCTCGAGTGTCTATAAGTATTGCTCCATTTTGGTGCCATATTGCTCTCTCCTTTGCTTTCACCCATCATGCAGGTCACAATTGTGTAAGTTATAAGCCTTTCACGCAAGCATACTTGGAAGCCTCTGCGAACACGGAAGCCAGCCCACGGAGTATGCATCGAGGACCCGCAAAGGATGACCCCGTCGCCAGAGGTGACGTAGACCCAGTCGAAAAGGACTGAGGGAAGCCCCCAAAGAGGGTAAACTGTAACCCAAAGGGGGAAGGACTAGCCCAAGCCTGGCTGTCCAGAAATGCTGCAAGCTAATTAAGCAGCCAAATAAGCAGAAACGTATCTTGCGTGGCCCCTGCAGACCGCGGGAGTGAAAGGAGCCACCCCCTGTAGCCACTCCGCAGCCCGTATCAGGGGGAAACACCCGGGATTTTCCCCGAGGAAAAAGAGAGAGCAAAGATTAGCCTCTCCATTGAAGTCAAGGCAATGACTGTACCATTATAATTTAAATGGAAGCAGTCACCTAGAGAAGCGGCAGCCAGCTCTAGCCAAGCCAAGGAGGGGAAGCATCACGTCACCGCATCCCCCACCAGAAACCTGCCTACGGGAAAACTGCCCTCGTTCGTAGGGCCAAGCACCAAAAAGACCTGGCCCTCCTGAGCCGTCCTCTGGGCAGGGAGCCGCACCCCTCCCCGCAGACCGCGGGAGGACAAAGAAGGGAACTGCCCTTCCTGCAGACCGCGGGAGGAGAAAGCCAACCTTGCCCCTTCCCCCCCCCCCGCACAGAGCCGGGAGGGAGAAAGAAAGCGCCACACGAACGGGGCCAGTCTCGGGCAGAAGTAGATACCCAGCGAGCCCACGTGATCCGGCAATTTGTCTCACTGCATGTATCTTTCATGTGTCTAACATCTAGTAACGTTTTATTCAAAGCGCCCGCGCATAGCCGCATAATATTTCCAGCTTAACCTGCCTCATGATAACGTTATAAACATCTCTTACATAGCTCGCAGCCGCAAGCGCCTTGTCGTGTCTGCATCTAGTGGACAAGCAGCGGAACTGCACCCTTTTGTTTCCTTAATTAGAAATTGACTGTAAATATTACAACCGGGTATAATTGTAAATACTAAATCAGTTATGGTCTATATTATTACAACCGTGCATCTGAATCAATATATATAAAGTAATTAATCGAATATTATTAATAATAATAATAAACGATAATTTCATAACTCATATTTTCATAATTAATAATTAATAATCTCCATCCTATTCCCCCTCTCCACGAAAGCCCTATAAATCCATCTGCAAAGTCATATTCTTTCTCTTTCTTCCCTCTCTGCCCCCGTGGGAGATGCTCTCTCTTATCGGGTAACGGTGGGGGAGTATCTCAGGCCCCTTAGGCCTTATTAGGCCTAATGCCAGGAGGAGAATGGAGGGGGGGGCAGTGTCAGACCTGGCCAGCCTGAGACTTGCCTAGCAGTGGGAGGGGGGAAGAAAGAGCCCTGAGGGTTTGGGTATACCCTCAGGTGGGAAAAGGGAAGGATTGGAAGCCTCTGGGAATTATGTAAGGGACTCTGTATGCTTCAGGATGTTCTTTGACACTATGCTGTGTAGTTTTCTGTAGTTTCACCAATCGCTTTTCCATTTAAACTTTCCATCACTCTCCAATCCATTTGTGTGTGTCATTCTTTTGTCCCTTTCGGGGCAAGAGACGATCTGTCTGGCCTTAAACCAGCACAGATTTTTTTTTTTTCCTGGAAGCAAATGAAAGATGTATTTACAAAGCAGAATCTACAATCTACGATGAAATGCAATGAATATGTACAAATATACAAAATTCACAACATTTACAAATATATATATATATAATCAACAGAAAATCACAACCAATCTCCCTTTGCTTCCCCCCAAAGGGGACCCTTCCCAAAGGGGTCTTCCTCTCCCAGGAGCTTCCCCTCCAGACCCCCCTTGGACAGAAAGCAGAGTTAGTTAGAGCAGAAAGTTGTTAACTTAGCTGCCAAGGTCAGTACGTGTTATCTTCAGGCAGAAGAGAAGAAGAAGAAAACAGCAGCCAGACAGCCCAGCAACTGCCCCGACTGCAAAATGCAGAATGTGCAGAGTGCCCCACTTTGTTTTGGGTAATAGTTCTTAAACATTTCTATCTATCCAATGGAAGTGTTTAGAACAATCGGTATTTCGATTTCTTACACCCAATAGTGACTTATTTACACTCTTCCACTTTCTTTGTTTTGAACTTTGCAAGGTAAAAAATTAAAAAGACAGTTTCAAACCATCACACATATAGGATACAAATATTAACCTCTTTAGGCTGTATTTCTACACTCTTTAGGGATGAATCTGCAAATTATAATGATCTTATTTCCTCACAGTATGTGGTACAATTTCTTTATTGTTACTTATTTGCTTCAGGCTGAAATAGGGCCAGTATTCTTTAATCATGCATAGTAATCATTTGACTACCTTTTCTGCATATATCCCCTTGTAGATGTATGTATATGGAGTGGAATCATAGAATATCTCAAGTTGGAAGGGACCCATCAGGTCCAGCTCCATGTTCCTCACAGGACTACCTAACACTAAATCATAGAACTAAAAGCATTGTTCAGATCCTTCTTGAATTTTAACAGGCTTGGTTCCATGAGGAGTTCCCTGAGGAGCCTGTTCCAGGAACTGACCACCCACTCAGTAAGGAACCTTTTCCTAATGTCCAATCTGCCTTCCATTCCGCTTCCTGGCTTGAGGAAACTGTAGATTGCAACAGGGTCACTTCTCAGCTTTCTCTTCTCCAAGCTGAACAAGTCAGGTGACCTCAGTCACTCCTAAATCTTGCCCTCAAGACCTTTCACCATATTTGTTGCCCTCCTCTGGACACAGTCTAATAGTTTGATGCCTTTCTTATATCAAAGTGCCCAAGTGTCCTGAAGGGTCAAATGCCCAAACATGCCCTAGCCCAGACAATGGGCTAAGCACCTGTGAATGTGCTAACCTGGACAGTTTCTGGAGTCCAGAAAAACATGTACCAGATGTAATTAACTTTGTGACACAGCTGTGAACTGTGTGCCCCTGGCCATGGTTGGTTATGCCCGTCCTCTAGGTCTAGTTATCAGGGTTCTGTGTTACCAAAGGGCATTAATTGTCTTGGGACAGTTAACCATCCAAGAAGTTAGGCAACTTACCTTGTTCTCACCCGGCAAGCAACAAGAGCGAAATGCTGCTGGAGTAGCAGCTGAAGGGCCTGCATTAGCAGACCAGCTACACCTGGGCCTTGTTGTTACCACAAAGAGACAAGAGCCAAATGCTGCCCGAATAGCAGCTGAATGGTCTGCACTAACAGGCAACAACTACACCCAGGCCTTGCACCTGGACCAAGGCAGAAAGGGGAAAAGCTCCAAGAGAATTGAATCCCAGAAGAGGCTACAGCCTGGCAACAGAGCATACAAGAAAGAGACCACATAGCCCTCTCTGAGCCAAGGACTACTCAAATTCCACAGCATCTGGGAAGATACCAGATAGAGGACCAAGTCATGAGTGTCCAGCTAATCTGCCACAGGATCCCATTTGTGGGAAAAACACAGATCACAGCACCTGTATTTCCAATTTGAATTGCTGTATTGGAAATGTTAGATCTGTGCTTAAATTATTAACTGTCTTTATATGTGGAATATAATACCTACCCAAATATACTGTGTAAGTAAGTTACAGCAGTGTTTGAAGATACCATCACCCAAGATATTAAATTATAAAATATATAAAAACTTTTTATTACACCAAGACTGCACACAGTACTTGTGTAGTGCAGTGCAGAGTGAGACAACCACCTCCTTTGACCAGCTAGCTATGCAACCCCGTGATACTTTTGGCTTCTCCAGCCTCTCATTAGGACTTTAGGAGGAAGTTCTTTGGACCTTAGGTGGAACTTTTTTACAATGAGGTGGTGAAATACTGGAACAGGTTGCCCAGAGGGGTGGTGGAGGTCCCATCTCTGAAGACAGTCAAGGTCAAACTTTGACCCTGAACAACATGATCTAGTTAAAAGATGGCCCTGCTCACCATGGAGGGGTTGGACATGATGATCTTGGAGGGTCCCTTCCAACCTAATGCATTCTATGATTATATAGAATCATAGAATCAAGAAGGTTGGAAGAGACCTCAGAGATCATCGAGTCCAACCTGTCACCCTAAACCTCATGACTATCTAAACCATGGCACCAAGTGCCACGTCCAATCCCCTCTTGAACACCTTCAGGGATGGTGACTCCTCCCCAGGCAGCCCATTCCAATGGGCAATCACTCTCTCTGTGAAGAACTTCCTCCTAACATCCAGCCTATACCTCCTCTGGCACAACTTGAGACTGTGTCCTGTCATTCTGCTGCTGGTTGCCTGGGAGAAGAGACCAACCCCCACCTGCCTACAACCTCCCTTCAGGTAGTTGTAGACAGCAATGAGGTCACCCCTGAGCCTCCTCTTCTCCAGGCTAAACACCCCCAGCTCCCTCAGCCTCTCCTCATAGGGTTTGTGTTCCAAGCCCCTCACCAGCCTCATTTCCCTTCTCTGGACATGCTCCAGCAATTCAACATCTTTCCTAAACTGAGGGGCCCAGAACTGCTCCTGCTGGCCACACTATGCCTGATGCAGGCCAGGATGCCATTGGCTCTCTTGGCCACCTGGGCACACTGCTGGCTCATGTTCAGGTGGCTGTCAACCAGTACCCCCAGGTCCCTTTCTGCCTGGCTGCTCTCCAGCCACTCTGACCCCAGCCTGTAGCTCTGCATGGGGTTGTTGTGGCCAAAGTGCAGCACCTGGCACTTGGACTTGTTGAATGCAATGATTCCTTTACTCACAAGTATAGCCAAGGTTACCCCAAGCCAGGTGGAAAATCCAGCATTTGCTCCTGTTAAATTTCACACAGTTGATGACTGCCCAGCTCTAATCTATCTATATCTCTCTGTAAGGCCTCTCTACCCTTGAAGAAGTCCATAGTTCCTCCTGATTTACCATCATAGGCCATCTTTCTTAATATATATTTGATTCTTGCATTCAGATAATTTATAAAAATATTAAAGAGTATATGTATGTATATACTTTCAGGTAAACATAAGCATAGAAATTTGTGTGTAGAAATGCATAGCATATGGCTGTAGTCATAAAAATACACTAATGAACAAAGGATTCAAAATGTCTATATTTCTGAAACAGCTTAACCATTTTCTTTTGAAAAGAACTATTGAATGGCTTATTTAGCAGTTCATATTCTGACTCTGGTTTATAACTTATTAATATCTTCCTGCATCCGAAGAGCACACTGAAAACCCACCTAGAGGAGTTCATTAATGCAGTATGTGACTGAAATTAATAAAAAATCAACTAAGGCATCTGTTTCACTGAAAAATATTTTTAAAGACAATTATTCCAGGTTTTATTATGAATGTTAAAGCTGATTTTCTGAAAACATATTAGTTTCTAAATTTTAGAAAAAATATTTAAACAAATATTTATGTGGGTGAAAAAGGAAACATTTATTTAAGTTCTACAAACAGTTGTGTTGATCCAGTTTTACAGTTTACTGAGATGTTAGAATCATCAACAATTAACGAAGACATTCATATTTTACTTTTTCTTCTGCCCACATGGATCTTCTTTTATGTATGTGTATATTCATAACTGCTCAAGGATGAAAGCCAAACAAATATAAGGAAAGAAACCCCCAGACAGCTTCTACACTTTTGCTCAGACAGCTTAGCTTTGTGCACACTTCAATTTAAAATCCAATGAGTTACTCTAAGGTACATCCATAACTCAAAGTGAAGGAAATCTTATAACTGTGTAGATGATGGAACAAAACTGCAATGCACAGATGACTTCACTGTTATAAAAGTAATCAGCTCCTTAAGTCAACTATGAAAAAAATGCATTTTTAAGACACATATTAATATGCTCGAGTTTTTCTATGTATATTATAAAGTGTGCAGTGAATTTAAATTACTCCATTGAAATATGTGTCACAGTCATCAATACATGAGCTTTTAGAGTGTGACAAACAGACATTTCTTGAAAAGAACAGATTAAAGACCAAATTCAATGGAAGGAAGGCAGGCAGGAAGGAAGGGTGGGTAGAAGGGAGGGAGGGAGGAAGGAAGGAAGGAAGGAAGGAAATATTTCTCCTCAAATACAAAAAGTCATGAAGTCTGAACAATTTTCTTCTTCATCTTAAAAGTTACTGAATCCTGAATACTTCAAATAATGGGGTATACACAACTTCTTTGGACAATTTGTTCTACTGTCTTGCCACCCTCAGAGTATAGAATTTCTTCCTTATGTCAAATTTAAACCTACCTATTTCAGTTTAAAACTTTTGTCTCTTATCCTGTCCCAACAGGGCCTGCTAAAAATCCTATAAGCTCCAGGCTGAACAACCTCAACTCTCTTATTTGTTCTCATAGGGGGTGAATTACCATAAATTCAAAAAAATCCTCCTCCCTCATTCCCACCAGACACAAAATAAACAACAATATCATCTTACAAACTCTCAGTCCTCCTACGTACCCCTAATTTCCAACCATCTATACCCCTACTCTCACTCTCCACCCCCTACCAAACCAATAATTCCCAACACAAAACAACAACATCCGCCCTTCCCATCAAATCCCACCATTTATCCCCTACCCAATCATCAACATACCTAAAACAACCAAATCCCCCTACCACACAATCCTTCAACAAACCCACCCAACACCACCTCCTACAATCACCATTCTTATACTCCCCTCACCCATCCCCACCACCAATCCCAACCACCCATCTAAACCTATCCCCCACCACCACACCTCCCACCAACCTCATCCACCCCCATCCCCACCATCCCCCACTCTAACTTCACCACACCCCAAATCTTAACTACCACACACCCCCTAAACACCACCACACTCAACCACACCTACACCCCCACCCTCCCTACCCCCCCTCCCACCCCCCACCCCCCCATCAAACCCCCCACCCACCCACCCCATCCCCTCCTAACATCCTCCACCACCTCTCATTACCCCAAACAACCCCACACAAAAAAAAACCCCCCCCCCCCCCCCCCCCCCCCCCCCCCCCCCCCCCCCCCCCCCCCCCCCCCCCCCCCACCCCCCCCCCCCCCCCCCCCCCAACTCCCCCCCCCCCCCGCCCCCCCCCCCCCCCACCCACCCCCCCCCCCCCACCCCCCCCCCCTCCCCACCCCCCCCCCCCCCCCCCCCCCCCCCCCCCCCCCTTTTATATAATATATTTTTAGGAGCACCTCTCCTATGAAGACAGACTGAGAGAGTTGGGGCTGTTATGTCTGGAGAGAAAAAGGCTCCAAGGAAACCTTATTGTGACCTTCCAGTATCTTAAGGGGGCACACAAGAAAGCTGATGAGAGACCTTTTCAGGATGTCAGGTAATGATAGCACCAGGTGGAATGGAGCAAAAATAGAGATGGGTAGATTCAGATGAGATGTTAGGAGGAAATTCTTCACCATGAGGGTGGTGAGACACTGGAACAGGTTGCCCAGGGAGGTGGTGGAAGCACCATCCCCAGAGGTTTTTAAGGCCAGGCTGGATGTGGCTCTGAGCAACCTGATCTAATGTGAGGTATCCCTGCCCATGGCACAGGGGTTGGAACTAGGTGATCCTTGAAGTCCCTTCCAACCCTAACAATTCCATGATTCTATCTCTCTGGATATGGCCATTCATCCATTTCTTTATCCATTTAGTAGTCTATGCACCAAACTCATCTCTTTCCGATTTAGAAATAAGAATGTTTGCAACACTGGTAACTAGAAATAGAAGACTAGACCTTCCAGGATGAACCAAAGGTCTTGTTAGATTAATTTGATTTTAAAGAGTTGAGTAAAATGCCATGTTCTATACAGATAATACTCTATTATCCCTGATCATGTTTATTTGGGTCATGCCTTAAAGCATGCTAACAATACAAAATTTTGTTTGCTAAATACTTTCGAACAAACAGTAACTGAAAACCCCTTTCTTTAAATGCAGCACAAGCAATTAATTGGTAAATACAAAGAAAGGTAAAAGAACAATGCAATATTATGCAGTAGAGGAGATGAGAGGACATTGTGACTGAAGACAGTTTATTTTGTATATTATGAGAAAGATTCCATTCACAAAAATCTGAGGGGAAGTTTTTTTCTAGTAGTTCAATTGCTTTTATATTGCTTGTGTAACTTAGAAGGACTAAACAGCAATAAGATTTACATTTTAACATTTTACAGCTTATACCTGTTTTTATAATTAATATTGAAGTGCCAAAATACCAGTACATTTCTTATTTTTTGGTGTGATCTGCTCATGAAATGCTAATTAACAGGAGCTAAATGTACAAAGAGCAATTTTTAAAAAGACAACAACAAAAAAAGACAAAAATAGAGATCTATGTGTTCAGTATGTCTGTCAGTTATTCAGAAAGACTTTTTAATTTCTGACTATCAAAACATTTTTAATCAGAAAAATAAGCCATGCAATATACAACACATAGTCAAATAATGCATTGCTTCATTTTGTGCATAATCTCTACTTGGAAATTAAAACTAAAATATGTACTCTGCACTAAGGAATCGTTTAATGTTATGTCCAAAATAACTTTTAGAGCACATTGACTGGAGAAAGAAACACATCTCAGCTGAATCTTCCAGTTTTAAAAGTCATGCCCTTTTTTACACAGAATAAATAATATTTCTGAGAATTACTGTAGAAAAGATGTGATCAAGAAAAGAGGTTAATATGTAAAGTCTAAAATTTAAAAGTTTGCTCTGTAAATTCACAAATATTTTAATGCTGGAGTTTTATATACAATAATGGGATATCTTTTCCTAAACAACCTGGAAGATATCTGAAAAACTCAAAGGGTAAAACCACTGTCATTGTTATATTTCTATTCTAAAGATACAACTTTCGAGCTATTTAGTCTAAACTACAAAATATAATAACTTTTATTTTCTAAATTTTACTACTAAATATTTTCTTCTAGAGGAAGTTTAAGAAAATAAAATGAAAATGAAGTACATGAAGTGGTCACATAATAGAAGCACCATGAAGTCGGTAATCAGACAAGTAACATCTCATCAAATACATGATAACAAGAGTTTTGTTTATTTTCTGTAGATTTAGAGTTAATTTATCCTGTACTTCTTGACATTAGACGCTGTAATGATGATGGATTCATGTTTTAATGAGTCATTGTAAAAGTGGAGAACTTTATACCATCTTTGTAGCAACTTCCTTGTCTACCAACAATAAGCGGACCAAAAAAATTCCCTCCATTGTCTTGTCCAATTGGTAAATGGCAGTGGCATTCAGTTGGTCTTCAGCTGATAAAAAGTCAGCATTCATGGAAGAAAGACAAAGCTGTCTGCATCTGAACATGCAGGAACTTTGGACAGAAAAGGTTTCTTAACTTATTTCCTACAGAGCTTGTTGACATTTATTGAGGGGGAAAAAAGCACAACAACATAAAAACAAGAAGCCTGGCTCTAACAAAAAGCATTTTTACACATAAATGGAGGAAAATCAAATCTGCTCTGGAAACTTTATCATCATAGTAACGACTCTCCAGCCCAGAGTAATAAGTTTCCCAAAGAGTCTGACAGCATAGATAAGCCTTGAATCTCTATTAGCAGCCACCTTTTTTGATATGGTCTGAAATATGGTAGGTCTTGTGGATCTTCAGCGTAAAATTATTGATTTCAGTTTCGGGTAATAGAAAAAAAGGGATTCCTGAAAATTAAATTCCATTTCAAAAAGAGTATATGTTATTATCAGAAACATCATCCTTTTTTTTGTTTGTTTGTTTAGTTGTTTTGTTGGTTTTGTTCTGGTTTGGGTTTTGGTGGGGTTTTTTTGGTGGTGTTACTTTCTTTTCATTGTGAGAATAACACAGAGCTACACATGCAGCTCTGAATGCCTCTGACTTATCTCTACTATTCAGAAGAAGGTCATGCCTCATTTCACATTATTTCTGGGCCAAATGTTTATGTGACAAATGGATCAGAAAGAGGAAAGTTTAGTTTAGTTTACATGTTCTCACATAGCCTGAGAGATCCAAAGAGATGGACAAGCATGTGTGGAATACAAACTTTACTCAAACACTGACAGGGTCAAGTAAACTTTTTGAACAAACTAAATGGGTAACTTTATTTAATGGCATTCAAATTTGTGGCTTTTTTGAGAAGAATGTTGAAAAGGGCGTGTGTGTTATATTTGCCAATAGAATTGAAATATTATAAATAGTCTGCACATGTGAACTGTGTCAGAGCACGCCTTAAACACAGATGACTAAAAACCACAGATGGGGCTGGAAATATTGGAGTACAGAGGAAGTTTGCAGAGGAAGATGATTGACAATTAGAGCATTTTAGTCCACTCAGAGTCCCCTAAAAACATGAGGGCTACAATTAGAAAAGTGTAGTCTAGGAACTTTAAAGAGCTTGATGAGGCTCAAATGCAGTTTGATCTGTTTGTTTTGAACTCAAGTGCTCATTCCATTTAATTTTTCTGTTAGTGTCTGACTAAAGCTCTTTTTCTGCTTCTTCTGTTACATTTTCGTTTTGGTTTAGTGCCTGTCAAAGAACTTCCATACCAAATCACTAAACAGTAAATATCTTATAATTTGTGGGTTGGCATGTTGCACGAGCAATCAGGCTACATTCTTATATTTAATGAATTACAAGATTTGGTGCCAGGAAAACGTAATCACCCATGAAATGAAGGTATTTTCAATTGCACCTCAACTGCATATACAGAGCATATGCAAGACATAATATTAATATTTTAGTAGTGCTTCCCCTGCCATTGGTCTTCTCTGCCCAGAATACATAGGTGGTCCAGGAATCTAAATAAAAAAGTAGGACAAACTATTTTCATTTCATGCAAGTTTGATAGGCAGAAGAGGCATTTTCAAGAAAGTACTCAAAACCATAATTTTCATGTTATAAACATGGCAGTATTACATGTATAATATTTTTAGGCATTTCTTCAAAATTATATGCAGTTTATGTAAGCCTTTTGTTTATTAGAATATGACTATTTGATTATTTTCTAACAATGCTTATACACCTAATTTAGCTGCTTCCAAAAAATGATAAAACAAAAATTTTTAATTGATTTCAAACAAGACTTTGGTAGTTTGAGGAATAAGGATTGCCATGTGGAATCAGAGCACAATTCTACAAAGCTCAGTATTACGCTTCAGGAATAAGAGTGACAGTCTTCGTAATTTCCTATCACAGAGAAGTAATTCTTTACCTTTCTTCTTTTCTGATTCTGTGATGCCCTTTTAAAAATGATATGACCCTAACAGCAATAGAAAAGTAGATTTATTTGGTAGAGATGTTTCCTGTTTTATTCTCCGTTCCCTTGAAACTGTTTTCTAATAGTCTCCCCCCTTGATAGCTATTGAGTTAATGTTATCAGAAAAAATCATGACCCCAAGACCACTTGAATCGTATTAGATCAGTTGAAACTCACCATTACTTACACATAAGTGTTACATGCACATCATCTAACACATCACAAAACTGCAAAAAGTTTTCTGTACCTGCCATGAACCATGAGAGTTTTCTGAAATACTTAGCAGTCAGTTTTGGATGTGACTGTGGTGGGTTGAAAATTCCCCCCCAACATTAAATTTGCCAGACCAGCTTGGCTGGGAGCAAATGGAGCTGTATTTACAAGCAAAACTACAATCTACAATGGAATGCAATGAATATGTACAAAATATACAATATTTGCAATATTTACAGGTATTTACCATTCATAAACAGCACAAGAACCCCCTGTGGCCAAAGACCAGGGGAGCTGCTACAGCTTCTCTCCCTAACCCCCTGTACACAAAAAGGGACAAGAGAAAAGAGAGAAGAGAGAGGATGTTAATACCAGTCACAACAAAGCAGTGCAGCCAAGGTCAAGCAGAAGCCAGTTACTATCTCCCAGAGCAAAGTGGTGAGAAGAGAGAGATTGTTTTTGTACAAATAGTTTAAGTCCCTTATCTCTCCAATGGGATTGTTTAGAACTATCATTATTTTCCTTTTTATAGCCAATGGTGATTTATTTGCATTCTACTACTTTCTGTTCAAGATCTGTGGAACAATTTTAAAGGTGTAGCCTAAAACTACTACAGTGACTAAGCTGAATAAGCTTGAAGCATCTGCTTGCTTCTTGGTTTGTTGTTTTTTTTTTTTTTGTTTTTTTTTTTTTTGTTGTTGTTGTTTGGGGTTTTGGGTTCTTTTATTTTTTCCTTTTTGTTTGTTTGTTTGTTTTCTATAATCAAGCTGGTAACACAATCCAACACAATTGGCTCAGAAAGCTTGCCCATAGCATCAGGAGCATACATAGCAATGTTCAAGGTTGCATAAACAATGGTTATTTCTAATCATCCTTAAAAATGTGTCCATGTGTTTCCTCTGCTTTTATAAATAGTTCAATTCCTGATTTATAAGTCATATACTGCAATGAGTCTATCCACTCAATATTTTCCTAGAATGTGGTTTTACCAATAACATAACAAAAATATTTCTAAACTTGGCTGTTACAAAGATATTGCTAATGGGTTAAGAGGTGTAATAGAAATATTGCTCACTTCTTTTTGTCCAGGAAAACCGGGAAAAATCTGCTTCTTCAACTCTGTGAGTAGCAGAATATCCCCCAGCATGCAGACCACAGACCTATGTTTACTTTTTCAGAGCCCATGCAAGCCACATAGTCTCTTATTGACATATTCACCTTTTAGAAATTATTTAACTGTCTAATGCAGATAAGTGTCTCTTCAGTTGTTCATACTAGGTATATATTTTTTGTAAATATTTATATAATTTAGAAGTTTTTCAGAACATATGCCTTAAATGTTGGTTTTAAAAATGGGGTGATTAATCCCACATGATATTTCAACTCTTAGTTATGAGAGTCAGAACTGCCATGAAAGATTGGATTATGTCTTGATATGTCCGTGATACAGTGGTAACTTCCTTGTTACAAGCAATATCCTGAAATAATAAAGATCAGATGTTAGTTGAATTTCTGCAGAATTTGATTAGACCAGCCTTCACAATTTAATTTTTCATTTCTATGCTACCTTCTTTCTTGAACTGCTAAATAATTTTATTATTTCAATATACATTAATCGATTGTTTGTCAGGGTTACCTTGGATCTATAATCTAGATAGAAAATTAATTTTTACATGGAAATAACAGTCTTTGCAATTTGCTGTTACTCAACAAGTTGACAATCTACATGTCAAAGATCAGTTCCTTTTATAATCGGTTAAACTTAAATGGTTGCTAGCTGTGATAAAATTATGCAGAAGAGCAATGTCCGTACTGTTCCTATTTGCTCAGAAAGCCTTAACTACTGAGCACAGTCACAGCATTATACAATTATAGAATGATTTCAGTGGAAGGGACAATAAAGGCCATCTACTTTCAGTGCCATACCATGGACAGGGACACCTTCCACTAGATCAAGTCACTCAAATCTCCATCCGACCTGGCTTTGAGCACTTCCAGGGAAGGGACATCCACAGCTTCTCTGGGCAACCTGTTCCAATGCCTCACCATAGTGGTGAAGTTCCTCCTTTAATCTAAATCTACACTCCTTCAGTTTGAAATTGTTGCTCCTTGCCCTTTCACTATACTCCCTGATAAAGACTCCCTCTCCACCTTTCCTCTAGGTGCCTTTTAAGTACTGGAAGGTTGCTATAATGTATTTCCAGAGCCTTCTCTTGTCCACTCTGAGAAACTCAAATTTTCTCAGCCTGTTCTTACACAGGAGATTCTCCAGTCCCCAGATTATATTCATGGCCCTGTTATACTGGAGCCCCAGCACTTCAGATAGGGTCTCACAAGAGTAGAACAATGTTAAAGGCTTTTTAATTTTGCCTCCATGTTCTATAACAATATCTAGAAAATGTTTTGCTTCTACCATTTATGCTGCAAAAAGTTTCTCATTTTATGGAAGTATCTGAACAAGTGTAGCAATTACCATCTATTGAAACTCAGGCAATGTCTGCTGTCTAAATTTCTTTTTTCCCCATCACTGTCTTCAAAGCTGCCTGACATTTTTTTTCCCATACAACACTGAATAGGATTTTTCACCATCATGAGAATAAAGACTTAAGTGTCTAGTACTTGAAGGCCAAGCAATAGTTGGCATTCATGAGGTCCAAAATAGGTTGCTTCACAGACTTCCTGTATCATCTTCCTACATTCATTTCTGCTTTCTGAGGGGGGGAAAGGAAAAAAAAAAATCCACAATTGTTTCTCTTCACAGTAGTTTGTACTCTGAGAACAACTTCTGTCACAAGGCTAACAGATTTTTCTCCCTATTGCAAAAAGATGTTTTTCTGCCAAGGAACATATTTTGATTTTGTATATCACAGGTTAATAAATATTTACTCAAAATTTGAACTCATCGATAACTTTACAAAAACCTCGTTCTTTCATCTGCATATCGGGGTAATACATTCATGCAAAAATTTATCTTTTGCTATAAAAATATATTAAAGCAGACAGGAACATAGAAAAACAGAACAGTACATACACAATATACACAGTAAAATTAATACAAAGGGAATCTTCCAGTGTGATTATATCCATGTATGTTTTACATACACAATATGCAAAGCATTGTGACATGCTAAATACTGCAGCATTCATTTCTATAAAACAATCCTACATGTGTGTGAAATGCATTCTTCAAAAATTTTATCACACACAGCCTTTTGTATAGAGAATATCTCCAGGGAAGGGGTCTCAACCACCTCCACTCAGGAGGCCAGTCAGTCTCACATCAGTGTCTGGTAAGATCATGGAGCAGATCCTCCTGGAAACACTGCTGAGGCAGAAGAATAACAGAGATGTGATTGGGTGCAACCAGCACAGCTTCACCAAGGGCAGATCAGGCCTTCCATGACAAGGTCACAACATCAATAGACAAGGGAAGAACAACCGATATCATTAATCTTAACCTGAGTAAAGCCTTTGACAGTGTCCCACACATCATCCTGCTCTCCAAGCTGGCAAAGTCTGGGTTTGATGGATGGACCATTCAGTGGATAAAAAACTAGCTTGATGGCTGCACCCAAAGAATGGCTGTCAAGGGATCCATGTCCAAGTGGAAGCCAGCGACAAGCAGAGTCCCTCAGGGATCAGTATTGGGACCAGTCTTGTTTAACATTGTCATCTGCGACTTGGACAGTTGCATTGAGTGCACCCTAAGCAAGTTTGCTGATGACACCAAGCTGTGTGGTGTGGCAGACATGCTGGAGGGAAGGGATGCCATCCAGAGGGACCTTGACAGGCTGGAGAGCTGGGCACAAGCCAACCTCATGAGGTTGAACAAGACCAAGTGCAGGGTCCTGCATTTGGGTTGGGGCAATTCCAAGTACCAATATAGGCTGGGCAATGACTGGCTTGAAACCAGCCTTGAAGAAAAGGCCTTGGGGGTGCTGGTGGATGAACAGCTCAACATGAGCCATCAGTGCATACTTGCAGTCCAGAAAGCCAACCATATCCTGCGTTGCATCAAGAGAAATGTGGCCAGCAGGTTGAGAGAGGTGATTCTCCCCCTCTACATTGCTCTCGTGAGACCCCACCTGGAGTAATGTATCCAGTTCTGGAACCCCCATTACAAGAAAGATATGGACATGCTGGAACATGTCCAGACAAGGGCTATGAGGATGATCGGAGGGTCGGAGCACTTATCCTATGAAGACAGGCTGAGACAGTTGAGTTTATTCAGTGTGGAGCAGAGAAGACTCCGAGGCAACGTTATTGTGGCCTTCTAGTATCTGAAGGGGGCATATAAGAGAACTGGTGAGGGCCCTTTTAGGGTGTCAGGTAGTGGCAGGACTAGGGGAAATGGATCCAAGCTAGAGGAGGGTAGATTTAGATTAAACATTAGGAAGAAGTTAAGTTCTTCACCGTGAGGGTTGTGAGACACTGGAACAGGTTGCCCAGGGACATGGTAAAAGCCCCATCCCTGGATGTATTTAAGGCCAGGCTGGATGTGTCTCTGTGATCTAGTGAGAGGTGTCCCTGCCCTTGGAAAGGGCTTTGGAACTAGATGATCCTTGGGGTCCCTTCCCATCCTGATAGTTGTGTCATTCTGTGATTCTGTGAAGATCAATTTCTTAACAGCTGCCTAGCCACCTGATAGTTTCAAAAGATTGTTTCTCTTTTTTTTAATGTCCTGTCCCCCAGCAGCTACATTTGACATATCTAATATGTTCCTTGCAATGTGTAAAGATAACTGGTGTTTTTCTTTAAAGAAGTTATGCATGGATAATTTTAAAGTGAAAATGAAAGAAGAGTACTCTTTAATATACCTATCAGATCAAACATTTGAATCTACTCCCTGTCTCATTGTCTTTTCCTTTCACCATCATTAATGACTTATGTTACTGATTTGTGATTTTTTTCCTGTTCATTTTGTTTCTGCATGTGCTTCATTTTCCCAGAAAACATTATGCAATCTTGTTATTCCATTCTTCTTTTTAAAGGAAATTAGTTTTAAAATTTATAATATTTTATGGTTTTTCCATAAGATAACATAACATAGACTGAGTCTTTCATAATTTAACTGTCCAATCTTCACAGCAATTTGAAGTATGGTCAGCTGAAAACATTTGGTTGCACACTTCTATATTGCTTTTTTGTGAAACTTTAAGCAGAGCTATTTACAAGTTTTGTCCACTTTAGCAGCAGGTGACACCAATGGAAATATTTGATCTGTTCCTGACATATCACAGAAGTGATACTAATGGATTTGAATAGGTCAGGCACAAAATATCGAAGCATATCTGTGTTTCAGAATGCTCCAAAAAATATCAGGCAGTTCACCTGAATAAGATCTCCTGCTCAGCATGGCAGGTTTGTAGGGTGATTGACAACAGACTTGACCATGAAGGAATTCTTAGGAGGTAATGCAAGACCAATTTATATAAAGGCAAAAGTATATCACTATTGACTTCAATTTCTGTTGCAGTTGCATTCACCTATAAATTTGTACATTATGTTTTTGGTTTTGTTTGGTGTGTTTTACCCTCTCAGTTCAATACTGAGGCAGGAAGTTATTTTTCCACCACTAGAGTGTGTAAGGAAGAAAACATTCTGTACCACCATGAAGCATTCAGACAGTTAGGCTTGTTTAAGAGTAGTTATTTTAGGCAATACAGATCATTTTTGCTTTAAACTGAGTTTAAACAACCAAAAGCAGACAAAGATGATTTTTTTTTTCAGTTTTATATTTTCTTCAAAGAAAAAAAAAATTAAAATGTAGCAGCACTTGGTGGTTGTTCCAGACATTGCAGCTTTCCTGTGCCCAGGTGTAGACACTTGCTATGGAGACATTTGTATTTGAGTGTCATCTCGGTCCACTTCCCTAAAAGGAAGCTTTTGAAGAGGATGATAATCTTCTTACAGCAATGTTGACTTGGTAACAGATCAGATGAATTTCACTCTAGATGTGTTTGTTTCCTGTCTCTGAGCATAAGGAGAATGTATGATAACAATTTCAAACACAGCTATCTGATTAATTGTGACAAATTCCACATTTTAATGTCAGAATTTTAAGTCTAGTTTTATGTATGGTTAAATCAAACAATACTTCTTCCAATTACAAGCACAAAACATATTATGAAAGAGGATACTACATCACATTTAATGAGCTGCTTGTTTTTGTGCTGCAATTCACTAAATAAAACCAAACCCAAACAACAACAAAAGTTATGTTGTATTATTCCAATATTAAACTATATACAAATGAAGCTGAACAGCTATGACATAAAAGACTATTAAGAAATATGACTGACACAGAGATATATGTAAAATATTTCTGACATTAATTGTACCCAGTACAATTCCTTCAAGATCAAGTGGATATTGATATTCACAGAGCACATTCACTGCAGTCAAAGAGCCTTCACCAAACCCCATCTAGTAACAGAAATAGAAATGGATGATAAAGATGTCCCTGAATTAACAAGGAAATGGCTGTGGAATAGCTTTCTTTCATATATCAACATACTGGCTCTTACAGTTAAACAGGATGATCCATCTCACTCTCTAAAATGACTTACTGATGGTAGAAAAGATATAAAGAAGTCATTACTGTTTTTTGTCTTTAGAGGAGTTCAAATGGCAGAAGTACAGTATTCCCTGTACTAGTATAGCCAGGGATTGTTTTGCAACTGTGACTGAGGCTGTCCGTAGGTAACGTTTTTTTAAGCTGTAAATTTATCCAATCAAGAAAAACTATCTACTAGTAACATATTCCATTACACTCTGTTATATATAAATGATATACTTTAACATGTTTTTGAAGTCAAGACACAATAGAAGCCTGCAGACCTTTTCCCATTTCGTTTTTAGCATTACTTCTGAAACTAACTAAAGAGGTCATGTTTATCTATAAGGATAAGTGCTTTAGGTGTTCAATAACTTCTACTGTGTAATTAGGTGTTTTGGGATTAGAAAAGAGAAATCAACAAGATAATAAACTGATACTTATTTCTTGTACAATCAAGGGGAGTATGGGGGAGTTGGGAGGGAGGATGGCACACACATTTAGTATTCATGTAGCCTTGATGTTAAAAATCATATTGACTTGATACAAACACACATCTTTTGATCTACAGTTAAATAGTCCAAGTCCTTAATTCTCAAAGAAACACAGTCCTGTCTATATTAAAACTGAAATCTCTGTCTAAATAGAGAAAAAGAATCTTGGCTTTATGAATGAAAGCTATTTCATTTGGTTGCAGTTACAGTTTTGGAAAACTGTTTTTGACTTCTAAGAAATTATTTATATACCTTTACAGGATACAAAAATTGAGAGTCAGAAACTCAAAGGCTTATAGGGAATCAAATCTACAGTTTTAGTAGTAGGTTGAGCCAATATAAAAATATTCTTATACAGTGTGTACAAATCACAGAATCACAAAATGTTAGGGGCTGGAAGGGACCTCAAGTCCAACCCACCTGTCAAAGCAGGATCACTTATACCAGGCCACACAGGAACTCATCCAGGCAGAGAGGTATCCAGGCATCTTCAGAGAGGGGGACTCCTCAACTGCCCTGGGCAGCCAGTTTCAGTGTTCTGTTACCCTCACAGTGAAAACATTTTTCCTCATGTTTCCATGGAATTTCCTATGACTCAGCTTCCACCCATTGCCCATTGTCCTGTCATTGGGCAACACCAAGAAGAGCCTGGCTCCATCCTCTCAGCACTCACTGTTTATCCAGTTATGAACGTTAACGAGGTCACCCCTTAGTCTCCTTTTCTCCAAGCTGAAGAGACCCAGCTCCCTCAGTCTCTCCTCATAAAGGAGATGCTCCTCTCCCCTAATCACTTTTGTGGCTCTGTGCTGGAATCTCTCAAGCAGTTCCCTGTACTTCTTGAACTGAGGTTCCCAGAACTGGACAGGATATTCCAGATGTGGCCTCACCAGGGCAGAGTAGAGAGGGAGAAGAATCTCTCTTGACCTACTGTCCCTTCTATCCTTCTATAATACAACCCAGGATACCATTTTCTTCTTGACCACAAGAGCACATTGCTGGCTCATGGTCAACCTTCCATCCACTGGGACCCCCAGGTCCTTTTCTCCTTCCCTGCTCTCCAGCAGATCAGTCCCCAACCTATACTGATACCTGGGGTTGCTCTTTGCCAGGTGCAAGACTGTACACTTGTCTTTGAACTTCATTCAATTTCTTCCTGCTCAACTCTCCAGCCTGTCCAAGTCCTGCTGAATGGCAGCACAACCTTCTGGTGTGTCAGCCACTCCTCCCAGTTTTGTATCATCAGCGAACTTGTTGATAGTGCTCTCTGTTCCCTCATCGAGGTCATTGATGAATATATTGACCAGCACTGGTCCCAGTACTGACCCCTGAGGGACTCCACTAGATACGTGCCTCCGACTAGACTCTGTCCCACTGACCACAACTCTCTGACTTCTTTCCTTCAACCAGTTCTCAATCCACCCCACTACCCGATCATCCAGACCACACTGCCTCAGCTTAGCTGCAAGGATGCTGTGGGAGACAGTGTCAAATGCTTTATTGAAATCAAGATAAACCACAACCACTGCTCTACCATCATCTATCCACCTGGTTATGTCCTTATGAAAGGCTATCAGGTTGGTCAAACATGACTTCCTCCTGGTAAAACCATGTTGACTGCTCCTAATGACTCTCTCGTCCTTGATATGCCTAAGGACAGTGCCAAGGATAAGTTGCTCCATCACCTTTCCAGGGGTGGAAGTGAGGCTGACCAGTCTATATTTATCTGGGTCCTCCTTCTTACTCTTTTTGAAGACTAGAGTGATTTTTGCCCTCCTCCAGTCCCCAGGCACCTCTCCTGTCTGCCATGATTTACCAAAGATGATGGAGAGTGGTGTGGCAATGACCTCTGCCAGCTCCCTCAGCACCCTTGGGTGCACCCCATCAGGACCCACAGATTTATGGTTGTCCACATGGCTTAGCTGTTCTCTAACCCAGTCCTCATCAACCAAGGAAAATTTCTTCTTTTTCCTATCTTTCTCTGGGGTCTCAGGGGCCTTGGGCTCCTGAGGACAGCCTCCAGCAGTGTCCTCTGTCACCAAGGCACCCACCTCATTCAGCAGTGGACCTGCATTGCCTCTGGTCTTAGCTTTTCTTGCAATGTATTTGAAGAAGGCCTTTCTATTGGCTGTGACCTCTATCACAAGGCTGAATTCCAAAGAGGCTTTAGCCTTCCTAGTAGCCTCCCTACATCCTCTGACAATTGTCTTACATTTCTCCCACATGGCCACAGGCCCACAGCCCCACAGTCCCTCCTTCCATGATCTGTGGACTCTCTTCTTCTACCTAAGTTTGCTTAGCAGTCCCCTACTTAACCATGCAGGCTCCTGGCTTCCTTTCTCAATTTTTTACTCTTTGGGATGCTCTGATCTTGAGCTCAGAACAAGAGGTCCTTGAATGTTAACCAACTATCTTGGTCCCCTTTGTCTTCTAGTACCCTGTCCCTAGAGATTTCCCTTAGCAATTGCCTGAAAAGGCCAAAGTTGGCCCTGCTGAAATCCAACATTGTAATCCTGCTTGATACTTTCTTCCTGCCACGCAAGATCCTGAACTCCACCATCTCATGGTCACTGCAGCCAAGGCTGCCCTCAACCTTCACTGCTTCAACCAGTCCCTCCTTGTCAGTGAGTGTCAGGTCCAGCAACACTCCTCTCCTAGTTGGTTCCTCCACCATTTGCATCAAGAAATTATCATCAGTGCACTGGAGGAGCCTCCTGGACTGTGTCTGGCTGGCTGTGTAAGCCTTCCAGCAAATATCTGAGTGGTTAAAGTCCAGGGCCTGTGTTTGTGAGGCTGCTGTCAGCTGTCTATAGAAGACCTCATTGACTTCTTCATCCTCATCAGGTGGTCTGTAATAAACACCCACAACAGTGTCACCCATGCCAGCCTACCACTCCCACAAACTCTCAACTCTCCCCTCATCCACCCCTGGGCTGAACTCAACGCATTCAAGTTGCTGTCTCATATAGAGAGCAACACCACCACCTCACTTAGCTGATCTGTCTGTCCTAAAAAGAACATAGTCATCCATGACCACATTCCAGTCATGTGAGCTGTCCTACCATGTCTCTGGAATTGCCACCAGATCATAACCCCTTGACTGCACATGGATTTCTAACTCCTCCTGTTTATCCCCCATGCTGCCTGCATTGGTGTACAGACAGCACAATGAGCAAGCTGAGCACACCCATTCCACCCGGGGTTGGGGGGGGGGGGGGGTGGTGGAAGGCCTTCTGATCCACAATAATACCAGCACACTGCCCCACTGGTGCAAGCCCAGCAACAACCCCATCCCCCTTCAACTCTAATTTAAAGCTCTGTGAATGTAGTGCTCTTAACACTAAAGGTCAGCAAGGAAACAGAGTCAAGATCTTTACACTGATGCATGGAGGGAGGATGAAAGGCAACAGGCAGAGAATGAGAAATCTTTTTCACCTTGAAAGCAGTCAAGTGGTAGAGCAGTTTGCACTGAAAAGCTGTGAAAATTTGGTATCTTTTAGCATCTAACTAGACAAAACCCTGAGCAACCTGATCTGATCTCAGAGCTTCTGCTGCTTTGAGCAGGATAGACTAGAAACCTTCAGAGGTAATTCCCCACATGAATTATCTGATGGGCTTAGAGTGCTAGAGAGGCTTGCTTAATTTTTTAAGTGAAAAAATTTTTTGAGAATATATTCATGAGGAATTTTCAAGTTGCTTTCACTACATAACCACCACTATTGTTTCTACAGATGAACAACATATACAAAATTAACCACATTTCAGGGATTTTGTTAATTTAAAAAATCCTAAAATTCCTTTTGATGACATAATGAATGTCCTCATTTCAGCTGGGAAAAAAAAAAATTCTTTCTAGTAGTTGATACAGTGCCATGATTTTGATTTAGGATGAAAATAGTGTTGCTAAGGCATTGACATATTAGTTGTTGTTAAGCAGAGCTTATACTAGGTCAAGGACTTCTTGGCTTCTCATACTATTCCATCAGCAGAGGGAACAGATGAGCCAAAGCAGCCAAAGGGGTATTCCATTCCAGAGGATGTTATACCCTGTATATAAACTGGGAGATGTTAGCCAGGGGATATAGTAGCTCATGCACTGACTGGGCATTGGTCAGCAAGTGGTGAGGAGTTTTACCGTCCATCACTTGTCTTTTATATATTACTATTATTACTTTTAATTTTTGTTGTATTAATATTATTTTTCCATCCTTTTCTGTCCTATTAAATCTTCTTTACATCAATCTATGAGTTTTATTTATTTTTCTTTTTCCCTCCATTTTTTAATTTTTTTCTTTTCTATTTTTTTTCTCATCTCCACTGGTGTGGAGGAGGTGCAGTGAGCAAGCAGCTGTGCAGTGCTTAAGTTCCAGTTGGGGTTAAACCACAACAATAGGATAATGTTCACAAATTTTCTGCTAGTTCAACTTTCATAGTGAATTTAATTCTCTGCATATGTAGCAGTTCCAGCAGTCAAAACATGGATATACTCCTCAAAAATAATCTTGGAAAAATGTCCAGCTTTTATTTGTTAGTGAGCATGTCAGCTTTTTTATGATATTTTGTTTGTTTGTTTACAATTTCTTATGAAAAAAATGTTTAAAAATTGCTTATCTCTTCAAAGCTTATTTCAGTTGCCTCTTATTTTGTTGTCATTCTTTCTTTTTTTTTAAAATTCTGCCACTATTAGACATGAGTCTGAAGAGTTTAAAACTCCAGGGAAGTCTGTTAAAACAGTAAGAAAAGGGTAATGAAAAAAGCAGCCTTTACCTGTACAAGAGAAACCTGTCACATTCTAGCAGACTATTTTCAGCTTCATAAAAGTTTATTTCAAGTAAGAATTCTTAAAAGTTTTAAATTATCTTTATTTTTCAGAATACAACAGGACATTATTTTCAGTCATTAGAGAACCATATAATCTGCATGCAGAATCTTAATTTTTAAAATAATCTTAAAGGATATACAGGTTTACTTTCAATAAATATTATGCTATTTACCTTGAAGCAAGTAAGACTGTGTTTTCAGAAATGCTGGAATCATTCTACAATAAGAGATGAAATGCCTACCTACTTTTGGAGGTACCTGCATAGGACTAGGACTGGGCTGAAAAACTAGAATTGGAAGTAGGAATACATTTGATATAAGGATAAAAGAAGGCAATAACAGAGGTCACTTTAGTGTGTTCAGTGAAGATTGCAAACTGATAGTAACTGATACATTAAGATTTAGATATGTTTTACACACCTTCAAAACAACTTATTTATTGTGTCTTCTGATTCATTTTTCTAAGTTTCAAATAAAACCATGAAATGATTGGGGACATTTTGAGTTTTCTGTGTTAAAAAAGTAATAGAAAAAAATTTGAGATTGTAGTAACTAAAATATTTATAAAGAATTATAAAACACAGATTGATTGAAATACACAAATGAGTACAAGAACATGCACTAAATATATATGCAAAAAATTTACAAATATTATAAATCATACCTAATTACAGTGTGAGTAGAGCATTGAAAAATTATGCTTTTCTGTGTTGTTATTATTAAAATCTATCAACATTCTAATATAATACAGTTTTCTTACCTGCTAATTAAATATTTTCTGAAGTCTGGAGCTAAGTAGTAAGTGATATTTCATCTGAAAAGAAATATAAAATTAGAAACAAACAACCAAGCAAACAAACAAACCAAAACAGAACAAAAGCAAAAACAAACAAACAGAAAAACAAACTCAGAACATAATGAAATATTATTTTAATTCAAAACTAGTTTTCCAGAATGAAAATTCTGCTATTTCACTCTCACATAGTTATCCCTAAGTAACTTATTTTGTTAAACATGCTTCAAGGACAGTTTCAGACTTCCTAATTGTAGGAACTTAATCTAGAGGCCTGTAATACAAGGTTCATTTAATTTTGTTTCCTATATAATTAGTGTCAAAAAAGTTAAATTTCACCCTCAGTTAAATCACACATCCATCATGTCAAAATGTTTTCTGAAGTAAACTTTTAATTGGCTATACAAATAACTGATGACTCCTATCTTAATCATATATAAAAGATGTTTATAATTACATGTTATGAATAACTGGATACGGGATTCATCTTTTCAGTAGAAACTAGTGCATAGTGCATCAGACAATTTCCTCTTCTGTCAGATTGTGCATACAAAATTACCTGAACATGCCTGAGCTTCATTTCACTCACACAATATTGCCCATTTTTTAAAAATAAATCTTCTAAGCTTTGACAAGCATAATGTATTAACCTATCTCAGTATTTTGACATTTTTATGAACTCTGAAATTTTATAATAAGTTACTAAAGTAGGAGTGAATATTCTAATGGACTGAGCATTACAGAGCAGAATGTATGCATAAGATTAAAAAAGTAATTATTTTTAAAGTCAAATGTAAAACAGAGAAAACCACTTTTGTAACTATTATAAAACTAAATGTTCTGTGGCATAAACAGGTTTCCAAAGATAGCCTGGAGTAATAAAATGAATAGTTAAACACTGGATTAGCAATTTAAACAACAAATTAACATTTTAAAGCACCAAAATAAAGGAATTAATTTTAGTCCCCTCCCTGCCAAAACAAAAAATGTAGTTCATGTGATGTTATTAAAAACCAGACAATGTGTCTAAAAATAGACACACTTTAAAGGGTAACATCCATGACATATTAGCATCTTTTTAATCCTGACAGGTATTTTGGTAATTTTATATAATCTTTAGAATATTCATACTTTAACATTTTTATGTTAAGCAGGTATTTGCTTTAGAAGCAAAACATACTGAAGAGGAACATTTTAGTAGTAGAATCATAGAATGGCCTGTATGGAAGGAACCTCCAAAGGTCATCTAGTCCAACCCCCCACTGCAGTAAGCAGGCACATTCTCAACTAGATCAACTTCCCCAGAGCCCTGTCGAGCCTCACAGACATCACTAGACTGCACTTCAGCTTGTCAATGATAGGTTTTTCCCAATCTATTTTAAATCAGTAAAGAATAGAAATCCATTGAGCTTTTTTGTTACTGAGCTGTTAGGTTGGTTGTGATGCACTGATCCAACTCAATTTCCTGTAATCTGATACAGCCTACTCCTCCTCCTTTTGGTTCTGTAGCTTATAAAAAGTCTGACTGCCTTATCACAGTCTCAGGTGAATGCTGCTGGCTGTTGTTCTGATAACATACTGATTTTAAAATTTTGATATTCACTTTTGACTGTGGAGTCACACAGCCTTGAATAATAGATCTAATTTCAAGTTATCAATCACCTTTTTCTGAAACTAATGGGCTGCTGTTAAGATCAAGTTCGCTGCCTACCACTATAAGTCTTTTATTCTGTGCTCCTACATTATTTATTCTGTGTTCCTAGATTCTGAAAAGGTTACATCTTCCTCAAGACTTTCATCTTTGCAAAGACTGTCTAAAATAATCCTGAAATGTTCTATTCTATATGCCTGTACCTACGTCTACACACATATTTATGATTGTACAGAAAATTCTTAAATCTGGTGGTGGAAGATGATAACATGAAAATGTTGCCTAAATGTACTGTGCCTATTGTTCATACTGAACAGCCTCTTTGGGCATTTTTTTCATTGCTCTTCCTGTCTCTTCAGTAAGCATCTCACAGAATCTCTATTTGACTACTAAGATGAAGAATTTAAATGCTGACCTCCACCAGCAAAGTACAAAAGATCATGCTTAACATTAACTCTGATTAGTTCAGTACTTCTCAACACTGTTATTTGGAGAAAAAAAACAGACTTTTTCTCCTATACTACCTATAATCTCAAACTCTACCTAACCTGCCTGATGTGGCAGAACAGCCACCACTTTTACTTTATAAGAAGATAGTATTTTTATTTTCTATCAACAACAAAATTCATTGCACTGATTAAGGTATCTTGTGGCACAACCATAAGGAGTTTAAAAAATATAATTTTGAATAGAAAATGTTTGAGGAGATTTAGAATAAAAAAAGATAAAAACCTACGATATCTTCTAGAATGGGAAGCTGACAGTAGAGAAACAAAAGTACTGTAATTGTAATGAAGTCACGATCTGTAATAATATAATCTAAGAATTGCTATTAGAATATCACTACAAAATTAGAGATAATTTGCTATCCCTGGTATAAAAATCTTCCTTCAAAATATATCTGAAATTACAGACTCAGGAATAAAATTTTCCACCTTCAGAGTCTTAAGTATATTCACTCATTTCTATACACTGATAACTTGAGTTCACATTTATACACTCATATATTTCCAAATCCAAAGGCATAAATAAAGAAAGCCCTCTATAGTCTGGATTTTCTTGGCAAAAAGTAGGATAAAAGCTATATCAATTTTTGTGCTAGACTTTATAAAAAAATAAAAAAGAGCTTTTTTTTTTTTTTTTTTTGGAAGGTGTCTGTGTCACCCTATAAAAGCAACACTGACTAGCTCTATTCCACACTGCCCTAGAGAAGAATGCATGGATTCACTTTGCATAATGACTTAGGCCTCCCCTAGGCCTCTTCTGGTGTCTAAGACATTTTTGAGAATATTTTTGAGAATAACTTTGAGAATATTTTGCGGAATCTGGACATGAAAAGGAGTCAGAAGGATCTTATTGCAGTTTTCCAGGGAGCCACACAGAGAACGAACAATGAGTACAAGTTACTTCAAGAGATATTTTATCTCTAGACAAAAAATAATTTTCTTTTAAAGTGAGAATAATCAATCACTGGAACAACCTCCCAAGGGATATGGTAGTATCCCCATTGGCAGAGAGTTTTAAGATGTGATTAGACAACAAGACAGATAATCACATCTAGTATTTTTTTGCTGTGAGAAGTTGAACCAGTTGATCTTTCAAGGTCCCTTCCAGACTGGGCTGTTCTCTAATACTATAATTTTTTCAGCAACTTTCAAGAAAAAAACACATTCAGGACAAAAAGTCATAGAATCATAGAATCAAAGAATCAGAACCACAGAATATTTTGATTTGGCAGTGAGCATAAATGTCGTCAGATTCAACTCCCTGCTCCTTGCAGGACTGTCTGATGTATCAAACTTACTCAATATAGATTTGATTTCTGAGTCCAGATAATTTATAAAAATATTAAAGAGTACTGGCCCTAAAATTGAACTCTGGGCAACCCCACTGGTGACTTGCAGCCAGCCTGGTTTAACCCCATTTAATATGACTTTTTGATCCTGATCCCTGACTTGTCTAGATATCTGCTGGGCATTTTGTCTAGAAAGACAGTGTGAGAAAAAATGTAAAAATCATTGCTAATCTTTGTGACTGACCTATGCATTATGCCTTATTTGCAAGTCTTATCAGGACTGCCACCTCATTCAGCAGTAGGCCCACACTTTCCCTATCCTTTTTACTACTGATAAATTTCAAGACTTTATTGTCTTTTACTTCTATTGACAGTTTTAGTTCTAAGAGGGCTTCGACCTTCCTTGTTGCCTTCCTACAGGCTCTGACAAATTCTCTACAGTTCTTCCAATTGACAAGTCCCTTCTTTCATGAATTGTAAATTTCTTTCTTCCATGAGATTTCCTTCAGAAATATTGCAAAAATGCATAGGAAATATTCAGCCCTATGGATTAAGTTTGGTGATAAAGGATTCTGAATCAGTTAAGAATATTTTTTTATTTCAAGATGCATAATACTAGCTTTGTTTTCCTGTAATCTAATACAGAGTTTCAGAATAATAAAAAATGTCCCTAATACCTTTAGAGACCAAATAACTAGTCACCAACATTTACTCATTTCTGATGTTTCCTAGGAGAATGTTTCCTAGGAGAATGTTCAAAGTCTCTTAGGCACAAACACTCTAACACTTAAAAGAAACGGACAGTCTAGTAAACAGTCAAACTAATATACAGAAGAGGACAAAGAATTCCTTACAATTTATGATCAGCCAACTCATATATGCAATCTTTTACATGGGAACAAATACACAACTATGTGGAAAAAGAGAATTAACTGGAATAAAACTCGCTAGAGATTCTTAATAAAACCCCCATTATCTCATATTCATGTGATACTGCCTTGGAAGCATAAATAGATTTACTGTATTTTACCCGTACTGTGATCATATTGCTAATAATTGTCATTTCTCATGCTAAAGAATCATAGAATCATGTAGGTTGGAAAAGGTCTTTAAGATCATCAAGTCCAAATGTAAACCATGTGCCTAAAGTGATCTCTTATGTCCGCTCAGGATTTATATTTATGTAATTTCACGATTTCTCCAGGAAACGAGGAATGGCTTCTTCACATTAATTGGGACTCCGAAAAGGTAGTTTTCTACCATGGAAAAACTTTTAATAATGTATTATTGCTGTTCAATTATACACATACCCTTTGTAAAACATTTAATAAACTGTATCCCAAAATGCCACATCAACATATCTTTAACGTATTTTCTGGAATAGTGACTCATATATGCTCAATATCTACCTACCGGAACATTTCTCCTGACTCTAAATTGATTTAGTCAATTCAGCACAAGCAGCCAAGGAGAGTATCTAAAAGGACCAAATCTTCCCCTCCCCATTCCCCCCACTCCACTGTTTTTCCACACCTTGTCCAGGAAGTTAATTAGCTATTTGAAGCATTCGATACAGTCTATGCCCAGCAAGAGTTACATGAAAGGAATCTTCAAGACATTCAAAATTCCCACCTAGAGAGATCTTGTAACAATCAGTGAATTGCTTAGCACCTATATTCAAATCCATCCATTGTCTCACATCAGTTCTTTATCTTACCCATGCAGAGGAGTAGCCAGGAAGTTCCTGGTTCTGTTGCACCCTCCCTACACCCCTTGGTGGGATCAATGACTGAAGTGTCCCAGTTGCACACCTAAACACAGCCCTGTATGGATGTACCAGTTAGAACTAATGAATAATCCTTTTTTTCATACTTATTCTTATGACTCATAACTCCTGCCTCACAGCTCTTACCAGAGCAGCCTCTGGAGCTCAAGTGCTCCTCTTGACAGGTGGCCCCACAGGAGGCTGATTAAGGGCACTTAAGCATTATTGATGCATACAGGACACTGGAAACAGCCCCCACAGTGAGAAATGAATGATCCACACTTGACATTATACACAGCCAGTAAAATTCACATGACCTATGCAAGATAATTATTACAGAAAGTTACTGAGAAAGTCACCTTAACTCTCTCAGTAATCAAGAGAGAGAAATAATCACTTCAAGGAAGGCATTCATCTCATTTCATAATAAAAATGAAATAAGTCAGATGAACTGTGCCATAAAAGTACTTGATTCTTTTCACTGATTTTGTAGTGTCTAGATGACTGAATCACTTGTAGCTATGTAGGCAGCAGACACCTACAATTAGATAAGATGATTCGCAGCATCTCATCAAGATCTGGTTTTATATTTCTGACAGACATGTTAAGGTCATGTGAAAGCATGACAAAGAACAAAAATAACTCTATAATGTTGCAGCAAACCAAATTAGTTTGCAAGTCAAAGAGAAAATGCCATTTCACTCAGCAGGTTTTAAGTGCCTTCATAAGAAATAACTGTTTTGATTTAGTAATGAAAAAATATGAACTCATGTTTGATTTTCTGCTGAATTAAACCTGTAACCATCCTTTCCTGTGTAAGCTGTGTAAGCTTCTAGAAAATGCATATTTCAGGTTACAGCCAGCTCATGAGCCCTCTCTACCACGTGACCCAAAAGACGAACCATTTAGAGTGGTGTCTTGAACAAAAACAAGCCTTTAAGCAGATCAAAAAGGAGACAGATTGTGCAGTAGCACTTGGGCCTATCCAGACAGGACCATTGTTGCAAAGTGTCCTCTAAACAGCAGCCAGGTAGCATGGTCTCGCTTGAAATCTCTGGCAGAAAACATCAAATGAAACCCATTAGGGTTTTGGAGTAGAGGATATCAAGGATCAGAAGCCCATTACACCCCAACTGAAAAGGAGATACTAGCAGCATATGAGGGAGTTTGAGCTGCTTCAGAAGTAGTGAGTACAGAAGCTCATCTCAGCACTGCTATTTCCTGTGCTACACTGGATGTTCAGAGGGAACACCCGCTCTACACATCGTGTGACCAGTGCCACAAGCAGTAAGTGGGCAGTTCTGATTACACAACAAGGTCGACTGCGGAAACCCAACCACCCAGGAATTGTGAAAGAGCTTATGGAATGTATAGAAGGCAGAGATTTCTGACCATTGTCTGACGGTGTGGTTCATGTCCAGGAGACGTCACCATATAGCAAGTTACCTGAAGGTGAATGGCGTTACATTTTGTTTACTGATGGAATCTGTGGTGTGGTAGAAAACCACTGGAAGTGGAAAGCTGCTATATGGAGTCCCACATGACAAGTTGTTGAGGCCATTGAAGGAGAAGGTGAGTCAAGTCAGTATGCAGAATTGAAAGCCATCAAACTGTCCCTAAAATTGCTTAGTGAGAAAAGTGGCCAGTACTCTATCTTTATACTGACTCCTGTATGGTGGCTAATGACCTGTGGGGTGGCTACAGCAGTGAAACAAGATCAGTTTGCAGCATGGGGGTAAGCCCATCTGGGCTGCTGCTTGTGGCAAGATATTGCCACTTGAATAGAAAATATGACTCTAAAGATATGTTACTTTGGTGCTCACATACCTAAGAGCAATGCCAAGGAAGAACATCATGGAATCAGAATCAGTCAGGGTTGGAAGGCACCACAAGGATCATCTAGTTCCAACCCCCCTGCCATGGGCAGGGACACCTCACACTACATCAGGCTGGCCAGAGCCTCATCCAGCCTGGCTGCAAACACCTCCAGGGATGGGGCCTCAACCACCTTCCTGGACAACCCATTCCAGGCTCTCACCACTCTCATGGTGAAGAACTTCTTCCTCACATCCATCCTGAATCTCCCCACTTCCAGCTTTATTCCATTCCCCCTGGTCCTATCACTACCTGATATCCTAAAAAGTCCCTCCCCAGCTTTCTTGTAGGCCCCCTTAAGATACTGGAAGGCCACAATAATGTCACCTTGGAGCCTTCTCTTCTCCAGATTGAACAGCCCCAACTTTTTCAGTCTGTCCTCATAGGAGAGGTGCTCCAGCCCTCTGATCATCCTGGTGGCCCTTCTCTGGACACGTTCCAGCATGTCTATATCCCTCTTGTAATAGGGGCTCCAGAACTGGATGCAGTACTCCAGGTGGGGTCTCCCCAGAGCTGAGTAGAGGGGGAGAATCACCTCCCTCGACCTGCTGGCCACACTTCTCTTGATGCATCTCCATCAAAACAATGAACAGATAGACAAGGCTGCCAGAAATTACTTAGCTCAGGTGGACCTGGATTGGGAGCATAAAAAGTGAGCTGTTTGTAGCTCGATGGGCCCATGAAACAACAGGACATCTAAGGAGAGATGCAACATAGAGATGGACTTGTGGGAGAAATAATAACAGGCACCAGTACAGGTTAGGGACTGCCCTCCTGGGAAGCAGCTCCATAGAGAAAGACCTGGGAGTCCTAGTGGATAGCAAGTTCTCCACAGGACAGCAATGTGGCCTTGTGGCCAAGAAAGCCAATGATATTGTGGGGTGCATTAAGAAAAGTGTGTCCAGAAGGTCTAGGGAGGTTCTTCTCCCCCTGTACTTTGCCCTCATGAGACCACACCTGGAATACTGTGTCCAGTTTTGGGCTCCCCAGTTCAAGAGAGACACAGACCTGCTGGACAGAGTCCAACAGAATGCCAAGAGGATGATTAGGCAACTTGAGCATCTTCCCTGTGAAGAGAGACTGAGACCCCTGGGGCTGTTTAGTCTTGAGAAGAGAAGACTGAGAGGAGATCTGATCAATGTCTATAAATATCTGAGGAGTGAGTGTCCAGTGGAGGGGGCCAATCTCTTTTCAGTGGTGTACAATAATAAGACAAGGAACAGATACAAACTTGAACATAGAAGGTTTCACCTCAACATGAGGAGAAACTTCTTTACAGTGAGGGTGACGGAGCACTGGAACAGGCTGCCCAGAAGGGTTGTGGAGTCTACTTCTGGGCACTTTCAAAACTCACCTGGATGCATTCCTGTGCAGACTACCGTAGGTGATCCTGCTTTGGCAGGGGGGTTTGGACTCAATGATATCTGGAGGTCCTTTCCAACCTCTAATGTTCTATGATTCATTAATTCTGCGATTGAGGGGTTGACCTGACCATGGAAGCCATCACACAAGTCATGTGGGATTGTGAAACATGTTGCAATGAAGGCAGCCACCAGAGTTAAGTTTCCCTGGAACAAAAGGTAGTGGCTGGGTTTCCGCTATGGCAAGTCCTGGCAAATTGACTGTATCAGACCACTGACACAAACACAGCAGGGCAAGCGCTATATACTCACTGTAGTAGAAGCAACTATGGGTTGGTTAGAGACATACTTTGTAAACCATGTCACTGTCCAGAACACTATCTTAGGCCTTGAAAAACAAATCCTGTGGCAATATGGTACCCCAGCAAGAACTGAATCAGACAATGGGACTCAGTTCTGAATAAGCCATCAGTTCCTGGGCCAAGAAATAGGACATTCAGTGGGTGTATTGCATTCCCTATCAAACACAAGCCTCTAGGAAGACTGAAAGATATAATGGACTGTTAAAGACCATGCTGAGAGCATTGGGAAATAGGACATGGAAGCACTGGGATGCAAATGTAGCAGAAGCCACTTGGATGGTTAACTGTAAGGGATCTGCTAACTGTCCTGGTTCTGTCCAAGCAAAACCTTTACACACTGTGGGAGGAGATAAGTTCCCTGTAGTTCACATGGGGAAGTGTCTGTGTAAAGTAGTGTGGGTTGATCCTCCTATGGGGAAAGGCAAACCCGTTTGTGGGATTGTCTTTGCTTAAGGACCTGGGTGTATTTCATGGATAATGAGGAAGGATGGGGAGACTGAGTGTGTACCTCAAGGATATTTAGCCCTGAGGGGAAATTTAGGAAACTTAGGAAGTGACATGGTAGGAATGACCTGAACTGAAGAATGAGTTTTCCAAGGAAAAAGAATGCAACAGTGACTGAAACCAAGATGGCATTGGTGCCCAACAGGAGAATATCCCACTTCTTCTGTCCTGAACACCACAGATGGGGCCCAAGTAACATCTGGAGGAGTGGAAGCAGCCCACGAAATTGAAGAGTAGCATCTCTCTATTAAAGGACTGGGGATGGTAGTTGATCAAAATATAAAGAAACTGTACGCTGGGTAATAAGATGGTTTAAGTATGTGTTTTAGGATGTAGGTATTAACAAGGAGGAATTTCCACAAGAGAATTAAGTGAGATGGTTACATGTGTTGGAATTATGTGGAGCCCGAGCATGCTACAAATGGTATGGAATAAGGGGTAGAGATTGTATTTGGTGTGGCTGAGATGGAATTGTTTCTATATAACACAACCGTGTTTTGGCTACTGCTTATCAGTGTTTGAAGAGCACCAAGGTTCAGCTTTCCTAACATTCACCCCACCCCAACAACAGATTGAGGGATAGTTAAGATCTTGGGAAGGGGCACATCCAGGCCAGCTGACCCAAAGTGACCATGACATCCACTCAGATATAAAAGCTACAAGAAAGAAGGAAGTGTGGGAACATTCATTAATGGTGTCTGTCCTCCAGAGCAACCACTATGCTGTGGTGGTAGGGCCAAACAGGTGCAGCACAAACCCAGACAGGTCCTGGTATGTCTAGACATGGTCCCCCTGTTCCCCCTCCCTCCCACAGGAGTCTAGGGAAATGCAGGAAAAGTACAAATGAACAGGCACCAAAAAGTCTGGTAAACAAAGGGACATGTTCTCCCTTTATGGTTATAAAGCATGTGCACTAGCCATGCTTCTCCTAGACCAGGCCTATGTCTTTGTCTTTTATGGTCACAGCCTGGCAGAATCTCATTTCATTGGTTAATTGTTTGCTGGCTTCAGTTGCCCTGTTGGCCCAAATTGAATCTCAGGTAAGTAATAAATACAGGCTTAATTGTATTTGCCTTACCTTCCCTTTCCATGCCTTGAGTTGCTTTGCCTAGGATCTGGGAGAGAAGCCATGAGCCTTACCTTGCAAACCTGAAAAGCCAAGACTCACTTGCCTTACAACTGGACTTCATGCCGTGCCTCAGTTTACCCAAAAAGATGCAAGAGCTTTTCGCAATAATGTGTCATGAAAGCTCCAGAGCAGACAGACGAGTCTTGCCAGGCAGAGGGACAAATCCTGAGTGAGCCAAGACCCTCGGGAACCATCCCTTTTGCAGTGATAAGCCACTACCAATATAAGCTCCTGGTTTGCAAAAACCCAGGACAATCTACAGATCCTGGGAAGAAGCCTCAAGAGCTGTCCACCGTTGTGCTGAAGCCAGATCAGCCATCAACCAAAAGCCTTACTGGCTAGCATATAGCAGCAGCTCCCCCCCTCAGTGAACAGTTTATTACCTCCTTTGTTTAACGGTTCATGTCGAGTCTCCCCCAGGGGTTGAGCGCCATATTGTGTCGGGGGTTCTCTTTCCCAGTTATGTGTCTGGTTTGCTTAAAATTATTCAAATTGTTATATTGCCTGAATATTGTACATTCCCATTGTAAATATATATTCCAATGTACACCAAACCTAATTACAAGTTTTTGGTGATTTTCCATACAAATGAAAAGTTATCAATATTTTTATTAATATCATATCTTCCTTACTAATTTATTCATAAATTCATAACCATAGCATACACATATTGGAGCCCTGCTTCCCCATAAGTGACCAAACATCGTCTGCTGATGGGAAGTAGAGAACATTTTTTGTTTGCTCATACATCCATGTGAAGGCTTTGCTTTAGCTTTTGCCCTATTAAATTGCTTCTATCTTGACCCACAGGCCTTATGCTGTATTTTTGCTCTCCCCTGTCCATCTAAGAAAGGTAGCGACAGAGCAATTTTGCTGGGCATCTGTACCTATACCAGGGCCAAAACACCACATTCATTTATTGGGATTCTATAAATCCAACCGAATGTTGATCTTTGCAGTGCTGCAAAAAATCTGATTTTTTTTTTTTATAAAGGCTACAATGTTAAATGGTTTAATTATTTTTAACTGACGATATTCACAGAAAATTATTTTTGCTTCACAGAAAGAAACAGAAACTTTTGAAGTGCCATATTAATGAAGATAGTGCCCGAGTAACTTCATCAAGGAAAGCAAGAAAAGTAGAAGAGATATTCATCTTCTTAAATAACTTTTACATTAAATGAATCAACTCTCTGTAATGAACAATTATTAACCTGAGCTGTCATAGAGAATATCCAGAAACCTAAGCAATACAGAAATACTAGGGTTTTATCAGGATCTATAGTCATATGCTGTTACATTTTGGTTTAAATTTCTCAGAATTTAAAAAATGAATTAAAATGACATATTTTCATCCCACATTTATTTATATGTAAATATAGAAAACTTAGATTTTATAAACTTTTCATGTAAAATTGAGCAACAGGCCTTGCTGGGATACATTTGACACTCCTTTTTGCCTGTTTTCCTATGATTTACAACCCGATTTATCTGTAATCCCTCATATAAGAGGCTTTAAGAACAAAAACATTGCACACTTAAAAGCATATGTAAAAGCATCACAGCAAATGTTGATCAGTTTTAAAAATGTCTTTCATAATATGTCTTTTTGATTCACTTTTAATAATGCAACAATACTGATCGAAGTTTGAAACAATGTAGCATTTATTATTTATGCATAATAAATATTAATAACATACTTCTTATAACCTACCATAAAGTAAATGAAAAGGAATCATTCTTTTGGAAAATCCTTATTCCAGTTCGTGTAAAGACTTATAGAGTCCTCAAAGACTGAAAATATTAGCGTCTAAAAATAACAAACATCTTTTTCACATAGGTGACTGAACTCTAGATGAAAATAAAATAAATATCTGAATAGATAGGACTAGGATTCCCCTAATCCCCTACCCTTTTGCAGTTATAAGTATTTAAATGCATGCCCAGTACCATTTTAGACAAAATCGTATCCTGTCCAGACATCAGCTGCTTCATAACAATGATGTGGGTGTCCTCAAGGTCTTATGCTCAGTCTGCCAGGATAGCGGAGCTATCTCGGATATCTGATGGTTCAAACAGACATAGACATCTAAGTGTAAGCATGTCGTGAAGGCATCACATGCCCAGAATTATGCCCCCAGATACCAGCCAACTTGTCCCAACATGTTCTGGGAAAGTCCCCCTTCCACCCTTCTTTCAGGAGGGGAAGAAAAAGGTTCAGGCGCCAGCCTGTCTCCTAAGGGAATAAACTGCAGGCACCCATCTCAATGGGATGCCTATGCTCTGTCCACCTACGGGCATAATTCTAGCTTCACCTTTCTATAGGTGGAAGCAGGCTGTTGGCAAGTGTGCCCATTGGCTAAGTCAAGCCTCGAGTGTCTATAAGTATTGCCCCATTTTGGTGCCACGTTGCTCTCTCCTTTGCTTGCACCCATCATGCAACTCACTATTGTGTAAGCTATAAGCCTTTCACGCAAGCATAATGGAAGCCTCTGCGAACATGGAAGCCAGCCCACGGAGTGTGCATCAAGGACCCGCAAAGGATGACCCCGTCGCCAGAGGCGACGTAGACCCAGTCGAAAAGGACTGAGGGAAGCCCCCAAAGAGGGTAAGCTGTAACCCAAAGGGGGAAGGACTAGCCCAAGCCTGGCTGTCCAGAAACGCTGCAAGCTAATTAAGCAGCCAAATAAGCAGAAACGTATCTTGCGTGGCCCCTGCAGACCGCGGGAGTGAAAGGAGCCGCCCCCTGTAGCCACTCCGCAGCCCGTATCAGGGGGAAACACCCGGGATTTTCCCCGAGGAAAAAGAGAGAGCAAAGATTAGCCTCTCCATTGAAGTCAAGGCAATGACTGTACCATTATAATTTAAACGGAAGCAGTCGCCCAGAGAAGCGGCAGTCAGCTCGAGCCAAGTCGAGGGGGGGAAGCATCGCGTCACCGCACCCCCAACCGGAGACCTGCCTACGGGAAAACTGCCCTCGATCGTAGGGCCGAGCACCGAAAAGACCTGGCCCTCCTGAGCCGTCCTCTGGGCAGGGAGCCGCACCCCTCCCCGCAGACTGCGGGAGGACAAAGAAGCGAACTGCTCTTCCCGCAGACCGCGGGAGGAGAAAGCCAACCTTGCCCCCCCCCACCCCCAGAGCCAGGAGGGAGAAAGAAAGCGCCGCCCGAACGGGGCCAGTCTCGGGCAGAAGCAGATACCCAGCGAGCCCGCATGATCCGGCAATTTGTCTCGCTGCATGTATCTTTCACGTGTGTAACATTTAGTAACGTTCTATTCAAAGCGCCCGCGCATAGCCGCATAATATTTCCAGCTTAACCTGCCTCGTGATAACGTTATAAACATCTCTTACATAGCTCGCAGCCGTAAGCGCTTTGTCGCGTCTCCATCTAGTGGACAAGCGGCGGAACTGCACGCTTTCGTTCCCTTAATTAGAAATTGACTGTAAATATTACAACCGGGTATAATTGTAAATACTAAATCAGTTATGGTCTATATTATTACAACCGTGCATCCGAATCAATATATATATAAAGTAATTAATTGAATATTAATAATAATAAACAATAATTTCATAACTCATATTTTCATAATTAATAATTAATAATCACCATCCTCCATCCCTATTCTCCCTCTCCACGACAAAGCAATTAAACCGATCCCTTAAAATCCTAATTTGGGGGTGACTGGAGACAAATCATATTACATTTGTCCATCATGTAGCCCAAACTCTATCTCATTGATTGCACAGCAACAATTTTCCACTGTTTAAGCCTGAGGGAGTTTATTAAACACAACTCTTATTTCTCGGGATAAATTATTTTAATAATAGCACTGTATAAACAATATTTATTTATTTAATTAATTAAAGAAAATAAATTAACTGTAATTCCATTTTGTGAAGCTGTGTTTTTTGGTAACATCTTAAGCTCTTGGAATTATTCATGTTGGCCTTCAAATGAAAGCAAGCAGCTACTGGAGTGTGATGTTTGAATTGCCAGAGAACCATACAATCGTAGAATTAGTTCATCTGGAAAAGACCAACCATTATCTGAATCTACCAAGTCTGGTGCTGAACCATGTTCCCCTAGCATCACATCTATACATCTTTTAAACAATTCCAGGGATGGTAATTCAGTCACCCCCCTGGGCAGCCTATTCCAGTGATAACCCTTTCAGTGAAGTTTATTCTAATATCCAATCTAAACTTACCCTGGTGCAACTTGAGGCCATTTTGTCTTGTTCTATCACTTCCTAATAGGGAGAAGAGACCAACACCATATTTCAGTTGTATAGCTCACAACTATCATATTTTGGGTTTAAATGCAAAAGAGTTTTTCTAAATCTGAGCCCTGTTTACATATATTAAAAAAAAAAAAAAAAGACACCAAACCCCCAAATTCATTAGTTAGGAATAAATAAGGACCTTTCACTCAGTATATGGAAATGATATTTTTTTTGTAGTTTGTTTTTGAACTCAAGAGATAGTAGAAATTAAAAATATTTTCATATATACTCTTAAAGACAATCTGATATCAGCATGTTAAAAAATATTCAGTTTAGTATAAAAATAGTCTCAAGAAGCAAGAACTTTTGATCCACCCATAACCAGGACTTTCTCTTAGTTATGCTGCAGCAAGGTGCATGCTATACCAGAGTGATCTTAGAATGATCACAATAAAATTAAGAGAATACCCTTTGATTGATCCATCAAATCAAATCATGTTGTTTCCAGAAAGTTTAAAATAAGGGCATAGATAGCATTAAGCCATCTCTTAATTTTGTAGTGACTTAATATGGTCAGGCAATAATATTTTTTTCTTCTTTTTTTTTTCTTTTCTCTGCTTTTTTGTTTTTCCTCTCTTTTTTCAATTCTTCCATTATATTACTTTGACACTCAAGATATTCATGTTTGTTAATAATGAACAAGGATGTTACAGGAACTGGCTAGATGAATGGACTCAAAGGATTGTGATCGTATGCTGAGGGTACAGGTGGAGAGCAGTGAAAAGTGAAGATCCTCAGGGATCTGTACTGGGTCCAGTGCTGTTTAATGTCTTTGTCAGTGACATGCACACAGGCATTGAGTGTACCCTCAGAAAGTTTGCCAGCAATGCCAAGCTGTTTGGTGCCGTGGACTCACTTGAGGGTGAGAAGGATTTTGACAGGCTAGAGGAGTGGGCCAGTGACAATGGCACAAGGTTCAATGTGGCAAATGAAGGCACAAACCCAGTTGTTGCTGCAAACACAATTGCTTTATTGCCCAAAGCAGCTGATTATATATTATTTCTTATCTTGCACATTAGACCACTTAATCAATAGAATTCAGCCCCATACACACAAGCTAAAACTGGTCCCCTATTATTAAATTAGTTCTAGCACTAAATTAGTTCCCTTTAAAAGTACTAAAAATAGTTCCTTATAAAAGCATGCTGAGCATGTCCATAGGTCTGGCTTTTGCAGGATGTTGCTTTTGACATTCATGCAACATTTTTGTTTTGTTCTTCATAAACAAGTTCGCAACATGTAGTTCTTCAGTTAGGGAAAATTTCACAATCCCATGCCTTCTGCATTAATCTTAGCTTTTGTTGTTTGCAGAAGAGCAGCTGCCTCAGTTCAACAAGTGAAAGTGCAAGGCCCTGAATCTGGGTTGGGCCAGTACCAGGCACAAATACAGCCTGGGTGCAGAGTGGGTTCGGAGTAGCTCTGAAGAAGGAGACTTGGGTGTACTGATTGATGAGAAGCTCAACATGAGCTGGCAGTGTGCTCATGCTGTCCAGAAAGTAAATCACATCCTAGGCTGCATCAAGAGGAATGTGGACATCAGGTCAAGAGAGGAGATTTTTCCCCTTTACTCTGTTCTTGTGAGACCCTGCCTCAATCACTGCATCCAGTTCTGGTCTCCCCATCATGACAAAGATACAGAACTGTTGAAGCGAATCCAGAGGAGGGCCATAAAGATGATCCAAGGGCTGGAACATCTCTGTTAAGAGGATGGGCTGAGGGAGCTGGGGTTGTTAAGCCTAGAGAAGAGAAGACTCCAGGAAGACCTTATAACTGCCTTCCAACACTTGAACGGATCTTACAGAAAGGCTGGAGAGGAACTTTTCATAAGCATGTCTAACATCAGGACAACAGGGAATGGTTTCAATCTGAGGGAGAGTAGATTTAGACTGTATCTTAGGAAGAAGTTCTTCAGTATAAGGGTAGTGAGACTCTGGAATAGGTTGCCCAGGGAAGTGGTGGATGGTGTTCAAAGCCATGTTAGAATGAGGCTTTGAGCAGCCAAATCTAGTTGAGAAGCATCCCTGCCCCTGTCAGGAAGATTGACATAGATAATCTCTATGATTCTATGATTCTTCTTTACTCACTTTCTCTACAGAATGTACTTAAAACAACTCTGATAGCAAAGACAAAAGAACTCCAGGACATAGCCAGAGAGAAGTCTTCTACTACTGTACAGCAAGATTCAGAAAACTGAGGTTATTTGCGCCCATATTGTACAAGTAAGAGTCAGTTCTGGGTGGTGAGCATGAGCTTTGACTTGTCCTGAGAAAATAAAGGTGGCAGGGTGACTCAGAATTACTCATGCAGTTCTCACAGATGTACTATTACGGTTCAGACAGCAATCTACCATTGACCACTGACCTCTGTATTAAATTACAGGCTTTACTGTTTTTGACTGGGATAGAGTTAATCTTCTTCATAGTAGCTCATTCATGGAGTTATGTTTACATTTTGTGCTGAGAACACCAAGTAGACTGGGCCTGCAGAAGAAGGGACACAGACAGCACAGCTGATTCCAACTTGACCAAAGTATGACATCATGATCAGCAATAAAAGCTGGGGGAAGAGAGAAGAAGAGGGGGACATTCTGAGTTACTGTGTTTGGCTTCCCAAGTAAATGTTGTACATGATGAAGCCTTGCTTTCCTGGAGATGGCTGGATACTAATTTGCTGATGAGATGCAGTGAATGAAGTCTTTATTTCCCTTTTCTTACACATGCAGGTTTTACTTTGTCTTTTACCCTGTCCTTATCTCATTCCACAAGTTTTCTCAGTTTTAACCCTTCCCTTTCTCTCCTGTATCCCACTGAGGAGAAGTGAGCAAACAGTGATGTAGGTCTTAGCTACCTAATGAGGTTAAACTTCAGACTATCCCTGAATTAATTAGCAACCACTAGATCCAACCACTTAATCTACAGTCAGGAACTCTTTTGTCAGGAGCTTTTTTTTTTCTTTCTTTCTCTCCCTTTACCTCAAATTCACATTATTCTCTATCCATTCGATGGTTTTTAAGCAGGTGGGTTGAATGATGACGTCCAGAAGTCCCTTTCAAACTCAGTCATTCTGTGATTCTGCCAGTTAAGAATAGCCTTTGCTCCTCGCTTGAACACTCTAACTCCCTGCTATTACTTTACTTTTAAGGCTATTTCAAGTCCATCCCTTAAAACTGATTATAAAATGAGGATTAAGGAAATTATATTGATTACTTTGTAGTAATAGTACTTCAGAAAAAAGTCAAACACCCTTCTGGAGTAGAGCATTATCTGTTGTACAATAGATAGTCTTCATCCTGCTTTGCATTTATTTTCAGCACATAATAACAATCCCCCAAGCTAACAATTTCTCGTTCTCTTACATTAGTTATTCATAGAGGCTTTTTCAGAAAAAAATACTATAAAAATTCCATTTCCCCTTGAAGAATTAGCCTACAGATTATTATTTCAACAGTGTCACAATTTAACATCAAATGAACTCATGGAGATTAAATGTATTTGAACACTAAAACACTTTAATCACAGGTATAAGCAATTTGCAAATGTCATTACTTCACTATTCACTGAGAGAGATGGCACAATTCAGGAGAAAAGTTGTGTGAGTAAACACAGCAGTTCTTGACATTAATTCCATGTGCTATGGGAGAGGTGAGTTGGTCCAAGAGGGGACACAGCATGCTAGCATAACAGATCCAGCTGTGTGGAGTCCCTGGACTTCTCTTCAGTTGTCCCAGATTTCCTGCAAGTTGAAAAGATGATCCTACATTCTGGTGCAGGGTCATGGGTCCCCCAGGATCTCTTCAGTTCCCTGGGTTCTCCTCCATATTCTTTACTATTCTCAACCCCAGGACTGGGTAAAGATTATTTCCATGGGGAGGGATCTGTTTAAAAAGCAATGCTGCTTTCTTATTTGCTTTCATGGTGACTGGCACTTACAATCTGCTTGTTCAGGACCGTTCTGAATGCTTTTACACTCCTCGGTGGCAAGTAAGAGGTTTGCATAGCCATCCTTTCACTTGAGTAAGTAAAAACTGATCAAAGTTCATTCACTTGTTTTGATCAAGAGGTGGGAAATCAAATTTTGCCTATTTCTATTAAAACCAAAAATTGCATTGAAGTTCACAGGTGTATGCTAGCATCTGTGCTATCTAGGTCTAACACACTAATTGCTATATCAAGAGCAGTAGACTGTTCTAGATAACTAGTGAAAAAGGTGAGAAAAAAATTTCATCCAATTAGATGTCCCAATGGATTTCAATCATTGTCCTTCTAAGTGCTCAGCAGTCACATTAATTGAAATACACTGCATCTAAATAGATCAGACAGGTTCATCTGATTCTTCTACACTCAGCACTTAAGAGACAATACACAGTACTGAGTCTAGGCTTTCCAGAACAGTATGGATTTTAACATACTGAAGGAAGTGAAACAAGTGTGTCAATAAGGTGATCAAAGAACTGCAGCACAAGAAAGGCTAAGGGACCTGGATCTGGCCAACTGGGAGAAGAGAGGGCCCTGAAGAAACCTTATAGCTATCTGTAATTACCTGACCAGAGAACAAAGAGAACACAGAGCCATTTTTTTTCTGGAGGTGCACTGTGACAGGACAAGAGGCGACAGACAAAAGCTGGAACTTGGGGAGTTCTAATAAGATATACATATCTATCTAACAGTGGCCAAGTGGGACAGGGTTGCTCAAAAGTTGTTGAATTTTCATCCTTGGAGATTTTCAAAACTAGATTGAATGTGGTCTTGCACAATCTGACCTAATTGCATCTTCCCTGAGCAGGGGTTTGTACTAGATGATCTGTGGAGGTCCCTGTCAACCCAAATTATTCTGTTATTAAGAAGTGTAAACAACTGAATTTACTTATATTTATGTATATTTGTGAAATATACATTTAATTTATCTGGATATATATATACAAATCTCCACATAAATCATCTCTTACATACTTATTCTCATATTTATTCATAAACTGAATTTCCAAATGTAGTAAACAATTACCTAAACAACTTCTCCTTTTCTTTCTTTTTTTTTGTTATTGTTATCTTAGTGTCAATACAAATCCAAAATATTCTTTTGCGAGAATAGATAAGTGTGTAAAAGACTCTTGTTTTCTTAATCTTTCTCTTTGCATTACAACAGCATGCCTAGAAAACTTGAGTATGTTGTCAAAATCTGCATCTGCTTCAGGTATTCTTTAGTCTACTAATGATCTTTAAATATTTAGTGCAAATTTGGTTTTCTATACTTCCCTTCCTACATGGTGTGGTCATGGTTGGAGACATGGAGTTAAACTGAAAGAGAAATTATTCCTATAAAGGGCTGTGCCAGCTTTCTCTACTTGGGAGCAGGCCAGTCTTTAACAGCATCCATCTGTCTAAGCTCTGATTTAATGTAGGTGCCTACCAATGCATTGCACAGATAAACTGTTTCCGCAAGCTTCACTTTACACTTCATCACCTTTACACACAGGGGGGATCAAATTAAATATCCACAGGCAGTATTCACTGTAGTATTCCTGCTTCTCAGTATCTGAGGTTGCAGCCTTGGTAATATTTTAAAATTATTTTTATTGAGAGTTATTTTATACATACGAAATACTATGCAAAATACGAATAATTCCTCATGTAGGCTCATGCTGATATCCAAATGAATCATACATAGATTATGAGCCTTTCCAATTACTGTAACTATCTGTGGTAATAGAATAGAAATGAAAACAACACAGTAATTAAGAGAAATAGTCCAGGAAGTGATGATACATGTTAATAGATTTCCTTGAATTTCTTGCCATTTCCAGAGGTCCTGTAGGATTTAGTCAGTAGGACACCTGGAAAACGGCCCTCAGGGACAAGAGAGCAGAACAGAGCTAGCAGATCTTTAAGGACACTTTCCATAAATTGTAAGAGAACTCAGTCCCCAGGTGTAAGAAATCAGGAAAGGAAGGGAAGAGAGTGGAATGGCTGAATGGAGACCTGCTGCCCAAACTAAAGGGCAAGAAGAAAATGCACAGGTAATGGAAGCAGGGAAAGGCATCCTGGGAAAAGTATAGGGATGCTGTCAGTTTGTATAGGGATGCTGTCAGGTTGTGTAGGGATGAGGTCAGGAAGGCCAAGACACAGCTAAAGCAGAATTTGGCAAGTGAGGCAGAGTAATAAGAATGACTTCTAATAGTATGCCAGACAGAAAAGAAACATCAAGGAAAGCATATCCTCCCTTATGAGCAAGACTGACAAGCTGGTAGCAAAAGATGAGGAAAAGGCTGAGGTAATCACCAACTTTAACCTCAGTCTTCACTGGCACCCTCTCTTCCTACACCTCTGGAGTTCATGGATCACCACAGAGGGACTAGGGAAGCAAAGTCCCTCCCACTGTGAGAAAAGATCATATTCGTGACTACCCAAGGAACCTGAACCCATATATATATATATGTCTATGGGAGATGACAAGATGCATCCCAGAGTCCAGAAGGAATTGGCTGCTGTATTTGTCAAGCTACTCTCCAAGATATTTGAAACAACATGGCAGTCAGATGGAGTCCCCGGAGACTGAAAAAGGGAAACATTACACCCATTATTAAAAAGAGTAGAAAGTATGACCCTGGAAACTACTGAGGTGACAGCATTACCTGTGTGCCCAGAAAGATCATTGAACAGATCCTTCTAGAATCATGGAATGGCTTGAGTTGGAAGGAACTTTAAGATCATCTAGGTCCAACCTGCCTACTGTGGGCAGGTACACCTCCCACTACACCAGGTTGCTCAAAGCCTCATCCAGCCTGGTCTTGCACATCTCTAGGGACAAGGTGTCCACAACTTTCCTGGGTAACCTGTTCCAATGTTTCAGCTCCTTCATAGTAAAGGACTTTTTCTAATGCCTAATCTAATTATCCCCTTTCTCATTTAAAACCATTGCTCCTCCTATCACCACATGCCCTTTTTATAAAGAGTCCCTCTCCTTCTTTCCTGTAGGCCCCCTTAAGGTATTGAAGACTGTTATAAGGTTTCCCTGGAGCCTTCTCTTCTCCAGACTGAACGGACCCCAAATCCCTCACCTTTCTTTGTAGCAGAGTTGCTCCAGCCCTCTTTGTGACCCTCCTCTGGACATTGTCCAACAGATTCTTCTTGCGTTGGGGACTCCAGAGCTGGATGCAGTACTGCAGGTGGGGGTCTCACAAGAGCAGAGTAGAGAGGCAGAATCATCTTGACCTGCTGGCCACACATCTTTTGATGCAGTCAAGGATACTATTGGCTTTTTAGGCTGTAGCTCACATTGCTGACTCTTGTCAAGCACCTCATCAATCAGCACCCCTAGGTACTTCTCTTCAGGGCTGCTCCCAATCCACTCATTACCCAGCCTGTATTTGTGCTTAGGATTGCCATGACCCAGGTGCGGGGACTTGCACTTTGTCTTGTTGAACATCGTGAAGTTGTCATGGGCACACCTTGCCACCCTGTCAAGATCTGTATGGATGGCATCCCTTCCCTCCAGGGTATCAACCACATCAAACAGCTTGGTGTTGTTGGCAAACTCACTAAGGGTACACTTGATCTCACTGTTCATGTCACCAACAAAGATGTTAAACAAAACTGGTCCCAATATCAATCCCTGAAGGGACTCCACTCATCGCATGTCTCCATTTTCACACTGAGCCACTGACCACAATGCTTTGAGAGAGGCCATCTATCCAATTCCTTATCCACCAAATGATCCATTCATCAAATCCTTGTCCTTTCAATTTAGAGACCAGGATGCCACGCATATCATGTCAAACATTTTATACAAGATGGCGTCAGTTGCTCTTCCCTTATCCACTGATGTTATGACCCCATCATAAAAAACACCCAATTTTTCAGGCAGGATTTGCTCTTGATGAAGGCACATTTGTTGCCGCCAACCACCTCCTCTTTTTCTATGTACCCTAGCAGAGTCTTCATGAGGATCTGCTCCATTATCTTGTCAAGCACTGAGGTGAGACTGACTTGCCTGTAGTTCCCCAAGTCTTCCTGAGATTTTTTTTTTAAATAGGAGTCATTCTTCCCCTTTTCCAGCCAGTAAGAACTTCACCAGACTGTCATGAGTTTTCAAATATGATGGAAAGTGGCTTTAGCTATTGTAAAGCCCATGGAAGACAGGGAGGTGATTCAAGACAGCCAAATATGGCTGTGACATCAAGGACAAGTCTCCCATGACCACCATAGTAGCTTTTTGTAATGGAGTGTCTACATCAGTGAACAAGGGAAGGCCTCTATAAAGCCTTTCCCATGGTCTTCCACAACATCCATCTCTCTAAGTTGGAGAGATACAGATTTAATATGTGGATAATAAAATAGTTGGATGGTTGCATTTAGAGTGTAGTGGTCAACAGCTCAATGTTCAAATGTATGTCTGTGGATAGTATGTGGAGTGGGCTAGGCCACTGGTGGGCCTGCTGTAAACGACCTTGATGGTGAGAATGCCTCCCCACTTTGTGTTCCTTAAAGATGACTAGCTTTGCAGCTGCCAGATGAGAGGTAGGGAGGTTTTTGCTGTCTGGGAAAGTGTTCTGGGAACCAACTAGCAGGGAAGTAAAAAGGTATTTAAAACCAGGCTTTGTATCCATTAAAGAGCTGGCAGTTGCTGGCAGTTGTTGGTGCAAACGTGCCTCATCTCGGTGTGCTGATTCCAAGCTGCTGTGGGCACCGAGCTGTGGAGAGAAGCCTGTGAAGAACTCCGGAGAAGCCCAGCCAGATTCTCAGGGGTCTGCAACAGCCTACAACAGACATCAGTGATGAGTGGTGTCCCTCAAGGGTCCATACTAGGACCAGTGCTGTTTAATATCATCCCCACTGACACAGAAAATGGAATCAAGCATGCCTTCAGCAAAATTGTGGATGACACCAACCTGAATGGTAAGATCAACATGGCTGAAAGACCTAGACGATCTTGAGAAATGGGTATGTCTGAATCTCCTGAGGCTCAACAAGGTCAAGTGCAAGGTCCTGAATCTGGGTTAAGGCAACTCCTAGTATCAAAACTGACTGAGAGTTGAAGGGATTGAAAACAGCCCTGTGAAGAAGGACTTTGGGGTACTGCTTGATGAAAACCTGGACACAAGCTGATAATGTGCACTCACAGGCCAGAAGACCAACCATGTCTTGGGCTGCATCAAAAGAAATGTGACTAGTAGGTCAAGGGAGATGATTCTGCCATTGCCCTGGTGAGATTCCACTTGGAATATTGTGTCCAGCTCTAGAGTCGTCAGTACAAGAAAGGCATAGGCCCACTGGAGCTGGTTCAGAGGAGGGCCACAAAAATGATCAGAGGGATGGAAAACCTCTTCCAAGTAAAGGGTGAAGGAGCTGGGGTTGTTCAGCCTGAATAAAAGAAAGCCCCAAGGAGATTTTGTTCCAGCCTTTCAGACCTTAAAGGAGCACTATAAAGAAAATCAAGACAGTTTCCTTGACAAGGTTTGTTGCAATAGTAAAAGGGACAATGGTTTTAAACGTAAAGAGGGTGGGTTTTGATCAGATACAAAGAAAAAGATATATTACGATGAGAGTGACAAAACACTGAAACAGTTTGACCAGAGAGGTGGTGGAAGTCCTGTCATTGGAATTGTTCAAAGCCTGCTAGATGAGGCTTTAAGCAAATTGATCTAATTGAAGGTGTCCCTGGTCATTACAGGGGAGTTGGATTAGACAGCCTTTAGAAGTCCTTTCCAGCTCAAGCTATCCTATGATTGTACTCTGTGTCCCAAGTTTCACTAACTTGCCATATGTAGCTCATGATTCAGCACCACATCTGAGGAAACAGAAAACAATGTTTATGCTTTACAGCAACTATTTTAGTTTTCTTTTATAACTGTATTATTTTTTATTTTTCAAGTTCCTAGATATCTGTAGACAAATTAACTCCCTCTTGCAGATCCATAGTGCATGTATACATTATTTTTTTAGGACACAGAACCACTCTCTGCTTTCTCTCTTAATACCCTCATTTTCCTATGGATTTCTTTGTTCAATTTCTAGTTTTCAGGAAACATGGGCCTTAAAGCAACATTGTCAATCATCTGAGCTTAATCCTCTGCTATTGTGAGCAACTATACTATAAAATCCCTATTTAAGGTCAAACTTAAATTTACATATGACCAGTTTACACCCACTTATGGCTATTAGTATTTTAAATCATTGCTTTTATCTTAGTATTTTCACCTTGTATTTACAGGGAATAATTATATCTGCTATTAACTTCCATTTAGCTAAGCCCAAATCCCCACATACTTCCTTAGAGGTCAGTGCCATGACAATTTAAATTAGTCTAATCTGAGATTAACTTTTTTGCTTGCCCTTCCATCCTCAATCATGTGTGTTATGACTACTAACTGGCTTTCATGTTGACATACACTAAGCCAGTTTAGAGTTCTTATTCTAAAGCAAACTTGAAATCATTTTGGATTGTGTGGGGGTGGTTGGGATTTTTTTGTTTGTTTGGGGTATTTTTCTGCAACAGTGTCAGCAACAAGAGTGTCAAGATGTGCATTATGGAAATTCCAGCTTAGATCACATGATGTGTGGTAAAATCACATCTTCAGTTTCTAGGAAATTGTATTTCCAATTGATCTGGAGGTCTTCTGATTTAATCAAGTAACTGATTTAAACTGTTCATGTATTCTGTTGTTAGAGTATTCTAACAGTACAATGTCTGTCCTCAAAATTACGACGGAAAGTACATCTCAGGAAAAGAAATTTAACTGATCATAACTTTCTGTCACAAGCGATTGAGAAGTCAACAAGAGCAGGTGTTCTATTACCGCTTAGTCTTATGAATAAGAAAGAACTATCTGGGGAGGTGAAATTCAGGAGCAGCTTTGGCTGTAGAGACCACATGGTGATAAAATTCAAGATCCTAACAGGAGGAAACAGGACAAAAATCAGTGTCCCAAACCTGGACTTCAAGAGAACAGAGTTCAATCTTTCCAAGGAGATGCTGAAAAGCATCCCCTTGGAGATGGTCCTTGAGTGAAGACAAGTGAAGAAGATACAGTTAAGTTTTAAGGATCACCTCCTCCAAGCTCCAGAACACTGCAGTTCCACACGCAGGAAGTCATACAAGTATGGTGAGAGTTCCGCATGGATGAACAGAGAGCTGACTCAGGTGAAACAGAAAAAGAAAGCATAGAGGAGGTGAAAACAAGATCCAGTCGTCAAGGAGAAATGTAAAGACACTGAGCTGCCAGGAATCAGTTTAGGAAAACAGAAGTCCACCTGGAGTTAAATCTGTCAAGGGATTCAAAGAGCAACAGGAAGATCTTCCACAGGTACATGAGGAGCAAAAGAGAAAACAAGGACAAACGTGGACCTTCTGCTGAATGTAGCAAGGAACCTGGTGTCACATGACATGCAAAAGGCTGAGATACTCAAAGCCTTTCTCACCTTGGTCTTTACCTTCTTGAGTTACCTTCACATGTCTCAGACGCCTGTGTCCTGTGGAAGGGTCTGGAACAAAACGAAAATGTTCAAGAAACGCAGTCATTGAAAAGTACAGAGAAACTTCTTTGGATATTTCAGCACATCCTTAAATGAAAATAATAATCACCACTTAAAGCTCTATGTTATCTCATTTAACTGTAAATTGAATTATTTATGTTTTCTTGCTTACTTTATCTGAACAATCATCTTTTATCAATTATGATAATGTGTTCCAAAAGTAAACATCCTGTAGTGAAAAAAGTTGTTCAGACTAAATAATCTTTATGTATATTGTATAATACAGAATCACAGAATCAATAAGGTTGGAAAAGACCTCAAGGATCATCAAGTCCAACCTGTCACCCAAGACCTCATGACCACTAAACCATGTCACCAAGTGCCACATCCAATCCCCTCTTGAACACCTCCAGGGATGGTGACTCCACCACCTCCCTGGGCTGCACATTCCAACGTCTAACAACTCTCTCCGTGAAGAACTTTCTCCTCACCTCGAGACAAAACCTCCCCTGGCACAGCCTGAGATTGTGTCCTCTTGTTCTGGTGTTGGTTGCCTGGGAGAAGAGACCAAACCCCTCCTGGCTACAACCTCCCTTCAGGTAATTGTAGACAGCAATGAGGTCACCCCTGAGCCTCCTCTTCTCCAGGCGTAATAGTTTCATTTTAATTTTGTTCTTTTGTTCGCTTGTTAACAGCTTCTCTCTGTAGAGTTTCAGTGTATATTTATAAACATGGGATTATTAGTAAGTGTATAGCTGTTACTTCATGTTGTGGTTGGTTGAATGAAATAACATAGACTGAATGAGCATCCTGAAGTCTTGAATTTACATCTACATTTTAAAAAAACAAGTTATTGTGTCCCATTTGTTTCGTTAGCTGACTTAGTGCTATCATTTTCTCATCTACCTCATGTTGGATCCAATTTTTCTAAAACAAGTCTGAGTTGCTTTACTGGGTGTTAAACTACATGCTGATTAAGGATCAGGGCTATTTTCCAGTGATTCAGATGCTTATCTGTGAAACAGAATTTATGCTGTCAGCTCTTGCTCCTTTTGACGAACTTATTTAGATGCAATCTTTAAGTCTGTGGGCAATTGATTATTTTACATTTGTACACTATCTTAGTCGAGGTCTTTTTCACTGAAAATCTCTCAAAGGATTGAAATTGAGCTTATAAACATAAATGTCAACTTTCAGTAACCATTTCTTCATTTCATAGGGTACTGTCTGATCAAGAAGTTGTTAGCATACAAACAGATTTCTACAAGGAAAAAAGAAAAAGAAAAATGCCTTCCAAATGATCCATTTGGAAGACCTCTCCCAACAGAGAGTGAATGACTGTACTATGACTGTACCAATTCTGGCTCCTTTTGCAGTCCCTCACAATTATCCCAGTGAACTTTACCTTACTCAAGTACTTCCAGATATCATCATCTTATGCCCAAATAACCAATTCACATTATTTTTTTTTTACCTGCACAGGCAGTAAAGTGTTTAAGATGGACTCTGAAAAACACTATACAAAAAAATCTGTGCAAATCAGATTTCTTTCATGCAGATTAAAAAAATGGATAATTATATACAATCATCACTGTAGCATCAAGAGAGAAGTGGATAACAGGAGAGGGAGGGCACAAATACAATATTTTCACTAAAAGCAAATAGACAAAGCAGGTGTTTGAGAACCATGTGCAGCAGGAACCACAGTTGTCACTATCAGGAAACACTATGTTCAAGTTAGTAGATCTGAAGAAGTCTGTTGACTAAAAAATAAACATCTCTATCTAAGAGATGAATTGAAAACAGACATCAGATAAACTAAACCATTCTATGAGATACTGATTCATGTGATGTATTTATTCATGAATGTAAGCAGGCCAGTATAAAGAACTCATCTAGAGAATTTAAACACAACAGGAGGTTCAAAATAAGTTTGGAAGATTGAATTTAAGCAGCAGCAGGCAATAAGTATACCTGCTAAGCACAGCAGAAAACAGCGTTGAACAATGAAACTTAAATAAAGTGTTTCAAAATAGCATATAAAGCATCTTTAAATGGATGTTCAGAAAATCTATAGAGAGTTAAAAAGAGAAAAATAAAAGCCCAAGCAAAACCAAAAACCTCTGAAAGACATAAATTTAAATTTTAATAAATATAAATCCTGGCCATGAAGAAAAGATTATAATATGTTTTGAATGTTTCACACAGGAATTACTAATAGAAATTATCTCATATATTTCCATCTTAAAAGAAAATTGTTTCATAAATAATATTTTTAAAAATGCTGCAAATTTGTCATAACTATTAAAGAAGTTACCTGAAATCAGAAAATATAAAGATATTTTTTACTAATTTACAAATAGTTTTTCAAATATTAATACTTACAGTCTTACATTAAAGCACTGAAGATGAGTTGATAAAAATTCACACCAATTCTCTATAACACCATGATTCATATTTACATATCAAAATATCTCTATGTAGATTTGCCATCTCTATCATCTCTGTAAGTATGTAGTAAATATATTCAGCAATTAATTCCTGAAACTGTAATTAATAAAAAACATAAATATCAGAATCATGAAATATGTGTTTGGGATAAAATTTTGTACCCTCTCCTCTCCCACATAATTCAACATATATTCCATATCACAAAAGATTATAAAAAATATATAACTAGTTTCTACACACTTCCTCCAATTATATATTGAGACATATGGAAGTCTTCATAAATCTTGATCTGGTGTTTAGGCAGTATAGACTATCTACTTAGATATGTTATATTATACTAGTTCTAATTTAACTACTTTCAGTTTAGTGATGAATATATAATTAAAATTAATCCCTTGGGGTGTGCGTTTTCATCAGTAATAATTAGTGCTCTTTTCCTCTTCAGGAAGGCTCTACATTGTCATTTTCCCATTGTGTTGTGTTTATGTGGAAAGGTTTTGGTAACGGGGAACAGTAAGGGTGGGGATAGAAGTTTCTCCCATGTCATAGAATCATAGAATTGTCAGGGTTGGAAGGAACCTCAACGACCATCTAGTTCCAAACCCCGTGCCATGGGCAGGGATGATTTCCACTAGATCAGGTTACCCAGAGCCACATACAGACTCACCATAAGAAACTTCCAAGGATGGGGCTTCTACCACCTCTTTGGGCAACCTATTCTCACCATCCTTATGGTGAAGAACTTCTTCCTAAAGTCTGATCTAAATCTACCCTCCTCCATCTTGGATCCATTTCCCCTAGTCCTATCACTACTCAACATCCTAAAAAGGTCCCTTACCAGCTTTCTTGTAGGTTCCCTTCAGATACTGGAAAGCTACAATAACGTCTTCTCTGAGTCTTCTCTCCAGACTGAACAACCCCAACTCTCAGTCTGTCTTCACAGGAGAGGTGGTCCAGCCCTCTGGTCATCCTCGTGGCCCTTCTCTGGACACATTCCAGCCCGTTCATATCTTCCTTGTAATAGGAGCCCCAGAACTGGACACAATACTCCAGGTGGAATCTCACGAGAGTGGTGTAGAGGGGGAGAATCACCTCCCTTGACCTGTTGGGCCTGTATCAGTGTTTGGGATTGCCCCAAACCTGATGCAGGACCCTGCACTTGGTTGTGTTAAACCTCATGAGATTGGCTTGGGCCTACCTTTCCAGCCTGTCAAGGTCCCTCTGGATGGCATTCCTTCCCTCCAGCGTGTCTGCTGCACCACACAGCTTGGTGTCATCAGCAAACTTGCTGAGGGTGCACTCAATGCAACTGTCCAAGTCACCGATGACAATGTTAAACAAGACTGCACTTGTCACTGGCCTCCACTTGGACATGGACCCATTGACAGCCACTGTTTAGGTGCATCCATTAAGCCACTTCTTTATCCATCGAGTGGTCCATCCATCAAACCTGTATTTTCACAGGATCACAGGATCACAGGATGTTAGGGGTTGGAAGGGACCTCTGAAGATCATTGAGTCCAACTCCCCTGCCAGAGCAGGACCATAGAATCTAGCACAGGAGCACATCCAGTTGGGCCTTGGAAGTTACCAGAGAAGGAGACTTCACAACCTCTCTGGGGAGCCTGTTGAGTGCTCTGTGGCTCTCACAGTGAAGAAGTTCCTTCTCATGTTGAGGTGAAACCTCCTGTGTTGTAGTTTATATCTGTTACCCCTTGTCCTATCACAGTGCGAAATTGAGAAGAGCCTGTGCCCTCTCTCTTGACACACAGCCCTCAGATATTTATAAACATTTATTAAATCCCCACTCAGTCTTCTCCAGACTAAAAAGCCTCAGGACTCTCAGCCTTTCCTCATAGGGCACATGCTCCAATCCCTTAATCATCCTGGTAGCTCTCCGTTGGACTCTCTCCAGCAGATCCCTGTCTGTCTTGAACTGGGGAGCCCAAAACTGTAATATTCCAGATGATGCTTCACCAGGGTGGAATAGAGGGGGAGGAAAACCTCCCTTGATCTGCTGGACACACTCCTCTTAATGCACCCCAGGATCCCATTGGCCTTCTTGGCCACAAGGACACTTTGCTGACCTATGAATAACTTGTTATTCACCAGGACTCCTAGGTCCTTCTCCACAGGGCTGCTCTCCAACAGATCACCTCCTAACCTGTACTGGTGCGGTTTATTATTCCTTCCCAGGTGCAGGACTCTGCACTTATTCTTGTTGAACCTCATTAGGTTCCTCTCTGCCCAGCTCTCCAGTCTGTCCAAGTCTCCCTGAATTTTGTCAGCTTGGAGAGCAGGATGATGTGTGAGACACTGTCAAAGGCCTTGCTTAGGTCCAGATAAATGATGTCAGTTGCTCTCCCCTTGTCTATCAATATTGTGACCTTGTCATAGAAGACCACCAAGATTGTCAGGCATGATTTTCCCTTGGTGAATCTGTGTTGATTGTACCAAATCACCTCTTTGTTATTCTTCTGCCTCAGCAGTGCCTCCAGGAAGATCTGCTCCATGATCTTGTGGTGAGTCTGCCTGGCCTATAGTTCCCTGGGTCATCCTTCCTTCCCTTTTTAAAATTGGGGTTAAGTTTCCTCTTTTCCAGTCAGTGGGAACTTCCCCAGATTCCGTGACCTTTGGAATATAATAGAGAGTGGTTTAGTAACCTCATCCACCCATTCCCTCAGCACCCATGGGTGTATCTCATTGGGTCCCATGGACTTGTACACTTTCAAGTTCTTCAGATGGTCACAAACCTGATTTTCACTCACAGTGGGCAGTTCCTTCTCCCAGACCATGCCATTATCTTCTGTGATTTCAGGAGTGTGGCTGGAGCCCCTGTCAGTGAAGACTGAGGTAAAAAAGTCATTGAGAACCTCAGCCTTCTCTATGCGACTTGTCACCAGTTCTCCCCCTTCCAGTCCTGAAGGGGGCGTACTAGAAGAATGGAGAGAGACTGTTTACAAAGGCCTGTAGTGATAGGATGAGGGTCAACGGCTTCAAAACAGAGAAGAGCAGATTTAGATTGGATATTAGGAACAGTTTCCTTACCATAATGGTAGTGGAACACTGGAACAGGTTGTCCAGGGAAGTGGTTGGGGTCCCATCCCTGAAGATATTCAAGGTGAGGCTCGACAGGGCTCTGGGCAACCTGATGCAATTGAGGATGCCCCTGCTTACTGCAAATTTTGTGATTCTTCGATCATTGATAGCAGAACCTCTGTGATAACATATTTAAGAAGGGAAAGTGGTAGTGAGGTGGTGGGGTGTGTGCAGCTGGGAAAGAGGAGTGAGAATATGTGAGAAACTGCTTTACAGAAACCAAGGTCAGTGAAGATGGAAGCAGAGATTCCTCTGCAGGCAATGGTGAAAGACCATGAGGAGGCAGGCTGTTCCCTGCAATCAGAGAAAGAAATATTCATCTGCAGCCTGTGGAGGAGCCAGTACCAGAGGAGGTGCCTGAGAGGCTTGTGACTCACACTGTAGCAGGCACTTCCAGCAGAACCTGTAACCCAGTGAGGGACCTACATTGGAGCAGTCTATTCTCAAAAGACTGCAAACCATTGAAAACACCCACAATAGTGCAGTTAGTGAAGAACTGAGCCTGTGAGAAGGACCCCAGCTGGAGAAATTCATGGAGGAGTTTTCTCTGTGTGTGAGACAGGAAAGGAAGGGGAGAGAGAAGAAAAGGAGAGGAAGGTGAAAAGGAATGGTCTGAAGAGACAGAATGTGATTAAATGGATTGCAACCCACATTCTGTGTTCCCTTGTGCCACACAGGGAAGGAGGTGGAGAATTAGGGCGTAAAGTTGAGCCCAGGAAAAAGGGAGGAGTGGGGAGAGTGGTGGATTAAGATTTGTTTATATTTTTTTGTCCTACTCTGACTTCTGATTACAAATAAGTGAAATGAATTTCCCCAGTTTGAGTCTGTTTTGCCTATGGCAGTAACTGGCAAATGATCTCCCTGTCCTTATCTTGACCCATGGGCCTTTGGTCATCTCTCTCCTATGCAGTTGAGGAGGGTAAGTGGTAGAGTAGTATGGTGGGTTGAAATTACCCCCCCCCCAACTAATTTGGAGAAACTACCCCCAAAATAAAATTGCCAGACCAGCTGAGTTTGGGATGGACACAAATGAAGCTATATGTACAAGCAAACTAAAATCCAAAAATATGAAATGCAATGAATATGTATGTAATATACATTATATGTATAATATGTATATATTTACAATTTATAAACAACACAGAAACTCCTCAGACCCCCGTGGATGGATCCAGGGGAACCAGACCATTCACCTCCTCCCCCACTCCCTCCCTCCTTCCCATTACCTCACACAGTAGTCAAAAAAGAGATACCCTGGCAAGGGCACAGAAGAGAGAGAGGAAAGTTGCAAGTAGAAGCAACAGAAGAAGAAAAGAAAGAACTCTTTATGCCTCTACTCTATATCCCATTGGCAATTCAATGAATTACATAGATATTATCATTATTTTTCTTTTATATCCAATGGTAATTTTCCTTTCAGTCTTTGCAGTCAGGGACTAGGCTAAAGTTCCCCCTTCAAATTGTAACAAGTAGCTTTGGTAACGTGTGGCAACCAGCCAAGTTCAATCCACCACACCCATCACCATGATTCAGCTGAGAAAATGTGTGGTGTGTTATGAAGTCAAGAAATTAATAAATAAGAATGTTTAGATTAAAATACTGTTTGCCTTTAAAGCCCTTCCAGTTCCAGGAATCCTGTGAATTACTCTCTCCCAGTGGTGGTCCAACTTTTCTGCCTTTCTCTTATATTATCCTGAGACAGGATAATAGAAGCAATTGAGCAAGAAACAGTAATTTTTGTTGTGACAATAGAATACAAAATATCTAAATGATATTTCATCCTTCTCTCTCTCCCCCATGCTTTTAAACTCTCTTTCTCCTTGTATGTGTGTATTGGTAATAATCAAACAAGTCTACTATCTTGTAAATGACTGACTACTGAAGGGAAGGGTTACTTCATAGTTTTCAGTCATTTTAAAATGCCCTCAAATTTCAGAAGCTAGAATTCAGGTTTCAGTTGAGTGGTCAACATGGATGGATTATGCTGGTCAGTAAGAAGCATGTTGAAAGCAAAGCAAGCTAATGCTAGCAGGTTATACTACTCAGATGGGAGGTGAATCTTTCATTTAAAAAATGGAAAGAGAACATAGACCATGTATTTGTGATTGCATAGTAAGTGGCCAATATCAGGCTATCTCTGGATGGACCTCATGGCCAGTTTCTGTACTAAACAATATTTATGTAGTGATATGATACAAAATGAGGCTTGAAGTTTAAGAATTTTCAGCAGATAAATCTCAACATCTGCCTAAAATATTTTAGGCATAAAAACTTTAGATACGATTAAAAAGCCACAGAAATGAGACACATTACAGTCTTCAGAAATGTTCAAAACATTGTGGAATATAGCAATAGAATCTGTAAAAATCATCAACAAGGTCTGACTTGAAGGCTGAACAAAAGGTATATGAAAAAATAGTTGGAAAGATCTTGCATATACTTCTTGGTATTTACTGTGTCCTGAGAGAACTGAACAAACATGGAAATTTTTGCAATGATACATTTGTCATCGTTTGGAAGAAAAAGACAAAATAGGAGAGCAGACTTGAGATACACAGCATACTCTTATAAGTTCTTAATACACCTAGTCTTGTGCCAAATATTGAGAGAGCAATTAGGAAGCTGTTACTTTCTTTGCTACATCATAGCCATATACATAGCATAAACCAAACTGAAAGAAACATGTTAGTGGTAATGTTCTCAGTTTTATAAGTCCAGAAAGGCTCTATTTGACTACATTTATGATATCACGTTAATTTGCATCAAATATAATGACACATGTAGTTCCAAAATATTGTATGGAATTTACCTAACTCGACTGATAAAACAATTCCATTTGTGTATGGGTTTTTTGTTTGGTTGGTTTTTACAATTAGCTCAACATTAATATATTTCAGATACAACTGAACATAGTTGTGTGAGCTGACACAGGCAGAACACAAGATCAACCACAAAACCATGGATGAAATGCAAAGGTAGATTTATTCTGTCTTGTGAACCAGGGAATATCTGCAGCAGCACCCGGGTGGAGTTACACAAGTGAGGACACAGGCATTATGGAGCTCAATCTTTGCTAGAGAATGAAAAAAACTGTTGAGCCTACTGCTTCCACCTCTGTATCAGGGATTTTTGCACATCTAGTTTTCCAATATTCTTTGAACTTTCCCACCCCAGGGCAGACATCCCAAGCATGTGTAACAAGGTACCTCCTACTCTATCACTGATCTATGTTATTTGAACACAAATGTTCTACTTGTCAAAACCACAAGGGCAAAAAACAGTTTTTTTACACCCTAGCTGTAAGCCACTTAAGCGTATTAACAATCTTCATCACCAATTTTCTGTTATTTTCACAGAGTAGAATTTTTATCTTTTTATTCAGTTGTGACAAATACCCAATATGGAACTCAGCAATAAAGAATATCTTCCTGAAAATGATGTTAGCTACTACTATGCAGCCAAAAGTTTGCAGAAAACCTAAAAATATGATAAAATTATTGTTATATTCTTAACCACTTACTAATTATTAACTTCTTCCAGATTTTTTTTTTTTTTAAGATTTTTTAGTGTGTCTGAGTAGTGATCTGGTCTCCACTACAAAGGTACAGGACTCGAGAAAAAAGAGCTGTACTCCTATTATTGGTACCAAACAGGCTATTGAAGGGATTGTATCTTTAGACATTTTTTGGAAGGTGTTTCATATTTTATTTAATCCTTATGTTCATAAAATAAATCACTTAGAGAGCTGATAATGTAATGTCTTCTGAGCTGTGGAAGTCCCTGGTTTTTTTTTTGCTTGGCAAGTTCTTTATAAAAGTGGTATAAAGAGTGTTCCAGAAACTATTTTCTGCAGTAGAGATGAATCTGAAAGCTTTGATTTGAAGGTCAGAGTGGAGAATACAACTGAGATGTTATAGTCCATTTTCCTTCCACTATTATTATGAAGGGATGGGAGGAAATTGTTGCTGTTCATGTGATGCACTTTTGTCCCCACTTTGAAAATTTAAAGATGCAGATATACAGCTTCAGTTGATGTATCTGTTCTGGTTTTGGCTGAGGCAGAGCTATTTTTCTTCACAGTAGGTGTTATGGGGTTGTTTTGGATTTGTGCTGAGAAGAGTGCTGATAATACAAGGACGATATATTATTGATGAGTAGTGCTTACAGAGTCAAGGTCTTTTCTGTGTCTTCTACCACCGTACCAGTGAGTAGGCTGATGGTGTACAAGAAGTTGGGAGAGGACACAGCTGGGACAGCTGACTAAAGCTAAATAAAGAAATATTCCACACTAGGTGACAGTCTGCTCAACATATAAAAGTTGAGGAAGAAGGAAGTGAGGGGACTTTCAGAGTGGTGTTTGTCGTCTTCCCTCATAACTCATATAGGTAATGGAGCCCTGCTTTCCTAGTGATGGATGAACATCTGGGAATTAATGAATGAACTTCTTGTTTTGCTTTGCTTGTGCATGGCTCTTTTGCTTTACTTTTTGAATTGTTGGTTTTTTCAGCCCATGAGTGTTCTCACTTCTACCCTTCCAATTCTCTCCTCCCATTTCATTATAGTAGGGAGTAAACAAGTAGCTTAGTCACCAGACACAGCTTTTTGAGTATCTTAGAAAAGTCTCAGATGGAAAGATCTAGACTAATGTTGTATAATCATAGAATCACAGAATTGTTTTGGTTGGAAAAAATCTCTAAGATCATTAAGTCGAACCATTGACCTAACACCACTATGGCCATTAAATCACATCCTGAAGTGCCATGCCCACACATTTCATGCATACCTCCAGGGCTGGTGACTCCACCACCTCCCTGAGTAACACCTCATCACTCTTTCTGTAAAGAGGTTTTTTTCCTAATATCCAATCTAAATCTCCCATGGCACAATTTCTTGTCCCATCACCTGGAACTAGAGAGAAGAGACTGACCCCTACCTCACTGCAACCTCCTTTCAGGTAGTTGTAGAGGGCAGTGAGGTCTCCCCTCAGCCTCCTATGTTGTTTGACATGTTCCAGTACTTTTGAAAATGCAACTAGTAATCTTAATATAATAAGATCCTTGGAAAACAAAAAACCAAAACAGAACAAAGAAAAAAACCCACACAAACATACAAAAACCCCAAAGACATAATGCAATAAAGTACAGAATGACAAAATTCTGTACAAAATCTATTCTTTAACTGGTTAGATATTTTATCCTCTTGATAAGCAGTATATTATCTACTCTACAGCAACACATAAATAGATTGCCTTCTCACAGCAGACTGTGAAAGAGCCACAGCTAAGAAAAATTTGGCTTTAGGAAATTAAATAAAACAAGGGTTCTGTGCACTACAATGTCTCATTCAACATGCTTAACTACAAATACAGCAACTTTGCAATCTTCGCAAGCAGGTTGAACTCAATGAATGAGTTTGTGCTAATGATGTGATATTATTTTTGATTATTAAAATAGAGCAGAATCCCTGGGAAAAGCAAACAAGCAAACAAACAAAAAAACCCCACAGTAGTCTTGCTGAAGATGTTACTTTTCCATTTTAATGTAAACATGATTTTCTTAATAAGAGTTTTAAAGGAAATCTCAGAATAGTAAAGTAAAAGAGAATTTCTGTGATCCTGAGAGATAATATATAAACTAAAGGAACAGAAAATGAAAAAGTTTTGTGAGAGGAGATACTGCAGTGAATGTACATCTATGAAAGTTCATAAAAAGAAGTGTATTGCACAACTAGAACTGGTTCTTATCCATAATTTTGGAGATTTTTCACAAGTGGATATGTTGCTTTGCGTGGAAGCTCTCTAATTGCCTGGCATTGCCAGAAACAGTCCAAGGCAACCAAAATAATCTGTTTATCTCAGGTAAAATTAAAGAACTACAATGCAAGCCATTAAGAAAAGAGGAGTTTTACTCTAACAAACATATGAAAGAGCACCGAGCTTGTAGAGTTAGAGAGGATCAATATCAGAATGAACTTCGAAAGTAATATAATATTTGATTTACATTTTTGGAAAACAGAGGAGTAGAAGGGAGATGTTGACTTTTCAACCTCACTGCAACAAGTGCCAGAATAGCTATGAGGGCATAGATTACCTAATTTACATCATTCTGCTCTGGCCATTAAACTGTTTAACAGCATTATTTCAACTAATGGAAAACCATTAACTTTTTGGTGTGTCATTTAATATTAGAAGAGTGGATGGCTACTGAACAATTGAGTTTCTACAGCATATTTTTAATGGTTCTTAATTACGGATATGTCCTCAAATAAACTCATAAAACCTGTGTCTTTCCTACTTTAAGTTCCTTATGTCATAAACTCTGAAAGTGCTAATAATTCTCTGCTAGTTGACATCACCTCCTGACTCTTCAAGTGAATTTTTGTTCCCAAATTATTATATTACCTTCTATGTTTCTGCATTAGGGAGCATCTTGTTACTTTACACATTATCATTGAAAAACCATTGACCTTCACACTGTTAATGTCACAGGGTCTCCAATGATCAAATACACTATCTTACAGTACAAAATGCACTTTCAATTAAACTTTTGAATGCCAGTATGTAAGTTAATGGCAATAAAAATAATTTAGAAATCACAAGAGTTTTACTGTTCAATGAGAATGAAATTACAGTGTATCTTTTAGCTTTCAACAATGACATCTTTAAGGTACTACTTTAGGGATATCTTAGGAAGGATTTGCTTCTTTGTCCCCTACCAAAACAGAGAGTATGTAAATTCAGATTTATCTTGGAAGAATTAGCTAATAAATAGTATAGAATCATAGAATCATAGAATCAGTCAGGGTTGGAAGGGACCACAAGGATCATCTAGTTCCAACCCCCCTGCCATGGGCAGGGACACCTCACACTACATCAGGCTGGCCAGAGCCTCATCCAGCCTGGCCTTAAACACCTCCAGGGATGGGACCTCAACCACCTCCCTGGACAACCCATTCCAGGCTCTCACCACTCTCATGGTGAAGAATTTCTTCCTCATGTCCAGCCTGAATCTCCCCACTTCCAGCTTCATTCCATTCCCCCTAGTTCTATCCCTACCTGATATCCTAAAAAGTCCCTCCCCAGCTTTCTTGTAGGCCCCCTTCAGATACTGGAAGGCCACAATAAGGTCACCTCAGAGCCTTCTCTTCTCCGGATTGAACAGCCCCAACTCTTTCAGTCTGTCCTCATAGGAGAGGTGCTCCAGCCGCCCTCTGATCATCCTGGTGGCCCTTCTCTGGACACATTCCAGCATGTCTATATCCCTCTTGTAATAGGGGCTCCAGAACTGGAAGGAGTGAGTAGAATATAACACAAATTTGTAGTTATCATTTTCCCATCTCTAACTTATTTGATTTCATTTATCGTAAGAGGTAGAAAGATAATGACAATATTAAGGTAGAACAGAATGAAAACTAGCATTTCAGGAAAACTAAATAAGCATTTAAGAATAGATGCATTCAGTGGGTGCTGTATATAAATCTTTAATGCATAATCAGGATTTTAAAAGAGCTATTGTACAGACACACACACAAAATTAAAAAAGGTACTAAAGAACAGCATATTCTTATAGCATCTTTCACTGAAGTAACTTTCAGGCTTGTCTACATTTAGCCTATATCTGGGGATAAGCTATAGCAGTTACTGTATTACTGCTGCTGAAGCGGGTGAGTGCCCCAGTGAGAGCTACTGAATGCTTTCTTTGCTTTAGTCTTTACTGCTAAAGCCAGCCCTCAGCAATCCCAGTCCCTGGAGGTAAAAGAAAAACTTTGAAGAAAGTAATACAGTCCCTTGGTCAAGCAGTATTAGGTTAGAGATCACCTCATCAAGATGAACATTCATAAATCCGTAGGTCTCAATAGGATGCACCCAGGAGTGCTGAAGGAGCAGGCAGATGTTATTGCTAAGCCATTCTCCCTCATCTTTGAGAGGTCCAAGGGTCATAGAAAAGTTGAGAAATGTTTGAGGACTGAAGAAAAAACAATATCCCTCCAGTCTTCAAAAAAGATCAAGATGGTGGACCCAGGGAACTACAATTAGTCTCACCTTCAACCCTGGAGAAATGATAAAACAACTCATTCTGTAGGTCATCTCTAAGCGTGAAGACAAAAGATAGTTATCAGGAGTGGTCAGAATGGACTCATGAAGGGGAAATCATGCTTGACCAATCTGATAGCCTTCTATGATGGCATGACGGTAGACAAGGGGAGAGCAGTAGATATGTTATTTACCTTAACTTCAGCAAGGCTTTTGACATGATCTCCCATAACATCCTCATAGGTAAGTTTAGGAAGTCTGGATTAGATGAGTGGATAGGGAGGTGGATTGAGAACTGGCTGAATGGCAGAGCACAAAGGGCTGTGATCAGTTGTGCAGAGACCAGCTGGAGGCCTGTAACTAGTGGTGTTCCCCATGAGTCAATATTGTGTCCAGTCTTATTCAAATCTTGATCAGTGACCTGGAAAAAGGAACAGCACATCCTGTGTAAGTTTATTGATGAAACAAAACTGGGAGGAGTGTCTGACACACTAGAAGGCTGTACTGTCATTCAATGAGACCTGGACAGGATGAAGAGTTGGGCAGAGAGGAACCTAACGAAGTTCAACAAGGGCAAGTGTAAGGTCTTGCACCTGGGCAGGGAGTAAACCCATGCACCAGTACAGGTTAAGGACTGACACGCTGGACAGCAGCTCTGTGGAAAAGGAAGTCCTAGAGATAACAAGTTATGTGCCCTCATGGCAAATAAGGCCAATGTTGTCTTGGAGCGCATTAAGAAAAGTGTGGCTGTCAGACTGAGAGATGTTCTCCTCCCCTTCTACTCTGCCATAGTGGAGCCACATCTGGAGTATTGTGTCCATTTCAGGGCTGCCCAGTTCCAGAGAGACAAGGAACTACTGGAGAGAGTCCAATGGAGGGCTGTAAAGATGATTAAGGGACTCTCTCTCTCTCTCTCTCTCTTTCAAGTAAACGCTGAGAGACCTTGGACTGTTTAGATTGGAGAAGAGAAGACTGAGAGGAGATCTTATCAGTGCTCATAAACATATAAATGGTGGGTACCAGGAGAATGAGGCCAGACTCTTCTCAGTGGGTCCCAGAAACAGGGCAAAGGACAACGGGCACAAAATGGAAGAGAGGAAGTGCCTTCTGAACATAAGGCAGAACTTTCCTTTGACAGTGTCAAAGCACTGGAATAGACTGCCCAGAGAGATTGTGGAGTCTGGAGATACTCAAAACCCTCATGTTCAACCTGTACTAAGTGACACTGCTTTGTCAGAGGAATCAGACTAGATGAATTCCACAGGCCACTTTAACCTCCAACCATTCTGTAATTAAGCCCTTAAATTGGATGACCCAGAAAAGAGTAATTTTAAGTGGGAAGAGGATCAACACCAAGTTTTTGAGCGGCTCAAACAGGATCAAAATGAGTAAGAAACCAGCATCAGTGGAGTAAAATGAGAAGTATGGAGGTGTAGCAGAAAAAAACCCTGATATATAATGATCCAATATTCTGTGCTGCCTTTAGCCTTACTAAAACTCTTCTGTGTACAACAGGAGGGGATTCCATAGACATATTAAATGGCACTGGAAACCTGTTAGCGGACCACAGAATCAAGCCCTGTTGGTCACCATGGGAGCTCTGCCTAACTGACATGTAATTAAGTTTATGTATCTGAATCTTGGTCTTAAAGTAACTTTTGTTGTTATTGTTGTTCCCACACATACCTAACACCATTTTAGATCTCCCAAGACAAATAGCTTGACATCTAGATCCTTCTCCAGAAACATGTAATTTTCCTGTAAACCATATGCCATTTTTCCAAAGCTAACAGAGACTTCTCAGATGTCAAAGGGAGTCTCATAAGGTACTAGATGCACATTTTCACATTGATACTCTTGAGGTCTGTAATCTAGATGCTAGTGTCTGAAATTTCCACTTTAGGAAATGCAGGGTTTAGGAAATCCAGGATTTTAAATACAGTGGAAAGGAAAAAAAATGACAAACAAACAAGAGCATGAGTCATCTTAAATAACGTGTCTGCTTCTCTCTGTGGCCTTTATAGGAAGTGAGATTAATTTTGTTGTGATATAGGCACTTCATGTTTTCTCATTACTGAATTAAGAAAAAAGAATGATAGAGTGATATTCCTCATATGTACTTTAAATATCTATTCTATATAAAATGTATTTTACCCAGGAAGTCTTCTCCTCAGTTTGGGATAAGGTGTTCCCAGATGTAGCTAAGAGGAGTCATAAGTGGAGCTGGGTACAGGGCTAATCAGGAGACACTCAAGTCTCTGGAATTTCCTTGGAAATAATTTCTGATGTCTATATAATATATAAAGGGAACAAGCCTGAGTTTGGTGCCTGTATGACTGACCTCAGTAAAGGATTCCTTGATCTTCAGGACCTTGGATTGCCCTTCTGCTGCTCAGGAATCTCTGTGCTTTGGGACAGACACTTGGTTTACTCTTCCATGTTCTTCCTGCACACTCATTCCAAAACTGAATTCCCTATTTTTTTTTCCAATCCAAATATTTTAAAACAGTTTTTGATGTTTTAAGTCAGAATTTAGTAGACTCTGAGACAGTGAGTTGCATGCAAGACAGAGATGAAAGCTTAGTTTTCATTAAAAGGTTTGGTTGTTTGGCAGAGATTTTTCTTGAAGGAATGTTGGTATTCTTTTTCTTTTCCTCTGTGACCTATATTAAAGTGCTTCCCTCTAAATTCATTCTTTGAAATCCTCAACTTTGAAATCCTCCTGTCCACTGAGACAGGTGCTGCTATTTGAGTTCATCTTATACTTTCACTTTTTAATAAAATATTTTTTCTTAGAACTATTTTATCTTTAAAATGTGAAGTTTGTCTTATTTGATATCTAAGAAGAGAAAAAGCTCTACTTAACACTGCAGGGTTGTGCTGCCATTCAGTAAGACTTAGACAGGCTGGAGAGTTGGCCAGAGAGAAATTTAGTGAAATTCAACAAGGGCAAGTGTAGAGTCTTGCATCTGGGAAAGAACAATCCTATGGATCTGTATAGGTTGTGATCTGACCTGTTGGAGAGCAGTGAAGAGGAAAAGGACCTGGGGGTCCTAGTGGATGAAAGGATTACCATGAGCCAGCAGCGTGCTCTTATGGCCAATGCCATTCCGGGGTATATTTGAAGGGGTGTGGTTAGTAGGTTGAGACAGGTTCTCCTCCTCCTCTACTCTGCTCTGGTGAGGCTGCATCTGGAATATTGTGTGCAGTTCTGGGCCCCCCAGTTCAGGAAGAGCAGGGAACTGCTTGAAAACCTCCAGCAGAGAGCCACAAAAATGGTCAAGGGAGTGGAACATCTTCCTTATGAGGAGAAACTGAGGGAGCTGGGGCTCTTCAGCTTGGAGAAGAGGAGATTGAGGGGTGACCACATTCATGTTTATAAATATGTGAAGGGCGAGTATCAGGAGGATGGACCCAGGCTTTTCTCGGTGTTGCCCAATGACAGGTCAAGGGACAATGGGTGGAAGATGAGGCATAGGAAGTTCCATGGAAACACAGGGACAGAATATTTTCATTGTGAGAGTGATGGAACACTGGAACAGGCTGCCCAGGGCGGTTCTGGAAGCTACTTCTCTGGAGATATTCAAAACCCATCCGGATGCCTTCCTGTGTGATCTGGTATAGGTGGTCCTGCTCTGGCAGGGGGTTGGAATAGATGATCTTTCAAGGTCCCTTCCAACCCCTAACATTCTCTGATTCTGTGTGCTTCTGTGAAAATGAGTGAGGTCATGAAATATTAAGGAAATAAAAGTTTTTAATAATTTGAACAGAAGAGTAAGAAGTAAATATTATTCCCTTTCTTTTCTTGTGGTGGGTTGAAATTCCTCCCTCCCCCCAACATTAACTTTATCAGACTAACTTAGTTTGGAAGCAAATGGAGCTATATTTACAAGCAAAACTTCAGTCTACAATGGAATGCAATGAATATGTACAAATATGCAGTATTTACAATATTTACAGGTGTTTACATTTAGCAAAACAGCACAGGTACCCCCCTGGCCAAAAGACCAGGGAAAGTTGTCTCCCTGCCTCCGAGCCCTCCCTGGCCTCCCTGTGCAAAGGGAAGAGAGAAAGAAGCAGGATAAATAAATACCAAAACAAAGTGATGCAGCCAAGGTCAGCAAATCCTGTTAGTATATCTCCCCAGCGAAAAAGCAAGAAGAGAGCAGAACACACTGCCACACTGCTAAAGATTGTTTTGAGAACCAAACCTGATGGGAGATATCCCTCCAATGGAATTGTTTAGAATAATCATTATTTTCCTTTTTACACCCAATAGCGATTTATTTACATTTTTCTATTTTTCTGCTCAAAATCGTTAACAAATTTTAAAGGTGTAGCCTGAAACTACCACATACCTAAATTGTAAAAGGTAAATGTTGATAGCTCAAAAAGAGGATGCTAAAAGACTAGTGGAGAGGCTGGGTTAGGCCAAAACATAACTTATGAGCAAAATCAATTAATCCAACAAGCCTAAGAGTATTGCTTTACAATTTTTTCCTACACCTTTCATGTTTGTGGGAGCAACTCTGAACCTTCACTTTTGTCCTAATCCTTTAAGTCTTCAAGTTGTATATGCTGAAGAACACCTATGTCTAGACTTGAAGTGGAGGTGTGAGACAGCATGAAAATTTGTAGCAAGTATTACTGATGGAATGTAAATTCATTGTCTAGTTTAAAGCAAAGTAGCTTTTTCCCTCTGCCATTTATGACTGGCGTTGGTACACTAGCAAAATCCTCTCTTATTTGAATTGATGATAAATCTTCCATTGACTTTAATCAGGTCAGAATTTCAGTTATATAATTTTTCCTATTAAAAATTAGAAAGGATATCCACTATCTCTTCCTCATAACGTTTTTTTTATTTTCCAAATTTTTCTTTAAGAGTGCTGTGCAGTCTCTAGGAATACTAAGTTTTAATAAGAGATGATCTAAGGTATGTCCCAAGGACAATGTAAAATTGTATAGACTCACAGCTGCAAGTATTGAAGACAAAATAAAGCCTTGACTTTGAACACTTACTTTAATATTCAAAAGCCTGAGGACACTCTCTTTGCCTCCTTTCACTTCCTATTTTTGTATTCAAAGGATCTGATCATAGCATGTGATAGAAAATATAAAAATCTTGAATCTTTTACGTTAAAAAATTGGAACCAAAAATGTAAAAATGATAGTTTACACAACCTGAGAAAAAATTACCTTGGTTATTTTCATTTTAACCCAGCATGAGAAAAAAATGATCCATTTATAGGAAATATGACAGTAATTTCAAAATATGAATTCATTAACTCTACTGTCCTGGTTTGAGGTAGAACGAAACTAAATCTCTTCAGTGATACTACTTTTCAGCTCAATGTCTGCTAAGTAGCTGCACTTTCTGAAGTTGGTGACTTATTTTTGCAGTCAGTGTGTGCTTCTAAAAGTTATAACGGTTGATGTTTCCTAGTTACTACCAAGGATTTGTTTGCAGAAAGGTTCTTGTTTATATTTGTTCCTATGGAGATAAATGTCACTGCTATATGTTGTATACCATGTTGAGCGTGCAGAAAGTAAAGGTTGCACCTATGGGGAGATGCACAACAAGCTCTGCTAAAAAGATTATCTTCACACATGCTCATTTCTCAAGCTTGTCCAGGTCCCTCTACATGGCATCCTGTCCATCAGGAGTGTCAATTCAAGTTGGTTTCATCTACAAACTTGCTAAAGATGCACTTGATTCCGTTGTCTATGTCATTGTTTAAGATATTAAACAACAGTGGTACCAGTACAGAGCCCTGAGGGACACCACTTGTCACCAATCTCCATCTGTACTCCAGGCTATTGATCACTGCTCCTTGGATGCATCCATACAACCAATTCCATAATCACTGAACATTTCATCCACCAAATATGTATCTCAAATTTAGAGGGAAGGATATTGTGGAAAATCAAGTCATCAGCTTTACAGAATTCCATATATATGACATACGTATTTTTCCCTTGTCCACTAACAGTCACTCTATCATAGAAGGCCACTAAATTGGTCAGGCAGCATTTGCCCGTGGTGAAACCGTTCTGGCTATCTTGATGTACCTTCCTGTCCTCCACAAGTCTTAGCATAGCTTCTAGGAAAACCTATTCCATGATCTTCCTGGGGACAGAGGTGAAGCTCACAGGTCCTTCTTTCTACTCTTCTTAATAACAGGACTTCATCTGACTGCCATGATCTTTCAAATATCCTGGGGAATGGCTTGACAACTACAGTAGTCAATTCCACCAGGACTCTGGAATGCATCTTGTCAGGTTCCACAGACTTGTGTATGTTCAGGTTCCTCATGTGGTCACAGACAAGATCTAGGCAAATTGTACTCACACCCACTGGAAACTGAAAATAAGATTACATTATGTTGGGGTCTTTATTAACTTGTACCAACTTCACTTTCATCATCTAAGCTTGCCATAGTTAATGCTCTGCTAGGTGGTTGAGTTTCTAGTTTCTTTAAAGTAAAGAATTCTTAGAGATATACAATTGCTGCTTACCTCCTTTGCATATTTCTGTTTCTTTTTTTTCCAGTTGTCTCACAGATCTTTGTGAGAGAAAACTCCCAAAGATGAAGGTTTAAGATACTTTTAATATAATAAGGTAATGTTTACATCTGCAAATTACAGCAAGGTACTGCCTTAGCTCATTGACACAGCAGAAGAAAGAATTTTTGCATTTTTCATCCTCTAAACAGAATTTCAGTAATGCTAATATGGAAACTTTAAGCTGCATTAGACTGAAAACAATTCAACTCTATTCCCTAGAAGAAAAGAAATTAAAATCAGGTTTCAAATATGTAATAAAAAGGAAGGGAAATCTATATAATGATTCTGATGTCTAGTCACCTCAACATTGAATGGGAATTAATTTGAAAATATTGTAACATCACCAAGAAACGAAAAGGAAAGAAAGGAAAGGAAAGGAAAGAAAAGAAAAGAAAAGAAAAGAAAAGAAAAGAAAAGAAAAGAAAAGAAAAGAAAAGAAAAGAAAAGAAAAGAAAAGAAAAGAAAAGAAAAGAAAAGAAAAGAAAAGAAAAGAAAAGAAAAGAAAAGAAAAGAAAAGAAAAGAAAAGAAAAGAAAAGAAAAGGAAAAGAAAAGAAAAGAAAAGAAAAGAAAAGAAAAGAGAAAAGAAAAGAAAAGGAAAAGAAAAGAAAAGAAAAGAAAAGAAAAGAAAAGAAAAGAAAAGAAAAGAAAAGAAAAGAAAAGAAAAGAAAAGAAAAGAAAAGAAAAGAAAAGAAAAGAAAAGAAAAGAAAAGAAAACCCAAGCAAACACCAAAACAAAACAAAAACACAACAAAAAACACATAAACCCCACACATCTCATTTCCATTATTTTCAAGGTGCTTCTCCAAAGCTTATACTGTTGAACTACATTTAATTTCATCCTGCTTATGTTTTTTTTTTTTCCTTTTTTATTTTCCCTCTCATATACTTCAGATCCCCAGTGATTGAATAGGTACCTTCAGGACATGGTTCATCTGACTTGGATAGATATGAGATGAATCACTGAAGGAAGTCTGGGCTACCCCAAATTTACTCATTTCCATGTAAACAGCTATATCTGGTTATATAAATCTCATCCATATGGCATGCTTAGTTTTGTTTCATTTTCCTTTGGGATCATTTTAGATTACAGTAGCTGTTTAAACAGTTGATATGCATTGGCTTAATGGGCACTTCGGGGAGAGTATTCAAAGTAGATAAATGTGTTAGACATCAGGAATCTAAACACAGATAAAGAAAGGCCTAAGCTAGAGAGCAGAAATGGTTAGAAAACAGAGAGTGTGAGACAGGAATCAGAAATATAAAGCACTGTCATTGAAAAACATGCTGTACATTGTCAGATCTCTTGGGTTGAATAGTAAGGGCAGGCCTGCAGAATGCTACTTTGTCCTTTAAAGCAGATAAATTAAAATACTGAGGAGACCTCTTCTGGGATCAGACAACTCTGGAACATACATGTTAAGATGTTATCATATGTAGTCATTCAGTTGTGTAGTCAACTGAAGTCTGTGTTACTGGTTTGTTTTTTTTTTTTTCCAATAAACAATCATGTTCTTAACTGCAAATAATCTAATCACAGAGGTTTTGAAGGGACCTCTGAAGATCATCGAGTCTAAGCCTTCTGTCAGAGTATGATCAGCTAATGATGACATAGGAATATGTTTAGTCATGCCTTGAAAGTCTCCAGAGATGGAGACTCTACCACCTCTCCAGGCAGCATGTTCCAGGGCTCTGCCACCCTCAAAGTAAAGAAGTCCCTCTCATGTTTAGGTGAAACTTCCTGTGCTCAAGCTGATGCCCGTTACCTCTTACCCTGTCACTGGGGACCACTGAGAAGAGCCTGGCCCATCTTCCCAATACTCAACCTTAGATAATAGTTTCCATTTCCATTTTAGGTTTTCTGACATTCCCTGGATACAGAAATTGCCTTGCCCTTCACTGCCAATTCCATCTAGACTCTATTAGGCACACCTACCTTCTCAAGAATTGCTTGTGATGCATCTCGCTGCCTTTACAAATTGCCTTTCCTATAAGACTTTAGGAAAAAGTAAAAATAAAATAAAAAATAGTGTCCAAAGCCATAGCTAAATAAGCCTCACTTTGAATATCTCCAGGGATGGGGCCCCAACCACCTCCCTGGGCAACATGTTCCACTGTTCCACTACCCTCACAGTAAAGAACCTGTTCCTAACATCTAATCTAAATCTACTCTTCCCTAATTTGAAACCATTTCCCCTCATCCTATCACTACAGTGCTTTGTAAACAGTCTCTCTTCATCCTTCTTGTAGGCCCTCTTCAGGTACTGGAAGACCACTATTAGGTCTCCCCAGATCCTTCTCTTCTCCAGGCTGAACAATTCCAGCCTTTTTAGCAGAGGTACCCCCTAATTCTTTTTTGTGGCTCTCCTCTGGACCTGCTCCATCAGGTCCTTATTCTTCCTATATTGAAGGCTCCAGACCTGGATGCAGTACTCCAGATGAGGTCTCACCAGAACAAAGTGATAGAATTACCCTTCTCAGTCTGCTGGCAACTCATTTTTTGATGCAGCCCAGGATGTGATTGGCCTCCTGGACTGCAAGCACATACTGTCTACTCATGTCCAGCTTCTTGTCCATCAGCACCCCCAAGTCCTTTTCCTCAGGGCTGCTTTCTGTCACTTCATCCCCTAGTCTGTATTGACAGTGAGGATTGTTCCAGCCCAGGTGCAGAACCCTGCACTTGCTCTTGTTGAACCTCATGAGGTTCACCTGGGCCCACCTCTCCAGCTTGTCCAGGTCCCTCTGTATGACATCCCACTCTGTCCAATTCAAGACAGCAAAGATGTAACCCAGTGACCCAACAATAGATGTAACCCGAAATCTACATCTATTCTAGTAAATGAATGAACATATTGTTTTCCAATGTTGCTGATAAATGATGTCATGTGTCTTGTGTTAATACTTTTGAATTTTCTTCTCCACCAGAACAGAATGGCTTTTTAAATATTTGCTATTGTTATCTGCCCTTTACCCATGCTTTCTGTGAGCAGCACTCAGGCAGTGGACAATGGAAATCTGTCACGGAAGAGAAAGTCACTTCAACCCTGTGGACAGTGAAACTTCATGGATGATCACAGAAAAGTGTCTGAGTTCACATCCTGATCCTTTTTAACTTACTAGTACTGAAGTATTCTAAGATGAAAGCATTAGAGAAAAACTCCAAACTGTATGTTTTACTGCAGACTTTATTAAAGCTTTTAACAGATTTGCCTTATAAAGAGTATAGCCCAATAAGTTTAAAGGATCACATATGAATGAGACATCTAAGATCCCATTAGTGGTCTCAGTGGAGTCTGGGAATCTGATCAGAGCTGTGTATATCAGAGTGAGCTGAATAGCTCCCTAGGTTGCAGTGATAATACTTATTTGGTCTCCTCTGACTGCAGTTGGGCCTTAGTTGCTTCTCTAATGTGTGGATATGCCTAATTCTCTGTCTCTAAAGATAATTAATCTGCTTTGGGAGCCTGACAGGGGGCCAGTTGGAATAGATTGGCTTATGTCTTTTCCAGCTGGACTAAATCACTGGGAGAATGCTTGATGCATCCATGTCCCACATTGCTTATTTCAAGTATTAATTTTATGTGTAATGATACAGAGTCCATATTATAATTATGGATTACTTTAGGTAAAAAGTGTCTGAAATAATGTGAGGACAATGTTACAGACTACCAAGAAGTTGTTTTCATAACAACACTGCAAGTCACAAGCAAATAGCACATAGTGTTTGGGAGGCCTGCTGGGATAATTTTGGGATATATCCTAGATAATGAGAGTAAAACTTGTTATAGTTCCTTTGAACAGTAAAACAACTGCTGAAACAAATAATCTTCTCAATTCTTCCCCCAGTTCTCAGTGACAGAAGGCAGTTGGCAAATTTACAAACAGAAGCTAACTGGAATCCATGCAGTGAAAATGATCAGGTATCTCAAATGAAAGAGGGACCGAGATAAAGAGACAATGTAAACACACTGATTTTAGAATCATAGATTTGTTTTGGTTGGAAAAAATCTCTAAGATCATCAAGTCCAACTATCAACCTAACACCACCATGGCCATTAAACCACATTCTGAAGTGCCATGTCCACACATTTCCTGAACACATTCAGGGATGATGGCTTCATCATTTCCCTGGGTAACCTGTTCCAATGCTTGACCACTCTTTCTGCCTTTTTTTTTTTTTCTAATATCTAATATAAACTTCCCCTAGCACAATTTCAGGTCATTTCCTCTCTTCCTATCGCCTGGTACTAGAGAGAAGAGACCGAACCCCACCTCACTACAATCTCCTTTCATGTAGTTGTAGAGAGCAATGAGGTCTCCCCTCAGCCTTCCAGTTCCCTCAGCTGCTCCTCATTAAGGCTTATGCTCTACATTCTTCACTATCTTCGTTGCCCGTCTCTGGACATGCTCCAGCGACTCTATATGTTTCTCAAAGTGAGGGGCCCAAAACCGAACACAGTATTCAAGATGTGGCCTTGCTGGTGTCAAGTACAACTACTTCCCTACACCTTCTGATTACACTATTCCTGATACAGGCCAGGATACTGTTGGCCTTCTTGGCCACTTGATCACATGCTGGCTCATGTTCAGACAGCTGCCAACAAACACCTCCAGGCTCATCATGAACCCATGCTGACTGAGCCTGATCATCTGGTTGCTCTGCACATGCTGCATAATGGCACTCAATATGACCTGCTTCTTGACTTTCCTCAGCACTGATGTCAGACTGACAGGTCTGTAGTTCCCTGGGCCCTCTCTTGCTGTAGATGGACATAACGTTTGCCATTCTTCAGTCAGTTGGGACCTTCCTGGTAGCCAGACCTGCTGGTAAATAATGGAGAGTGGCTTGGTGAGCTCTTTCATCAGGTCCCTCATCCCACATCCTTGGGTATATGCCATCTGGCCTCATAGACTGGTGTATGTCTAAGTGGTACAGCAGGTCACTAACCATCTCTTTTTGGACTGTGAGAGAAAGGACAGAGATTCTTCTTAGTCCTCCTTTTATTGCTAATATATTTGTAGAAGGATTTCTTGTTCTCTTTAACACATGAAGCCAAATTAATTCCCAGTTGGGCTTTAGCCCTTCTAATTTTCTCCCTCCATATTCTCAAGACAATCTCGTAGTCCTCCTGAGTGGCCTGTCCCTTTTTCCAACAACCTTAGACTCTCTTTTTCTCTCTAGGAACCCAACAAACCACTCTATTTAGACAGGCTGGCCTTCTTCCCCACCAGCTTGTCTTTTGGCATATGGGGATGGCCTGTTCCTGTGTTTTAATAGTTCCCTCTTGAACAGTATCTAGCCTTAACAGACTCCTGGACCCATCAGAACTGCCTCCCAAGAGACTTCGTCTACAAGCCTCTGAAACAGGCCAAAGTCTGCCCTCTGGAAGTCCAAGGTGGAAGTTCTACTGACCTCCCCTTCACTTCTCTAATAATTGAGAACTGTTATTTCATGATTGGAGTGCCCAGAAAAGCCCCCAAACATTACATTGCTCAAAAGTCCTTATCAGTTCACAAACAGTAGGTCCAGTAGGGACCTTCAGAGATCATCAAGTCCAACCGCCCCTGCCAAAGCAGGATGCCTAAAAAAAAAATTATCTGTCTCGTTGTCCTAACTGGGTGAGCCATAACAGACTCCCATGAGGATGTCTGTTTTGTTGGCCTTCTGCCTGATTCTTACCCATAAACAGTCAACTCTACCATCACCATCATCAACCTCAATACAAGCAAAACACTCCATATAATAATCTTTTTATTCTTCACTTCCAGGGACAGAAAATGTGAAGTAATGTGAAGACAAGGAATATGCAAATTAAAAGAGCTTGAGGAGCTCAAGGAGCTTTTTTCTGCCTCTAAATTGAAGCATTTAATATTTTATTAGTAAAGATAATATAAAACAACAGCTTTAATTTTGTTTTCTTCATATGTGAGCAGGATATGTGTCACACCATGAATGACCATGGAATTCTTTACAGTGGCACCTGTAGGGCCTTTACCGTTGCAGGTAATCCTCAGCTTCATTTTTAACATAACTTGAAGATACCTTTCTGCTTTGTATTTCTTTTATTCTTTCTATAGCGGGGCTTAATGGATTCAGAGTTTCTATTCCCAAATTTACTAACATTAATTTCTGTTTATCAAAAAGTGATTATGCCTAGAAATTTCTACATCATATTGAAACCATTTGAATCAAATTGCATTTTATGACACTGGAAAATTATTCTATTATGAAAAGATACTCTTACTCATATGTGCTATGATTTTATGTTTTTTATTCTTGGGTGCCTGAAGATCAACAGTTTTTGTGTATTTATGTCTTCAACAAGAAGAGCTTAAGAAAACTTGCACTCTGGTATCAGTAAGTTATGATTTCAATAGTTTATATGTAGATGTGTATATTACCAGTTCCTGAACTCAAAAATGTTCTCAGAAAACATCTCTTACTCTTTAGCTTTTTCTCTAGAATTACAGAAATACATTTCCTTATCATTGGCCTATAATGTTGCCCTTTAAAAACAAACAAATAAATAAACACAAACCCCTTACAAAACAAAGCAATCAAAAAATCCCCCCACAATAATTTTCTAATAGCGTATTTCCTTTTTCACCAAAAAAAAAGAAATCACAGAATAACAGAACATTAGAGGTTGGAAGGGATCTTTAGGCCAACACCCCTGCCACAGCAGGACCACCTAGAGTACATGACACAGGAACACATCTGGGTGGGTTTTGAATGTCTCCAGAGAAGGAGACACCACAATATTTTTTTTCCCCTTTAGATGTTATGCCAGCCAAAGTCAGTGAAGGTCAACGATGAAAAACGAATTTTATACCTCACTTCAGAAAAGTAATCAGGTATGCTGAAGATACAATAGGCTGTGGAATCCTTTGTAGAAATGTGCTAGGTTATGAATACTTGAAAAAGGGAAATGAGATAATGGTAAATAACATTTATCTATGACATTTCTCCTTTTCTTTATTAGAAATGCCCCAACTCAGCAAAGAAGCATATATACTTTTCTCATATTTTGGAAGTATGTCTTTTCCTACCCTCTATACTATTTCACCCTCAACAGAAACTAAGCTATAAATTCCTGCACACCTGGGGTACAAGATAAGGGGGTTTAAAAGTGATATCATTCTATATTAAGCTGATAATTCTGTGATTTTCTGATAAATGAAATACGTCTTTATCTACAAAATGTGAGTATTCATTTTAAAACATTTTAAAAACAGACAGGTTTGTTTGGGTATTTTTTTAAATAAACATAAACTTGAGAGATTTTCTTCACTCTTAACCTAGTCATATGTCTGTACTTGAAAAGAGCATTGGCTTGAGAATGTCAACAGCTTTAGAACCCCCACAGTGCTGGCTCTATAATAGACACAAAAGGAACAGTAAAGAAAACCAAACTGTTTACTGTTTCTGTCTCTTCATAAAGTATCAATATCTGAGTGTATCATTGCATGAATTTTTGTGGAGATTGAAATTTAAATTGAATAGAACTTATATATCAGATAGCTGGAAATAATTGGCAGGCATAGTTTAATTCAATTGAATTCAGTCTTGGAAAGCACTACAAATTTATTTATCTGAAGAGTTACTTGTACAGTATATTGTTTTTTTATAGAAATTGAGTGAAGTAAGAAGAAAGGAAATGAAACCACACAAATTCCTTTAATAGCTTTCAGGTTCTTAAGGTTCTATAAAGGCTTGTCTTTGTGATGGAAAATGTTTAGATTGATTTAAAACAAGCTTTCCCTTTTTTAGAAACAAACAAACAAAAAAAAACCCAGAATGGACTTCATGTTTAGTTAATTGTTCTCAGTATATCACAACTATTACATTTTTGCTATATCTAAAAAATAAATATGGGAAAGGATGTTTATGTGTTGCCTTGAGTTTAGGGAGCAAGACAGATACTCTTTACCCCTCCCCAAAAGGAGTAAAAAAAGAAATGCTCCACACAGGATTAGAAAGAATTGGAAATTTAAAGGAAGTACTACATGGAACTAAATACAGCAATGCAAAAACATGAAAAATACACCAATACTCCAATCTGGTCTTTACCAAGATCTCACTAGGCCAGAACCTTCCCAAAACCTTTCCTCCACCAGGCCAAAAATCCAGGCCTCAAATGCACCTCCCCCCCATTCTCCCTACCCCCCCATAGCTAGGCCAAAATGATGCAATTAGAAATTAATCCTTATGGCAGCCAAGCCAAACTGCACAACCTCCCCCACAAAGCAGAGATAACTGTCTGCATGCAGCTGGGAGAAGAGAGGGGAAGGAAAAAAGGGACAAAACAGTCAATTATGCCCATTTATATAGGGGAGTAGATGCAATACTATGGAATAACATAATTTCTGGTGCCATCCCCCTTGGGATTGACAGGAGGTCCAGTTCCCTGAGAGGACCTCTCTATGGTTAGACAGCTATTCCTTAAACCACAACATGTGTGCATTGAATTTAAGTAGATTTGTATTACAAGGATATGCTGCTATTGTCTGACTGTTCTGTACAAGCCTGCCCAAAACCCCAAACTACCCAAAAATACGGCCAATTGCAAACCACAGTAGAAAATGTTATTAAATTTGAAGTGTGATGCTAAAGCAATAAAACCACTAAACTTAAAAAATGTTAACATAAAGTATGCCAAAGTTCATTTCATAATTTAAATCTATGCATACAACCTTAGAATCATAGAATGGCTTGAGCTGGAAGAGACCTTAAAAATCATGTAGTTCCAACCCCCCCTGCAATGAGTACAGACACATCCCACTAGAGCAGCTTGCTCAAAGCTTCATCCAGCAGGCTCACACGAGCATGATGAAACATTCACAACTTCTCCAGGTAACCCACTCCAGTATCTCACCATCCTCATAGTATGAATCACATTACCAACCATTAGTACTCTAAATTAAAAAAAAAAAAAAACCCTGGGTTAAGATAAAGACTTGAGAAAATGAGTTTTACTGAAAATGAGATAATACAATAACCAATTACCTTAGCCTTTTTGCTGAAAAGTGCAGAAATAGCAGCAGAAGCCAGCAACCTACTTGCCACCACTCTCAGCCTGCAGCCAGCCCAGTGCAAAAACCCAACACCTCAACCGTGGAAAATTGAAAGCCATGGCCAGAACAGGAAGCCTCTTGTTACAATGTGAACTTCAAGTGTCATGGCACTTTTGCTCCAGGTAGCACTTTCATTTTGAAGCTGGTATGATATCAGCATAGTATTTGAATGTGAGCAGCAGATTCAATTCAACCCTTGACATTCTCCACCTCCTATTCTATACCATCTCTGTCATCCCTGGATCCATCTGGATCAGTGCATGACCAGGCCAAATGGTGGGGCTGCGTTTCCATGCCTGAGGCAATTCATTCCAATGACTCCTTTGTGTCAGTGTGAGCTGAAATCTACAATCTATGATGAAATGCAATGAATATGTACAAATATACAAAATTCACAACATTTACAAATATATACAATCAACAGAAAAGCACAACCAAGATCCCTTTGCTTCCCCCTAAGGGACCTTTCCCAAGGGGCCTCTCTCCCAGGGACTTCCCCTGTGGACCCCCCTGGCAGAAAGCAGAGTTAGTTAAAGCAGAAAGTTGTTAACTTAGCTCACCAAGGTCAGTGTGTTATCTTCAGCCAGAAGAGAAGAAGAAACAGCAACCAGACACCCCAGCAAGCTGCCCCGACTGCAGATTGCAGAGTGCCCCACTTTGTTTTGGGTAATAGTTCTTAAACATTTCTATCTATCCAATGGAAGTGTTTAGAACAATCGTTATTTTGCTTTCTTACACCCAATAGTGACTTATTTACACTCTTTCTCTGCTTTAACTTTGCAAAGAAATATCAAAAGACAGTTTCAAACCATCACACTCCTTCCACTGCTCCAAGTGAAAGCAAAATGTGGCTTGCATTCTGGTGCTCAGCTTCCAACACATTCAGCTGCTGGAATCCATCTGTTATACCAGAAATACAGATGGGTTCCACCCCTCATAGTTTGATGGCATAAGATTACTCTGGGTGCCTGTATCTACTAAAGCTTTATGCTCTTGTGGGTTTGGTTTACCAAGCCATCAGATCCATACAGCCCATAAACCCAGTTGTGCCTCTCCTCTACCTGGTCGGAGGCAGGACCACTCTACTTCTGACTGGAATCACTTGCATCTCGAGAAGATGCTTTGGAGGTCCCTTCAGGAAGATCAGAAGCTGTATCGTCTTGTCTGCTCTTTTTGGGTGACTTTCCACTGGAAACTGAAGCAGTATTCTTTGGGGGAGAATTTCCTTGTAATTCACATACTCATGCAGCTAGGACTGAAGTGGGGTTTCTATCCCACTTCCTCATGTCCTCCCCGTGGTCACATAAATAGAGTGTGCCATAGTGCATAGCTGCCAGATTTTCTCAGGTGAGGGGCAGGTGATACGGGACAGGCTTATTCTCTGGTGTGGCTGTTATGCCTGTTGATCTGTCTGTGGGCCCAGAGACCTTCTCTTGCCCCTGAGCAATCTGAACAGTGATGAGAAGAGTTCAATAAGCATAGACCAGGCCATGACACATTGCAGTGATTTCTGTCTCTCAGGAACTTCCAGGCTTACAATAGAATTTTTCCAAACATTTCACCAGTTCGTCAGGATTTTGTACTTGTGAAGTGCTGAAATTCCAAACCACTGGAAGAGACCTAGGCATTTGCCCATATTTTGCTCTGCAGTTTGCTTTCCTCTGAAGCCTATTTTTCTTTCAGTTCATCTTTTAATAAGGTTTCATACAAAAAAACAAATTCAGATTTCAAACATCAACACACTTTAGTATGGAAAGATACATTAAATAGAGAAAACAATAGGTTTCCCTTCTTCCTAAAATTAATTTTGATTGCAACATAACTTACATGTAGATAAAGATTTTGTTTAATAGCCATTGAAACTACTGCCTTCGTCTGGGTTGGAATCCTTTCCTTATCTTTTAGTTGTCAAACTATTGGTTTACTGTTCTGCAAAGAGATTTCACAGTTCAGTTATTGCATGCAGAACCATTTTTATTCTATGAATTTTATGTGTGATGTGTCTGAAAACTTCATTGTGTTCCCCTTATCTGTTATTTTATTAGAAATGATTAATAATAGTTTTTATTTCCCTTAATTGAGACCTATAAGATCATACAGGTCATTGATGTTCTTTCCATTGGTGAGCTATTTCCAGCCTATCATTTAAAGTTAATTTGTATTCAGGTCATCACTAGTTTATCAGATTATCAATTAATTTTTTGGGATTGTCCAAAGAGGTGTACTGTCAGGCTTAGATTTCCACATTTCTTCCCTACCATTAGTAGCTGATGAGTCAATTGGTTTTTAAACACTCTCAAATTCCTCTTCCTCCCCTCCAATATGCAGCTCACATTAGTTATGTCTTTTTTACATGTTTAAACACATAATCTTGCTTTAATTTTTATTTTGCTATCTCTGTTAAGTATTTTTTGTTTCTTTGTTTATATTTTGCTGAGTATTTTCTAAGCCTACACAGATTCATAATATGATTGAGGTTTGAAGGAATTTCTGGAGGTCATCTGATCCAATGCCTGTGCTCATGCAGGGACATCCAAAATAAATTGCTCAGGAACATATCTAGACAAATTTCTAATATCTTCAAGGAGGAAGACTACAAAATGTGCTTGGACAACTTGTGCTACTTCACAGTCACCTTCACAGTAAAAATATATTTCCTAATATTCACAGGGTACTTTCTGTATTTCAGATTGAGCCCATTATCTCTGGTCTTGTCACTGGGCACCAATGAAAAGAGCTTCTCTCTCTCCTTTGAACTCCCCATTCCATGCCTTTTTTTCATGTTGATCTGTCACAGGTCTCTCAGCTGTTTCCTCATATGTGAGATGTTTTAATCCCTTAATCATCTCAGTGGCTCTTCTCTGAACTTTTTTCAATATGTCCATGAATTTCTTGTACTGGGGAGTCCAGATCTAGACACAGTACTCTAAATATGGCCTTGCCAGTGCTGGATAGAAGGGAAGGGTTATCTCCATTGACCTGCTGACAACACTCTTCCTAATGCAGTCCAGGATACAATTAACCTTTTTTGTCAAAAGAGTACATTGACAGCTTATAGTGTCCCCTTGGACTTTCAGATTATCTTTTTGCAAAGTTGCTTTGCATCCGAGTAGCCCCCAACATATATTTCTCAAATTCTTTGTAAAACTTCATGAGGTTTCTGTCAGCTCATTTCTTCAGCCTTTTGAGGTCCCTCTGGATGGCAGCACAACCATTTGATGCATCAGCCAATTTTACTAGTCTTGTGCCATCATCAAAACACACAGTTGTCTTGGTTCAGAATTTGGGAAAGACTCAGTCCTTTTTAAAACATTTCTGTGTGTGAAATTAAGGCACAAACAAGGTCAAATATCAAAAGCAAGGCTATTTATTGCTTGGAGCTTTTATACAGAGGTTTTTGATTGCAGCTATCTCTGGCCCCTCACCCTAAGTCATATTATTACACATATGTGTCTAAGTGTTACCTCCAGGGGTTCTTGTGCTTGCAGGGGTCAGGCACCAGAGTGGGCCTTCACCACCACCCCTTTCCTCCCACCTGTTCACCACACTCCCTGGGCTTATTGGGCTAGGATGTGTTATCTCTGTTGCATATCCAGGGGGTCTTTCCACCACTTCCTTCTGTGGCTGCTGCTATCTCAGTGAGCAGAGATGATCTTTTCTTTGTTGAGGCATACCTCAGTTCCTGATGTAATCACCATTACAAGATAATTTGCATCTAGACAACAGGTAATCCATGTTTCAGAAAAATATGTCAGTTTACATATTATTCCTTTACATGACATTGTACAATGCCTTATAAATCATAAGATTCAAATATTTACCTTAAACAATTTCCTATTTTCTTGCAAAGATCTTTTACTGTCAAAAGCCTGGTTCTCCACAAAGAGACCATAAAGATGAGGAGGGACTGTCTCAGAGAAACACAATGATTAAGTTGGTACAGAACAGATACATTGTAATGGGTTAATCCTGACTAGACCTGGCTAAACCTTGTGAGTTGAGATGAGGACAGGGGACCAATTACCATAACGGGGAAATCAGACTTGATTGGTGGAAAACTTAATTTACTGACAATTAGCAACTGGGCAGAATAGCAAAAAATAAAATTAAAGACACCTGAAATTTGCTCTGTCCCACATGGAGGCAGTTAGTAGGAAACTGGGGAACTTCTTTTCTCCAGCTGCTCAATACACCAATTTACATAAGAATAATGTTGTAACTGTAAAGACAAAATCATAATCAAACCTACTTCACAATACTTATCAAATATTCATTTTGAAAATTCCATTTAACATTTTTTGAGTGAAACAGCATTCCTTTTCTTTGCAAGATGCAAATTTGGCTACTGACACTCATGTTGTAATTTAATTATACAGTTATCATACTTGGGTTAAAGGAACATAATTTATGGCAAACACTGTAATGAACTAGTGTTATCTGTGTGAACCACACAGCTCGGCTATTTCTGTTCAATATTTTAAATTGCCAGTATTGTCCTCCAACACAATTCCTTCACAATTAAAACCTTTCTGGCTTAATAGAAGAATCCCAGAAAATATGGCTACGTTATTATTCCCATACTGGTCATACAAGGGAGATATTCTTGTTTTCTTGTTATGCTGCTATTCCCTTTCCTCATTCCTGTAAGGAGCATATAAGAGAAAAATTCAACTGAAAAACAAAATATTTAATAATTTTTTTTTAAAAAGAAATTCTGTGACAATCTCTCTCTATATTATCTACATATCTATATCCGTAGCTATCTACACTTATAATCTATACAACCACTTTCAAGTCTACTTGTACAAAGTGATTTGATGCACTGAATAGTTAAACTTTCAACAGGCTGAGATAAGGATCTCTGATCTGTATGTCCCCTGCCTTGTCCTGTTTTGAAGATGGACAGCACACTGTGATGGTTTTCCATACCTTCCCCTAAAATTAGCAGTACGTAGTCACTCAATTTAGTGAACTCACCAGCTTAGCATAATTGACTACATCCAATCACAGAATCACAGAAAATATCCAGTTGGAAGAGACCTCGAAGATCATCCAGTCCAACCTTCAACCCATCAATACTAAACCATGTCCCTAAGCTCCAGGCCCATGTGCTGCTTAAACACCTCCAGGGACAGTGATTCCACCACTGCCCTGTGCAGACCATTCCAATGTTTGATAACCCTCTCTGTGAAGAATTATTTCCTGAACCTCCCCTGGTGCAGCTTGAAACCATTTCCTCTAGTTCTGCTATTTGCACCAGGGAGAAGAGGCTGGCCTCCTTCTCGCTCCAACCTCCCTTCAGGTAGTTGTAGAGAGCAATGAAGTCTCCCCTCAGCCTCCTCTTCCCCAGACTGAACAACCCCAGCTCCCTCAGATGCTCCTTGTAGGCCATGTGCTCCATGCCCTTCACCAGCCTTGTTGCCCTTCTCTGAACACACGCCAGAACCTCAATGTCCTTCCTATAGTGAGGGGTCCAGAACTGAACACAATACATGAGGTGTGTCCTCACCAGTGCTGAGTTCAGGATGATGATTACCTCCCTGTTCCTGCTGGCCACAGTGTTTCTAATACAAGTCAGGATGCCATTGGCTTTCATGGCCACCTGGGAACACTGCTGACTCATATTTAATTGACAGTCAACCAGAACCTTCAGGTCCCTCTCAGAGTTGCAGAGTTCCAACTACACATCCCTAAGTCTATAGCTTGCCACAGGGTGTTTGTGACCCAGGCAGAGGACCTGGCACTTGGCTTTGTTGAACTTCATACAATTAACCTTGACCCATCAGTCTAACTTGTCCAGGTCCCATCACAAAGCCTCCCTACCCTCTAGCAGATCAACACAGCCACCCAGCTTGGTGTCATCTGCAAACTTACTGAGGATGCACTCAATGCCCTCATCCAGATCATTGACGAAGATATTAAAGAGGAGAGGCCCCAGTACTGAACCTGGGGGATGCCACTAGTAACTGAGTGCCAGCCAGACTTAACTCCATTCACCGCCACTCTTTGGGACCAACCATCCAGTGCAGTGCTACTCTTATCCAAGCCTCGTGCCATGAGTTTCTGAAGCAGAATGCTGTGGGAGACAGTGTCAAAGGCTTTACTAAAGTCCAGGTAGACAATATCCACGGCACTTCCCTTCATCCACTCCTTTACCTTATTGTAGAAGGAGATAAGATTAGTCAGACAGTACCTGCCTTTCATAAACCTGGTTGTCTTGTAAGTGTCGTGTGATAGCACTCAGAATGATCTGCTCCATGACCTTTCCTGGTGCCGAGGTCAGACTGACAGGCCTGTAGTCCCCTGGATCATCCTTCTGGCCCTTCTTGTAGATGGGTGTTACATTTGCTACTCTCCTGTCCATTGGGACCTCCCAAGTTAGTCAGGACTTCAGGTAAATAATGGAAAGTGGCCCAGCAAGCACATCTGCTAACTCTTTCAGCACCCTTGGGTGTAGCCCATCCGGCTCCATAGACTTGTGTGTGTCTAAGCAGTGTAGCAGATCACTGACCACTTCCTCATTTATTGTGATGACCTCATTCTGATTTCTCTCCTTGACTCCTAGTTCATGAGACTGAGGGTCCAGGGAACTGCTGGAGCCACTGCTAAAGACTGAGGCAAAGTAGGCATTGAGCACCTCAGCCTTCTCCTCATCTTTAGTCACTATGTTTCCCTCTGCATCCAACAAAGGATGGAGGCTTTCCCGAGTCCTCCTTTTGTTGCTAAAGAATTTATAGAAATATTTTTTATTATCCTTAATGGCTGTAGCTATGTTGAGCTCTAGCTGTGCTTTGGCTCTCCTAATTTTCTCCCTGCATAGCTTCACTAAATCTTTATAGTACTTATGAGGAACCTGTTCCCTCTTCCAAAGGCCGTAGACTCTCCTTTTGTTTTTGAGGTCCAGCCAAAGGTCCCTATTCAGCCAGGCCAGATGCCTTCCCACCAACTAATTTTTCAGCACACAGGGACAGCCTGCTCCTGAGCCTTTAAGACTTCCCTCCTAAAGTATGCCCAGCCTTCCTGGACTCTCATATCCTTCAGGGTCACCTCCCAAGGGACTTTGTCAATCAGTCTCCTGAACAGGCCAAAGTTGCTCTGTGGAAGTTCAAAGTGGAAGTTTTACTAACTCCTCTCCTTGTTTCCCCAAGGATAGAGGACTCAATCATCTCATGATCACTGAGCCCTAGACAGTCTCCAACCTTTACTTCCCTCACAAGTTCTTCCCTGTTCACACAAAGCAAGTCCAGGAGGGCACCTTCCCCAGTTGGCTCTCTCAACAGTTGTGTCAGGAAGTTATCCTACACACACTCCAGGAACCTCCAAGATGTTCTCTCCCTGCTGTATCGTATTTCCAGCAGACATCCAGGAAGTTGAAGTCTCCCACGAGAATAAGGGGTAGCTTAGAAAAAGTTTCACTTACCTCTTCATCCTGATTGGGTGGTCTGTAACAGATTCCCACTATAATATCACTCTTGCTGGCCTTATTCCTGATTCTTACCCATAAGGACTCATCCCTATCACCACCTTCATCAATCTGCATGGTTTCATATGTCTCCCTAACACAGAGGGCCACTCCACCACCTTTTCCTTGCCTATCCCTTCTGAAAAGTTGGTACCCACCAACTGCAGCACTCCAGTTGTGGGAGTCATCCCACCAGGTTTCCATGATGGCTGATATATCATAGTTTCCTTATAGCAGAATAGCCTCCAGCTCCTCCTGTTTATTGCCCGAGCTGCGTGCATTGGTGTATAAACATTTTAGGGAGGGAACTGAGTACATAGTTTTCAGCCTTGAGGTGGGGTTGACCTTCTGGTTATCTAAGATGCCAACACACTGCTCCACAAGTGTTGGGCTACTATGCCCAGAGTTCTCAGTGGCAAGGCCAGCTACATCCCTGTCCCCCTTTAAAATTAGTTTAAAGCCTTGACAATGAGCCCAGATAACTCTTGTGCAAGGATTTTTATCCCTTTATGGGACAGATGAACTCCATCTGTCACCAGTAGACCCAGTGCCAAGAAAGTCTCCCCATGGTCAAAACAACTAAAATTCTGTTAGTGTCACCAAACTCTAAGCCATGTGTTAATCACATGGATTTTTTTCTTTCCTTCAATATCACTTCCTGTCACTAGAGGGACTGAGGAGAACACCACTTGTGCTCCCAAGTTCTCAAGCAATCTCCCCAAAGCCCTGAAATCTTATTTAATTGCTTTTGTACACCTGTGCATTGCCTCATCACTCCCAATCTACATAACCAGCAGCAGGTAATAGTTTGATGGCTGCACCAGACTGAGGAATATCTTAGAAATGTCCCTAAGCCATGCCCCAGGCAGGCAGCAGACCTCCCTGTGGGATGGATCAAGCCTGCAAACTGGCTCTCAGTTTTCCTGAGAAGGGAATCCCCTACTACTACCACCTTTCTTTTTTTTTCTTGTTTGGACTAGTACTAACTTGTGGGACTGGCTTACAAGTCTGGGGTAGCTGCATGCATGGACATTCATCTCCATCCTTGTTTATCGGTCCCTCTGTTTCAAGGATCCCATATCTCTTGTGTGTGGGCAACTTGGAAGACTGGGGGAATTGGAAGCGGGCTTGCCTGCCTCTCCTGCCTCACCAGAGAGGGACATGCTTCCATTCCTTCCCATCTCTTAGGTTTCATTCTTCTTCCAGGTGACAAGAGGGCATGGGATCCCCTGCTTTTTTGTGCCACCCACACCTGCTGCTCTTCCCCCAGGTACAGCAGAGTTTGACTCCACGAGTCTCTCTCTTTTTCATATCCCCTTATAGTCCTTAGCCTTGCAACTTCTTCCTTCAGCTCAGCCACCAAGCTGAGCAGATTGTTCACCTGCTCACATCTAATACACATGTTGTCTCTGCCACCCTCCATTGCAAGTGCTCCAACACTCACCACAGCCAGGGGCCTGGACACCTACATGTCTGCTCAGAACCTCTGTCTGGGTACCCACAGTCCTACTGACAAGAGCCCTCAGCCTGTTTGTTACCATGGCTGGATCTCCATCCCTGACTGACTTCACAAGCTGTTGGGACACACCCAGGTGACTCACCTTGCTTGTTGATTGACCTTGCTCAGTGTGCAGGGGTCACAGACTCCAACGAGCTGACAACAGCTGCAGCACTCCCCAGGGCACACACAGTCACTGTTTGCTTGCCCTGTGCTGTGTGGGCAGAGACTTATTGTCTGATCGGCAGTGGGTGGTACAGGTTCTGCCCACTCAGGGGGGTGGTGGGCAGTGCTGGTCACTGCAGCAGATGGCCGTTTGGTGTGTTAATGCCTTCTTTAGATTTACCAGGATTTGCTGGTTCCGACCACTCTAGCTCAACAGCCTGCCCACAAGATGCCAGCCCCCAGCACAGTAAAACTGTTTTTCCTAGCTTCAAAAAGCCCTGGAAAGTACTTTTTGATGGCTCTTTTGGCAACAGATCCCTTGACAGCACAGCCTTACCTCCACCTCTCTGCAGCATTTGTACTTAGGCTCTGTGTGTTTAACCATGAAACGAATTATTTGTTATTCTTCAGAGCAGCAAATTGCCACCAGAGAGGCGATATTTCAGAAACATTGTCATTTATGAGTTTCACTGCCCATCCAGGTTGAATTTCTGAGTGATATTTGTTATTTATAGGTATTTTCTGAATGCTGCCACCAACAGATTTCAAACTAAGTGTTCATACACTGTACACTTGGGCATTTCCACTTTTAGTGTCTCTCTTGAAAGGTATAAATCACAACAACTTTTATAATGCATGAATCACAAATATCCAACATTGTAAGACTGATGTCTGTCCTGGGTTAACACAGCTACCTGTCACAACCAAGCCTCCTCCCTCCATCCCTTCCATGCCCCTGAAGATAAGGAGAGAAAATAACACAAAAAGCCCTGAGTTGAGATAAGGAGTTTCATGGTATGTAAAATGGCTATTTTGCAGAAAATCACAGCAAAAGCAGAAGTAGCAGCAGAAGTCAGTGATAAAATGAACCCCCCACACACACTCCTAAGCCCACAGAGAGCCCAGAGGAAAAGACCAATATCCCAAAACTGGAAACAGGAAGCCCCTCATGTTAGAATTCGAATTACAAGCCACGTGATACTTTACTCCAGCCAGCACTTTCATTTTAAAGCTGGTATGATGTGGGCATGGTATTGAATACTCAGCAGCAGATTCAATTGGCTAAACCTGTGACAATGGCCACTTGAATCATTTACAAGCACATATAGAGATTTACCCAATTATTGATGCAATGTAGTTATCTGCTCTGGTATGGTTCTCTCCATGGGCTGCTTGGAAATTATCTTCTCCAGCAGCCTCAGCACCTCCTACCCTTCCTTATTCATGGAGCAAATTGTCTTGGGGGCAATCACTGCGCACCTGAAGGATGGCCAAGGAATCAGGCCCAGCCAACATGGATTTAGGAGGGGCAGGTCCTGCCTCACCAACCTGATCTCCTTCTATGATCAGGTGACCTGCCTGGTGGACTTAGGAAAGGCTGTGGATGTAGTCTACCTGGACTTCAGCAAGGCCTTTGACACTGTCCCCCACAGCAAACTCCTGGCCAAGCTGGCAGCTTGGGGCTTGGACAGCAGCACTGTGCGCTGGGTTAGGAACTGGCTGGAGGGCCGAGCCCAGAGAGTGGTGGTGAATGGTGCCACATCCAGCTGGCAGCCTGTCACTAGTGGTGTCCCCCAGGGATCAGTGCTGGGCCCCATCCTATTCAATATCTTTATTGATGATCTGGATGAGGGGATTGAGTCCATCATCAGTAAATTTGCAGATGACACCAAGCTGGGAGCAGGTGTTGATCTGTTAGAAGGCAGAAGGGCTCTGCAGAGGGACCTTGACAGGCTGGACAGATGGGCAGAGTCCAACAGGATGGCATTCAAAAAATCCAAGTGCTGGGTGCTGCACTTTGGCCACAACAACCCCATGCAGAGCTAAAGGCTGGGGTCAGAGTGGCTGGAGAGCAGCCAGGCAGAAAGGGACCTGGGGGTACTGGTTGACAGCCACCTGAACATGAGCCAGCAGTGTGCCCAGGTGGCCAAGAGAGCCAATGGCATCCTGGCCTGCATCAGGCATAGTGTGGCCAGCAGGAGCAGGGAGGTCATTGTACCCCTGTACACAGCACTGGTTAGGCCACACCTTGAGTACTGTGTCCAGTTATGGGCCCCTCAGTTTAGGAAAGATGCTGAATTGCTGGAGCATGTCCAGAGAAGGGCAACGAGGCTGGTGAGAGGCCTTGAGCACAAGCCCTATGAGGAGAGGCTGAGGGAGCTGGGATTGTTTAGCCTGGAGAAGAGGAGGCTCAGGGGTGACCTCATTGCTGTCTACAACTACCTGAAGGGAGGTTGTAGCTAGGAGGGCGTTGGTCTCTTCTCCCAGGCAACCAGCACCAGAACAAGAGGACACAGTCTCAAGCTGCGCCAAGGGAGGTTTAGGCTAGAGGTGAGGAGAAAGTTCTTCACAGAGAGAGTGGTTGGCCATTGGAATGGGCTGCCCAAGGAGGTGGTGGAGTCACCGTCCCTGGAGGTGTTCAAGAGGGGATTGGACGTGGCACTTGGTGCCATGGTTTAGATAGTCATGAGGTTTAGAGTGACAGGTTTGACTCAATGATCTTTGAGGTCTCTTCCAGCCTTCTTGATTCTATGATTCTATGATTCTCTGACTTTGGTGTTCTCAGGGCTGTTTCTCACTTTTATTCTTGCTTGTTACTGTATATGAAGAATTTTTCCCTTTCTTAAATTTTTGCCTAGAGTTAACGCAAGCTAGAATGATGGGCTTTGTTGTGGAGGGTGTGATGGTTTGAAACTGTCTCTTTAATTTTTCTTCTCAAAGTTCAAGCAGAGAAAGCAAGAGTTTAAATAAGTCACTATTGAGTATAAGAGAGCAAAATAATGATTGTTCTAAACACTTCCATTGGATAGATAGAAATGTTTAAGAACTACTACTCAAAACAAAGTGGGGAGTCTGCAGTCGGGGCAACTTGCTGGGGTGTCTGGTTGCTGTTTCTTCTTCTCTTCTGGCTGAAGATAATACACTCACCTTGGCGAGCTAAGTTAACAACTTTCTGCTTTAGCTAACTCTGCTTTCTGCCAGGGGGGTCTGGGAGGGAGGCCCCTGAGAGAGAGGCCCCTTGGGAAAGGTCCCCTTAAGGGTGAAGCAAAGGGAACTTGGTTGTGCTTTTCTGTTGGTTGTATATACTTGTAAATGTTGTGAATTTTGTATATTTGTACATATCCATTGCATTTCATCATAGATTGTAGATTTTGCTTGTAAATACAGCTTTCATTCACTTCCAGACCAAGCTAGCCTGGTTATTGTCAGGGAGGGAGGGGGGCGGAATTTCAGCTCACACTGACACAGAAGGTCTTTATTTGAGCTAACTAAAACTATGTCCAGCATGTGGCAGCCACTATCCTCTACTCACAGAAGCCATTCCTGAAGCTCCCTCCTGCCAAAAACCTGCCACTACCTCCAATATAAACTACAAAGGTATCCGATTAAAGTTATGAGTACAAACAAAAATACCAAAATCTTATTGTATTTCACAGATTCACAGAATGATAAGTGTTGGAAGGGACCTCTGAAGATCACTGAGTCCAACCCTGATGCCAGAGCAGGATCACCTAAAGCAGATCACTTAAAAACATGCCCAGTTAGGACTTGAAATTCTCCAGAGATGGAGATTTCACTTCCTCCCTGACCAGCATATTCCACTGTTCTGCCATCCTCAAAGTAAAGAAGTTCCCTCTCATGTTTAGATGGAACTTCCTATGTTCAAGTTTATGCCCGTTGCTGCTTGTCCTGTCACTGGGAAACACTGAGAAGAATCTGGCCCCATCTTCCTGACACCCACTCTTAGATATTTGTAAGCATTAGTAAGATCCCCTCTCAGTCTCCTCTTTGGATTATTAGAATGAAACAAGCAGGAATGAAAGATCACAAAATGATCAAATATGTTTCATTTAGAAATCTCAGAATCACTGAGTCAAGGTAAGCATAGAGATGGTGATGAAAGGGAATGGATATGTCAAGAACTGCAGACATGAGAAGAAGTGGAAGTTCTAAGTAAGAGTTCTAAGTAATTTTGGCATAAAGGATTATGTTTCTATTGTGTATTTTATTCAATATTAATCGCTATCTTGCTTGATAAGGAATCTTTTTAAGTCAGCCAACATGGTTATTTGTGATTACTGGGAAGCTAATCATGGAAAGCAAAAGTTACCATATATAAAAATTACATATCTATATCTATATATAGGCACATGTGAACACTTATACACATGAATATCTGGTGCAGGTGGAGTTCAAGCCAGCCTGATTATGCATGTAGCTTTTTTCACCCTTCCGACTAAATTTCCTCTTTCCTAGGATGTTAGCAAAAGTCTGTATACATCTTCCTAAACCTTCAGGGTGAGATTTTGTTTGCCTAGGGATTGAGTACTTAAAATAGATGCCTATAATTTTCCCTGGTTTCTTTAAACAAAATATTGGGGGCGGGGAAAAAAGTCTCACAAACATTAGAAAATTGTCAGTTTATCTGAACAAAAATATCTCTTACAGGTACTAGGTCAATGGTTCCAATGCTGTGCAAAACATATCAAGCAAATTGCAAGAAAGACTGCTTTACTAGTCATTATCTTCCAAAATTCCTCCCATCCCCCCGTGGGCATTATATGGACAGTGGACTAACTTTAACATCTGGAACTAATAAGGAGAAACCTTATGATCATACTTCTCAGCTGGTGAAGATGGTGAGCTATGTATATGGGAGCTCTCTATTTAGTTGCCTAAGCAAATAAAGCCTGGTTCTCTCACTTCTAGGATAAGTTCTACAAACAACAAGAAAATGTAGCATCATATCTTCCTCATGAATTTCCCATTTTATGAATTGTAGCAACTGTGTTCATTTAGATCTCTGTTAAGCTTATTAAACAAACCTTGCGAACATACCATTCTATCTTAAAGGACAAATAGCCTTAAGCAGAATACAACTGCATGGCTTGCTCAGTCGAAGCAGGACATGTCAGGAGAAATTATGTTCCCTAAAGTTTTATTCTTTGTTACTATGGCAGAGAAGCAACAAAGGAAGATAATTTCTATGATGAGAAGAAACTGGTGTAGGCTAAAATACGATTATACAACTCAAAGCAGGAATCATGTATGCAGCTACTCCCCGTGAATGTGATAAGAATATTTAAATTTAACCTTCATGAAGCCTAGATAGAATAAAGTATAGCATCTAAAGTACTAAACCAGTTATCTAAACAATAATCTTAAATCAAATATTGTATGAATATGGTCTACTTGTGCACTTTTTGCAATAGTGTAGTAGCTAGGGTTTTCCTAATACGTGTATATGCATGTTCCTTCCACTTACACATATAAACTTTAAAATGAATTGTACACAGCAGTGTGGAAGATCTTTGGTATTGCTTGTCTGTAAATAATGCAGCTGTAATGAGAAAGAAATGTTTTCCATCTTGGTCCCTTCAGTTTTAAATAAATCACTAAGAAAGCAAATATAGTAAAAATGTCATTAAATTCCATTAAGATGTCCACTTGCAATCCTTTTCTTCCTCTTGACTTCCCATCAGAACCACAGCCCACTGATTCACAATTTAATGGTCTAGTGTCCCTGTGCATTTTAATTCACAGTTGTCAGCCTGATAACAGCCAGCTCTGAAAGCCTTAAAGGCCTAAACTTCCATGACTCATGGATCTTAATGTTTCCATCCGTGATCTAATATTTTCTTATTTCTCTCAGCTAGTGTTTCATCAGATTTTTTTCAGTCTCTGATGGTAATTGTCTGGGATGCACTGTGTAAAATTTCTTTAGTTAAATTTAATTACTTCCTTTTCTAAAGTGTTGTGTCAGGTCTTGCTTTTTAGATCCAAAGAGATAGATTAAACAAGCAAGAAAAAAAATGACAAAAAAACCCCTTGAGCTGGACTTCAAGCTATACTCTGACTTTTATTTGTAAAGCTCAAAATCATTCCATATCTGCCATATACAAATGCATAGATATTAACCTCTGGCTAGTCATGACTGTAGATAAATAATTTCACTGTTTCACCCACAGAATGCTAAAGTTGCCTTTTTGTCCTTACCTGGGGACACAGGATTTTTAAAAACACTATGTGGATAACTGTTTCAAGAATAACAAAACAGAAAGTTTCCTGCTTAGTTTCCCTTAGTAAGTGATCCATTCAATGCTCAAAGTGTATTTTTATTTAAAATGGGTAAGTATCCCACAAGTATTCTGTAAATCACTTGTAATACAAAGGCAGATGAAATGCTCAGCCAGCTTAACAATGACAGTGCTTAATTCTTGCTTTATATTTTGCTTCCCTCAGTTTTATAAATTATAGGTAATGCATCTTTGAGAACAGGATGGAAAGAAGAAAGCAGCAATGAAAGATGCACAGATCTCTTCAGAATGTAAGGGACCACTACTTAGATTTATATAAAGGATAAATTATGCAAGATTTAACTGATGTGTTTTTTTTTTTTTTTAAATAAAAGTTACAAATGCCATGCACTTAGTAGACCTGTGGTTTAAGACTAGTAGCAAGACCACTCACCCATCTTGGGTTTTTAAATCTTGCTAATTTTTTAATTAGTTCTCTTTATATCAGTGCTTATGGCATTAAGAGCCTAACTTGAAGATTTTTTTTTTTGTTTGTATGTTTGGCTTTGTTTTTTTGTTTTTGCTGAGCGTCCTTACATTAATCTAGAAGTGAATCATAGAATCATTATTTTAAAGAGTCATTGTATGGAAGGATCTGGGATAAGCAGTGATAAATTAACAATCATAAATTTATGGGAACATGGACATGTTGGAAGTGATTGCTCATTTGTGTCATCTGCTCAAAGCAGGAGCAACTGTGACCCTTTCTGAGGGCTTTGTGCAGTCAAGCCTTTGAAATCTCCCATCACAATGCCACATAATTATTTTACAGAAGCATCACTTGGGAAGGTTTTTATGAAGAAATTTTAGCTATAATTCAATATATGACCATCCTTAAGAAACTCAAACAAACCAAATGAAAACCCAGAACCCTTAACAAACCCCCCAAACAAAAAAAGTGAAATCAAAATCAAACCCAAAATTAAACCAAACCCAAACTAAAACTCAAATCAAAACCAAAACCATATGCAAAACTAAAGTAAGCATCCTCACCTATGTCCTCACACATTTAAAAAACCCCATGACATTCAGGAATACTACAAGTCTGTGCATAGCTGTTAGCTTCAGAATCCAGGAGGATGCTCAAGGAATAAAAAATATACTTTAAAGTTACTGAAAAAGTCTTAGTTACTAATTACATCCAGATTTCCCATGTTGAGAATGAAATACAAGATATTAGGGCTCATTAATAGAGATTTTAATAAAGTAATCTGATTGATTCAGAAACGGTGAAAGTGGAAAAATTTCTTGGGGACTCTTGAAAGTGCTTATAGTTGCCCTCTTAACACTTACTGATGTTAGCAGCTGAAGAACACTCACGTATTTCCACGTAAGTAATCAGTTAGATGAGAGGAAGAGCAAATAGTCTTAATATATTTTTAGATTTACATGCAAATGACTGTCATTTTCTAAGTGTTTCATTTCCTATTCTGCCTGATCTATTGCTTTGTGCTGTGAATATGTAATGTCACTTTCACATATTTAGAAAAATGATTGTTCTGACAGTCAAAGGCCATTTTTATGGAATGCAGTGCAAAAATTTGTGGGGCTGGAGGTTGGGGGATTTTAAAATGCAACAATGTTTTACTAAAACTGTTTTTTATTTTTTATTTTTTTATTTTTTAGGAAACTGAGTAATTTTCATTGAAGTTAATTCTGACAGAAAAAAAACCCTTTATAATTATGTTTGTATAAAGTATAGACTTTTTCTAATCAGTGCATCATGTCATTAGATTTAATGTGAGACTTGTTAAACTTCAGTACATCATTCTGTAGCAATAAAATCATTAGTGACAAATATGCACTCATATATGTACACTGTTCTTTATTAGTCATGGTTTTAATTATTGAACTCTTTTTAAGAATTATTTTTTAAGAATGTGGGTTTTGACTGTGTAAAGTACTGCTTAGACTGGGTAGACCTTTTTGAATTGACACTGTATCATAGCCACTACCATACTTGTGAGTTTTTTATAAAACAACATTATTGCTTCTACAACACTGGAAAATCAAAAGAGAGAAACTATAGAGCCACAAGGATGATTAGAGGACTTGAGCATCTCTCCTGTGAAGAGAGACTGTGATCCCTGGGGCTATTTAGTCTTGAGAGGAGAAGACTGAGAGGGGATCTGATCAATGTCTATAAATATCTGAGGGGTAGGTGTTAAGCGGAGGGGGACAGGCTCTTTTCAGTGGTTCACAGTGATAAGACAAGGAACAATGTGTTCAAACTTGAACATAGAAGATTTCACCTCAACATGAGGAGAAACTTCTTTACAGTGAGGGGTGATGGAGCACTGGAACAGGCTGCCCAGGGAGGTTTTGGAGTTTCCTTCTCTGGAGAGTGTCAAAACCCACCTGGATGCGTTCCTGTGTGGACTATCCTAAGTGATCCTGCTCTGGCAGGAGGTTGGACCTGATGATCTCTGGAGGTCCCTTCCAGCCTCTGATATAACGTGATACTGTGTGAATATACAAATAAGAACATACACTATATATTGTGAATGTTAATTATCCATCGAACAGGACTATTTCTAAATAAAGATAATACAGTTAAATTTTAGTGATTTTCCTTCTAACAGGCTCTTAGCTAACTAGCCATGCAAATCAAAGTGGATTGTTATCATTGTTATCATCACCTTCATTCACCAGGCTGAACCTATAATTTAGACTATATAAGGGATAAGCAAATCTTTCTACAACTAAGAATTATAACAAAAGGAATGTAATCCATGTTTTGGGCTCAAAAAGCCTGTCATAATGTACTGAAGATTTCTGAAGAGAAAATCATAGCTCAATGTGCAGAAGTCATAGTAAAGCAAAAAGGAAGGAAGCACAGTTTAATAAAGGTAGCACTGTATTGTCTTCTATTCAGATTGATGAAGCTTAATCAAGTACATTTTAAAAAACAAACACCCTAGGATATATGTTATGTAGCTATAGGGGAGTCTTGAGGGGTTTTTCATATTGTTTTGTTTTAGGGTTAGGGTTTGTTTTGTTTGGGGTTTTTTTGGTGGGTTTTGTTTGTTGGTTGGTTGGTTTGAGTTTTTTTAGATTGTGATTCTGAAGTGCTGAAAACTAATAATAGGTTTAAGGCAATTTATTGAGAAACCACTAAGAAAAATAAAAGCTAATCCTCCCTAAATACTCCCTAACTCAGAAACAAGAGGTGATTTCCAAGGCAATTTACAGAGCTGCAGTGAAGCTCAGGTCTGATATTAGGTTGTGTGATAATCCAGCAGTGTCCCACCAAGATGCTCTTGGTTGCTCAATACAGAACCATGACGAGCACTTTGGAAGTATTTGTGAACATCTACTGTGCAACAATAGCACCAGTGGGTGCTACAGCAAGGTTTATTACAAACTTCCCCAAAATTGCCATCTAATAACAACAAAGAAACTTTTGGGTTTACTTTCTTTCTGGTGTGTTATTTGGATGAACATCTTAGGAAACAGAAGGTCACTAGGCCTATGTCTTTGTGGAAGTTTTAACTTTGCATTTTAAAGTGAGGATAGGATAAAGTGGATTTTTCCACTTCTTCCCAGTGTGATTCAAGAATTACATATTTCCCTAAAGGTTTGGAAATCTTTGCTTATTGTAATAGTTCCTTTTTATTCAATTGATATTTTGCTTTTGACTCATCTAAAATTCAGATAACTTGACTCTGTTCAAAACAAATTGATTCTGAACACAGTATTCTTTCTCTTGTGTACCTGTAGGATTTTAATGAAATAATTTTGTTGGCTTGCAGCTCCTTTTAAATGTTAAAACACTTTAGATGTCACTTCATTGAAAGACAAAAGCCTGATATGGAATAAGTCTTCAGTTAGAAATAAATGGCTTAGCTGTTCTGAATGAAAGCATGATAGCCACAAAGCAGCAGGAAATTGCAGTGAATCTTCAGTTTCATCATCTTTTGTTTTCAATTTTAATGAATATCATTGTTCATGTTCATTATACGACAAAATTTGAAGGAAAAATCATTATATCCTTTCCCATATTGTTTGAATTCTGTGGATTGAAATAAGTAAAAATATTTTTTTGCACATATAATATCATGACAAATTAACAGATAAAACATAAAAACTTTGAAAGCATTGGAGATTAATGTTACTTATTGTCCTGAGTTTGGCTAGAATAAGGTTATATTTATGCCTTTTTTGTTGGTTGGTTGGTTTGGCCATTTTTCTGTGTTTGTGATTATTTCTTCTTTGGTTTGTTTTTTTGGTTTTTTTTTTATTTGGTCTGGTTGGTTGCATTTTTTGGTGTTGTTTGGGGTTTGTTGTCTTTTAGTTTTGTTTTGGTTGGTTGGTTTGGTTTGTTCTTTTTGTTTTTGTGCTTTTCGTGGTTGTTTTTTCTTTGTGGTTTTTTTTTTTTGTATGGTTGGTTGTGTTTTTTGATGTTGTTTGGGGTTTGTTTTGGTTGGTTGGTTGGTGTGGTTTGTTCTTTTTTTGCGTGGTTTTTGTGGTTGCTTTGTGTGTGTGTGTGTGAGAGGTTTGTCTAGTTGGTTAGTTGTAGGTTTTTTGGTGTTTCTTGGGGTTTGTTTTAGTTTGTTTTGGTTTGGTTGGTTGGTTTTAGGGGTTTATTCCCTTTACGGGAAGCTGTATGCAGTATTTCAATGGTATTATTGCTCTCTTTGATTGTTATCTCTGCTATATTCTGCCTTTTTCTGTTGTTTAAAAGTACTTTTCATGGGGGGGTGTGCGTACATACATGAACACATATGCTGATGTGTATCTAAGCATACATAAAATATTTTTCAATGCCAGAGAATGTTAGCAGCCAGTAAGATCTTGCAAGACATTAAACTGGAGATTATGGGTTTTTTTATGTTAATAACATCCTCAGAAAGCCTCCACATTCCTTGGGAACCCTTTCAAAAAGAGTGTGGAAAGAAAGTGACCTAAATATTTCCTTTGTCTCCAATACTATTAAAGCATTTTATGAAAAGACAGTTAATTGTAAGAGGCGCAGGCAGTCCAATAAAGAGGTACCGGATGACAGGAATACCCTTATTGAGGAAATGTCCTCAAGGAATGAGTTACACAGTAAAGTTCTATGTTGCTTATTTCTCTTTTTTATCCCATTATATCCTGGATTCATTCCTGTGGATAGTTCAATAACAGATTTAATGGAACCATTCTAGAGAGTTTGATAGCCCATTGTTTAAAGCACCTTTCTGGGAGATATGAACTATGGATTTAAATCTCTTTAAGCTGTAGGGAGCAAGGACAAGAACACTAACAATCAAGTATTTTCCATAAAGCACTGCTGTTACTTTGAATTGAACTCAATTGCCTCATAAGTATAGAGCAGAGGCTAAAGTGAGGTGGATTGGGGTTTCCATGGAACAAACTAGACTTTAACAGCTACATAACAAACAAGAATTTAACAGCTGCCTTGCCACTGAAAGCCCCTAAATTAATTTCTACTTGGTCTGATTTCTTCAGCAATCAGCTGTACTTTAGACTACCCAGAGTTAAAATTTCTAAATCTAAATGCACATCCAGCACACAGATTGTGTGCAGCATTAAAGGCCTGAGACTTGTTTGTTTCCTTATAAGGACCTACCTGTCTTTCACACATCACTTCTGCCTTTTGCAGTAACTATATAAAGATGCACTTCCAGCAGCTATCTACCAACATGACTCATTTCTGCAATCCTCATACAGACAAAATTCCAAATAAAGCTCAAAGGATGTTCAGCTAAGTGAAAAATGTTTCATTGTTACTTTTTAATTACAAATGTGTTACTGTAATTGTCTCCTAGTGCTTAAATTTCTGTGTTAATTCCTATAGAAAAGGGGATATGTCAGGGTAAGTGTAACTGTTTTCACGAGAAGCCAGGATTTTAGTTTGTTTCAGCTGTCCATGTATTTTAATAAATGTAAGGTGCTTTGCTTTTTTTTCCATTTTTAAATATTCAGTTTAGATTTTCAGCTGATCAGAGAATGTAAACTATTGTATTAATTAAAGCCTGCTTTAATTATATTCTATAAATAAATCAATGTAATATAGTTACATATCATTACATATATATGGCATTAGTCTATAGTTGTCTTAATTTGCTTTGTATTTTCTTACTGAATGAAATAGATATTTTCATATTTCTTAACTGTACTACGAATATGAGGTTGTTTGACTTTTCAGAATGAAAGAGGTTTTCATTTACAATCTAGCTAATAGATTTTTTTTAAAGGTTCAGTATCTCAGTTGCTTTTGAGAAATTCCAGAGAAATTCCAGAGAAGGGCAACAAAGCTGGTGAGGGCTCTGGAGCACAAGCCCTATGAGGAGCCTATGAGGCTGAGGGAGCTGGGATTGTTTAGCCTGAAGAAGAGGAGGCTCAGCGGAGACCTTATTGCCATCTACAACTGCCTGAAGAGAGGCTGTAGCCAGGTGTGGGTCAGTCACTTCTCCCAGGCAACCAGTGTCAGAATGAGAGGACGCAGTCTCAAGCTACACCAGGGGAGGTTTAGGCTGGATGTTAGGAAGAAATTCTTCACAGCAAGAGTAATTTGCCATTGGAATGGGCTGCCCAGGGAGGTGGTAAAGTCACCGTCCCTGGAAGTCTTTACAATAAGACTGGATGAGGCACTTACTGCCATGGTTTAGTCGATTAGATGGTATAGGGTGATAGTTTGGACTTGATGATCTTGAAGGCCTTTTCCAACCTGGTTAATTCTGTGATTCTGTAATTTTACTGAGGCATACTTCAAATGAATATCTCTGCATGCTTGAGGATATGTCATGTATGCAAATACGTGAACTAAATATATTTTTTGTTTTCAATATGCAAAATATGGTTTGGTATTTTTCTTTCAAATAAGCATGTATTTTATCTTATAGTACTACATATGGTTAAATGAAGGTGTTATTCTTTAAAATAATATGTTAATTGTGTCTGCAGCCCTTATTTATGCCAATTAGTACCACTTTCTCAAAAAGTTGTTGCAATTAAAAGAAAACAACAAAGCTATTTGCGCAATAACAAGCCACTTAATGCAAATAAAACTGTCACAAACTGGATCTAAATAGATCCATGCTTTTGTGAGTTGTTTTGACATTCTATGTTGTTATGAAAAGTAATGTATTGCAACAACAAAAGCATCACAGTTTATCAGAGGTTGGAAGCGACCTCAGGAGATCATTCTTTCCTGCCTTACTCTTTGTTAGTATACTTTGCTGCTGGGCACAGACCAGCTGAATACAGACCAGCTGTCCTGGGGCCCTCTTCCATTCAGGGCTTTGTCCCCCAATACTTTGGCCAGCAGATACCTGAAGCAATCAAAGTCTACATGCCTAAAGTCCAGGGTTGTAAGCCTGGAATACACCCTCCTAGATGCTCTGAGGATCTTACCTTCTATTGTTTCATGGTCACTGCAGCCGAGGCTGTCCCAGAGCTCATATTAGTCACCAGCCCTTCACTACTGGTGAGAACAAGGTTCTGCATAGCACCTTTTCCCATTGTTCCTCCACAATCTGGGGGAGGAGAAAGTGGTTATCTATGCATTCCAGAAACATCCTGGATAGCTGGTGCCTTGTTGTGCTGGCCCTCCATCAGATATCAGAGTGGTTGAAATCCCCTATGAGTACCAGAACCTGTGAACATGGAGCCACTTCTATCTGCTTATATAGGGCCTCATCTGCTTGGTTCTGCTGGTCAGGTGGCCTGTAGCAGACCCCTACAGTAACATCACCTTCACCTGTTTTCCTTTAATTTTAACCCATGTGCTTTCAACCATGTCATCATCTTTCCCCAGGTGGAGCTCCACTGATTCCAGCTGGTCACTGATGTAGAGGGCAACACCTCCTCCCCTGCCTGTCCTTCCTAAAGAGCTTGTACCAATCTATCCCTACATTCCAGTAATGGGAATCATCCCACTAAGTTTCAGTAATAGCCATTACGTCATGGCTTTCCAGCAGCAGAGTGGCTCTTAATTCATCCTGCTTATTGACTAATCTGCATGCATTTGCAACTGTCATATTAATTAAAAATAATTTCAATTTTTATTTAAAAGTCTTGCATACCTTCCCCAATATATTATGAAGAGAATACTAAATAAGAGGTGCTTTGATTAGAATAGAAAACTAAAAGAAAGAATGATTGTGAAGGCAACAGAGGCATTCTCCTAGGATAGGAGAAGTAGCAGGTAACAGAAAAAAGCAGTTGGAGCAGAAGGGAAATGAGTGGAACACTGACAGGTGTATTCATGGATATGAAAATGAGGAAATATTCACTAGGTTATTACTCAATGGATTTAAAGCATCATAATATGCAAAGCCTACTGTTTATTCCTGTTATAATGCTTATTCGTTTTAATCATCATTTGGTGTCAGTGATGAAACAGCTGTTTGCATACTTTTCCTTTAACAACGCACAGAGCCTGCATTATTCATGCTTATTCTTCTGCACAATGAAATTTCTAATATTCAGTCCTCATGTTGCTGAATCTATCAATTATTTAGTCAAGTTATCATTAAATGGGTATTTCTGGCCGAGGCTATTTGTAGTTGCCATGCATGGCAGTGGAAGAGGTAGCACTTCTGGAATGCTTGGTACATTGCTCAGTTTGCATTAAGACCATATCAGAAACTGCAAGCATCTGAATTAGGAAACACTTGTGAATTCCAAGTGTTGAAATGGGATAATGTTTGTCAGCAGACTTCACCTAATTCAAGAGCATAGATTAACTGAAGCTGCTGGTATTGAATTCAGTAAATCAGAAAAATAAAATTGTAATTGTGTTAAAGTAATAAACTGTCTGAAAATTATATCACTTCTGATAAGATACACAATATTTCAAAGAATGTGAAGTAAAAAGTTCCTCATTTAAGACATATTTGAAACACTCTGAAGTTAGAAAATAAATTATCTGCAGCATAAAAAATATATATTAAAAATACAAAATATTAAATTGACAATACATTTTCACAGAATCACACAATGGTTTCAGTTGGAAAGGATCTTAAAGATCATCTAGTTCCAACCCTCTCTGTCATGGGCCAGAGGGAGATCTTCCACTAGACCAGGTTGCTCAAGGCCTCATCCACCTTGGCCTTCAACACGCCCAGTGTTTGTATTGTCTACATTTCTTGTTACATTTCTTTTAGTTTATTGTGCATATTTTTCTTCTTTTGATAAAGAAATGTTTTTCAGGAAAAAGCCAGTATTCAGTTAAATACACATTTAATCTTTCCATCACTTATTCCAGATAGTATAAATGATAGTTTCATTTAATCTAGTAATGCACACCTGAAAGAGAATTCAAAGTATTCCGTAATTATTTTACAACTACGGTTCACTGAAAAACAATAATTTACCATCATTATTAAATTGGCTTTAGTGGCAATACTTCATTAATACCCAAAGCAATTGGAAGATACTTTTCTCTTTGGAATATTTAGAGAACAAAGATTAAAACAAAACCTGGGAAATATTTAGTCTAATTTCTGATCACCTTACATGTAACAGAGGTTAAAGGAATAATGAAATGGAATACCTGCCTTTATATATTTCAATGTTTCCCAGGAGAAACTACTTTTCAGTCAGCTATACTGGCACTTTTAGTTGTCTTTTAGAACCTGCAGGAAAGAATGCAAGATTTCTCATAAGGGAACTAATGCCTAAGGAACTACTTTTAGAAGTGGAAGATTTGTGTTCTTGTCTTTTATCTGATTTTGGTTTATGCATTTTATATCAAAGACCAGTACACCGTTCTGCAGGGGCTGTTAAATTTTTCTTTATTATTATCTTTCTTGAAGGTAACTAATTTTTACAATCCCTTCAGTAAAGTATTGCCCAACTTTAAAGCTGTCATCATACAAGGAGTCCTTGCCGTGCCCAGCAGCACATAGTTAGGCGTTTATAGAAATTTAATTTTGTCAAAGGTTAAGCTGCACTTGTGTCAGGGTTGACATGTTTTAAAATTTTCACATTATCTTCAATAGAAGAATTGTTTACTGCTTCAGAACAAAGACTGAACAATGGCTGAGCTCAAGACTTTTTTCTTTAGAAGTGACTATAACAGCAAGTAAACACATTATTCATGGGGACTTGCTGGGCTTTTTCACCTCTCTTTAGCTCTGGGAATTTCCTGAAACTGACATATGAGGTTTATTCAATTACACTTAACTGATCTTTATTACAAATACTTTTATAGCTTCCCCTCTTGAACTTGTGCAAAATTTTGCATTTGTAATATTCTTTTGCAGCTTGGATGTCAAGACATTCTTTGACCTGCTTGTGAAGAGATAGATCCTTTCGTTTATCTGAATTTTCCTCCTGTTTAAATTCATGGTCCTTACTTCTGGTAGTGGAACGGACAAAGAAAAGTTGATCACTATCTATTCTGTTTGCTTCACTCACAATTTGATAGAATTCTACAATATCTGTTTTAACCCATCTCTTTTGCAAACTGCTCAGTCATTCATCATATAGAAACTATCTTATAACTTTGAGATAGGATAACACCACCAAAAAACCCCAACCAAACCCAAACCCAACTATACCACGTGCTCTTGGATTTATCAGGAGCATACCCATTTTTCTCTCGTTTTCACAGACTAGTGGAAATTTTTCTTTCTTCTTTCTCGGCCTTTTAATATCCTTCTACAAGTCTTTCACAAGTGTGTTGTTATTGTTATTTTGAATAGTCAGTGTCATCAGGAGTATTTCTCATCTTTCTGTTTAATTCTTTTTCTACATCACTTGTCAGTACTTTAAAGAACACAACTCATCATACAGACCCCACAAAATTCTGTCAGGGATCATTCTCCCTTGGAAAAAAAAATGGTAATTTACTCCTGCAATGTCACCTGTCTTATAACTATTTATCTATGCAATTACTTGTTTGTTTGTACTGTTCTGTCTTTACATTCTTAATGGTTCTATGTGAGAAGCTTGTTAAAAGCCTTCGTAAATACAACGATATCTTATCCCCAGTTTATCCTTACATGAGTTTGTTTCTCTTTCAGACTAAAAGCAGTTATGTGCCTGAGTCCTTTCATAGGTCAATCCCTTTGTGCATCTGGAGGCAAAAGATTTTCCATTGCTTTAAATAACAGTGCTCTTTTAGAATGCCCTCTAATACAGAGATACTCACTGCACTAAAGATCTGTATAAACGTCAAAATTTTTTGCCAATATTTAGTCAGAGAACTGAGTTAAACTTGATTTTTCTCAGTAGAATCTAATCTTCATAAATGACAGTTAAATAGATAACCTATCTAAACACCTCCCCTAAAATAAGTCTATTTACTGTCAGATTAGGAATTGAATGGACTCAGACTGAGGTTTCCAAGTGGGAGCTGATGAAATATTTTTCTTTTTATGTTAAATTAGGTGTCAGTAAAATATTAGTTGTATAATGCATTGTATAATACATTTGAAAACTGCAGCACCATTTCTGAGAAGACTTCAAGCAACACTCTAATCTTTTTTTGACTGATGCCAAACGAGAGTGCATGACAATCATAAAACACAACCAGCAGGAATGCTCATCAAGGCTGTCAGGTTTTCAAGATTAACAGGGTTCCCATGCTGGTTGATGAAATTGAAGAAGTTATGGTAAAAAGATTTGTGATCTTCTTCTGTACAAGAGTAGCAACAAATTGCTACTATTCTTTGTAGTATGACAACCAAATAGATAAGGTTTTAGTACAAGTACACAGTAGAGAAATTCTTCATATCAAGTACTAGATTTGTGAGTTACTTAACAGTATATACAGCCCAGATAGTGACTCTTCCCATGTGTCTATGCTTCCCTTTTATATGCTTCCTTGAAGCATATAAAAATTATTGTCAGACATTGTATTTTTTATAACTTCAAATTTGTTAAAATTGGTTTTCAGTTCCAGGAAAAATCAGGTAACAGATCTTAACCCTGAGGAAAAGGTGGGGAAAAATGATCAAAAAGGATACAATCCCAGGAACAGCAAAGTCACCCCACAGATATGATTGAAAATGCATTATAACTTCCACTATGAGCAATTCTATGAATCTTTAATTTCCTGTGTTATCTCAGGGCTAGTTCTGCAAAAGCTTTATTATGAGAAAAGTCCTGGAGTTCAATGAGATTACTCAGAAGGGTAAGGCAAAAGACAAATCTGGTACAGCTTATAAGATCAAGGTACAAATGTTGAAAAGATTCAGATTTCAAGTCCTTTTGATCATGCACATACCTTTTTTTCCTTCTTTTTTTCTTTTTCCAAAAAAAGTTCAACTTGAAAAACAACTGTGACAAAGTATTTCCATTAATTCAAATATTTCCCTAAGAAAGAAAGAAAGAAAGAAGAAAAAACAAAAGACAAAAAAGACAAGAAAAACAACATTTAATAAAGAACATAAATACAATCACTGATTTCTGAAGGAGTTACAGTGATGATCAATATAGTATTTAATTTCAAACAAGAAATGTTAAGAAACAAATTATGCAACTTGCTATATGTTTTGACATTTAAAGAGATCATTGAGGAAAACATTTTTTTTTTAGTTAATTACCTAATCAAAGTAGCTGTAAAAAAAAATTGTCAAGATTAATTTGTTTATCTAAGCACTTTTAAAAATGACTGTACTAGCTCATTGGGCCTTATTTTTCAGTTACAGGAGAGCTTTAATTCAGATTTCTGCTTTTTATGATGATTCGGCCATGGAAATATGAATGTCTGAAAATTGTATTATGATTGGTTTTAATAACAAAATGTTCCAAATATTATTAACTGTTATTTTTAATAGTTTTTGCTACATTGGATTTGAAAATATTTAACAAGTTTATCCATTTTCTGCAAACTTTAAACTTCATGAAATAATTTTCTTGGTATTAAGAAGCAACATTCTAATTGCAAGGAAGAGTACACATGGATTATTTTATTAATATAGCTGTACATTTCACAGTTTAACTTAGGGTACCCTGCAGTACATACTGGTGTGTCATGTAATAAAGGCAAAATCATTATCAAAATGCTAATCTAAATAATTCTAGTCATGTTTCTGCTAGGAACTAGATTTATTAGCCTCTTATGAAAACAGATTCATAACTTGCCCCACCAAGTATTTGTTGTCCTGTGCAGACTCTAATATTTCCATTTATAACAAAGTTTATTGGAGATTAGAGAGAAGGGGGAATAGTGTACTCTACAGTGAAGTCTGGAAAAAATCCAGTGTTTCAGAACTGAGTAGGTCAACTTATATGAACTGTAAACGAGTCAGGATTTCATGTTAGTTTGAATCTTTTCAACAAGCAATCCTGCAAGAAAAATTAGGAGGAAACATACAAATCTGAATAGCACTATTTTTTTTAAATTCAGAAAAAAAAACCCAAACATTTTCTTGTGTTAAAAATAATTTTATTTGGTTATGAGCCAAGTTAGTTTTATGTTTTACCCTGTATCAAAGTGTGATGTTAGGAGTGGAAAATGACTCTGAGAAGTAAAGTCTTATATTTGTAAGACACTGGAATATGCAATTAATAATCTAAATGAATGTTTGTAATACTCAACTTCAGCTGCTTAAGTGAAATTTGTCATCCATTGTGGAAACTGACTTCACATCAAAGTAATTTCAAGTGAATGAAGATTATACCAAAGAGAGGAACCTGCTTTTTCCTTCTGCTCTGGAGATTTTCAACAGTCTATAAACTATTTCTGCTTAATGCAGTTGGAGAGTAGACTGTCGACTATAGAATCATGTGCAGAGCTTGTTCTTATAAAGATTTCAAACTCTTCTGTTTCAGCTATAGTGGATCAGATTTCTTTCAAAAATACAGATATGTAACTAAGCAGGCAGAGATTATGAATCCAATTTTAAGTAAAGGATGGACAGCTCTGTTAGCCATGATCAGGCTGTGGCCTTATTTCACAAATCACAGAATCACAGAATGTTAGGGGTTGGAAAGGACCTCCAGAGATCATCAAGTTCAACTCACTTAGGGCAGGCTGCACAGGTTGCATCCCAGAGGGTTTTGAAAGTCTCCAGACAAGGAGACTCCACACCCTCTCTAGACAGTCTGTTACCGTGCTCCGTCACCCTCACAGTAAAGAAGTTTCTCCTCATGTTGAGGTGGAACTTCCTGTATTCCAGTGGAACTTCTTGTGTTCCAGAAACAGTCACCTTCATTTTGACACTCACTGCTCAGAAATTCAGACATTAATAAGGTGCCCATATAAATGAATAATACGAGTGAATAATACTTAATTTACATATAACAAAATAAGTAGTTTACATCACTCTTCTGATGAAGACTCATATTATTTACCAACATTTACAGAATTCAGCACATTCTGGTCAGACGAACCAGGTGTTCTCTGGTTCAGAATTTTTTAAGAATTGACATGTCACAGCTGAGTATCTCATGCAAATACAGCATGATTTGCATGAGGCAAACAGCCACAATTCCTTTTCACAAAGAAAAGAAGGGAGAAGAAGTGATCTGGGTAATTCCAGCTCATTATGCAAGGTTTTCTCTTTCAGGTAAAAACTGATGACTAACAGTAAGTGATCTCCCTTGCATGGTTCTGTCTCATCTGACTGTCAAAGACTGCTGTACTGGAATAGACTTTTTGATAAGACACCTTGAGAATGAACTTCCTTTAATCTGTCTTCTGAACTTGTATATTGTGTGATTTGGAGCCATAGAAAATAGTAAAGTTTTCTTTGTTCAACCAAAATTCAGGATATCTAAACTTGTGATATTTTTTTTTTTTTCTGTAGAGGACCTAGCCTCTTTTAAGCAACTTCAGAGATCAGGTAATTCTTGGAAAAAGATAAATGGGAGTCACTCCTTAAGATTTTAAGCTTATAATCCACTTAAATTTCTGGTTTAGATAGAAAAAGATGTTTCTTAGGCACTATCAAACATTTTAATAGAAATCACATTTTAAATATCAATATTTCAAATACAATATGCTGAAGAACAGTATGATCATGAACAACAGAATCTGGCCCAGAGTATACAGACACTCATCTTGATGTCCAGAATCCTGTTTGAAGTTACATTATCCTAAACTTCTTGTAATGGAAGTTGCTTTATATGTATATGTTAATATATACTATTTCACGATACATGTGTTTTCCTTATATCTACATAATTTTGTAAAATTTAAAAGATTTGCTAGGATACGATTAGGTTCTCTCTTTTCCTCTCATTCTCCACCTTTGTACCTGGACCATTATTTCCACTGAACAAAAATCCATTGCAAAGCTGGCTTTTGTGGTTCACATATTGACCCACATGAAAATGAATAAAACCAGTGCATAAGCAGCCTCCAATTCTTGTCTGGGAAGGGAATTTTTTTTTTTCAATATTCAAAACAGAGAAAGCACTATTTATTCATTACTGTCCATCCTGAAGAAATAGAAATCAACATACTTGAAAACTGAGTATTGAACTGGTATTGATCAGAAGTATTAAACTGAGAAAATCCACCTTTCTCACTAAAACAAAGCACTATAACACAACTTTCTTTTTTGACAGTAAGCAGTTAAGCAATATGAAAAGCAACCAGCAATAGTAGGTTCTTTTAGAACTAATCACAGAATCAATCAGGTTGGAAAAGACTTCAAGGATCATCAAAGTCCTACCTGTCACCCAAGACCTCATGACCACTAAACCATGTCACCACGTCCAATCCCCTCTTGAACACCTCCAGGGATGGTGACTCCACCACCTCCCTGGGCAGCACATTCCAATGTCTAACAACTCTCTCTGTGAAGAACTTTCTCCTCACCTCGAGCCAAAACTTCCCCCGGTGCATCTTGAGACTGTGTCCTCTTTTTCTGGTGCTGGTTGCCTCGGAGAAGAGACCAACCCCCTCCTGGCTACAACCTCCCTTCAGGTAGTTGTAGACAGCAATGAGGTCACCCCTGAGCCTCCTCTTCTCCAGGCTAAACGATCCCAGCTCCTTCAGCCTCTCCTCATAGGGTTTGTGTTCCAGGTCTCTCACCAGAAATGATACCAATGAAGTTAAATAAGTCATCACAACAACAATTTATCACCAAGTGCTGCAAAAGCTGTCATGAAAATGCCTTTCTCAAAGCCTGTCAGTGTAATATGCTGTAGTAGTTTGAGGCTGTGGGTACCTTTAAGAAATACTGGGGATAGAAAAAGTCCTTGGGCTTACTGTGAACCCCAGGTGGGGAAAGAAGAGCCCTGGGTTTGGTTGAACAAAGAAAACCACCTATATAGCTATGTTTGAAAATACTTGTGTATTTCCTAATTAAAACACAATAATGGCTACCTACGTTGCCATAATCTTGATTTTACATGAAGTATAGTTTTAAGCAAGACTCTCATGTGTGGGTCTTATTGATCACACCATCAGCTGTATCTGACAGAGTTGCACAAAAATGAAATAATTTTCACTGGCAGAGAATCTATGTTTGCTCTCAAATTATGTCCTCCAACTATAGTTATACCTTGCATTTTAACTGACACTGTTTGTGGTTTGGTTTTTATTTTTCATAATTTATCGTTTGCTATGAGGTCCATGATATTTTTTCTTTTTTGGTCAAGACTGAAGTGAAATTTTAATCTTAAAAAACTTAATTTAAACAGAATAAAATAATAAATAAATATTTTACAAGTGTAAAATCAACTATGTTTTTCAGCTAAATTTAAGTACCTAGGCATTTTGAAAAACTTGCATTTGAGAAAAATTATAAATCCAGAGTATTATTTATTTTTGTATGTATCACAGAAACAGATAATCTTTGGAGTTGTATAGATTTTTTTAGTAAAAATGTGATATCAAGTTAATTTCTTAACATAAATATTTGAATAGTGTTTTTTTTAATTTTAATATCAAAGACATTATTATCTCGACAGTTTTGTTTTTATTCAGAAACACCGCAATAGTGAATACAGACGCCTATAATAAATTCAGGCATTACTCAAATGATGCTCTGACTAATCACTTTCATATACTTCTTTTGCTTCTAAGCAGAAATGGCTCCTAAAATTTCTCTTCTTTCAGACATACATGGCACAGAGTTGATAATTATTTCCTGCCTCTACAGTAACCTGAATATGCCATCCAAGTGTTTGTTATCAGATTCCTCTTCAAATCCAGAAGCAACATATTAAGTTTTCCTTGTTTCTGATGTTGCATTTAATGACATAAGAATTTCATTTGCTTCCAGTACCCTTAATTACATTTCACTGTATTTTTTTTTTCTTTTTAAAATGTATCACTACGGTATAGTGCACTGCTTTACTTAGAATTAAAAAATTACCTGAGTGACACAGTGAAATCCAAAAGAGGTTCTGAAAGCAAATCTCAAATAGAGGATAGCATCCAGTTCCCCAAAGCAGTAAACATGTCAGTACTCACTGTTCTCAGCAAATTCTCTTCTGTGATTTCCAGAGGAACCAGACACTGCCTCACATTCAACAACAGGCAGTAAAATAACTGCAACAACTTTTAAAAACCACAAAGCTCAACTCTGTTTCCAGCATCTAAATTTAATTCTTGGTTTTCCTACCTAGTCTCTTTGAGTTTAAAGAAATCTGACAATGGTATCTGACATTATCGATGCTCTTTCTCTCACTATTTTCTAAATTAAATATCAGCAGATGACAATCTCTGTTCCACTGATGTCTTAAAATTGCACTGAGTTAAACATGTATGGATGTCTTCCATCCTAGACAATATACTTTGTAACCTATTTCTTACTACAGCTTGAGTGTGGCAACAATGGTGTTAGGAAATTAGTTGCTTAGAGGCAAAATTTAATCCCAGTAATTGAAATAATTTTGAGATAATTAAGGCTATAACTATATATGCATACATAAGATATACTTTATTATAGAAAGTATGAGCTAAAACTATTTCTGCAGATCCTTACTGAATGTAAAAAGAGAGAAGACCTAAAAAAATGAAAAACAAACAAAACCACAAACAAACACACAAAAAATAACCCCAGACACACACACAAACCAACCCCTAAAACAAATGAAGCCAAACCAAAACAAAAAAAGCCCAAACCAAACCAAAAAACAAACAAGGGAAAGATTAAGAAAATAGCTGGAAACTATACTGGCCTGGAAGGAATATGACACTTCAATTTTTCAAGTATGCCATAAACCCAAAATCAAACTAAATAAAGGTGATGTAGAAGAAAGCACACTTGTGTCAACAGACCAAGCTCTTTTCTTCCTCAAGTTGGTGTGACCAATGCAAAATGATCCTCAGTGCTATTCCAAACACTTTCTGAGTATTGTCCAGGAGAATTTCAGTGGTGTGGGTTAAAAGTGCAATAGCTACTGAGCTAAAAATAATGACCTAGGTAAATTCAAGATAGTGTTTGAACCTGTTATCTCACTAATATAGACATACTCATACATCTTCTCACATTATTAATAGTGCTATGTTACATCAGATTGAGGGCTCAAATCACCCAATTCACACAGTTTATAACTTGTCATGCTTTGTACTTGGACATACTCCCAACACAGAATATAATGATATCATTTCTTTAAACATTTTTTCCTAATATTTTTTCTTTTTTAGTTTTCTTTTTTTCCCCAAAATATTTACAAGCCCTCTGCACTTAGTGCCTAAAAGAGTGTTATCCTAAGTTTTATTTAATCTTTAATAGATGTCTTGCCATTCTAGTTACTCTTCTCCTGCCTGTAAGATCACGAGTACTTTAATCCATTTATAATGATGGTAAGGAGACATTTATCGATTGTGATACAATATTCCTTGTATTTCTACTATATTTGTATCAGGGTCTCTTGTTAGAGAAAACTCTTTATATAATAGAGTATTTTTATAAGTCAAATTTCTTTCAGATGTTGATTGTATTCTCCACAATTCTGCCTGTTTTCCATTTTGTGCTTATTCTCATATTTTTGTCTTCCTTCTCAATTTATGTCTGTCTTTTTTCATATCCAGTCCACATTTGAAGGTCATGATTATTTTTACATTGAAGTATTGTTTTATTTTTATTTGTGTGTATTTCTGTTTCTCACTATTTGTTTGATGTTTAATCATTATTTTCCTGTGACATAAAAGTTTGCAATTTTTCTAAGTTGCTGAATTTATTTATAAAAGAACGAAAAGAAAAATCTAAGTATTTTCCCTAAGATTGTTCTTCCTAAAGCAATGTCTGAAGACCAGTGAAATCAAGACAACTCTTTGATTGATCAGTATGCAACAAATCTAATAAGCTTGCCTCCGTCAGCTAAATTACTGACTTTCGTTACTCAAAGGGAACATCAGTGGAAATTGCAGCAATGTTTCTAACAGTTGGAAGCTTAAAATAAGATTATGCTAAAGGAAGAGCTGTTGTGCGCACCAGGAACAAGAATGAAAATGCTCTTTTGCTTTATTCTGTACAATGAATTTGAAATTATGAGCAATTATAATTCTGCTTAGACTGAGGTTTCTTTTTGCTTGCAGCTATGAAGGATAGCTAGGGGAGATAGAGAGTTTTAAAAATATCATTTATTATCTTTTGCTTTATTAGATGTCATTATTGAACCTTCCTATTTATTGGAATTTAACGAGGTCTGCAAATATCTATTCTGGCCTCTTTCACACTAAGGAGAAAAAGACAGAAAAACTCTGCACTCTATCTTCTCACAAAGGTAACGAAGAAACTACTGCAGAGGAACAGCTATTATGTTCAACAAAAGCTTTTTCAGTTGAAAGGTAGGGTGGACTGGACTGTAACATTAAAATTACTGTGAATGCCCCCATGCTAGTGTCTCATGAGAACTAGCTTTTAAACACAATCACAGTATATCTCCAAATTTTTGTTTAACTCTTATTGATGGCACACCTAGCCTACCATCCAGCTCACAGGAAAAAAGTTATCATCATACAGTGGCTTCCTTCATGGGCTTCCAATTCAGTATGAAAAATCCCCAAGAGGTGGAATTCTGTGGATGATGTCTTCTGATAGCAGCTGTGGGGGCATCTTCCAGCCCTCCATAGACTGAATTGAGGCTACTAGATAGTTGATAAAACTGATGCCCAGAGAGATTGTGGAGTCTCCTTCTGTAGAGATTTCCAAACCCTTCCTGGATGCCTTCCTGTGTAGCCTGCCCTAGATGATCCTGCTTTGGCAGGGAGATTGGTTTTGTGACCTGCACTAGATTATATGGCTCTGCTCTGGCAGCAGGGTTGGTTGGACTTGAAAATCTCCAGAGGTCCCTTGAAATCCCTAACATCCTGTGATCTCCAAAGGTCACTTTCAACTCCTACAATGCTATGATTCTACGATCAAGCTTCTAAGTTATGATTATTTATTTTCCAAACAGTTTACACAGACCTCTGATATATTTGTTGACCCTTATGAGCTTAGCCTTGCTGCACAGCCTTATATTATCTCATCATATCTTATCATATCAACTGACAGCAGTTGCTTTCAGTCCTGAAGTATGTTAAAGTTGTTAAACAGCAAATATTTGATAGAGAAGTAACCCGTTTTCTTTATTTGATATTTAATTTCCTTTTTTATTTTATCTTCATTATTGAGAGTACTTCAGAAAGACTAAACTAACATATATACAGATATACATACTTAAAAAACAAACAAACAAAAAAACCCCAAGCAAACCCGGTTTTTTTTGGTGTACTGCTCTACATAATTTTGTGTCAATGTTCCTACTATCTAATTAAAGACATTCTTGGCAGGAATGTTATCCATATGTGTTATTAACTACTTTGTAACAAAATGGAAGAATACGAGGTGACAGTTTTTAAAATATATGGTGAATACTCTCCACAGTATTAGAGTCAAAGAAATGAACAATGTTTATAGAGGACACATCTGCAGCTTGGGAGGTGACCTCAGGAACTAAAACTTAAATTCTTATAATCTACAAGAAGTAGTAAACAATAATGCACACAGTTTGTACTTATATAGAATTAACATCCCACTTACACCCTTAACAAGGTCAACGTCACCTGAAATATTTGTGAAGCCTGGAAATATACTTCTGTTATTTTTTATAAATGTTTCACTAAGGATTAGAACCCCTAATGTGCCATAAATTGAACACATATTTAAGAGTTTCCTTCAACAATATATAACTAATGTGACTATTGTCCTGAGAAGACATAGTTTCTTAACAAATACTTAAGTACATGGCCTACAAGGAACGTCTGAGGGAGCTGGGGTTGCTCAGTTTAGAGAAGAGGAGGCTGAAGGGACATGGTTTAGGATTGACCCTAGGCTAGGTTGAAGATTGGACTAGATGATCTTCGAGGTCTCTTCCAAACAGATATTTTCTGTGATTCTGTAAATACTATGAAAAGAATTAATAAAAAAAAAAAAATCAGGAAATTAAATTGCCAACGTAACCACCATGCTAAAACGTTATTATATTGTTTCTGATTTGGGATGGTGGAGGATTGTCTGTTTATAAGAACAACTTCATGCAAATCCTGAATACCAGAGAACACACATCAGTGCAGTTAATTTTGTTTATATAGCTAGTATATGGTTTGGATTCGTGCTGGAAAAAGTGTTGATAATTCATGGATGTTTTCATTATTACTGAGCAGTGCTTGCACAGTTCTGCTTCTCACACCACCCCACCAGCAAGTACACAGAGGGTACACAAGATGTTGGGAGGGGAATTAGCTGGGACAGATGACGCCAAATGACCAAAAGGGTATTCTATATCACACAATGCCTGCCTGTTGATGGGAAGTAGTGAATTAATTTTTGTTTTGTTTTACCAGTTCATGTGGCAAAAGTTTTATCAAAGAAAACCAAACCAAAACAAAACTGTTTTAATCTCAGTCCACAAGTTTTCTCACTTTTACCTTTCCAATTTTCTCCCCATCCCTCTGTGGGGGGTGTGAGTGACTGGCTGTGTAGTGCTTACTTGCCGCCTGGCATTAAACTATGTCAACATCAAATCAGGTAATTACAGACAGATTAACCATTCATCTCTTTCTGGCTATTTGAAAAAATGTGATTTAAAATTATTTGTATGATTTTAGTAAATTTAACTGTGCGTTATTTTTCTTTGTTCTAATCAATGAAAATATATTGTGCCTCATATAAGCTCTTCCAAATATTTATTCTTAGTTTTGTGGAGTTTGTATTAATGCATTTAATCCAATTAAAAACTCACAAAATTACATATAACATGTAGCCACTAATTTACCATATCTAGTCTTAAAAATATGTATTCAATATTTTTACCATCTAAAGTTTATATGCAGCAATCAATACATTAAATAGTGTCACACAACCTTGTAGTAGACGAGAGAAGGTTTTAGAGTTATTCAGTAACTGCCTGTGTAGAGATTCTTGACTACAATGGAAACTATAAAATAAGAAACAAGATAGACTTGATAAGCACTTAGTGACAACGAATATGCAAAAGGCATTTAAATGTATATTGTAACACACCTTTCAGTAAAAATAAATACTATAATAAAGATCGAAATCAAAGTCAATTATTTAAAATAACTGAAACAAAGATTTGATTGTTCCAATCAAATTCTTGCTTTAAACTTTGAGATTTTTACTATATTTTTCACTTTCCACTGCACTTTAAGAGAAGGACTCTTTTTCATTCTTTAGAAACTTAGAAGGTCAAGAATGTTATTCTTTGGTATAATAAATTATCTGCTTTGTTCATTTTCACGCATTTTAATGCATATATATTATGCTTTTGTGGTAGTTTCAGGCTATGCCTAGAAAAATTTCCACAGATCTTGAACAGAAAGTAGTAGAATGGAAATAAATCACTGTTAGGTGTAAAAAGGAAAATAATGATAAATCCCAACCAATCCCATTGGACAGATATCTACCATAAGAATTAGATAGGAAAACTATCTTTCTCTCTTTTTGCTTCCTCCGCTCCGACTGATGCTTCTGCTGCCTCTTTGCTGACCTTGGCTGCATTGCTTTGTTTTGCCTAACTACTAACGAAAAAATTCTCTGCTCTTTCTCTTCTCTGTTGTGCACAAGAGGATAGGGAGCAGGGAGAGGGAAGCTGTTGCTGGCTTGCCCGGTTTGTTGAGAGGGGTTCTTGTGCTGTTTATAAATTGTAAATACCTGTACATACATGTAAATATTGTATATTTTGTACATATTCATTGCATTTGATTGTAGTTTTGCTTGTAAATACAGCTTCATTTGTTTCCAACTGAGCTGGTCTGGCAATTTAATGTTGGGGGTGGATTTTCAACCCACTACAGCTTTAAATTTGGTAAAAGGCTGTAGTTCAGGAGCAGAGAAGAATTCTGTCTGATTGCTGCTATGTTCTAGTGGCTACACGTGGCTTGCATGAAACCTTCTTAGAGGAAGTCTTCCCCTCTAGCTGCTGAGGAAAGATTGAGCTCAGGGTGGAGAAAGAGAAGACAGAAAACTATGCAATTAAAACATAAGTCACAGGCCTAGAAAGGAGTAGGAGACTGTAAAGGGTGAAGAATTAGAATAGTACAGGACATGCAAGCCCCAACCAAGAAGAAAAAAAAAAAAAGCTTTTTGGAGGTACACAAAAATCATCAAATGGGAGTTTGCTGCCAATCAGAATGTATAGATTGACACCAAGATCAGAGAGAAGTAAAAAATTGTACACAGCAGCAGAAAATAATTTATTTGCAGACACTTTGTTCTGCTTTACCCAAAACAGCTTACTTCCCTCTATATATAAGTATTAATTCTTTAAATACCTGTTTCACAAATATATGACTTCAGAGATTCTGTGAATGCTGTAAATCGTATACAGGTATATCAGCCACTCTGATATTTTCCTCATTTGGTTTCCATTCATAACATTCCGCTTGATATATAAATTGGAATTGATTGTGTCTATCAAGCTGGTCCACAGTTTTAATGAATGCCCATTCATAAGACATTTGCATGATTAAAAAATATAATTCCTTCAAATAAAGGTTGCTTTAAATTAGTTTTTCACTTTTCAGCAACAAATTATAAAGTTGAGCTATGGAAATTTGTTCTGGTGTTTACCACTAGATATTTAAAATATCTCAGAGAATGGCCTTTCCCTAAAAGTGCCTCTCACTTCATTCAGAAACTCAGTCAAAAATTAGAGCATAACAAGCTGGCTCATTTGTATCACTCACATACTGTCACTGACAGTATACAATTTTTTTATCTGTTTTTTGATTTGTTGGATCATTTCCATTTATCACAATTGTTTTATTAAAGAATTCAGTTAAATCAAAATTTATTTTTGTGGGGAAAACAATCAAATGTCCCACCCACTGCCCAGAAAAAAAACAACCAGACAAAAATATGACTCTAAATGCATAACAGGTGTTGCATCTCTTAGAAAAATGCAAGAGAGTAATCAGGTATAATGCCTTACAGTATTCATTCTAGTGAGCCAAACACTGATTGATAAAGAAATGAAGAATGAAATAAGCTCTAGTTAGCTTCTCCCTATATCATTATATAGAATAAAATCTAAACTCTTCATGAACAAATAAAGAAAATAAAAGGAACATGAAATACCATATCTGGTGGCATAAATTGTGGTACGCTAAAAACGTAATAATACATATTGGGAATTCTTTAATATAAACATCTAATGATTAAAGCTATTACTTTGCAGGGTTGAAGACAGCTCATGTAAGCCATAATTCATATGATGTGTTGTTGGACCAGTTTTGACAAAGCTAGATTTGAAATGGTAGATTTTAGTCTTGGATATTTTGTTGCTCTCCTCTCACAGCTGTAAAATGTAAAATGGGTGACAGGATGTGTTTCTCATTCTTCTGCTTTGTGTGAGTGCACAATGCCACACGAAGTAAACCAAGATGGCTTTAACATATGCTGCTAAACTGAGGATTACCAAAGTTTGCTTCACTAAATTTGTCTTGCTCTGCAGGAAGTAAAGCCTTCTGACAGCTGTCTGTTTCTAGGAAGCTAATGGTCAAAGCCACTTTATGTTTGCAGTCTATCATTATTTTTGCTGAAAGCCATGCAGTTTAGAAGAATAATAAGCCACAGATGCAGATGCCCCTTAACTATTTCAAATACTTGCAGCTCCAGAAGTTTCCTCAGAAAGATGTGGATTATGATGAAATCACTGTTACAGGACAATCTGTCAAAGACATACTGAAGAGTTTTGATTTAGTTTAATCTTTTATGACTTGTTTTGACCTCTAGTTTTATCATGTAACCTCAAAAGTACGAGACTTTGTAATTTTTGTGATTTGGTTCACGTACTCTACCTATTTATTTATTAAAGAGCATTAGATGCAGGGAACAGCTGCCATTCTCTGAGGCAGAGATGATTCCCTACACTGCACATAAATATATTTTAGACTGGTACCAAGTCTGAGAACAAGATGTATTTTTAATGCAACAGAAACAAAATCATAATGAACTAATCCTGTGGCTGTTTCATAATGAGTTAGGAAAAATAGGGATTGGAATTAAATGCCAGTCTGACCAAAATACCAAAATATATTAGACAGATGGTTTCCTTTCAAGAAAATTAAAACTCTTTACTGAAAGTTTCATAATAAATTGTACACCGTTAACTGTTTGATGGAGAAAGACTGCTTTTAGCTGCTGATTAAAAAATTCTGTGCAACTTTTAGGATGATCTTTTCATTTCATCAGCTGACTATCTTGAGGAAAATTTATCAAATTAAATTGCCAAATTATGTTAGTTTAGTCAGAGAGACATAATCATATATTTCCTTTTCTGACTGTAAGTACTATCATAGATTCAACCTCCTGGAGGACGCAGCAGTAGCAATTTTTTTTCTCCAGGTGTCACAGGACACACACAGAGAAGAGAAGAGAAAAAAAAAAACCAAACAAACAACAAACTTGCTTAATTAAGTCTTCCAGAAAAGCCCAGTTGCTAGATCAACTGATTATACCTCTAAAGCTGTAAGTTTCCATGTAGGTTGCAAAATAACATATTTCAGATGTAATGCCACCGATATCAAGATGGAAATTTTGATGCATTTGCTGAATACAGTTTGAAAGGCTATGCTCTGACAATCCATTTTTTAATACTTTTTTTCCTGGATATACGTAAAGTAGATTGATTCCTCCCCCTCCCCCAACATAACAACTAGAAATTATTTTTAGAATATGCACATTTTCAATTTTCACCTGATCTGTCCAAATACCTGTCAGTGTGATGACCTCCTGCACTAATACATCACAAGTGTATTCTATAATACATTTAGTAAGAAGAAAGTTGTCCAAAGAATCCCAAGGTGCAGCTAAATTGATTTTTAGGGAAAAAAAAATATTACAGTATCAGAATATATCAGAGGTTGGAAGGGACCCCAAGAGATCATCAGGTCCAATCCCCCTGCCAAAGAAGGATCACTTAGGGTAGTCTCCAGAGAAAGAGACTCCACAACCTCCCTGGGAAGCTTGTTCCAGGGCTCTGTCACACTCACTGTAAAGAAGTTTCTCCTCATGTTGAGGTGAAATCTTTTATGTTCTAGTTTGAACCCATTGTTCCTTGTCTTATCACTGTGAAAAGAGCCTGGACCCCTCCACTTGACACTCACCCCTCAGATATTTATAGACATTGATCAGAACCCCTCTCAGTCTTCTCTTCTCCAGACTAAACAGCCCCAGGTCTCTCAGTCTCTCTTCATAGGGGAGATGCTCAAGTCCCCTAATCATCCTCGTGGCTCTCCATTGGATTCTCTCCAGCAGGTCTCTGTGTTTCTTGAACTGGGGAGCCCAAAACTGGACACTGTTCCAGGTGTGGTCTCACCAGGGCAGAGCAGAGAGGTAGAAGAACTTCCCTAGACCTGCTGGACACACCTTTCTTGATACATCCCAGGATCCCATTGGCTCTCTTGGCCACAAGAGCACATTGTTATTCTGACATATGTCACTCTGAAGTTTGAGTAAAGCCTGAAAATTCACACTGACTACTATTTGTCACCCAGGTTCCTCCATGCTACTGAAGATCCCTTTAGAATAATCTAAGGAGCATTAATGAAAGATTACAAGAAATGCAGCTATAGAAGAATTTTGAGCAGTGTAACAATGATAAAAAGGATCAAAGCAAAAGTTATACATATTAAACTACATTTTCAACAGCCTAAAATTTTCAATAAGTATGAATATTCTGCAGAAAAGATAAAATTTACCTGAAAGAAAGCACAAGCAAGAAGTTAATTTAGATACATACAGGCTGATGACCACTTTCTGGCCTGCAGGAAATAATCAGTTGTCTAATGAATAAATATCATAAATTCACTGTCAAAGAAGGGTGGTATGAAAAATAATAGCACCAAAGAAATGACAAATTGTGAGATCATGATGAAGTAGAGAATATATTCTACATTGTGAGGAAATTATTTTTTGATACATCAAATCATTATACCAGTTTGATGAAAGTGCAAAGTAATTGATTCTAATGATATTGAGTGACTCAAAATGGGGTTACATGAGGTTGCTTTAAAAACTGCACAGAGCTGTCATTTTCTTATATTTCCAAGAATGATTTCAGCCCCTTTATCTTCCAGTGGTCATGATTACTTTGAATCAGTTTAACATGTAATTATTTTTTGCTTTCCTACAAGTTTTTTGCTTATTAAAGAACATAGTGTGAATAATGGAAGGGGAGACTTTACTAAGAATGATGACATTAATTAGGCAAGATCAGATGTGACAGATGGACTAAATAGAAGACTGTCTTATTCTCTTGCCTAGTGCTGTTTTTCAACTCTTAAAATATATTTCATTTTCATGATCTGATTTCTTTACATTTGAAGCTAGGCCTCTTTGGAAAGAAAATTCAGAAGAAGAAAAGCTTGAATTCACTACCTACCTTTATCATTAAAAAATAAATCCAGAATACAGTTCTATACTATTTTTTTACCCATACATGATATATTATGATTTCTCCAGTTCTGTTGGATTGTAGAACCATTTAGTGCCACTACTATTTTTGATTCCTGAGGAATAAACACTATCACTGTTATTGTTATAGTACAAAATTATTGATCATCCTAAATGTAAAAATGGAGGTGACACATTTAATTCAAACTTCTTGTTTGTATTAAATTGCTATATTATTTCCTAATGCTTCATCAAAGCAGAGAGACACAGAAAGAACAAAACTCATTTTATATGGAATGGAACTGCTTCTGAGTCTCTCAAATGCATATTTATGATGTGTAGAAGCAGACATGCACATCATTTGTGTCACAGACCTTGCATCAGGCACTCAAAGCTAAATAACACATCCCTACTACTCATAAGCAAATTCAGCTTCAGAGATAGCAGGTGTCACTCTTAAATATTTCTGGTTATTTGTATTTCAGAATAAAATTGTATAAATTGAACAGAAAAACTCTGGTCCCAAAGCATATGTAAGCTATCTGGTCCAAAGCACATATAAACTATCTGATGAAGAACTACTGCTTAAAAAGTAGAAAACATAAACGGTCCTCTGAGAGAGTCTATGCACATCAAATACCTGGGTACGTAAATATTACTTCCAGTTGAATCTATGATTATTCTGTGGGGGAAGAGGTCAGGATTTGATTACACAGAGGTTCTTTACACACACGATTTGCCATTGAAAGGGTTACATCATCTCTCTAAATAGAAGTTTTTGAAGGCCGGGTGAAGCTTTAAAATATGAAAATAAAGGATATAAATGAACAGCTATTACTATTACACTAACATAACTATGTCAAGGAATGTATTGCGTATTTACTAGAATGAATTAAACAACAGTTATGAAGTAAATACTGCTTGTATCAAAGATTTGAGAGAGGAAGACAAAAAAGTATTGTCAAGTTGAACACTACAGGAAGCCATTTAACAGCCCTTTAGTTATAACATTAAACAATTCTCAGTTATAGCATTAAAATGAGAGGTACTTTTTAAGTAGAAGTCATGAAGCATAAAGGTTTTTTTAGTAATTTGGAGCAGAAAACTACAAATGATAATGCTGTCTTCACTGCTGTAAGCAAACTAGACCTCTTTGTAACATAAATCCCTTTTTGTTGTTATAGCAATTTTGAATATACTAAGGTGTCTTTGAAGTCTACAGTTCTGTGGGGAAAAAAAAAAAAAGAAAGATGAAAAAAATGTGAATAACAGAATTTAATTACATTAAATAACAGAAAAAGAAGCTAAGAATACTTTATTTTCAGATACAGAAGGGATTATTCGAAATAATGTAACAAATCCTCTTGTCCCAAACAACTTAGAATAAAGAACAAAACAAAGTTTAGAAAACTCTGAGCACGTACTGAATGGGACAGTCTCAGATCAGAAATTAATGAAGAGTGACATGAATCAACAGACTGAGGTGCTATTAAACATAATTATGCATAGTCAGTATGCCAAATTCCTCTAAGAATTGCAGTAATATTCATTGAATTTATATGGATATGAAACACAACTTATTGTGATAAAAGGATCATGAAAGACTTCCTCTTCTTTGAGTAGAACTGAATGGGGGGATTAGAATCTTTGATGGTTCATATGCAGCATTAATAACATAAATAGTGGACAATCTGAGAGATTAAAAAATAAATTACTTACAGAAAAGCTTTAAAAATTATTGTGAGCATCACAGAAATATAGAAAAGTGCTTTCCTTTAATTTTAGAAAATTGAAATATCAGTTTCCATTAAATATGAATAGATGTGTATGTTATTTCTTATAATTTAAAGATATTTTCGCTTCAGTGTTCATAGCTAATTGACACATGATTTTATTTAAGCTTCCTAGTAAATCTGCCTATCATTGACAATAAAGTACCAGTGATGATCTAAAAATAAAAGTAGACTTACACATATTTTCTACAACATGGCTCATAGGGGAAAATAAGGAATGTTAGAAATGTCATCACAAAACAAAAGAATTTGCCATTTTGACCTGGTTTCCTCCTCTATATTCCTTTCTGGTGATTTGGAACATTCATTATCTTCACAGTGAGCATATAATAAAGTCTGGTACTAGGAATCACATCTATATTGTTGTTGAACTGTCTATTGCCATTGCTGTGTTTTGCTAAATGTCATATTTGGATGTTAGTTTCTGTATATTTTCTATCGCTATGCCAAATCAGAAATCCCACATAACATCAATTATCATCAAATAAGTAACTTTGACATTAAACATTACACCTTCCATCTACAAAAATATGTTTGGAGACTACTGAGCTGGGGCAATGTGTCATTATATGCTGTGATTTATTAGTCTCGTCTCTATCCTAACTAAACCCAGACTAGCAAAATGTAATCACTTTCGAGACTATCTGTCACATGTAGTCAAGGCAGGGAAAGATGTCTGCACATCAATTAAAGTTTAAATTAATAATTAAATATGGGACAGATCAGACTTCTTGTTTCTTAATCTGGTTTGTCTTTTTTTTAGTTTTTTAGAAAACTCACAGAATTTCATGGAGGAGTATAGGAGAAAATGAGATGTTTTCTTCAGAACAGAAATAACAGCAACAGTCAAAAATGCTACTTCTACTCTCAAAAAGCAAAAAGACATCAGAGTCATAAGCTCAGTGCATTGACCCTTATTCAGGGTTTTACATCAGATTAATAAATGTTGCAGGCAGAACACAGATAGTAGACTATCCTTAGGACAGTTTCTAGGAAGCTGGAAGGCCTGAGTTCTCAATCCCTTCATTTTCCTGGGAGGAGGCTAAAATCCTGAAAGACTTCATACCAAGTGGTGACCATAACTCCAAGATCCTATTCTTGTCCATCCTATACCTACTTATGCAGGAAACCCAAGAGTCTCTGTGCTCATTCATAGTGTCTGGTTTCACCCACAATATAACCTAGAAAAAAACTTGCTAATGCAAAAGAAAAAAAAAAAAAGTATTATTGGGTAAAAAAATAAAAAAAAAAAAAGTGACCCATCAATTCTACAGTTTCAATACCTGTTTTCTGATCTTTAGTGCTCTGCATAGAGATTATCTGAAGCCTTATAATCCACTGTTATATCCTTCTATATATTTTTTTCTTTTTCAGTCTCAAAATAGTCTTTCCAAAAACCCTGAGGAAGTTGAAAGTCCAACTATCTTTTTTTTTTTAAGTGAAGTATGAACATAATGCTACAGGAATATTGAGGACTCAATACAAATCATCTGTCAGGAAAACAAATGTATTAAAATGTATCAACAGCAATTTTCTGAGATTTACTGTGCTTGCTCTGTAGTATTACTAGTTACAAGGCCAACTTAATAAAATAATGAAAAATGCATGAACACTACATGAGCATTGTTTTGGTAAAAACAGATTAGAAAACTAGTATTAATTTACTTTTGTGGGCTTACTCACATTATTGAAATTATAAATACAAGAAAATTTGCACAAAGACATTACCAAATCAAGTCATTTTGTTCATTGTTCAGTACTGATAAAACCTGTCTTTTGGAACATAAAAATGCAACCTGCTGGATTGACAAGAGCATACCAGAATGTTTGGAATACCTAAAGAAGAAAAATTCTCCCAGCTATGCTTCTGTTGATTCCTTAAAAGAATCCACAGTGAAATTGATTTCTTACCTTTTCAGGCATCTCATTTTGAGAGGATTTGCTTTCAAAGACTTAGTTTAGGCTCATATCTTGAATTAGGCAATATTAGAAAATTACATGCCATTTGGATTCCTCTGTCTGCGTACGCTCTGTCAAAGAGAAACTATTTGTTAGGTACCTAATACCTGGTCTGCTCTGCTGGCTTTGCTGCCAACCTTCCACTCTCAGCAGAGGTAATGAAGGCTTTGGAGGAAATAATACAACAGAAAATCAGCTCTCCACAGACTCTTGCTCTAATATCTCAGTCCATTTGAACAAGTGACAGTTCCTCTACCATCCTGAAAAGGAACTTTAAACCCTCTGTGGAGAGTTGAAATTATCCCCCCAACTAACTGGAATTTAACCTCAGAGTAAATTACTTAAAAATAAAAACAAAACCAAAATCAAACAAACAAACACCCCCCTCCAAAAAAAACCCAAAAAAAACAAAACCAAAACAAAAACAAACAAACCCCAACAAACTAAGGACTCAGAAAGCAAATGAAAGCTATTTTTGAAAAAGGTAAGCTAAAATCTAGAAATATAAAATGCAATGAATATGTACAAAACACATTTACACATATTTACAACTCAGCAAAACACAAATACAAGGATCCCCTTGTACAAAATCATCCCCTGGAATACCGTTGGAGCCTCCTTTCCTTCTTCCCTTCCCATTACCCCACAGAGACAATATTGAGCCACCAGAAATTCAGGAAAGGGAGGTAAGGGAGCAAGCCATGCAAGACACAAACGAGAAGCAGTGAAAAGAATCAAACAACAGTTTGTGCAGCAAACTTTATCCTAGTTAGCAAACAAATGGAATGATGTAGACAAATCAGCTGTTATTCTTCTGTATCCAATGGCTAACTTTACTCACCTTTTACTATTTTTCTACTCAGTCTCTGGAATTTTCCTATTCTTGTTTCTAATTAAAACACAAGGCTATAAGATCAGCCTAAAATGATAACAATCTCCTGAACTTCCTTGTCTTTATTAGTTGTATGAAAAAATAATCTTTCAGTACCACATGTCTATAAGAGGGATCCTGATTTTCCAGCCCTGGCTCAAAAGTCAATCTTTATGCATCTATCTGCCTACAGCAACGTATGTGTACTACCACCACAGTATAACTAGAAAACAAAGCATATCTCGTTGTTGTTGTCGCTGTATACGTTCAAATTGTGGTTTAAAAGTTATCAAGTATAGCAAAGACTTTTTTATGAAAAGGGTAATGTTTTCAATTTTTTTTTCCTAGAGATCAGGGCTACAATGATAACAGTTTTAAATAGGCACTATATATTTGAATTGTGAGAGTAAATGAAGAATTTGGTTTCTTTGAAAAAATATACTACTGAAAACAAAACAGAAAAATCAAACAAAGACATTAACAAGCAACACAGAAAAACAACAACAAAACAAACACAAAACTTTAAGTCTCATGCTATGCTTTTAGGTAAGAGTTTAAATTACTCCAGTATTTAAGACTGTTGCATTATGAATAAGATCCTAATGTCTGCCTGTCTTAGAACTGCAGAACTCTTACAGAAACTGTTTGACAAATTTGATGTCTCCAGTCTCCTAATAAGGGCTTTCAGTGACTGAAGTTCAGAAAGTTAAAATAATAGGTAGGTTTCATTTTATTAAAGCAACAGACACAACTGATTCAGGACTGATGGTGATAAACGTACTAACTGCAAGCTTGAGCTAATAAATTCTGGGTAGCAGCTGACAATGTTGGAAATGCAAGTATTTTCACTAGTGCTAATAACAGTAACAGTAATGTTAGCAAAAGGTTAAGCCATATTTTGAATTTGCAGTTCTTATCAAGAAGGCATCCCTGTCTTGGGTACAGGAAAAGGAGCACAGCTCATCAGCTGTCATCTCTGCTAAATCCACTGTCTTTCCCCCCAACACAGAGCTGTTCCCCTCATGATTTTTTATATCTTAACCCCAGCTGCCTCTGAATTCTGTGTGATGTTTAGCATGATTTTGGTGGACAATTGAGTAACATAGTCATATATACTTATCATGGACTTAGCTTGGCTTATTATCATACTGAGAGTTGTAAACTTCAATATTCATTTTGCACTTCATTAGGCAAGGGTCTCAGCACACTAGCCTTCAAAATTTGTTTTGAAGCTGTGTGGTTTTGGTTTTTTAAGCCTTGCTTTATTAGTTTTAGCTGAAACAGGACCATCATATCTTCAGATGACTCCTTCCTTCAGCTGCTTGGCAGGCCAGCCTGGCTGGTGAACAATCTTAAAAATCTACTTGTACTTAATAGTTGTTATTAAAATGGCAGCAGTGTGAAGTATTCCTTTAATAGGTTTTCTAAATGATTCATGAATTGTCCCAGGACACAAAATTTATCAGTTGGAAATCTAGACTATGAGGTATTTAATTTCTATAAAAAAAGAGATGATAAACTGAGAGATTTCCAGACCTTTTTGTCAGGGACATAGAGCTGTTGAACATTAAATAACATCCTCCTGAGAAGAAAATTTGCTGCATTTCAAATTGTTCTATTTCTTTATTTACTGATGTCCCAAAGGGGAATTTAGAGAAAAATAAAAAATGCATCTCAGCTTTGCAGTCTCTGAGAAACTAATAGGATGACAATTCTCAGTTGACCAAATTACACTTTTCATTTACAGTGCAACATAAGCAATTCAAAGCATAGTACCAGTATCAGTAAGAACAGAAAGCTGAACAATACTTCATGCTTTACATCAAATTCTTGATCAATTTGTATAAAATATTGCTTCTGAAAGAACTTAAACTTTCTGCCTAAATCACAAGGGAAATGCTAATCTTGCTTTCATGATTTTATAGCCGAAGAAAATCTACAATAAAGGAAAGAGTGAGTGGTTTCCTCTTAGTTCTCTCTTTAACAGTCAGTTGAATTTATATCAAAATGAAGTGGAAGAAAGCATACTCTGTTTTATTCCTGTGAGTGAGTGTAATTCAGTGAATGTGGTACACCAGTAACAGCGCAGCAATTTTTTGTGGTTTTTGGCTTCTATGGGTTTTTGTTTGTTTGTATGCTTTTGTTTTGTTTTATTTAGGGTTATTTTTATTGGTTTTAGGGGTTTTTTTTATTACTACTGTTGGCAAATTAATTTAAAATTTCATGACCTTGCAGACCAGGAATAGAGTGGGGATAGAAAAGTTTTAAAGTAGGAACATTTACTAAGAAATAATATATTAAGAATATGTGACTGTTTTTGCATTAATGATATTTTTTCTGGGGTTTATTTTTATATAGAAATATGTTAAGCAAGCAAATAACTATCTGAAAAAGTAAAATCCATGCTGTAAAAGAATTTTAAAAATCTGGATGAACACAGAATTTCCAGTGTATTTACTCTTAAAGTTTCTAATGCCATTTTTGATGTTATGATCTTTGTGTTTTTAATCAAAAATTCAGGAAAAAATTGTGGGATTAACCAGTATCTATATTAAACTAGCTTACTTTATTTTTTTTTATTTAGATACAAATTAATTTTAAAAAAATGCTTTTTAATTTTTTCAGAGATTTGGAAATCTAGTCACATCTTGCCTGATACATCAAACTAAGTATCTACATATTTTTTTTTTTTCTCTCTGAAGTGAAATGTACCACAGTAAGATGGAGTAAATGGAGTACTAAAAAAATACAACAGATTTTGAGATCTGGTAATTAAGTTAATGGATTGAATAAGCAAACTCTATTATTTTTTTTTCTTTTTAATTGATTTTTTTCTCTTTTAAGACAGGTACTTTGCTGCATCTGGCACTTTCCCCAGATAATGACCACATTCTTTCTGAACTTAAGTTTCCCTCTTCTCTCATCTAAGGGAGCTGGGAGTACCAGCTCCCTTAGCTTTTATCTTCTTCAGGGACAAACCATTTAATTTGTTTTAATTACTTGTTATTTCCGTCATTATAGGGCCAGAAGGGCCACCCCAGATTTTCCTTTTGTCTTGCTATGGTCAAATCACAACCTGGGTTTCCTCAATTTCTTTGACTGAAATCAGAATAAAGATAATTCCATATCTCATACATTCCATACATCTCATACAGTTGTACATACATGTGCATAGTGAGATCTGAGTGTTTACCCATTTTGCACACTTTTTCTCTGAATATGAAGCATTGACAAGACTGTCATCCAAAAGCAAAGCTCATCCAAGCTCTATAGCCTTATAAACCCCCAACCAACCAATATACCCACATACCCATCCACAAACCAATCAACCCCCTATTTATTCATCTACCTTCGTCATAGAAGAAGGGGAAAGATTTGGAATTTTTTCACTAATATGTTATTCATTTTGAGCAGATTTCTTCCTAACTTTTTGTTCTTTAACATCAATATTTTTTCTATTAAAATATATTCAGAGATTATTTTTTTGTTGTTGTTACTTTTACTTTTTTTTTTTTTTCCTAAGCTCACAAGTTTCGTTGTAGGCAATTATTTGCCCCAGGGTCATTTCACATGGCTTTTTCCTGCCCAGTCCATGAAAGGTAGGAAGTAAAATGGCATTTCCCAGATAATTTATCTCTGAAAGAAATGTGAAGAAAATGTTCAAAGATGAGGGCAGTTTATTCTTGGATAAGGTTATAAGAAAATAATTTCAATTTCAGCTGCACAGACTGCTGAATTGACAAATTGGAGTCAATTAGCAAGTCGTTGGGGCTTCTAAGGAAAAAGCAGGTCTGCAAGTAACATTAATGTTTGTTACAATAGATTGTTTTACATCTTCATTCTCTAATTCATTCCTTTTGTACTGTCCACATTAGGGTGAAGGTTAAAATAGAGTGGCAGGAATATTAAAAGTAATTTATGTCAAATAGTTGCAGATGAACTTTTCTAAACTTTTCTAAACAAAAAGACAAAGTCCAAACTAAGATACATTTGGATTTATTTTCTGTAAAGGTGCTGGGAATAAAATGGTAATCAAAATATTGCAAAATATTTAATTAGATAATGAAAGTCTATTTCATGTGTGCTCTGCAGACAAGGCCTGTCAGTTTTCAGACTGCAAAAGAGTAATTTCTTTTTTTTTTTTCAGAAATGCTCTTTTGCATTAATGTATTGTAAATCAGATAATATTTAAATTATAACCAGCTGTGAATTAGTGTATTCAGAGGTAAAATAATTTTTATTTAAGGAAAAAGTGCATCCCTATTAAATGTTAAGCGAAGCTATTTAGTGCCTTTTTGTACAAATATATCGTGCTGATGCTTCACGCAGTAACAGTCAATACTTACTTGTTTTCTATTTTAGAAGACAAGAGACCAGAAATACATTACTTTTCTTCCTTGAAAGACACTTGAAGTCATCCTCTCTTACTGTGCAATTCAAGAGATGGAGAAGGAAAAAAATAAAAGGCAAAACAAAAGGCTTAAATTTGTTAAAACAGCACTTTTGACAGTCTCTTGATAATATCTATGGTTACCTAAGCAGTGTGTCAAAGTTATATAATCATAATATACTCCAATTTATGGAAGTGAGCATTAAGAACAGAAAATGCTCTAGTGCTAGCAGACCAGACACGTCTAAAGACTGAGAGAGAGCAAAAACAACTTAAGATAGAATTCAGTTTCAGGAGAGCTCTGGAAGTGTAGCTTTGAAGAACATTTATATTTAAAATTATGCAGGAAGGAAGACTTGCACACCTAGACATTTAGAAGAAATGCAGCAGGAGTTTACAAGTTCTTATAACCAAAGGTCATAGGCTTCAACTTTCTCTTTGACCACAGCACCAGAGGAAAAGCCAGCTTCAAACAAAACCAAAGTATAACATTAGGCAAACTTGAGGCTATGTAGCACAATTTGGATCAGCTGTGAAAGTAGAGTTCTGTATAATTGCCTTGTTCATGCTTGTTTATAGCTACATCCAAGCAGGTCACTGATCCATAGGTGGAACAGTCAGGAATAATGAGTTTGCTATTTAAATATGTGCATATATATTTATACATGCAAGGTTTAGAGCTAGCCTAAGATGTAGTTTCTTTATCTCTTTCTTCAAGACCCAGTTAAACATTCATATTCACAAAAGCAATGTTCTTAATCCTTACCTTGGCATCAGAGAAATATGTAGAAGCATTTTTTCACTAACATTTGATTCTTGCTTTGTTTTGATCCTGTTTACATCCTTTAGCCAAGAGTTTTCAAAACCACTAAGCAGATTGCTTCACATTGCATGGCCTTTAACTTGTTTGTCTTAAACATGAAAGATACACCATTGTTAATATTCCTGGCACATTTCCTTGCCTCTCAGCATGAAGTTCATTATCCTATGTAAGTCAAATTAACATAAAGACAGACAGTTTTAACCAGGCATCAGCCTGACACATCTGAGGTGCTGAACTATATTTCACACACAGATCTCTGTCATGACATCAGTCAGATAAGCTTTAGATGAAGATCAGTAGACTCTCACTGATACTGGTTTTCTTGCCAGTTCAGCAGCCAGATTCAGTGATTTTTGAAAAATTAGGTCCTCACAAACAGCTCTTCAACATAAAATCTTATGAGAATACTGGAAAGAGCTTCTTGTTTTGCTTTGTCCCAGGTTAGCTCTTATTTATCTCAAATCTAACAGCTGTCTGAATGGAAAATAATGAATTAATGAGGTTATTAACAATGAAAATTAAAAAGTTGCTTTAATTTAATTGAATTTAATGCCAGACCAACACCAATTATATGTATAAGACAAGAAATTAGTCTGCTCAGTTAAAGACTTGAATCCAAGAGAAAAAGTAAATAATTTTCTTTGATTTAATAATAATAATAATAATAATAATAATAATAATAATAATAATAATAATAATAATAAATATTTCTAGATATCTGAAAAACAATTATCTACAAAACCATAAAAACTGTAGCCTTATAGCAACCATCTAAAAGTGCACATTCTTTATCTCCATGTAAATTCTCCCTTTTTCCTTTTCTTCCTTTTTCCTGAGGGGTCAGGAACAGGTGGCAGAATTAAAGCCAAGCATTACCCCTTTGAAATCAAGAGCAATGTATTCTGCACAATCAGCTGTCCTGGAAAGAAAAATGCTTGTTTGCTCAAAAGCTAATAAAGTGCACATGCCTCAGAATAACAACCGGGAAGTCAAAAAGTGCCCTAAGCTCTGTCAGCTAGACAGTGCCATAATGCAGGACTCTCTTGTGACAGTAACTGGGAACACTAGATGGACTGAACTACTAAAATCACAGATGATTGATGCTTATCCAGCATCCTCACAAAAAGCTGCCCATGAGATGAACAGACAGTTTAAGATATTCAGCTAATAAACTCACAACGCCTATGGGATTAGTTTGGTAAACTGAGAGCCAGAAGATGCTTCCTCAGTATCTAAAGCTTGTAACTGAACTTTGACAGACTGTTATCTGATATCCTGTGTATTGACATCTGTCCAGCAAGCTGGAATTACTGAAAAATTCGCAACACCAGTGTTCAGGCTTTTATAGTAGATGAGCAAATTAGAGGTGCTGAGCCAATACTACCCTGTCTTTCCCCCCACCTCTCCCCTCCCCCAAGTTTGATTCTTTTGATTATTGGCATAACAGCAACATGGACAATTTCATTTTCAAAGTATCCTTTGAAAGTTAGCATCATCTCTTCTATTTTCCTTTCCATTTCTGTTCAAAATACAAGCTGCTAGAATGTTTCACAGCAACAAAAAAAAAAAAAAAACCAAAAACATAAACTGACATAGAAACAGAAATTCTCATAGCCTGTATAACTTATCCTTGTGTGCACAGGTTTTGACATGAAGAATAGTTTCTCTAGAGAGATATTGCATTTAGAACTAAGAAGATAGTTTAGATTTGGCACTTTTAACGCTGGTTTTGGACAAATCCCTAATATTGAATTCTCCATCTTCTTGGGATTATCCTACAAGCAAGAGTTGAAATGATCCCTTAATGTGAAAATGGTAGGTGAAATAGAGAAAATAGTTGGAAAAAAGAGAGAAGAGTTTCAAGTAATTTACTCCTTCATGTTCTCATAACAATAATGATGAGACTGAGGGATTCATGGGCTCATAAAATTGTAAAACTCTGGAACCACAGAATCACTCAGCTGGGAGGGGAAGTAGCTCTGAGGTCAGAATGGTTACTCAGGTGTGCGTTCAGACAGCTCTTGAACAGCTCCAAGGATAGAGATGGAACAGTCTCCACGCGTAACCTGCTCCAACTGTAGGTTTCATGTAGACAATGCCAATGGATTGGAGGAAGACATGAGAGACAGAAAATGCAAATGTTAAAGAAAGATCACTTATTATTTATTTGGGACAACTCCATAATGGCACAGGGAATTGTCTAAGGTGTCATTCCTCTAATGGGGTAGGCAAGATGCTCATTGCCATAGTAAATTGGATAACATTATATTACTATAAAATTATATTAATATAAACTTTAACTCAGTATAGGAAACTAAAGAATGTTTCAGAGGGTTCTGTTAGCTTGCACATCAGTTCAAGAGAAAAGAATGTCTTCTAATTTAACCATTCATAAATTGTACCTCTTAGAGAACTTATATTTTTATGCGATGCAACAAACACTGTAATGTTATAAACTGTGTGCTCCCACAACAGTACAATCTGAGATGCTTATGTCTCTACATCTTCACGTTGTCAGCCATGTCTATAAACATTCTGTGCACTTTTACAGACTGTATTTAACAGATTACTGAAAACATATACTGAGACAACAGAGAACTTAGTGTGTCATTTTTAGAGTTAAATGAGTGACACAAATCGATGAAATGTAAAGAAATATGCCTTGTTGAAAAAAAGATGAACTCATGTCAAAACTGAATGTAACATTACATTGCGTGGGTTTATTCTGTAGAGTATGAAATCAGTATGGAACTATATAACTGAGAAAGTCATTTATTTCATGGAAGAATTGATTTAGGCCCATATTTGTATATGGCTGCAAGTTTCTTTTATTGATTTTAGCCTATTGCTTTCTGATGTTGTCATTTGAAACAATGATACAGTGTTTTGTGTCCTTTTTGCAGTTTCTGTATATGATTGCATTGATTCTCAAACATTATTGAAAACATTGTTTAACTGGTAGTGAGCTTTTGAAGACTTAGATTTCATGTTCCCTTTGTCAATATGTGGAGGGATCATGTATGTAATGGAGGTCTGTGAAAGGTTTATCAGTGACTCACATCTCACTAACTAACGCCCCACAGTAGTCTTTGGTACCCATAGCAATTTCTTGACATCTAACTCATATTCTAATATTATTTCTACAACCTAATGCAGTCTTGAACTGAAACTAGAATTTATCATTCATTCAATTTTAAATTCTTCATTATAAAAATGATTACATAATTATTCTTGCAATATTTAAATAATGGGCAAGGATGTTTGTTTAAAAGACTTTTGTATTATCAGCTAAAGTATCTCTAAAATGAGTAGCATAGCAGTAGTAACTCAAAGTTTCAAAAAGATACTATATAATTGAATGGAAAGAGATCTGGAAGGAATAAGCATAAAAAGATGAAGGCTTACCAAAATGTAGTTTTCCAAACCAATTTCTAGTTCAAAAAACGTCCCCAGGATAGATATCTAAACAAACAACTCTGCTGGCTTGTGCACTTTCAGAATATAATGGACAATTGTTTAGAAGACACTTTTGTAAATATAGGGCTTTTTGCCCCAAGGAATAAAAAAAAAATATTTTGCTTCTATTATGAATGTACAATTTACATCCATATAAATACATGATAATATGTGCATGTATGAACAACAAATATATTTTAAATATAATTATAAGATGTTACAATTATTTTGAAATATTTATCAAAGCTATTTAAGTCAGCTAGGGCTTCTGCACATACTTCTGTGTTTAGAACTGACTTGACTTGAGCTGGTAAGCCTGTTAGCTAGTAGAATATGATTACACTGTCTTCTGGCTTCCCTAGAATACAGTCAAAATATTTTCCAGGTCTACTCTGTTTATTATGAAAACAGTTATATTGTAGCATGATAGGAGATCTACACTCTTAAATGTTTTTGCTAGTCCAGTTTATAACAGTTGCTGTAGGAGAGTAAATTGGTAATTAAATATGGATTGAGTTGAACCTGTTGCTCTTGTTCATACCATCACACATGCTGCAGCCATGCCAGCTTCAAAAAGAAGAAAGTGCTAACTGGAGCAAAGTGTTGTGGAGCTTGAAGTTCAGATTGCAACATGGAAGGCTTCCAGTTCTGGTTACTGCTTCTGGGTTCTGGGTTCTTGGGTGCTGGCTCTTTTAAGCAGGCATAGTGGTGGAATGAGTAGGAGTCAGGTAGCTGCTGGTTTTGGTTTTATGTTTTATGCTGTTTTTTACCCTGTATTTCACTCTCTCTCTTCTGCAAATAAGCTAAGCTAAGATATCATACATTGCATTATTAATTACATTATTAGCTAAGGCAATTATGCATTGTGATTATGATATTTCATGTTATATTAAACTCTTATCTCTTTATCTCAGCCCTGAGTTGTGTGTGTTACGTTAACCCTCACTTTTGTGTTGGGGGACCAGGCAGGTTAGCCCTTGCCCTAAACCATTATAAATATCCACTAGTGGAGTAAAAAATAACTTAATAAATTGTCTAGAAGTTGAACAAATAGTTAATTCTTAGGAAGCAGAAAAAAATGTGGCTTCTCTGGCACACTTTTCTGATTCTTTGAATAATGTTGTGAATTAAAAAATGCATAAGGTTTTTCCAATGATGACTGAAGAGAGATACTTTTTCCCTTCTGTCATGGTCCAATGATGTGTCCAATTGGACCTTTAATGTGACTAACTTTACACTCTTGGAAACAGAATTAAGACTCAAACTAACTAAAGTGCCTAACTGGTTCATTTGACAGGCTACAGATGTAAACACTGCAGTGGTCAAGGGGGGAAGATGAGAACAGGGACAGGGACCGGGGCCAAGCAGGAGAGCAGCTCTCCCTCTCTTTCTCTCTCCCTCTCTGTCTCTCTCCTTCTCTCTCTCTCCCTCTCTCTCTCTTCCTCCTTCTCCTTCTCCCTTTGCGTCAGGCAAGGCAGCAGACAGGGAGGCAGGGCAGGCAGTTCTCCCGATCTCTAGCCGCTGTCTTCTTAGCAACCTATTCTTTGCATGCAGCTCTCACAAAGTGACTTTCCCCTAACAGCTGCTCCTCATGGCAGGCAGTGACCTGCCCCCAGCAGACTCCCCAAGCAGTTCTCAAGCAATTTCCCCTAGTAGATTCCCCAAGCAGTTCTCCAGCAGGTTCCCCTAGCAGATTTCCCAAGTAGTTCTCAAGCAGTTCTGCAAACAGATTCCCCAAGCAGTTCCAATCCTCCTGACATACAGTGGCGTCTTTGTAGTTTCACACCCTGTTGCCAAGGAGCAGCCACCTGTCCCGATTCATCAGTGGAGCACATGCTCAATGCAAACTCCAGTGCTCTCAAATCTGCCCATTTACAGGGCTCCAAAATCTGTCCCCTGTCTCCAGGCCCCCAAATTACATATCTCCCTCGCCTCTACCACCAAGGAGTCCCCAGGGTTCTACAGTCCTGAGAGGGAGTCTCCTCAGTTCAAAGTCCCTTACTTGACCCCAGAGGGCCAAGTGCCAAGCTCCCCATATCTGAAACAATTATCCTAAATGATTCTCCCCACAACGTTGAGCCACATATGCTTCCAGTTGCTTACACTTTCCCATGCATATCACGATGAAAGTCTAAGACAACATTGTTATTAGTTTAATAATGCACTACAAATTATTAATTCAGGTATTACCTCCTTTTCACAGAGACATCTTTTCTTCCAAGATTATTGTCGGTAGCTGAATGAGATAAGAGTAAATAAAATTGCTTTTTCTGACAAGCTGATTGTCTTCAAAAATGAGTAACCATTAAATGTGTTATGGTGAAATTTTGTCTAGAACAAAATGTTCTCCTAATGCAATAATTCTAAAGCAATACTTTTTCCATCTGGTAAATGGAATTCATAGTCTTTGGATTCAAACTGTTTTAATGAGAGAGCAATTGTATAGGCAAATACACTCATTTTTTGCTGAAAGTAGACTAGATGAGATTTTGCACTTGAAGAGAATTTTCCTATCTGAAATTAGTTCTGTTATTTGCATACATGCAGGCTACAGATGGAAAGGAAATTCAAAAGTAAAAACGCCATCTACATTTGTCTTTAATGACAAGTTATATGCAAGTCTGAAAGTTATTTTCAATAACTATTTTGGAAAAAATGTTCACAAGCTCTTCACAGTCTTCATTTGTTTTAACTGTGTGAAATTATTCCTATAAAAACCCAACTATGGTTAAGATAAACTGAAGTACTTCTATATCTCTTTTAATTAGGGTTATAATGAAGGTTTTTTCCAAGCACTGTTTGGAATATGCTGGCGTAGCAAGTCTGTAATGTTTTTTCAGTATATATTTCTAAAAATGAATGACATAAAATATTCTGAAATTCCAGTCATTGGAATTGGAATACACGACCATAACCTTACTTGAGACAAAATTTAAGAAGCAATAGTAACATTTGTGTTTTGTAACAGTCATTGTGAAATGAAGACGTAGTAATTTTAATGTGCTTCTTTGTTTTGGAAAAGATACACACATGCATTTTACAAGGGCATGTAATGATAGGAAAATGGGCAATGGCTTCAAACATATGGAGAGTAAATTTAGGTTAGGTGTAACAAAGTTCTTCACTATGACAGTTATGAGACACTGGAACAGGTTGCCCAGAGAGGTTGTGGATGCCCCATCACTTACGGATGGAGCTTTAAGTAACATAATTTACTGGAAGATGCCCCTGTTCATGGCAGAAGGGTTGGAATTAGATGATATACAGCATCCTCATGGAAAGAAAATGGCTGCTCATGGCTTGCATGGGTGGATGTTTTGCTGGAAGAAAACTGGCTGAATGGCCAGACTCAAAGAGTGGTAGTGAATGGAGTTAAATCCAGTTGGTCACTGGTTACCCCAGGCTCAGTAGTGGGGGCAGTTCTTCATATCTTTATCAGGATCCAGGTGAGAGGTTTGAATGCACCCTCAGCAAGTTTGTGGATGACACCAACATGGGAGGAAGAGCTGATCTGCTTGAGGGTAGGAAGGTTCTACAGAGGTATCTGGATGGGCTGGATCAATAGACCAAGGCCAATTGAATGAGATTCAACAATGTGAAGTGCCAGGTCCCACAGTTGGGTCACAAGAACCCCGTATGACACTACAAGCTTGGGGGAGGGTGGCTGGAAAGCTTCCCAGCAGAAAAGGACCTGGAGGTGCTGATCGACAGCTGTCTGAGCATGAACCAGCAGTGTGCTCAGGTAGCCAAAAAGGTCTACAACATCCTGGCTTGTATCAGGACTAGTGTGGCCAGCAGCAGCAGGGAAGTTATTGTCCCACTGTACTCAATGCTGGTGAGGCCACACCTTGAGTACTGTGATCAGGTTTGAGACCCTCATTACAAGAAATGGGTTCAGAGAAGAGCAATGAAGCTGGTGAAGGGTCTGCAGAATTTAAATAAAGAATGTAAAATGCACATGGAACTCCCCTTACTGTACAACAGAACACGGTACAGAGAAGACCATAATCTCTTCACATAGCCACTCTTAGAAAAAGTTCTGTTCAAAGTGGATGATAAAGAGCACCTTGAAGAATTGCCTGACCAGTCTGTATCATGTACTGATAATATCAGTTGGGACATGTAGTTTGATATAGAAGTGATGTGTCTTTGTACTTTGCTGAATATTCACATTAAATGGAACAGTTGAAAAGAGAAAGTTGAAAATCAATGACATAAAGGCTTGTTGCTATGGTAACCATCTTAAAAATGGCAGATATTTTTTACTATTTTCTTTTAACTCCTTGTCATATTTTTATTATTATGTAAGGAGAAAAAATCTTCTATCGGTAAGGACTAAAGATGTTGGATAACAGAGGCTGTAGAAATGAATTCTGAGACAGTATTTAGTGAGTTATCTATGATTCACCTGATCTCAGCATATATTTACTGTCAAGTGAATCTTAAAAACTTATTAAGATATCAGACAATATATAGTGCATTAACTTCAACTAAGCCCCACACTGGTTGTTGCTCCCTCCACCAACACAGAATGGGGGAGAGAATAAAAAGGGTAAATGTGATAAAACTTGTGGGTTGCAATAAGGGCAATTTAATAGGTAAAGCAAAAGCTGGGCACACAAGCAAAGCAAAATAAGGAATTCGTTCACTGCTTCCCATAGGCAGGCAGGCATTCAGCAGTTTCCAGTGAAGCAAAGTTCCATCACATGTAACAAAAGAAGACAAACACCACAGTTCCCAATATTCTACCTTCCCCCTACCCTTTATTTCCCCAGATTTTTTTGCTGAGCATGTCATCATAGGGCATAGGAGATCCCTTTGCTTAGTTGGGGTAATCTCTCTGGGCTATATTCCCCTTCCAACTGCTTGAGCACCCTCAGCCTATTTGCTGGTGAGGTGGTATGAAAAGCAGAAGAGGCCTTGATTCTGTGTAAGCACTGTTCAGCAATGGCTAAAACATCCCCGTGTTAAAACTGGTTTTGTCACTAATCCAAAACATAGCACCATGCAAACAACTATGAAGAAATTTAACCCAAGTATCCTAGTGCAAATTTATATTTTTATCCTTACTCTAAATTAGTCTACAATAGTGAACAACATGGGTTATGAATATGTAGAGAGTATGAAGCATTTTATTTTTTTTTCTTTTTGCCTTTGATTTCCTTAAGTTTAGTTCAAAAGTACCTGCTTTCTGTTGCTTATTTTAATAAATTTTAACCGTTTCTTATTAAATTTTTTACCTGTATGCTTGCCTAAGTTAAAAAGAAATAAAATTATATATAGATAATATTGCAAAAGACTTATATTATGCCAATATATGTGCATATATATGCATGCATAAACATAGGTTAAAAACAAACATGTACTCACATATCACCTACATACCCCTTTACTTTTTAGAGGAATGTAGGAGCACTACGTTTCTGACAACAGAAAATACACTGCAGCCATGAAAAGAATTTAAGGAAAAAATGAAATCTTTTTCTAGATAGATGTCTTTGTATATAACTGTTCCTGAATATAGGTACAAACAACCAGTTGGTTGAAGGTCTTTTTTAATTCTTTCCAAATGTAAAAAGACCTTCTGTGATAAAAGCAAATTGTTTGTATGGGACAAAAAGGGCTGTTAGAGGAAATCTTAGGCAACATTCAAGATGCAACATTAAACTAGGGAATAAAATCAGGCAGGCAGGATAATATCCTAAAAAAACAAAGAAGAAGGAGTATGGGCAGCCCCCTCTCCAGAAAGCCCACAAAACACCAAACAACTAAACTAAACAAAACCACCACAAAAACTAAAACCAAACAAAACCAAAGCAAAACAAACAAAAAAAAAAAAAAAGAAAAAAGAAAAAAGAAAACAAAACAAAACCCCCAAACCCAAGAACAAGTTCTTCCAAAGACTAAGAACTACCTGTCATGTTTCTAGTATGAAAACTGGAAATCATTTCTGAAGAACTGAATGCTGGCAGAACTGAAATATGTCTCCTGTGCTCCATTCAGCATAGCACACCAGAGACAAACTTCAAAAATAATTTCCAGTGCTCACTGAAGATTCATTTTTATTGCTGAAGAATCTATACTAAGAGGAATGGAAGCTGTGTTCAGGATGTGCCAATCTGACACTGACATTTCTTACTACCCTTTTGTACCAAAGAGACAAAATGTAAAGTCAGATGATACTGATGGTCCACACTGGTCCAAATAAATAAATGTCATCTGAAAACATGGTCTTAATGGGATCCAAGAGAGAAACTAGTAACAGGAAAAGACAGTAACAAAGCAGAAAGACATAGTTTTCATCTCAAAGAATCTATTTTTCAATACGTCTAAATAAAATAAGTATAAGGATTAGGGTAAAAACTAACAGTAATTGATTTTTTTTTTCTCTATAGCAAAAATACTTGCACATAGGCAGATGAAAGAAAGGAAAAAAAATGCACATTTGATGCTGTGGTGTCACAAGTGAAGACACACGGATCATGTCGCTCCACGAATAAAAGAACTTACAATTGCAGAAATTTCACAAGAAAAACTGTTCCTCACATGTGCACATATTATTCTGAATTAACAGCAAGCTGCTAACCAGCATGAAGATTGTTCAAAACAGTACAATGGGTTTATAAACAGACAAAGTCGAGCAACCAGTTTGGAAGAGGTAGTAAGATACTAAACGTTGGCATGTTCGACACATTTAGAAGATGTGAACGCATTGGATCCAAATAAGAATCACTGCCCTCAGCCTTCTGACTAAAGTCTTGGTGATACAGCCCAGTTTTCTGAAGGTACAAACAGAAGCCACCTAGCTAAATGCCCTTTAAAATGCAGAGAAAGCATCACAGGTGTGGAGCATAATCATTATGTCTATCAAGGAGATATTGAGGATGTCACTTAAATTTATATCTAATGCATATAAATTTTAAAAGTGTGCTAAAGAATGCTGTAATTTATTAGGATTAGATTAACCTTTAGTTACTGACTTTAGAACATCTGTTCTGTGGCAAGCAACCTGTTTTGTCCAAAGACAAAAACAGCTGAGTGTACTGAGAAGATTTCATGCTTAATTATTCACAGGATCAAAAATGCAACACAAAGTATTAGACATCTGCAAAATATATTCACTCATCCATTCACTTTTAATTGCAAATTCACATTTATTCTCTAATCAATAAAGTCTGTAACCAATATAATCAATTAACTGACATTTTACTATGTTGGGTCAGCTGCCTTTTTTGTTAATTTCTATAAGGCATCTAGAAGAGGATGTATTTTCGATGAAGATTGCCCTCACAGCAATGCCTCGGCAGCTTAACTTGGCAGAAAAACGAGTGAAATCAGCAAAAGCAGAAAGAACATAGAAGCATTTGGGAATGTAGAAAATGCTGCTTAACCAGCATCATTGCTTTGGCTGCCTGCAGACTAGTTTAATTAGGCTATAATTCATATGCAAGAAAGTAGTTTTGTAATTGCTGTCAAATGACCAAATCTATGTATGAAACCTAAGGAGGATTATCTATTCACAATAATGAGCCATGCTGAAATTGACTGGGATTTGTGGGATGAGGCATTTATTTGGCAAAAATTAACTGTAAAATGTATAACAAAATAAATATATGTATATTCAGATACTAGACAATTTTCAATAATACATCTCAGTTTGCTGGATGCAATTATGATTTTTTTGCTAGATGTATATACTGATTATTCTGCCAAATCATGCAACTAGTATGGATGGGAAAGCATATTTACTAATTTTAATTTTAAAAAGCATATCCTTTTTAATAGAAAAGTTATCAGAAAAAAATTAATATTAGGATTGGACATACACTTACCAGAAGTAGGTTTCTGGTTTTACCTTTCTATTTTATACTATTTAAAATCTTTAATGTCCTTCATGAAGCCATACTGACTGGTCCTGATCATCTGGTTTCCCTGCACATGCTGTATAACGCATTCCAGATGATCTGCTCCATGACCTTCCATGACACACAGAGGTCAGACTGACAAGTCTCACGAGTCCTCTTTCTGGCCCTTCTTGCAGATAGGATCATGTTTGCAAATCTCCAGTCATCTAGGCCTTCCTGGGTTAGCCAGGACTGCTGGTAAATGATGGAAAGTGGCTTGGTGGGCACTTCTGCCAGGTCTCTCAGTACCTTCAGGTGTACGTCATCTGGTCCCATATACTTGTGTGTGTCTAAGTGGTGGAGCAGGTCACTAACCATTTTCTCTCGGATTATGGTGACTGCACTCTGCTCCCCATCAAATATATAGTGTTATACTAAAAAAATTAAATATCCCAAATATAATATTAGAACTGCTGTAAGATTGGAAATACAGATTTAATTTACTTATCTTCTAACTGATGAAATATATATTTAGCATCTGTTACTGATATCAGCCTTAGTTGTAACTATTGTCTTTGTTCAACAGTTCTGACAGGGTTTCAGAGGTTTTGTTTGCTTTCTTGTTCAGAATTTTTGTTTGTTGTTTTTTTGAGGGGTGTGTTTTTTGTTTTGTTTTTTTTTCAGTGAGTATATGTGGTACAATTCTAAATGATCATTCCTTCACGTGAATCAAAAAAGATAATTAATATGCACAAAAATACATATCTTATTTTGAAATCTGAAGTAAAGTAAAGGCAGAGGGGGAAAAGGACAGAAAGGACAATTGATTATATAACATTTAAATCTTCAAAGAGAAATGAAAATATTTCCTGATGCAGTTGCAGCTAAACTTTCAAAGTTGTTAACCACACAGCCAGCCAGATCCCAAGGTTAATGTTCCACCTTTTAATCCACTAGTAATGATTTCACATTATATTTAATACTAAAAATTAAATTATTTCCTAATTTTAGATTACTTTTAATTCTCATAAATTTCTAAACTTCTTTTCAAACTGCTTGTATACTAAGACTACTGACCTTTGAAATTATTCTTTTCAGTTTAATTAAACAGATAACTGTGCTATGAACATGATATATGACAGAATGCTTAGAAGGATGTAAGCTGTAACAATTGTACCAAGCTGCGAAGAAAACAAGGTTTTTCATTCCTAACAGAATTGGCAGCTGTATGGGTAAACACTAGAATATTTTGTCAAAGAGACTTAGTATTCTTCTTAAATACTAGAAGATAGTTGTCAAACAAAACATTTTGTCAAGCAAATGTTCTGCTTTCTAGCCAGATTTTTCACCAAAGAGCTTCCCAGGATTTTTGTAGTACTAGTTGCTTCATTATTACTGATAAATAATTGGCAGATAACCTGAGGTGTCTCTCCAGCAAAGGAAATTTCAACAATGTGAAGTTGCTATGATGCATTTTCTCCTGCTTTGTGCCAATAAATTAAGATTTGTTATTTTAGGTAGTGCTATTGCAGCCTTCCAGATGTTTGTCACTAGGAGTAACATCTACCCTGGAAAATCAAATCAAATAAAAAAGAAAACAAAAAATAATCAGAGCAGGTACCTAAAACTGATTAACAGTGAGCAGTCTATGACTATTTAAAAAAAAAAAAAAACAACAAAAAAACCCCAAGAGCAACAACAACAACAAAACCCAAAACAAACAAGCAAACAAAAAAGACAAACAAAAAAAAGAAAAGAAATAATAAGGATCAAGCCTGGCATTTAATTAATCTTGTTTCATAACTTCCTATTTTTTAATATTCCTTCAGAAAATCTATCGCTGTGTTTGAAATGCTCTTTTCTAATGTGTTAATAATGTTGGTGCACTTTTGAAAAAAGAAAACATGACTCAATCAGTTTTGAGTACAGTGACAACACCATTTTGAAAATACTAGATCTTCAAGAAATTGAGTTTTGACATATTTAGTTTGTGCTAATAAAATTCAAAACAAAAACAACGTTGAAAAAAGTCTGTAAGAAACCCAGACAAATATTTTTCATGACAATATTATCTGAGAAAAACTAATTCACATGAATTAATAGGTAAAAATACTATAATATGTCTGACAAGAACTTTTACAAAAGGAACAGAAACAATACTTTTGTTTACTAAGACTGAAGAACCTCTTGCATACTTCTTAACATAGTTCTTACAATTTTTGTCTTTGAAGTAAGCTTGTAACACCTCATTGTTTGGAATAGGAACTGTACTTTCTCCTGTAATGAGAGGTTATGCTAAAATCAGTTTTGAAGATAAAAACCTTTTCTTAACAAACCCTGAAGATACGGGATAAACGTTAATACATTTGTGCATTTTAAGGTGAGTAGAAACCATGTAATCATTCAATTCTAGGGCATTCTCTGTAAAGAAACCTCACGTTTTTCTCAGAAGATCATTTACAGGAAGGAGTTCAGAAAGGTAAAAGAATTTATTTTAGTCTTCAGGTCATGATGATCCCACAATCTCAGGCAGAAAGCAGTTCTCTCTTTAATTCTCTCACAGTTATAGCCTGGAAGTTGCATCTCATTTCTGATTTAAATTTCTGTGTTTCACTTAACTGCTTTTGGAACTTCTAACAACATTGTCAGAGATCTGTAGAACTTTTTGCAGTGCAGCTTTACTGAATCTCAACTAAAATAATCAAGTCATCCTTCTAATAATCTTCCAAAGCACAGATAATGTAACTTCATATTGTCATGGCTCCATGCTAGTTTTTGTGTCCCTTGTTTGGATACCCTGATATTTTGGCTTCTTGAACTATAGAAATAACAGCCTGTAATACCATTTCAATTTCTAGTAAAACATTAAATGACAAGGGATTGAGAATTTAGAACTAATTTCTAGTGAAATTCTATTCTATGAACTACTACAATTTGAGATCAGTTAAAATATTATTTGTTTATAAGACTATGGCAAGAAAAACCAAACAGTGGTAATGGAATAGCCCAAACTGTGTCAATAAAGGCTTTTTTAATTATGCCTTTCTCACACTGAAATAAATGAAAATGGTTTTGATTAGGTCTAGTTTCTAAAAAAACCCAACAATTTCTCAACTTGCTTCTAATAACATATTTCTTGTAATTTTGGTTTAATCATCCTTAATATTTTGTCCAAGACAGGAAAAAAAATACACCTGAATGGTATGCTCTCTTGCTCTTTAAATATGTCAGCAAGTCCCTGAATATTTATAAACAATGTGACTTTTCAAAATTTGATAAGTTTTAACATTAGTGACAAAAAAATCCCTGGATATCTCAATTAGGAATCCTGGCTGAAGATTATTGATTTAAGAATGGACAATTTTAACAAATTCTATTATCGTTACACGTGTTCATAAGTCTGAAGATAATAAATTCCTTACAAGGGCAATTACAGTTACATGGTAACTTTTTTCCATCATTCTTAGAGGGAACATAATAAAACCTACTCTTGTAAAGCTTGTATTAAAGTACAATTCTGCTGACAAATAATGGTCAGTGAGATAAGATCCTGTTTTTCTTTTCTACAGCAGTGTTTATCTTAAGTCTGCTGCAAAATTGATAAGTACGTACGTAAGATCCTCCCAGTAAAATTCAAAATATTTTCTGTGAGCTTTTATCTGTTTTATACACTATCTCCAAGTGATTCTCACCATGGTCTGTGGTTTATGAGAGCACAGCTATTTCTGTCCTAGTCACGATAAGGGGCCCTTGCCAGGTATTACTCAAGTTAGTCTATGCAATTACTGTTTCTAAAAGATTAGTGCAAATTCCATTTCATCATTGTGTGACATTGTGATGACAACTACTTGGAAGCAAACCTCAATTTTTCACCTATTCCAAATACGAGAAAAAACTACATAAGACTGTCTTGTATCCAAAATACAAGCAGACAGAATAACACATTTTAAGACCTACCTTAAAGTCACAGTCCTTCATGTAATATCCTCAGTAGAATTAAATCCAGAAACACAGTATGCTTAAAGAGTTTAACGGGCTGTGGTGTAAACTGCATATGCCTAGAATTATGCCCCAAACATTGCCAAAACGTGTTCCTACATGTTTTGCTCAACCTCCCCTTTCCCCTTCCTTTCTGGAGTTTTTACTCAGCCAGAGCAGAGTAAACAAAAGGCCAGGTGTCAACAGGCCAGGGTAAATAACCCATCCTGACTTTTTTTCTTTGGGTAAATAAGATCAGGCACCCACTTTGTGGGAAGCTTGTGCTTCTTCCACGTTTGGGCATAATTCTAGCCGTATGTTTTGCCATTGGTTAATGATGTTTTCCATCTTTGACTATCGGCTAAATCCAAGCCTGGAGCAAATTATAAATATTACCCAAATTGTAAACAACTCACTCTTTTGCTCATTTGCTATTGCTTTTGCTATTGCGCTCTCGCTCTGTGCATGTGCTCTGCCCTCGTGCATGTGTTCTGCCTTTGTCTGCAGTCCGGAGCGAAGCCTGCTACCCAGGAAGAGCCAGCGTGACTCAGTTTACCTGGAAGCCAGCAAAGAGTCCTTTGTGTAAGCTGCACTGAAACTACAGTCAGTTTTGTGTCTTATCTGCAGTCCCACCGGTAGGAACAAGCCACCAACACATCTTAAAGGGACTGAGACCCCATTGATAAGCCTAACCAGCCAGGAGAACTTGTCCAAATCCCTTTTTCGCAGTTCTAAATGTCTGCTGAAGCCACAAGGCTGCATACCTGTGAGCCAAAGCATTCATGCGCCCACTCACAAAGCAAGGATTGTGCCTAGCAGCCCCTGTGTGCTGGCTGCTCAGCCACAGGAGAATGAACAGGCACCTGCTGCTCCACAGCCTTGTGAGTTAATACCAGGGCCACCAGATGCTCGCTCATTTCTGAGCTGAGCCAGGGGAAAAGCCGCACTGCTCCACGCCAACCCTTGCCGCTACCCCCTCCCCCAACATTCTAAAGATGCTCCAGGAGGGGAACTGCCCCCCCAACAGCGTCCAGCAGACTCCACAGGACTGCCAGTGCCAGAAAGCACCCAAGAGCCTGTTTTAGGTGACCCAGTCTACACCACACCCACGCAGTCATGAGAGAAAGCTGCTTCCACCGCATCCGCAAGGGACCACCCCCAGCGCCGGCCTCGGCAAATGATCAGCTATGGCCACGTTGGGTCCCCTCGAGCCTTGGCAGCCAGACATAGCAACCAGCACAGCAACCAGCTTAGCAAGTGAAACTATCTTTTCAGTGTTCACATGTTATCACCAGTTTTGGATCTCTTTAAAATCCCCGCGCTTTAGCTCGCGTGGTATTGTAACTTTAAGTCTCTGAAAGGTTCCTTTAAAATTGTCTGTGCCTGACACCTAGCCACACCAATGTATTCAGCTACCACGCTTCTTGTCGAGTCCTCTTCTAGTGGACAAGCGGCGGAACTGCACTCAGTTGTCTCAGTGAATAACTTTTAAATTTTACTAATTTGGTTCAAAATTGTTAAATTGGAACAGTTTATGGGCTATATCCACAAGCGTACACTAGAATCGGCAAAAAAAAAAAAAGTTAAAAGGTTATTATTATTTTTATATTAATAAATAAAAAGTAATGTTATTACTATTTCATACGTTCATAATTCCATAATTAATAACCATAACTATCACACTGGGATTAAATACCTTTTAGAATTAAATCCAGAAACACAGTATGCTTAGTTTAAAAGGTTTAACTGGAATTACATATGTTTCAATTAAAATAAATAAATAAATAGATAGATAAATTACAAGTGGCAGTTTTATAATGAGTATATATGCAGGCCACATGACAAGTAGTTCAAACTCATTCGGTTCTCTCCTAGTTATTCCTACAGATTTCAACCTCAGGAAAAAGGCCATTATTCAGTACCCTAATTCTGATAATGGTCTGTGAACTGGGTTGAGAGAACAAAATACTTTTTCTAGACCTCTGGATTTGTTCAACAACTCAAATTGTTTTTATCTTTCATAACGATTTTATAATCTCCCCTTTCATTTCATCTTTTTCTGTCATTTTCTCACAGGCACAATCTCACACTTAAAATCTCCAAGTCAATCTCTTGCCCTTTTTTTCTCCAAAACTCCTTTTTTCCATGTTAATCAGTGGAGACACTGATTATAAAAATTATTTATTAGAACACCTTTTATTAATTCAGCTGCTGTTTTTAGGAGTGCAACACATTCACGTATCCTTTCCCATGTTACTCTCAGGCACATGTAGATGCACATGCAAAATTACCAATTGTTACTTAGTTTGAGCAACAGGTGAAAAAAACAGCTCTAGCTGTTTCCACGGAAGCAAGGGTCACACTGGGGCTGCTACGGTGGTTTTCAGAAAGTTTTCTTTCTTTCATCAGTTGTTCCTATAATCGCAAAGTACCTGTCTGCATATAGTAGCCACTGCCTTCTTGGATGTGGTCTAAATTAAGGATGCTGGTTTTCAGTGGTGGCCTTGGATAGAGACAACAAACTACTGATTTTTTTTTGGACTCAGCCCCCAGTTGCCGTGTATTGAGCAGGATCCTCAGATGTATCTCGTTATGCACTGCACATTGGAATTATTTTCACTGTTATAATTTGTCACTAATATCAATGAACAAAAAGGATTGTGAGTAATATCTCAAACCAGATTCAGTATTGCTATATACATTTAGACCAGAATTATTGTGTGGAGAGTGAACTGTATCAGAAACTAAAAGTTTGTTTTGAAGGGACATCTGCCTGACAACTTAATAAGTCCTCTGAGTGGTATTCAGAATTATTCCTTAGGGGTGTATTCTGTTTATCATAGAAATTCTAAATTAATTTTTAGTGTTGATTCTGCCTTTAATTAAAAACAAACAAACAAACAACAAACCAGAACATTAAAAATTATATTTAAAAATAATAACAATCTTGCTTTCATGAGTCCTAAAATCTTGCCAGCATTACATGGGACACTTCACCTTCCATTTGAACACTAGGTACATAATTTACCTCACTAGTAACTGTATAACATGTTGAAGGTAAACTTTTATTCTCTTCTAGGTTTGTGCCACGCAGATATTTATCTTGAGTGCTATAATGGAAAATGCAAAGAAGAAATCCACTACCTGTTCTAGAATCTAAGTTTTATTTCTAGTATTTTTCACAGCCGTGCTTATTTTTATACATAGTCATAGAACTACTTTGAGCATATGTTCTGTTTTATGACAAAGGATTTCTGGATTCAGTTTCCAAGGTTTCTATATAAATTAATGGAAAATTTTGATTTCTCTCTTTTTTTTCCCCCCATATGCTAAGTAGACTAATAATTTAAAATTAATTCTTTTTAGGGATATATATTCTTTTAAAAGTCTGAAATTTAGTATAAATTTGAGCCCATTAAGAGGATCATATTGAAATGTCAATACAGAAGTTCTGCATGCTGTGAATCTTTCATTTGTATTATTGTTCAGCTATTAAATAAGAAAACTAAAATTTTTACAGGATGCAAGCTGCACAGGTCTCCAAGACCAGGGTTTCTGCTAGATAAATTCAGGTTTCCTTCAGTCATCACCATTATTTATCTCCAAAACAGACAACTTTTTAAATTCAGCACTCAGCATTACTGTGGAAATATTGATCTCTAATCAACTGCTGACACAGTTATTTTGCTTAAACTATGTGTTTACTGAACTGCAAACACAGCAACATTGAAAGCATATATGAGAATTGCTTCTACCACACAGAAAAAGTCACAGAAAACACGTCAACTAAATGGCCTTGTCTGTGCTTTATTCTAGCTTTGATTTGAACCAAAAGTAATTATGAAGTGAATTGTTTATTTTTCCCCTTTCTTCTCTCTCTTTTTTTTAATACTGAATGTAGTGTTATGAGAAATTTTCTTCCACTAATCTCATTTAAATTTTCCTTTAAATAGGATAGGTTGATTAATAAAACTGAAATTTCTCTGAAGAGTAATTCCTGTTCTCTTGGAGGATATTTCACAGGTATTCTTTTTGCTAAGACACCAAATTTGCAAAGCTTCTGAAAAACTTTTGATAATTAAGGTTTGAGAAAGCAGCCAAGTCCCTTATAATCAATAAGGCCTTTTCATCTTTAGTTGACATATTATGTTATTAAAAGACACCTTTTAGTTTTAATAGGTACATCTCCATTGCAAGTTAGTAGAAGGTATTACTGTTTATTCTAAGATTAATTAAATTCAATTGCACATGGAGGTGCATAAAATGTGGAAAATCCTCTAAAGAGATTAAAAAAACAAAACAGTTCTGTTGAAATAGTTTTGAAATGTACAGTCTGTAGAGAAAACAATACAATCCCAATAAATGAGAACAAGAGTAAGAAGAGTTAATTTTTGAATAGGAAGACATTTAGTATCAGTGGCAGTGAATGTCAAATGCACTTCAAAACTTGCCATCAAAGAAGATAACCCTACTCTGTAACTGAACTGAGTGACAAAATATCAATAACCAAATACATAGTTAAAGGAAAGACTTTCAAAGATATGACCTATAATTTAGTATTTCATTCCCCAAGTGAAGTGTGCAAATGACATCTCTGCACAAAGAATGATTCTGTTGTTTCCGCACACACAGTCATCCCAAATAAAATTTGAGTTTTAATCCCTTTTTTTTTTTCACATGCAGAGAAAAATCTTTCTAAGCATGGAACTTTTTTTTTTTTTTTTTGAGATGCTTGCTCAACACCTAGATATTAACATGAACAGACCAAGGTGGAGAAAATATCTGCTCTCTACCTCATGCTAGGCAGGTGTATATGCCCTGAAGAAACCTGCAATCTATAGAGTACAGTAAATGAAATTAATTTTCACTAGTCATTTCTGATTTTCATGTGATGGTAATTAGCAAGTGATATCCTTCTCTTCATCTTGACTCATGATCTTTTAATCTTACTTTCTCCCCCTGTTCTGTTGAGGAGGAGAAATGAGAGAGTGCCTTGGTGGGTGTCTGGCATCCAGCCAAGCTCAGCTCACCACAATGGCTCTAATTAGTGACAGAGTATTTGCAAGGTAAGACAGACACAGCACAGTTCAAGGGAAACAGGCCAGCAGGTGAAATTAAAGCAGAATATTCTAGGACATCTCTAAAGGCACAAGAGTTTCATCCTTATATGAATAAATTTTGCTTTTATTTATGAAAAATGACATTTAGTCTGAAACTAAGTTGCCTATGCACAAGCTAAATGTAGGTACTGGCTTTATTGGTAATATCATCAGTAAAAACCGGAGCGTCATGTTTGCTTTCACCAGAGAAGTGATTTTGTTTCTCACACACAAACACCCATCATGGCTTACTAGTGCCTTGGCTGTCCCTCTTGAGCTCAGCTGCTGCTCTATAAGCACAAGATCTGTCATTAGTCATGTGGTGTATGTGCAAGCCCTGTGTGCTTGCATTCTATAATGTTTAACACCAACAGACACCTAACTCCATGTATGCAAAACTGAGGCAATCATATCTGTGTTATAACACCAAGTGCTAGAATCTTGAAAAATAATTTAACATGGCTATACCTAATCTTGGCATCATAAATGCCAGTTTCATTCAATTATTTGTAACTTCAGGCAGTCACACTTTCACATGCTGCACTGAAAGTCTGCATTTATTACCAAATCTATTTTAGTCTGTAAGACAGCTGACTATGCTAATTAAAAATTTAATTAGCTGGGAAGCATTGAGTATACATGTGTTTGGGTATCTCCAGTGAAGAAGTAGCTACTGTAATGAATGTAACTCAATTTAAAATCATTAATGTGGCAAAAATCTTATCAAGAAGTATTTATACACACATCTAGGATATTGATAAAAATTGAACATCATAAACACGTGATTGTCCAAAAAGTCTATGTAAAGTTTCTAATTTTTCTAGTCAGCTTAGTTTGTTATATTATCATTCACACTGGAAAAGTGACAGTTGTAAGTCATATCAGTCCTAATATATGTAAACACAAACATTATATTAAAGAAAAAAATACCCAAATACTTCCTGAAATTAAGCTGGCTTATTTATTTTTAAATTAAAACCAAACAAACAGGAAAACATCAAACAATGATGCATAGTTTTGAATTTGGTACAGGGACACTGCTACTGTCATCTCAGGGAAGCTATTATTCATATTGTTATTCATTTTTTAAACAATATTCTTTAGCTTTCATCTCAGAGTCACTGAACATGAAATATAGTTGCATCACTTCCTATTTCATGAAACATTTGTAGCACCTGTGAGTATAAACCAGGAATCTTAGACCTCTAAAAGAATTTTGGTGCTCTCTTAAGCAGTTCCCTCCCAAAAAAAAAACCCAAAATCATATGTCCATTGTAGAAAACTTTATTGAACATTTTTACTCTAGTTTTTACAGTTTTTCACAAAGTTGTAACAATATCAGAAAGCTGACAGATCTAAGTTTTCAAGTCTTTCAAACCTCAGGCTGTTTCAACATTCACAAATCAGGCACACACTGTACCGACAGGCCAAAGCCTATCTGATTTTTCAAAAATATATGGCATGCATGTGTCATCCATACAAGAAAAACCCCAAGGCCACTCTCATGCAAAAAGACAGACAGGGATAGAGGTGATTCGCTTTAAATAGCAGCCTAATGCCTAGAGTAAAATTGAAACTGAGGATCTGTTCTATCCTTGGCCAGAGAAGTTCAAATCTGTAACCTTCTGAAGGATGGCTTTATCCTCCAGGCTGGAATACAAAAGCTACAGCGATGTGGAGGAAGCTTGAAAATAGTAAGAGAATATAACTGTTTAATCTCTTGAAAGTTTAAACCTTTATCAGCCAGTAGGAATTACAGTTCATAGTGTATAATTACCACCATGCATTTTGTTAATGAACAATGATTACTGGTTCATATTACTGTATTCCTCTTTGGGAAGCACTTTAAAAAATGTTTTCAGTCAAATTTCCTTCTCTATGCAGAATGGAACAGCCTCATTAGGACTGATCAAATTAAAACAAACAAACAAAAAAAAAAAAATAACACAACAAAAATAACCAACCAAAGACCTAATCCAGAAGAAAATAGTAAGGTCCTTCTGAAATGTACTCATCTGCAGATGAATATGAGTTCAGACAATCTTCTTCCCAGAGGACTCGTCTAGTAGCATACCAGTGACTAAAGGGCATATGGTGAAAATGCAGTATCAACTTATTGTTTACTCACAGCATAGAAAAATAATCCAAACCATAAAGCCTCATAGCTACTTCACCTATCAGTGAAAGCACATTGCTGCAAAGGAAAGCACTGATCATGCTTTGATATTAAGTCTATTATTTTTACATAGGAAAATCCCTAACAGAACCACATTTGGTGCTCTCATGAATTTGCAGTGCATACACATTTATTTGTTTTAGATTAAAAGAAACAAAATTGCCTTTCTAGTGATTTGGCTGCTGTGATTAGTACTAACTTAACAAAGGTATACAAAGATGCAGTATGTGTAATAACATCTCAGGAATAAGAGACAAATCACTTGTTCTGAAGATTTTCAACCATTAAACCTTACTACAGGAAGGACTTTTAAAAGACCCTTCCAAACCAATGCATTCTATGATTCTAAGATACACAGAAATATTGTATATCAGTATTATGACTGATAATGAAGCAGGTTTTCAGATTCATTATGCATAACAAAAGAATAAATATTTCAAATGTTCTGACAAGTCCTGGTCTAGCAAAGCACTTGTTCATATGCTTCATTTACACTTCTGAACAATGGTATTAGATATGATGCACATATATTTAGCCTGTGCTTAAGCAGTTCATTGTATAAAATACTCTATCACCACGAAAGTAGACATAATACATTAAATGCCTTGTATATTCTGAATTATTAGCTTGAGTGTCACTAATTACCTTTTAAAGACTAAGTTATATTAGGCATTAGTCATAATCTTTTCTGATTACCACATCTGATCTCTAATCTCTCAGCAGCGGGCTAATGCATTACCAGCCCCAAAAAAAATCAGACCAGGCTAAAATTATTTTCAATCAGGGTAGCATTATTCTGTCAGTATTGTGACACATAATGCACACTGCTATATAGTGCTTTTATAATCTCTTTTAGAATTCTGGACACACAGCAGTGGTCATAATTGTTTTGGGTATGTGAATGCAAGTAGCAGCAGAAGTTTTCAAAACATTGTAACTCTGACAAAAAAACAAACTAAACAAATTAAAAAAAAAGACAAACCAACAACTCCACCCCCCAAAAACAAAAGCAAGCAAACAAATCAGCACCACCCCAACGAACAAAAAAATCAACAAAACACCTCCAAACAAAAAAAACAAAACCAAACAAAAACCACCCAAAAAGCCACTCAGACAAGCCACCAACACAAAACCACAACAAAAAAACCAAAACCCTGACCAACCCAATCAATCAAAACTCCCTTCTGTTAGAAAAGTCTTGCTTGTGCATTTATGTAAAGAACACTACTCAAGAGAGATTTTCACCAGGTTTTAATAGTATAATTGTACAACAGAAGGACTGGGCTGTCAGTGCTTTCTCAGCAAACAGCATTCTGCAAATAGCATTCTTTTTTTGACAGAAGGATATCTTGTGAGAAAATATCCAGACTTATATTGAGGTATTAATCTTAGTAAGAGTACTTTTTTTCCCTATATCTTCCTGTCAATATATAATCTCTTTTGGTGGGTGATAACATGATGGGTGCATGACTATGTTATTCTAAATAAAAGATTCACCTCTGTTACATGGATAATAAAATGATGGAGATTCTCCTTTTTCATTTCTAGAGGGATTTGATTTGATTTGATTTGATTTGATTTGACTTAAATTTTTAATCCAAGCTTGTAAATTTCTATAAAAATTGTAACATCCTCTGTTATAAGAACAGTAAAATAATTAACTGGAAATGTTCTGACATAATTTGACTCTTAATTTAAGTTACAGTGCTGGAGGGATTCATTAAAGCCTATGCTGAAGGGGAGTATCACATAAAGTAGCAGCATGGGTGAAGTAGGAAAAGTATCAAATGAATGTCTAAAAGAGCAACAAAGAAAGAAAGATATCCAAGGAGTGCTTAAGCAACTTGAAAGCAAAACAATCTGCAGAAAATCCAAATTGAACATAAACCATCAAATATCTTCATTATGAGCAGCGAATAATAATAAAGTGGAAAGCATTTAGTGACTAATGAGATGAAAAACAATATAAACACACGAAGTGAACACTGGATGAAAATTATCGTTATCAAGATAAGAAGACAATGCAAGATGTTCAGAATACTGGCAAATTTCATCAAGATTAAAGCTGTAAGATACATGTAATTCTCAACAGTTTAAGGCTCACTGTGTTCTAGTTCAGTCCTGGAAATATTGAACATGCTTTATATTTATTTGAATAAACTACAAAACTTGGCTCAAAGTCAAAAGTATACAGATTTTCTCCAAAACCTCAATCTTCAAAAGGGGTTTTACAGTGGAATATCTTGACTTTGTTGCATGCTTCCATGTGTCAAATGTAAGTTCCATATAAACCTTTTAGCTCAATTTGCATCTGGTCTTCAATCTATCAAAAAAATTGAAATTGCCTGTGGTGGCTAGATACTGTCATACATTCCACCAGGCTAATAGGAAAAGTAGATGCTAAGAGTTCTGGCCACAGAAGCCAGAGTGCTCTATCTATTCTTCTTCTAGATTTGTGAGGATTATTGACAAGTCTTGTTCACTTTGATGCTTAATTTTGACCTGATTAAAAGACAAAGTTTACAGACAGCTTCTACTGTGCAAGAGGCTAATTTGGGTGCATTTTTCCACATGTACCACATGCAAAAAAGTTTTAATTTGGTTTTGTTCATATTGTTCATTTCTATCTCAAAAAAATGCCCTTATATACATCTTAAATGGGGACATGGTTTTATGTGAAGTATTTTTTTGCCCTTTCTACTAATTTTGGTGCATAAGCCTTGACCAACAGCAAAATGGGTGCACATTTGCTTAGTGCATTCCCACACCCCTAAGTAAAATGAGGGAAGAATTTCAGAAGAATGAAATGAAAAATCCCATAGGAAACAAAAATACAAATATTCAATCAATGTATTTCCTCCTCCCTTCCCAAGTCTCAAATACATTACTTGACTGTAAAAGACATCTTTTCTGTCTTTTCTGAAGTAACTCCTCTTCTTCTGACTTTGGTGGTCCTTCTTCTGTTTGTCTGTCTTTTTCCTGAGGGGGTGGGGGAGGAGAAAGCTTCTTCCTTTTATTGTCTTCCTTTTCTGCCTGTGAATATTTTTTTCCCTTTTTTGAATATACTGACTGGTAGGAATCCTGGAGGATAGGATCCTCTCAAATAATAAATAGCTTGATCCTAAATTTGTGTAACTAATGTTGGGATTTTTTACATCTGTCAAGATGAGGATGAAGTTTCAATTTATAATTTTTATAAATTCAGCTACACAGCCTAAATGTCTATGCTATTTTGCAGGGGAGTGTATATGAGGTTGATACACAGAATTCCTGACTAACTATTGTTTGTATCTATATGATAGTCATTGTTATTTGGGTGACTTTAGTGATTGGTCCTCAGTTCTGATTATGAAGAATTAGTCATTGTTTTCTATCATTCACTCATTAGCAGTGATCCTGTGAATGGCTTTTCTCTAATTATGACAGATGATATACATGCCCTTTTCTGCCTGTAGCTTGCCATTGAAATTATAAAATTACTTGAATTCACTTCAAAAACAGGCATGTGGAGTCAATGTACCAGGCCCTAATTCAATTCAAGTATTCAATTTAATGCTTACAGTCTTCCCTATGACTAAAAAACTCTTTGAGGAATAGTCTGTCTATTCTGACTACAGGTCCCAAGGCCACAGTATCCCTCGGTGACACTGCAGAACTAGATTTGTGCAAGCCAGCCTGATCTTATATTAGCAGGTGCTGCTAAACTATGTCAATTATTTTTATATACATATTTTAAGTATTTAAAGGTTTGTTGTTTGTGTTTTGTTTTGTTTTTAATCTATACTATTGACTTTCACAGATCACCCTTATATTTGTGCAATGTATATTTTTTATGAATTTTGCAGAGAGAAGGAAGCTTGAGGTCCACAAGACATTTTTTAAATATCTGATAAAGGACTCAAATATTGTTCTTTCTCTCTCTCCAAAAGATGCTGATGTTTACTTTGAAAAATTGTGCATGTAGGGATTTTCTTGTAATATTGGTGGATATATATCAAGAAAGGAAGAAAGGAGGATCCTGGAAACTATAGATCTGTCAGTCTGACCTCAGTACCAGAGAAGGTCATAGAACAGATCATCTCAAGCGCTATTACGCGCCATACAGAGAACAACCAGGGGATCAGGTCTAGTCAGCATGGGTTTATGAAGGGCAGGTCCTGCCTGACCAACCTGATTTCGTTCTATGACAGGATGACTTGACTGTTGGATGAGGGAAAGGCTGTGGATGTTGTCTACCTAGACTTTCAAAAAGCCTTTGACACCATTTCTCACAGAATTGTGGACAAACTGGCTGTTCTGGCTTGGATGAGCACACACTCTGCTGGATAAAGCACTGGCACAAAGAGTGGTGGTCAATGGAGTTAAATCCAACTAGCAGCAGTCACAAGTGGTGTTCCTCAGGGCTCAGTGTTGGGACCACTTCTGTTTAACATCTTTATTGATGACCTTGATGAAGACATAGAGCGTGTCATCAGTAAGTTTGCAGATGACACCAAGTTAGGTGGGAGTGTTGATCTGCATGAGGGTAGGGAGGTTCTACAGAGGGACTTGGATAGATTGGAACATTAATGGGATGAGCTTCAACAAGGCCAAATGCCAGATCCTGCACTTGGGTCACAACAACACCAAGCAATGCTACAGGCTTGGGGGAGTGTGGCAGAAAGGGACCTGGGAGTTCTAATCGACAGGCAACTGAATATGAGCAAGCAGTGTGTCCAGGTGGCCAAGAAAGCCAATGGCATCCTGGCTTATATCAAAAATGCTGTGTCCAGTAGGAGTAGGGAGGTGATTGTCCCATTGTGCTCCACTCTTGTGAGACCACACCTGGAGTATTGAGTCCAGTTTTGGGCACCTTAATACAGGAGGGATGTAGAGGTACTGGAGCAAGAATATAGGAGGGCAACAAAAATGGTGAAGGGCCTGGAAAATAAGTCTTATGATGAGGAACTGAAGGAGCTGGGGCTGTTTAGTTTGGAAAAGCGGAGGCTGAGGGGAGACCTCATCGCTCTGTACAACCACCTGAAAGGACGTTGTGGAAAGGCTGGCCCTGGTCTCTTCTCGCAGGTAATTAGTGATAGAACAAGAGGGAATGGCCTAAAGCTACGACTGGGTAGGTTTAGCCTGGACTTTAGGAAAAAAAAAAAATCACTGAAAGAGTGGTCAGGCATTGGAATGTGCTGCCCAGGGAGGTGGTTGAGTCACCAACCCTGGATGTGTTTAAAGGCCATTTCAATGTGGTTCTTGGGGATATGATTTAAGGGTGAACTTTGCAGAGTAGGGTTATTGGTTGGACTTGGTGATCTTGAGGATCTTTTCCAACCTGAATGTTTCTGTGATTCCGTGACATTGCTATTTATCCCTTCTCCATAAAGCACCTTTCTGTTTTGACATCAGAATAATTTCTGCAATGATCACAGGTGCATGCCATGGGATGTATAATGAAAGTAGGCAAAAGAAGGACATGCAATTTGGGAATTAAAACACAGCAACTAGAGGGCAATAAAGCAGTTGAGGAGCTTTAAAGAAATTATAGTTGTTGCTTTTCCTTATAAAAAGTATAATTGCTTCGAACCACTGCTGTAAAACTTTTCTAGTCTGTGAGGTTTCAGAATAGTATCTCAGGAACTCTGTATTGAGTTTAGATTGAAAGTAATCTAAGTTGACTCAAAATTCAGCATCTCTACAGGTTCTCTTGCAGAGATTATGCTACAGAAACAAGTAAAATAGTTCTGATATCATAAAGTTATCATAGTGGCTTTTTATTTTTAGAAATTATATTATATGAATTGCAACTCTCAAATGAAATCAGAAATTAGTTAATTTTGCATTTATTGACTATAAATCTGTGCCAGACCTATATCTCCAGAGTTTAGAAAGTGTGACTTAAACACTGATATTTCCTTTGTGATGCAGATATAGTATACATTATGAAAAATGGTGCTCTTCGAGCATCTGTAAATTCAAAAGATGAGGAACATCAAGATGTAATTTTGATAAAAGTTGTTTCTTGGGGTAGAAAACATTATTTTGGGAATGATCATTCTGAAACAAATGTATTTTGGAAACAAATGTAATATCCTATATATTTTAGTTTGTACACTTACATGAAATTGTACTTAAAGATTTCTCAGTGAGTAAACTCAATAACAGTATATTGATCCAACTATATAGAAGGACTATATAGAACCTTAGCTATATAGAAGCTAGCTATGTTAGCATGTTATATGTTCAAGAACATACAGAAATGTATTAACCTTTGATGAGTGTTATGAATAAGGGGAAATTGAGGCAAGGATTTTATTAAAATATATATATTTATTTATAAATTAGCTCTGCCTCACTCATAACATAATACAAAGTTTATAAAGGTTTGGACATTCTGTTGTGGATTATCTTCACAATAGTAACGGTTACAAATAGTTTGAGAGCAGTATTTGGAAAAGATAAATCCAAAGGTAGCAATACCCCACTTACAAAAGGAAGTAACTTCCCAGGGATTTAGGAATATATCAAATATTCACGACACTGTTTGCTGATTGTGGAAATTTCTCTTAAGGTCTCATTTTAGTGGAGAATTCTAGTGAACTGCTATAGCTGCTTATCCATACATGTGGAGAGGGAAAACTGAGAGTGAGACAAAGAGGTCACTGTCTCCACAACTGTCCCGTTTTAATGAAAAGCCAAGTCTAATTTTGTCACACATCACAAAAGAGAGTGTTTCCAAAGCCAGACAGACAATAGAAGTGGGCACCAGGAACAGATAACCATCTTTCCTTGCCCACTTGTTCCCAGCATGGGGTGTCTTATCATGCCTAGCAGGGTGCGTGGCTTGAGGGAAGGGGCCACGTGAGTCTTACTCACCTGCAGCCCTGACTGGTGGGAGGTGTTTCACCCGAACTGGCTCCCTCCATCCCAGCTTCTCAGCTTCCCCCCATCCTGGCTTTGCAGGGAGAAGAGGGGATTTGAATGTACTGCCACAATGAGAAATCTCAAATAGAACTTGTCTTTCAGTTTTCCATCTCTGATAATGTCATAGGGTGAGTTTTAATCTGTTGCTATTCATACCAACCTGCCTCATGCCAGCTTCAAAATGAAAGTGCTGGCTGGAGTAAAGTATTATGGGGCTTGAAGTTCAGATTGTAACGTGAGAAGCTTCCTGTTCCTGTTGCTGCTTTTGAGTTCCAGTGCCATTTCCATCATCACAAAGTCCCAGTAAGAACTGTATACAATTAAAATGTCCTTTGCTAATACAGGATTATTGTCACCTAGCAGCCTTTCTGAAAACATGAAAATGGAAACTTGAGAAATCTTAAGACGGAAGAAAATGCATACAACACCCCCTACAAAATTATCATTAACATAAAAATAAATAAAACCATGTTTTCAAAAAAGGATAAAAGGATAAAGAAAAAAGCACTTTGACTGATACATACAACCAAAGTTTATCTGTGATTACGCTGAAAAGAATATTTTACTTATGACAGAACCACAACAGAAGCTAGAGGGAACACAGTTGATTTACTTTCTAAGATGTCATCTTGTTAAAAGACTTAGGTGGAAGATCCCAAAGATATTTGAGTTATTTAGCAGTGTAGCAACAAAGGTTTTGTAAGAGCTAAGAATGATGACCCTGTGAAAATTTAGAAAATTGCACTACACTCTCTCTGAAATAAGTATACAAAATGGACTGGTAAATACAGTAAAGAAGTTATCGGATTACTTTCTTGTTTGGTTTGATTTCTGTCTTTGTGGAAAAATGAGATTAAAAAAAGTAAATCTCCTGGACAACATTCTGAAAACATAACATTTTAGTGTTTTTCTACGACTCCTAGTTACTTAAAAATCCATAAACCATACAGAATCGTTTTTGTTTCCAGAAATCAAAAATTAACACTAGGGACAATGTTATCTGCATTTTTAATTTGTCATTCACACATTAAAAAGAATAATTTCTTCTACAAGGGATTTCATATCCTGCAGGAAGTGTTTTAGTGTATCACTGTAACATCCTGAAGACAATTTTTTCCTTGTCAATATGGAAAAGATCAGTGAATACTCGATGCTTTAATACATTCATTGTTGCCCTAGGTCTAGTAGTTGGGGTTTTCTTTTGTTTTGTTTTTCCCCTCTAATATGACATAAAGTGGTTTTTTAAAATCTTCTTTAAACTATAAGACATTTGAAAATTTTCCTTTTGGAAAATATTTTTATGCAGAGCAGAAGTCAATAGCATTCATTACCACTAGTCTGACTTTGTATGTCAGACTACTTTTAAAGCTGCACGTACTTGACAAGGTTTCAAAAAATATAACTATGACATTTAACATAAAGCTTAGTAATGTGAAGTCCAAAAAATGATAATTTTTTCTACATCATTATGCTACTGTAATAGTATTGTTAGAAGTATTGAGGCAAAGTTTGTTGTTTTTTTTTTCTTTTTTATTTTAATTGCTTTGGTTTTCTTTTTCCCCAAAGATTAACTCTTTTTTTGAAATATATTGATTTCAAGAATGCTTTGAAGAGAAAATTTGAAGCAAGCATTAAGAGAGTCTCATTCCTTGATCTTCTTGCTATAACCTCTATGCAATACATCTTGAAGCTCATTATCAAAAAGCTATTGTTGTGCAAGCTTTCTAGTCAGGACTGTTTAATATTCTGTTTGTTACAGTAGAGAAGCTATGGCATCTTCTTTTAACCTATACAGGTATTTGGTTAAGATCCCACATCAGTTTCTTTTATGCCTTCCATTCCCCAGTATGTCTGGAGTAAAGTTTAAGCTGTAGCCAACGTTAAAAGGTCCAAAACTAAGATAAAATTTTGAGAAGCACTTTAATCAGAATTTCTTTGAAATTATTGCAGTGGTAGAGGGTTTTCTCACTTCCTCAACATCTTCAGGTGTTTTATTTCCATGTCTACAGGTGTATTTTTGTCCATGCTTTGATATTAAATTAAATAAAAAAAAAAAAAGACAAATATACACACACTTTCACTTACATTAACCTAGTGTTTGCTCAATAGTATACATCTCATCCACTTGTTGCAGCCTGTAGATTATGATGTAGACAGCAGCTCTATTACAGCCATTAGCAGTGTTTCCTGTACCTGTGTATCAGTGTGAGAGCTGAAATCCCCCTCACACCGACAATAACCAGGCTAGCTCAGTCTGGAAGCAAATGAAAAGCTGTATTTACAAGCAAATCTATAATCTATGATGAAATGCAATGAATGTGTACAAATATACACAATTCACAACATATACAATCAACAGAAAAGCACAACCAAGCTCCCTTTGCTTCCCCTAAAGAGGGGACCTCCCAAGGGGCCTCCTCCCCAGACCCCCCTGGCAGAAGGCAGAGAGTTAAGAAGCAGAGAGGCTGTTAGATTTAGCTTGCCAAGGTCAGTGTGTTATCTTTAGCCAGAAAAGAAGCAGCAGCAGCCAGACAGCCCAGCAGGTTGCAAACTCAGACTCTGACTGCCCCAACTTTGTTTTGAGTAGTGGTTCTTAAACATTTCTATCTATCCAATGGAAGTGTTTAGAACAATCATTACTTTGCTTTCTTACACCCAATAGTGACTTATTTACATTCCTTCGCTTTCTCTGCTTGAACTCTGAGAAGAAAAAAATAAAAAGACAGTTTCAAACCATCACAACCTGACATGGAATTCTAGTCTTAGCTGTTTTCAAAGACTTTGACAAGAATTTGCAGAAAGAAGTTTTTGACCTAATACTATCAAGAGTCTATGAATACGATCAAAATCTAGTAACAAACCACAATTCCCCTTATTTTGCTCAAATTATTTATGGGCACAGAGAAAGCACACCTTATATAGGAAAAGTCAAAATACACATGTAATTGATAGGATAAAGTAAAATTTTATAATCAAGAAATAATTGAAATATAGAAGTCTCATTATTGTTACTAATACAAATAGAAAATATTAATAGAAATAGAATAGGATGGAATATAAATGGAATGGAAAGTATTAAGAGGAATATAAAAGCCAAAATACACATGTAATTCATAGGAAAAAAACAGTTTTATAATTGAGATAAACTTGAAATATCAGAGTCTAATTATTATTATTAATCATGTACAAAACACAGAAAAGCTGGTGTTTGAAGGGACTTCTGAAGGGTCATCTTGTCCAATACTCCTTGCTCAAGCAGGACCATCCTAGCGTTGGCTGTTCATAACTGTGTACAAGTGGCTTTTGAGTATGTCCAGGAGTGGAGACACTTCAGTCTCCTTAGACGACCTGTTCCAGTACACAGTCACTCACCAAAAAAAAAAATCTCCTGATATTCAGAAGCATCCTACTGTGTCTCAGATTGTGCTTGCTGCCTCTTGTCCTGTCACTGGGAACAGTTGTAAAGAGACTGGATCCATGTTCTTTGCACTCTCTCCTCAGGCATTTATACATATTGATGAGGTCAGCCTGATCCCTGTCTTCTCCAGGCTGAATAGTCCCAGCTCTTTCAGACTTTCATCGCAGAAAAACAGAAAGATCAGTAGAATAACAAACAAGAGGAGGAAAGGTTATTGCTAAGGAGTGATGTGAGTTGCCTGATTAGAAAGTTTTTGTTCAATGAGCTGTATTTTCCTAAAATCAAGTGAAAGTTTTGTCCAAGAAGAAAATAACAACTATCCTACATAAAACAAAAGGAACCTAAACATTTGATGATATCCATAGGTTATATTCTCAAGACAACTTTTAATTTATGATTACTGCATCCAAGACTGCATCAATAAACTCCTGAATAGGTAAAATAAACATGATGAGGACAACTGACAGAAACTTTGTACCTTTATATACAGTATTGTGTGAATCACTATTAGTTAACTAGGAATCTTCCATTTTTGTTCCCTCCATTTCTGTAGACAAGTAATGTAATTTTGATCCAATTTATTTAAAATTGAGTTTAATTCAAACATTGATTTGCAAATTATATGTTCTAGTTCTCCCAATAACAGACAGTAGAAGTAGTTAACTTCTTACTAAAAAGAAACCAAAACATACTTTGTTGGAGCAAATAATCTTGTGGTTTATTTTGACACAATGTTAAACTGAATTGAGTTGACAAATGAGGTATCCACTTCCTTTCTGACCTACATAAAAATATTTAAAATCTGATTATACCTTGCAGACTTCAAATCAAGTAGTGTTTAGCAACAGATGCCGCTGACAAATTTACCAGCCTGCA